>NC_083413.1:63569570-64172486 GCF_020745735.1 Hemiscyllium ocellatum | reverse complement strand
CTATATGCAAACCCTACTTCCATGGGATGATGAATGAAATGGAATTTGATTGTTGGACACCATACATTTGAAAGATATATTCAAGGATAGATCAACAACCAGATGAATCAGATATATCAGTGTTACAATTGAGTAAAGACAACTGCAAAGACATAAGGAAGGAACTAGCCAGAGTTGATTAGAAGAGAACCCTAACTGGGAAGACGACGGACATTAGACTGGAAAATAAGGCTAGAGAAGTATAAATGGGGAACAAAAAATTTATGGAGGAACTGAATAGGGACTTTGCATTAGTCTCAACAGTGGCAGACACCAGCAACATACTAAAGCTTCAAGAGAGTTAGGGGCCGGAGGTGAGTATTGTGGCCATTACTACGGAGAAGGTGCTGGGGAAGCTTGAAAATTGTTGTGGTTCTGTTCGCCAAGCAACATGAATTTGACTGGGACAATACTATTATAGGACAAGCCAAACAGAGAACAGCCAGGGAATTCCTAGAGGCTTGGCACTCATCCACAGATTCAATCAATGAGCACATCGATCTGGACCCAATATACTGGCCACTGCAACGGACAGCTGGAACTGACAACCAGAAGTGGCAGATTCAAACCACTACAAATGCTGAAGGAAAGATCACAGAAGCACTTCACAGGAGGCTCCCAAGCACTGAGGATGTCACCTAGACAGGGGACGAAATGTCTGCAACACAAATTCCCAGCTCGGCGAACAGAACCACAACAATGAGCACCCAAGCTACAAATCTTCTCACAAACTTTGAAGCTTGAAAGTTTAGAGATGAATAAATTACCCAGACTGGATTGACTATATCTCAGGTGTTGGTAGTGATCTTTCAAGAATTAGTGAGTTTTGAGAAGACTTGAAGTTCAGGTTGAGGATTTCGATGTAGGTTTCCTTGCTGAGTTGGAAGACCCAAAGACAAAAACACCAAACACCACCAACTTCATCACCAAAACAGTATCATTAAGCTAGTGGATCTATGACTTACCACCCACTTCACCTTCAACTGCAAAAATGACAGACAACCAATGGAACATCCATTGGTTCTCCAATATCAGGATTCTTAGCAGAGACAGTAATGCAGAGACTCCAACGAACAGCTCTGCCAACCATCCAACCCAAACTTTGGGTCCGCTACATGGATGACAGTTTTGTCATCACTAAACGAAACAAATTAGAAGAAACCTTCAAGACCATCAATAAGACCCTTACTGGCATAAAATTCACTAAAGAAGAGGAAAATAAAAACAAGCTGCCATTCCTAGATGTCACAGTCGACCGAACAGATAATGGGGAACTTCAAACCAGCGTCTACAGGAAAACAACACATACAGACCAAATATTGAAATACAGAAGCAATTATCCCAAATGAAACTGTATGAGAACATTATTTCAACAAGCCACCACACACTGCAGCACAGAAGAACCATGCAAGCAGAGGAAAATCACCCATACAGTGTATTTCAAAAAGAATGGATACCCAATGAACACAGTCCACTGATTTCTCAGTGACAAACCTAAACAAGCACACACAACGTGTCCAGAAACCCTAGCCACTCTCCCCAACGTCAAAGACTTCTTGGAAATGACTGCCAGACTATTCAGACCCCTTGGCATCATGGTAGCCCATAAACCCACTAACACGCTAAAACAGCAGCTAATGTATTTCGAAGACCGTACACAGACAACAAGCAAAACAAATATCATTTACAAAGTGCTGTGCAAGAACTGTAACAATTACTACATTGGACAAACAAGTAGAAAACTAGTCACCAGGATGCATGAACATCAACTAGCTACAAAATAACATGACCCTCTCTCACTTATATGCTTACATACAGATAAGGAAGGATACCACTTCGACTGGGACAACACATCCATCCTAGGACAAGCCGAACAGAGACATGCACGAGAATTCCTAGAAGCATGACATTCCAACCAGAACTCGTATCAACAAACACATTGACTTGGATCCCATATACCACCCCCTGAGAAAAAGAACTGGAAATGGCATCACCAGTGGAAATGATGTCACCACAGGAAATGACATCACCAGCCCAAGGAAACCCAAACATATAAATAGAAAGCAGGAAACACCAGCATTGCTCTGTCCAGAGGCTCAGTGAAAATGTTACCTAGTCATGGTGATGAAATGTCTGAAAATGAGCCTTCCAGCTCAGCGAGCAAATTTACATCCAGATCTTTCAGGAATCATTGGAGTGAAAGAAGGTTGCAGAGGACTGGAAAATGTTGAATATATCACCTTTATTTAAGAGTGGAGGGAGGCAGAGAATGGCAAATTCTAGACCAGTTAACCTGACCTCAGTTGTTGGTAAGATTTTAGAGTTCATTATTAAGAATGAGATTGCAGAATACTTGGAAGTGCATGGTAATATAGGGTCAAGAAATGTGGTGCAGAAAAAGTGTAGCAGGTCAGGCAGCATTCAGGAGCAGAAGAGTCGATAAGCCTTTCATCAGAAATGGTGTTTGGGGGGGCGGGGGGTGGCAAAGGAGGCTGAGAGATAAAATGGGAAGGGGATGGAGCTGGGGATAAGGTAGCTTGGAAGGTGATAGGTAAACAATAGTAGAGAGTGATGGTGATAGGTCAGAGAGGAGGGTGGGGCAGATACATGGGAAGGAAGATGGATAGGTAGGATGGTTCAAGAGGGCAGTGTCGCATTAGAGGGGTGGATCTGGGATAGGGTGGGTGGAGAGGAGATGAGGAAACTGGTGAAGTCGATGTTCATGCTGTGTGGTTGGATAGTCCCAAGGCAGAAAATGAGGCGTTCCTCCTCTAGGCATTGGGTGGCTTGGATTTGGCGGTGGAGTAAGCCCAGAACTTACATGGCCCTGGTGAAATGGGAGGGGAAGTTGAAGTGGTCAGCCACAGGGTGGTGGGGTTGTTAGGTGCACAGAGATGTTCCCTGAACAGTTCTGCAAGTTGGCACCCTGTCTGCCCAATGTAGAGGAGACTACATCAGGAGCAATGGACACTGTAAATAAGGTGTTTGTATGTGCAGGACAACCTCTGCTGGATGTGGAAGAATCCTTTGGGGCATTGGATGAAGGTGAGGGGAAGGAGGTATGGGCGTATGTTTTACACCTCTTGTGGTAGCAAGAGAAGTTCCTGGGTGTGGAGGGTGGGTTGGTGGGGGCCATCTACATACCCAGAGTAATATAGGGCTGAGTCAGCATAGCCTTATCATGGGGAGATCACTTCTGACAAATTTGGTGGAATTCTTTGAGGATGTAACAGGTAAGTTAGACCAAGGAGAGCCAGTGTATGTGAGTTGTTTGGATTTCCCAAAGGCCTTTGACAAGGAGACGCAGAGGAGATTGCTAAATAAACTAAGAGTCCATGGTGTTATGGGTAAGGTAATAGAATGGATAGAGGATTGGCTAACTGGCAGAAGGCAGAAAGTTAAGATAAAAGGGTCTTTATCAGGATGGCAGCAGGTGACGACTGGTGTTCTTCAAGATTCCATGTTGGGACCACAACTATTCATGTTATACACTAATGATTTAAATGAAGGAATTGAAGGCATCATTACGAAGTTTATAGATGACACA
Source organism: Hemiscyllium ocellatum (assembly GCF_020745735.1). NCBI lineage: Eukaryota > Metazoa > Chordata > Chondrichthyes > Orectolobiformes > Hemiscylliidae > Hemiscyllium > Hemiscyllium ocellatum. Next base: position 64,168,900 of record NC_083413.1, on the reverse strand, counting down.
AAGATAGGTGCAGAAATAGGTAGTGTTTAGGAATGGGGTAGACGCAGGAGGACTTCAATATGCTAGGTGAGTGGGCAAAGAAATGACAGATGGATACAATGTGGCAAAGTGTGAGGTTATATGTTTCGGTCAGAAGAATAGAGGCATAGACTATTATCTAAATGGGGAAAGGCTTCAGAAATCTGAAACACAAAGGGACTTGGGAAGTCCTGGTTCAGCATTCTCTTAAGATGAACATCCAGGTTCAATTGGCAGTTAGGAAGGCAAATGCAATGATGCATTCATTTTGAGAGGGCTAGAATACAAGAACAGAGATGTGCTGTTGATGCTGTATAAACCTCTGGTAAGACCACGTTTAGAATATTGTTATTAGTTTTGGGCCCAGTATCTGGGCCCAGGAGGGATGTGCTGGGCATTGAAGTAGGTCCAATGGAAATATACAAGAAAGATCCCGGCGTTGAAGGGCTTGCCATATAAGGAATGGTTGAGGACTCAATTTGTACTCAATGGTGTTTTGAAAGATTAGGCGGGAACTCATTGAAATATATGGAATACTGAGAGGTCTGTTAGAATGGATATGGAGAAAATATTTCCACTAGCAGGAGAGATTAGAAACCGGGAGCACAGACTCTGGGTGAAGGAATAAACCTTTAGAACTGAGGTGAGGAGAAATTTCTTCAACCAAACAGTGATGACTCTGTGGAACTCGTTGCTGCAGTGGACTAGGGAGGTCAAGTCATTGAGTGCTTTTCAGACAGAGATTGATAGGTTCTTGTTTGGTAAGAGGAATAAGGGTCACGGGGAGGATCCAAAAGAGTGGGTTTGAGAAACATATCAGCCATGATCAAATTGTGAAGCAGATAGGATGGGCTGAATGGTATAATTCTGATCCTACATCTTATGATCTTATGGTATAACAACCAGAGCTTTGTAATGCATGGAAATTTTGAAAAATCAGTGTGAGATAAGACTCCTGTTTTGTTCAGATTTTCTGATTTAAAAAAAACTTTGATGGATGCCTTGACAGGCCTGAATGTGTCAGAAATTTTCTTAAAAGACACAATGCTTCAAAACTTGCTACTGCAGCTGAGTGGTAAACAGTCAACCATTGAAAACTAGAGGGAAAAGACATTGACTGACTGGAGGTCTATTCTTGTGTAAAGCAAGTTGAAAATGTGATGATATAAATGTTAAAGATTATTGTACCATTCGTGTGTGTGTGTGTGTGTGATCATATTATTGACAATATTATCATTATATTTAATAATATTGTTCTTTTACCATTCATGGGTATTGCCATTCATTTCATTTTTGCCCACAATATGGTTCCACATCTAGCTGAGACTGCAGGGATTCTCACCCAACACCACCTACCTGTAAATGCAGTGCCTCTCCAATTTTGTTAAGTGAAGTAATTTTTTGAAGTCCTTTGAATAGCTCACAAGTGAGGAACTGCATTAACCCATTTAAGAAATCTGAATAACCCTGTTCAGAAATTTTCATCTTGCTACAATTTCTATTTTTGTACAGGGCATGTTCCACTCACCTAAATCCAGAATGCTTAGGTACAGATTAATGGAGACATGTTTAAACCCCATATATTTGTACAGGGATAAATAGATAAAGCCAAGTAGCTGACCAATATTGAGAACAAGTAAGTATTCCAAATCTTGGTAAACTCAAACCAATCACTATGAAATATGATGTCAAAATGTTAATCAAGATTCTGAAATCCAATGAAATAATAACATATTTTACGTACCTAATTATCTTGAGGTAACAACCTTTTATTCGGGGTCAGTTTTCAACTCGACATTGTTTCAGTCACTTCTAATGTTTTCAAAGTTTTTCTTGAGTTTTTTCAAGTTATGCTATTTTATAAAGCTGCTACAAAAACAACAGTTGCTGAAAAAGCTCAGCAGGTCTGGCAGCATCTGTGAAGAGAAATCCGTTAACGTTTTGGGTCCAGTGACCCTTCCTCAGAACTGATGGTAGCTTTGTTTCCCCAATGTAGCGGAGACCACATTATGAGCAGCAAATGCAGTAGAGTCGATTGTGTGAAGTGCAGGTAAGGTGCTGTTTCACTTGGAAGGTGTGTTTGGGCCCTTGGATATTGAGGAGGGAGGAGGTAAATGGGAAGGTGTTACACCTTTGGCGTTGCAGGGGAAGGTGCTGTGGGACTGTGGGGTGATATTGGGAGTGAAGAAAGAGTGGACCAGGGTGTTCCGAAGGAAAAAGTCCATGCGAAAGGTAGACAAGGGAAGGGTGGGTAATATCTGTCTGGTGGTGGCATCTTGCGGGAGGTGGCAGAAATGATGACTGGATGTGGATGCTTGTGGGATGGAGGGTAAGGACAAGGGGAGCCCTGTTGCTGTTGCAGGAGGGAAGAGAGGGGGTGAGGGCAGAAGTGTGGGAGATGGGTCAGACCCAGTTGAGGGCCCTATCGACAGTAGTGCTGGGAATCCTTAGTTGCCATTGTAGGTTGGTATACTGACCTCTACATTGCAGAGGCTGAGTATCAGCTGTCAGATACCTCCTCCTATCTTTCCCTGAACCGTGACTCTACCATGGCACATCAGGCCATTGTAATGACTACAGTCACTGACGTCATTTCATCTGGCAATCTCATCCCCACTGCCTCCAACTGATAAACACCCAGTCCCACATAGCTCGCTTCCACCTCCTTGTGAAAATCCACAAGCAGGACTACCTGGGCCAACCATTGTTTCAGCCTGCTCCTGCCCCATAGCACCCATCTATTCCTACCTTGACTCAGTATTTTCTCACTGGTCCAGTCCCTGCACACTTATATTCATGATTCCTTTGATGCTTTACACCAGTTTCCGATATTTCCAGTTTGCAAGCTCCAGCCGCCTCCTCGTCACCATGGACGTGCAATCCTTTTGCGCATCTACCCCCCACCAGGATGGTCTCAGGGCTCTCCACTTTTTTCTGGAAAAAAGGCCTGAACTGTTCCCGCCCACCACCCCCCTCCGCCTGGCCGAACTCGTTCTGACTCTCAACAACTTCTCTTTTAATTCCTCTCATTTTCTTCAGGCCAGAGGGGTGGGCATGCTTACTTGCCTGGGCCCCAGTTATCCCTCTCTTCGAGGGATATGTAGAACATTCCTTATTCCAGTCCTATTCTGGACCCCACCCACAACTCTTTCTCTGATATATCGATGATATCATCGGTGCTGCTTCTATCTTTCATCTGGAATTGGAAAGGTTCATCGACTTAACTTCCGATTTCCTCCTGCCTTTACTTGCACCTGGTGTATCTCTGACTCCTCCCTTCCTTGACATCTCTGTTTCCATTTCTGGGGATAGACTGACCACTCATATGAACCCAGCGACTCCCACAGCTACTTGGACTATACATCCTTGCACCCTGTTTCCTTAAACACTCCATTCCACTCTCCTAGTTCCTCTGTCTCCATCACCTATGTTCCGATGAGACCAACTTTGACAAGGGAGTCTGCAAAATGTCCACCTTTTTCCTCAACCGAGGATTCCCACAGCACTGTTGCCGACAGGACTCAAAACCGGGTCCAACCCATCCCCTGCACATCAGTCCTCACCCCCTCTCTTCCCTCCTGCACCGCGACAGGGTTCTCCTTGTCCTTACCTATCAGCATTCACATCCAGAAGATCATCGGCCAGCATTTCCATCATCTCCAGTGAGATACATATGCCCCTCCCTTCCCTTGCCTACCTTTCTTAGGGACTCTTCCCTTCAGGATACCCTGGTCCAATCTTCCTTCCCTCCCAAAACCAAACCCCCCACCCCCCATACCCCTACTGCTCACAATGCGGTCTCCTCTACACTGGGGAATAGAAGCGTAAGCTGGGTGATCACTTCGCAGAACATCTACATTCTGCCTGCAAAAAATATCCTGAGCGTCCAGTTGCCTGTCACTTTAACACATCACCCTGTTCCTTCTGTCTCAGGCATGCTGCAGTGCTCCAGCCAAGCTCAGCATATGCTGGACGAGCAACTTTTCATTTTCTATTTGGGGATTCTGCAGCCCTCCAGATTCAATATCAAGTTCAATAATTTTAGGGCCAGAACTCCCCCATGTCTTAGGCCCCGATTACACACACACACATACACACGCAAACACACTCTCTCGCTCTCTCTCTTTCTCGGCCTTGTTATCACATAGTCTGCCACTACTGACTTGTTAGCCACTAACTGTCTGCATTAACAGCTATTCAGCCACCCAGCCAGATCGTTATCGAATCCTTTGTCTGTCCAACTGCTCTTATCTCTCTTTGGGCTCTATCCCCATCTATCAATTACTCCTCCCCCTGCTCTGTTTTTTGCATATAAGCTGATATTTTCCTTGCTACCATCAGGTATGAGGAAGAGTACCCAAACCCAAGACATTAACTCTGATTTCTCTTCACAGATACTGGTAGACATGCTGAGCTTTTCCAGCAACTTCTGTTTGTGTTTCTGATTTACGGTATCTGCAGTTCATTTTTTGGAGGTGCCGGTGTTGGACTGGGGTGTACAAAGTTAAAAATCACACAACACCAGGTTATAATCCAACAGATTTATTTGGAAGCATTAGCTTTCAAAGCTCTGTTCTTTCATCAGGTGGTTGATAAAGGAGCAGCACTCCGCAAGCTAGTGCTTCCATTTAGACCTGTTGGACTATAACCTGATGTTGTGTGATTTTTAACTTTGTAGTTCATTTTTTTTTTATTGATAAAGGTGCTATTGTGTGATGCGGTTTTCGCAATAGGAGGAAATAAGGAAGCATATATATTTTATGGCAGTGTATACATTGGGTTCCACAGACCCATGTATTTGTGTTCTCACTCTGACGTTTGTACACCTGTGATTCATCCTAATGCAACCTGCTTGCTTTCATTTGTGCTAATTTGGCTTATACTATTGGTTTTAGGTATTTCAATCAACTAGTCCTGAGGGCTTGGAACATTCTGTTCAGAATGTACTGGCCTTATTCCAAGGAAAGAAGATTGTTTTGTCATAAAGTCAATAACAATAACTTGTATCATTTATTAGCATTTCACTTCCAGGAAAGTTGTAAAATAAAACTTGGCACCAAGCCACATAAGGCAGATGATCAAATCCTTCCTCCAAAGAAGTAGTTTTAAGGAGTGTCTTGAAAGAGAAAATATTATTGAGGGGTGGCAAGATTTATGGAGGGAATTCCAGAGTTTAGGGTGTTGGCAGTTGATGGCAAGGCTACTGTTTTGGAGATAATAAAATGAGAATGTTCAAAAGGTTAAAGTTGGAGGAGTACAAGTATCCAAGAGGCTTCTGTAGCTGGAGGGAACTACATGGGTAGAGAGAGGTGAATTCATTTAATGATTTGAATTTCAAAAAGCAAAGTATTGCTTAACTGGGAGCTAATGTAGATTAGCAAACACAGAGGTAATGGGTGAATGAAATTGGTGCAAATGAGAACTTTGACACCGAGTTTTTCAATGACCTTGAGTTAATGAAGAGTAGAAGCTTGGAGGTTAGCCAGGAGAAAGTTGAAATAGCAAACTCTAGATGTTTAGGGCTTTGTCAGTAGATGAACTGAGGCAAGGAAGGAATCTGTGAATCTAGACAGGTGGAATTTGGAAGTCTTTGTGACTTTGTTAATATGTGAATGTAAGATTATCTTCGAGTAAGGTAAGACCTGGTTCATCACACAGGATATAGACTTTCACCAGAGACTGAACACCATAGATTCGGTCTTCTTAATCTTTGGTTAGGGATTAGTACTACATGTGTGTGGAAACAGCAAACTGTAGAGAGAGCTAAATGATTCCATACCAATTGATTTATATCAAAACTCTTTTCCTGCACATGTTGTGAATGGTGGTAGACGATTGACTAACTGGAAGACTAAGCTCCACAAAATTTTTCTACTCTCAGTGACAGAGAGCCAATAGATTAGTGCGAAAGACAAGGCTGAAGGATTTGCAATTATCTTCCACCTTGAGTAGATCATCAATCTTGGCCTCTTCATGATGCACCTGTAGCATTAAAGAATCCGGTCTTAAGCCAATTTGAATCAAATAAAATGAAATCAAGAAATAGCTGATCACATAAGATAGTGCAAAGTTTATGGGCCTTGATAACTTTCTGTCTATAATGCCAAAGTCATGTGCTCCAGATCTAGCTGTGCGCATAACCAAACGTCTCCTATATAACGGCATCAGTGGCAGCAAAGAGAGGATCTCACTAAATAAATATATTGAGAGTATGATGTGAGCAAACTGTAGAATATATAAAGATTTTTTTCAATAATTCATTAGGAAAAGATGTAGTGCCAGAAGAATAATGAATACTTTATGGTATTTAAGCAGGGGCACAGAACATGTCTGGGAATTATAGATCTGACAGCTTCACATCTGTGGAAAGAAAAATAATATATCCTTTGCTAAAACAAATAAGCAAACAGAGTTAACAGAGAGAGTAGGCAATTGTAATCAGGTAGAAATAATATGTCTGTATTATCAAAAAGGTTTTGGTAAGGTGCCCTATTTACAACAATGAATAAGGTCAGAGAATGTAGAGACAGAGGCAAGTGCCAGAGTGTAGTATCAGCTGGCTTCAAAATGGAAAACAACAAATGGGAATTTAGGGCATTTTTACTATGGAATCAAAAACAAAATTTCTAAATTTAAATTTCTTAAAAGGTGACTGGATAGGGGAAAGTCAGTACAAAGAAGGAATGCAACAAATTACCAAAAGACATTAATAATGCAACGTTTTCTAATAATGATACAATAATTAATCATTGCAGAATGGACAAATTATTAGTAAATTAATTCCAGCTCCAATACATGTGAGGTGGTACATTTTGGTAGGAAGAATAGGCAGTCAGTTATTACTCAGTTATTGCAGGGAAGGTCATGTCTTACCAACTTAATCAAATTTTTTGAGGAAGTGACAAAGTTAATTGATGAGGAAAGGGCTATAGATGTCATATTCATGGACTTCAGCAAGGCGTTTGATAAGGTTCCCCGTAGTAGGCTGCTGAGGAAGGCGAAGTCGCATGGGATCCAGGGTATACTAGCTAGATGGATAAAGACCTGGCTGGGCAATAGGCGACAGAGAGAAGGAGTGCAAGGGAGTTTCTCAAAATGGAGACCTGTGACCAGTGGTGTTCTACTGGTGTCCATGCTGGAACCAGTGTTGTTTGTGATATGCATAAATGATTTGAAGGAAGCTAGAGGGGATCTGATAAGCAAGTTTGCAGATGACACTAATATTGATGGAGTAGCAGATAGTGAAGGGGACTGTCAGAGAATACAGCAGAATATAGATAGATTGGAGAATTGGGCAGAGAAATAGCAGATGCAGTTCAATCCGGGCAAATGCGAGGTGATGCATTTTGGAAGATCCAATTCAAGAGCGAACTATACAGTAAAAGTCCTGGGGAAAACAGAGAAAGCTGGGTGTTCCGGTCTATTGTTCCCTGAAGGTGGCAACGCAGGTCAATAGGTATTCAAGAATAGGCATGCTTTCTTTCAAAAGACAGGGCATTGAGTACAAGAGTTGGCAGTCATGTTACAGTTGTATAAGACTTTAGTTCTGAAGTTCCTGAAGAAGGGCTTATGCTCGAAATGTCAATTCTCCTGTTCCTTGGATGCTGCCTGACCTGCTGCGCTTTTCCAGCAACACATTTTTCAGCTCTGATCTCCAGTATCTGCAGTCCTCACTTTCTCCTAAGACTTTAGTTCGGCCACATTTGGAATACTGTGTACAGTTCTGGTCATCACATTACCAAAAGGATGTGGATGCTTTGCAGAGGATGCAGAGAAGCTTCATTAGGATGTTGTCTGGTATGGCAGGCGCTAGCTATGAAGAGAGATTGAGTAGGTTAGGATTATTTTTGTTCGAAAGACGGAGGTTGAGGAGGGACCTGATTGAGGATGATAAGATTGTGACAGGTACAGACAAGGTAGATAGCAAGTAACCTTTTCCCAGAGTAGGGGATTCAATTACTCGGGATCACTGATTCAAGGTGAGAGGGGAAAAGTTTAGGGGAGATTTGCGTGGAAAGTTCTTTATGCAGAGGGTGGTGGGTGCCTTGAACATGTGATCAGTGGAGGTGGTAGAGGCAGGCACAATAGCGTCATTTAAGATGTATCCAGACAGACACATGAATGGACAGGGAGCACCAAATGTAAACTTAGGGAACAGTTCACCGAGCATCTCAGCCAAGCCCGCGGGGGCTGACTGGACCTCTCTGTTACCGGCCATTTAATTCTCCTTCCCACTCCCTTTCTGACATGGCCATCCTTGGCCTCCCCCATCACCACAATGAGCCACACTGCAAATTGGAGGAACAACACCTCCTCTTCTGCAGCCTGGAGGACTCAACATTGTGTTCTCATGTTTTAAATAACCTCCCTTCCCTTTCCTGACTCCTTTCATAGTTCCTCCCACTCTCTTCCACTCCTTCCAGCCACCAACCGGATTCATTCTTCCCATTGACCAACCAGGTTGTATCCTCTGCCTGTCTTTACCTATCCCCAGTTCACATCCTGCACCCTCCCCATCTCCTTTATCAGTAGCTCCCCTACACCCACCCTTAGTGCTGAAGAAGGTTTACACCCGAGACATCATCTTCTCCACCTCCTGATGCTGCCTGACTTGCTGTGTTTTCTCAGCCTCCTGCTTGTCTATCATTAATATAAAACCTCCCTTTTCCATCCTTCCAGGTGAGACATAGGTTCACCTGCCTCTCTTCCAACCTAGTTTAATACATCTGGTGCTCCCAATGTGGTCTTCTAAACTCAGGGAATGGTTCGCCGAGCATCTCAACTGGGCCGGTAAGGGCTGACCAGACCTCCCAGTCACTGGCCATTTAATCCTCCTTCCCACTCCCTTTCCAACATGACCATCCTTGGCCTCCTCCATTGCCACAACAAACCAAACTGCAAATTGGAGGAACAACACCTCATCTTCCACCTGGGCAGCCTACAGCCTGGAGATGAAAGGCTTATGCCCGAAATGTCAACTCTTTTGCTCCTTGGATGCTGCCTGACCTGACCTGTGCCACACTTATCAATTCAGAAATGAAGCCCTCATAAGTAAGATTGATCCTATCTGCTAGGATCACTCTTGTGCCAAGAGGATAGATTATTCAGAAAGCCTAATGCAGCAATAAAAATGAAGATCTGGTGTTGCAAGTCATAGACAACAAGCTAAAAGCCACTCACCTCAGCTTGGAGTGGTAACCTTCAACATAATAAAGGAGATTTCCAACTTGTTGCAGCACACTAAACTACTGATTGTGGAACACATTTTAGAGGAATACAATGACATGTTTACAGGTTTAGGATGTCTTCTGCAGTGCATGATTTCAAAGGCATTGAGAATGCAAGATAAATTCAGCATCAGCTGAGGAAATGCCCAGCTGCTCGCAAAGCCAGAGTGAAAGACAAGATTGAAGTGCTGGAAAAGAAGAAACTAATCAAGAAAGTGAAAACTCCATTAGAATGGACTAACAGCCGGGTAAGTAAAGCTCTGACAAGATCTCACTATCCCATGCAAACCATTGAAGAAATGTTGTCATAACTTGCAAAGGCACAAGCCTCCAGTATCTTTGATGCAAAGGATAATTACTGCAAATAAAGCTGGATGAAAGCAACAGCTTTCTGACTTCATCCTGGATGCTGTTTAGACGATTTAGATGGTTGCTCATGTGATTTGGCATTTCCGTGGCTCCAGAGTTGTTTCAATATAGACAGCATGAGACAGTTGGTGATCTCCTTGGAGTGCAAGATATCGTGGATGTTCTGCTGATTTATAGATGAAGAAACGTAATGGAAAAAGCCACTGCTGACCATGACAAAAATCAATTGCCACTAGTAGACAAGGCTGAGCTGACAACTGAAGCAGGAAAAAAATTCAAATTAAAGATGCTGACAGTCAAAAATGTGTTGCCTGGCTACTGTCTCTGCTTGTGAAGATTTTCATCAACTCCTATTTGGGAGAGATAAAATGACAGTCGAGATCAACCAGGAGCCAGATTATAGTATTATCCACAAGTCGATACTATCTGCTCCAATGTGTCTGCAAAGAATGTTACTCCTATTACTAAGATATTATCTGAAAATGATGTACAAGTGGGGAAACACACATATCATTGATATCCTGTTGAGAGTAGCACTCCCTGCGAAGAAAGTCGAAGCTGCTAGGATAGAGTGTGAAATCTTCCAGATCCAACAAAGCAGCAACTTGATATTGAATATCTTGCTCAAATCTAGTGATCTACCTCTAAGTGTTGCAAGAAGTGGTGATGAACGGATGGTTTGAAAGCATCAAAGCTACTGTATGGTCTCAAGGTTGTAATGGAGATAGAGATATGAGTTGACAGCCCAAGATGATATATTGTACATTGGAAATAGAATCATTATTCCAAAGGAATTGAGAGGAGATTTGCTGAAGTCTGAGTGACAAAATGAAAGTGAAATAGAACAAAGAAAAATTTCACTTTGACAAAACTGTCAAACCATTGTTAGATTTGAGAATTGGAAATCCAATCAGGATGCATAACTTCATCACTCTCAACAAGAGTCAGCCCAAATAGCAGCTTGAGATTGGTGTATGACATTTGTCACTTTGATCCCATGCAGTGGAAGTGAATCACCAGATATACCACTTATTAACTTTGATAAAGCCTCTTGAAGTCATATCCATTGGCGGGTTCTGATATACTGAAGCTTATTATATGCTAAGGAAAGTTTGGATGATTAAAATGTACACTAACTCCTGGGTAATTATAAATGTATTCCCAAAAAACGTGCGGACACCAATGACTACCAGTACCTGACCCAACATCATGCCTGCTCCACTATCTCCTCACCCATCATACCCTACCAACCAGATCTGACACACCGCATGCCCCAATCTGACTTAACTGGACCTGGCACTGCCCCCATGATTTGATCCAGTATGCCTCCTGATCGGACCCAAATAGCGCCAACACCTAAATTCACTAAATCAAGTCTGACCCTGGCACTTCATGACCCAATCATGCCTTTCCAAACTAACAGTCCCTTCCCTCTCCCTCTCTACTTTGACCTGACCTCTCAACCTACCCTAAGCACTCATTCACTTACTTGGAACCTTACCTCACACCCACCTGGAACCCTACTCCTCTCACCCACCTGGCACCCTTCCTCACTCACCCACCTGGCACTCTACCTCACTCAGCTACCTAGCATCCTATTCCTCTAATCCACATGACACTCCATCTCACTCACCCACCTGGCACCCTATTCCTCTCACCCACTTGGTATACTACCTCACTCGCCTACCTGGCACCCACATCATTCACCTACCTGGAGCCCTACCTCATTTATCCATGTGGCACTCCACTCCTCACCCATCATTTTTTCTACTTATTTATTCATGGAATGTGGGCATCACTTGCTAGGCTACCATTTATTGCCCAGAGGGCAGTTAAGAGACAACCCCATTCATGTGGATCTGGAGTCACATGCAGGCCAGACGAGGCTGATTTCTTTCCATAAAGGATGTTAGTAAACCAGTTGGCTTTCTTGTCAATCAACAACAGTTTTATGGTCCTCTATAGTCAGTTTTTTAAAATTGAATTCAAATTCTACCATCTTGCCATCTATCTAATTCATCCATTCCCTGATCATCCCATCCATCTCCCACCTTATCCTGTCACTTACCTTACATACTTATCCTTTTATGTTAGTTTCCAAAGGTCTGCTGGACATTTCAACTTCAGAATACAATACTCAATACTGCAAAAGGAAGTGTGGGTTTGCCAATTGTTTTCTTCATTGTTGGGTTCGAGAAGTCCTGAATAGGTTCATAATAGAAAGCTGCTATCCGTATGTCTCCACTACAGAAACAATCAAAAGGTTACTAGGTGACCTTTAATCTGTTCAGGCACAGGTATAACATTTCCAATGGAAATTCTTGGCCATGTACAGAGACTAAACCAATACATGAGCTTGTCTAGTTGGTAACTCTAAATTATAATGCATGCAATGTTTCTCTTGTAATTTTTGTATGAAAAAGAAAACATTTAAGTTAGAAATGCAATATGATACTAATATACCTTCTGATTTGCTGTAGTTAGGTGACCTCAACCATGCATGCACCCATCTTACAATAGTTCATTAAAAACACTGTACAAGCCTTAACAAAAAACCAAAAGAAATCAGAAACAAAAACATAAATTGTTGAAAAGGCTCAGCTAGTCTGGCAGCATCTGTGAAGAGAAGTCAGAGTTAATGCTTTGGGTCTAGTGACCCTTCCTCAGAACTGATGGAAGCTACCATCAGCTCTGAGGAAGGGTCACTGGTCCTGAAACATTAACTCTAATTTCTATCCATTGTACAAGCCTTGAGTGTTGTGCTGTAAGTTCATAAACAAAGATGGTAATCAGTCAAAACCAGCTACGCAGGATGGGATTTCTCAATTGCATTCCTGACAACAGGTTCACAAAGCAACCGTTCTCTCAGAACTTGCTTGTGGCAAGAGACTCCAGGAAGACAGCCAAATCTTTTATAGATGTCTTCAAAGCATCCTTTCTGATATCAAATGTATCCATCAACTAACAGGACATACTGGCTTGTGACAAACTAAAATGGAGAAGCCTTATTGAGGAAAGGACCACTCATATCAAGAGCCTTTGTCAGAAATGTGCAGATGCAAAGTCGAGATGTTTTCAGGGAGTGCACCAAATCTCTGCCCAATTCATATGCCTTGCATATGACAGAGCTTGCCGATCATACAATGGACTTCTCAGACATCTCAGAATCATTCAAAATACAACAGAAGCCAGTCATTTTTGATCCCAAACTGCCGAAGAAGAAACTTCCAATCAAATTCAAAGAATAGTATGTACATCATCTTTTGCTCAGGCACTTTCTAACTTTCTAGACTCAAAGTTGAGCTCAATTTCTGATTTTAACCTCTGCTCCTTTTCTTGAATGGTAGCTATTGTTTATTATTTTCCTAATCCTCGACCACTCAACTCACCTTTCATTTCTTCACTTGTCCCATTACCCTCTCATTCCACCTTGCATCATAATATCTTTATTATTTAATCTCTACCATATAGTAGACATTTCTTTTTTTTACTTTGTCATCCTTGTCCTGAATTTGGTTAAAACCTGTTGCGGCTGATTCCTTTTCCAATCCTGTTGTAAGATTATCAAGCTAAACTGATAAATGTTTCCCCCTCTACAGATGCAGCCTGATTGATGAAGTACTTCTAACAGTTTTTGGTTATATTGCAGAAGTTAGTAGCTTCTGTTATGCTTGCCAGTGTCAGTCAGATTCCCAATTCTTCAGACATTGAAGTAATATGACCACATGCAGCAAGACCCATATCACACAAACAGGCTTAAACTAACATGTAGCAAGGAAGATTTTCTTCACAGGTATTAACTATCTATAAAATGAGAAAGTCTAACTACCCTCCGTTGAAACTCAACAGCATCTGTACATCCCTTATCATCAACATCCTGGAGGTCACCATTGATCAGAAACTTAATGGCATGAGTACATGAGTACTGTGACTACAAGAGCAAGTCAGTGTTTGGATATTCTGTGGCTGGTGTGTCTTCACTGAAAAGGTGCAAGTATGTTGGAACACACACCTCCCTCACTAGGATGAATATAGTCACTCAAAGAGCTCAATATCATTGACACAAAGCAGCCTGCTTGATCAATACTCCATCCAACGCAACAAGTCACACTCTCCACCATCAGTGCACAGTAGCAGCAGTGAATATGATTTACAAAATGTACTGTAGAAACTCGCCAAGATTTTAACAACGCTAATTCCAATACCGCTGACTCTATTAGCTAGAAGGACTAAGACAGCAGATGTACAGAAACATCATCAGAAAAGTTCGCCTCCAAGTCGTGGGCAATTCTTGTTTGAAAATATATCACTGTTCCTTCATTGTTCTTAAGTCAAATTATGGAACTCCCAACCAACAGCCATTCTCCTTCCCTAATATCAAGTGACATACCTCCAACACATGGACCACACAAGTTGAAGAAGGCAGTTCATTGTATGGTTCATAGTGACCATATCTGTAGCAAGTGTTGTTACTTGAGGAACTCCAGTTCGGAGTTGATGAGCTGGCGTCTAAGCTTCAAACACTGCAATACATAACTAGTGTTAGCTGAAAACTGAGTTTCAGGAGGCAGTCACCAATGCTTAAATTAACTACATCAAATTCGATCAGTGTTCAGGGACACGAGGATGTGACCAGGAGTGAGGTTGGTAGAGGGATCCAGGAGGTGGTGCAGAAGGAGTCTCAGCACTTGAGCTTGTCTAACAAGTTTGAGATTCTCTTCTGTGTGGATGAGATAGGGGCTGTAGGGAAGATGAACAAACTGACCATACTGCTGAGGTACATGGAGCCATTCAAGAGGAAGGGAAGAAGAGAAATGTAGTTGTAATCAGAGATAGTACAGTTAGGGGAGTAGACACTGTTCTCTTATGGTCAGGATTGAGAGTATCAAAGGTCAGGATATCTCATCTGGGCAGCAAAAGAATGGGGAGCGGGAAGCAGAAGATCTGGTTGCCAACGTCTACAGTAGGTACCCACAATTATCGGGAATAAGAGGTAACTGAGGGCGCTAGTTCAAAAGTTAATCAAATTGGAAAGGGCAAATCTGACAACAAATTCATAGAGTGCATTAGAGATAGATTACTCAAGCAATGTTCATGGAGCCAACCAGAGAGTAGGCCATCTTGCACCTGGTAATGGATAATGAGGCAGGTTTAATAAATGACCTTTGAGTTAAAGGTCCCCTTGGAAGTATTGAGATTTTTTTTCTTTGAGATTCTGGTTTTGTAACTAAGACGGCACCGGAAAATGGTACATTTTTCACTGTACAGCCAGTTCAGCCATTACACGTCTTTCGTTAACGTGAATTGGCTGTAAAACAATTTATGAATAGGGAATGCTGTTTCTAAAATAAGATCTTATAAAACATGTGCTGGCTAAAACGCAATTACATCACCAACACTTTTAAGTGTTATTTTTATTGCGTGATTATTATATAGTTTGGGGTGGAGAAGAATGCAACTATTGCTTTATAGAAGAAATGATTGTATGCACGGATTCCTATACTTGAGTACATGTGACAATAAAAGCTAATTCTAATTCTGACATGATAGAACTTGACATTCAGCTTGAGGGTGAGAAACTTGATTTGGAAACAACGATGTTTAACTTAAACAAAGGGAATTATAATGAAATGAGGATAGAGTTAGTCAAAGTGAGCTGGGGTGGAAAGACAGTTAGCAAGTGGTGGCAGACAATTAAGGAAGTTATTTGTGACTCTTGGCCAAAATACATCCCAGCAAGAAGGAAAGATTTTCAGAGAGGAATAAACCAACCACAGCTAACTAAGGAAGTTAAGGAGAGTATCAAGTTGAAAGAAAAAATATATAAGGAGGCCTAAGTTAGTGATACCCCTGAAGATGAGGATGAATCCAGAATCCAGCAATGGAGAACTAAGAAGACAGTAAAGACCGAGAAAATTAACAGCGAGCTTGCAAGGATTATAAAACCTGACAATGAGAACTTCCATAAATATACAAAAAAAGGTCAAAGCGAACATAAGCCCCTGAGAGAATGAATCTGGGAGCTGATTTTGGGGAAGAAGAAAATGGCAAAAAAATTAAAGACATATTTTGCATTATGGTGGAAGATTAATTAATGTTAAAGTGTACAGGGGAAGAAATTAGGTACCATCACCATCACTAGAGAAGTAGTATTAGACAAACTAATGGGGCTAAAGGCATATAAACTCTCTGGTCCTGATAGCTTGCATCCTGGGATTTCAAAGAGGTGGCTGCAGAAATAGTGGATGCATTGGTTGTAATTTTCGAAAAAACGTTGGATTCTGGCAAATATCAAAGGATGGGAAAACTGCTCATTTGACATCTCTGTTCAAAAAGAGAGGGAGGCAAAATTTGGGCAACCATAGGCCGAATGGACTAATATCTATTATTGGAAAATCAATTATTAAGTGTGTAACAGCAGCACATTTGTTAAATCATAATCCAATCAAGCAGAATCAGGGAAGGGAAATTGTGTCTAACTAATTTATTGTTTTTCAAGAAAGTTTCAACCAGAGAGGATTGAGGTTCAACTATTAGATGCATTTTATTTGGAATTCCAGAAAGCCTTTGACAAGATACTTCACAAAAGATTAGGTCATAAAAACACCGTCTCATTTTTACCGTATCAGTTGTATATGGTAAAAATGACTAATAAAAAGCTACTCTACTTAAGAGCCCATTGTGTGGGAGGTAGTATATTAGCATGGAGAGAGAATTGGTACATGGGTAGGAAACAACAACTGGGGAGAAGGGTTCTTTTTCAGGTTTGCACCCCATGACCAGTGGGGTTCTACGGGGCTCATGCTGGGTGTGCAAACATTGAAAAGCAATATAAATTTATTATAAATATTAATGACTTGGAGGAAAGAGGTGAAGGTACTGCCACCAAATTTGCTCATAACAGAAAATACATGGAAAGGCAGGTTGCGAGAGGGATAAAACAGTTCACAGAAAGCTATTGATAGGTTAAGTAAGTCAGCAAAAACTTTGCAAATGGCAAATATCTCTAAGAAGAGGGTGGTTATGGTAGGGGATTTTAACTTTCCAAACCTAAACTTGGACTGCCATAGTGTGAAGGGTTTAGATGGAGAGGAATTTGTTAAGTGTGTATAAGAACATTTTCTGAATTAGTATGTGGATGTACTTACTAGAGAAGGTGCAAAACTTGACCTGCTCTTGGGAAATAAAGCCGGACAAGTGAGTGAGGTATCAGTGGGGGAGCACTTTGGGGCCAGCGACCATAATTCTATTAGTTTTAAAATATGATGGAAAAAGAGAGACAGGATCTAAAAGTTGAAGTTCTAAATTGGAGAAAGGCTTATTTTGATGGTATTGGGTAAGAACTTTCAAAAGCTGATTGGGGGAGGATGTTTGGAGGTAAAGAGACAACTGGAAAATAGGAAGCCTTCAAAAATGAGGTGAGAGTCCAGAGACAGTATAGTCCTGTTAGGGTGAAAGGCAAGACTGGTAGGTGTAGGGAATGCTGGATGACTAAAGAAATTGAGGGTTTGGTTAAGAAAAAGAAGGAAGCATATGTCAGGTACAGACAGGATAGATTGAGTGAATCCTTGAAAGAGTATAAAGGCAGTAGGAGTATACTTAAGAGAGAAATCAGGAGGGCTGAAAGGGGACATGAGATAACTTTGGCAAATAGAATTAAGGAGAATCTAAAGAATTTTTACAAATACATAAAGGACAAAAGGGTAACTAGGGAGGGAATAGGGCCCCTCAAAGATCAGCAAGGCGGCCTTTGTGTGGAGCCACAGAAAATGGGGGAGATACTAAATGAGTATTTTGCATCAGTATTTACTGTGGAAAAGGATGTGGAAGATATAGACTGTAGGGAAATAGATGATGACATCTTGGAAAATGTCCATATTACAGAGGAGGAAGTGCTGGATGTCTTGAAATGCATAAAAATGGATAAATCCCCAGGACCTGATCAGGTGTACCCTAGAACTCTGTGGGAAACTAGGGAAGTGATTGCTCAGCCCCTTACTGAGATATTTGTATCATCGATAGTCACAGGTGAGGTGCCGGAAAACTGGAGGTTAGCTAACGTGATGCCATTATTTAAGAAAGGTGTTAAGGAAAAGCCAGGGAACTATAGACCGGTGAGTCTGACATCGGTATGGGTAAGTTGTTGGAGGGAATGCTGAGGGACAGGATGTAGATGTATTTGGCAAGGCAAGGGCTGATTATGGATAGTCAACATGGCTTTATGTGTGGAAAATCATGTCTCATGAATTTGACTTTTTAAGAAATAACAATGAGGATTGATGAGGGCAGAGTGATAGACATGATCTATATTGACTTCAGTAATGTGTTTGACAAGGTTCCTCATGGGAGACTGGTTAGCAAGGTTAGATCTCATGGAATACAGGGACAACTAGCCAGTTAGATAGAGAGCTGGCTTGAAGGTAGAAGATAGAGGATGGTGGTAAAGGGTTGTTTTTCAGACTGGAGGCCTGTGACCAGTGGAGTCCCACAAGGATCGGTGCTGGGTTCACTAACTTTTCGTCATTTACTGCAATTATTTGAATGTAAACGTAGGAGGTATAGTTAGTAAGTTTCCAGATGACACCAGAATTGGAGGTGTAGTGGACGGTGAAGAAAGTTACCTCAGAGTACAATGAGATCTTGATCAGATAGGCAAATGGGTAGAGGATGGCAGGTGAAGTATAATTCTGATAAATGCACGGTGATGCTTTTTGGAAAAACAAATCAAAGCGGGACTTACACACTTAATGGTAAGGTCCTGGGGAGTGTGGTTGAACAAAGAGACCTTGGTGTATTGATTCATTGTTCCTTGAAAGTAGAGTCGCAGGTAGTTAGGATAGTGAAGAAAGCACTTGATATGCTTTCCTTTATTGGTTAGAGCACTGAGTATAGGAGTTGGGAGGTCATGTTGCGGCTGCACAGGACATTGGTTAGGCCACTTTTGGAATACTATGTGCAATTTTGGTCTCCTTCTTATCAGTTTAATCCAAACTCTTATGACACGGGGTAAACTCTCCAGCATAATTTAAAACCAGCAACACAGAAAAGATTTATCCTGTGCAGCAGACTGAAAATTCGAGTGCCCAAGAACTAAAGTAAAAATTAACAACTTTATTTCTTAAAGTATAACAGAGAATAATTAACTCACAACTATTTACAATTCCTTCCTCTAACCTATCTTTTACCTTCCCTTCTATAATACTAGCCCAATAAAACTCCCAATTAAGATTTACAAAACAACACTTCTTATCTCAAAACCAGGCAGCTTTCAGTTTTCTCTGAATTGCTGTCTTCTTTTCTTCTTGGGGAGCCTGTCTCACAGGTTACTGATTGATAAAGTTACCTTTTAAGAGAACTATTTTTCTGGGCAGTGTGCAGATGTCTTTAGCTTGACAGTTCTACTCTCAACTGTTCAATTTTCCCTGATCTTATACCCACAAAGCATCGGATTGTGTCATTGGCTTTTAAGATTGTCGCTATACTTAATTCAAACGGGGTTGGAGTCTGGTATTTCTCGGGATATAATTTAAACTGATTGGCCTAATTTGAATCTGTTTTGTCATTTCCAGGAAACCAGCTAATTTAGCTTTCGACCAAGTGTTACATTGTTACCTTATTGAGAACACTTGGTGCTGTCAGGTAGCTCTACAAGCTTTTAACTCTCTTAAAGGTACAGTACACCCACATCTTTATAACACTGGCAAGCAAGTCCAAAATATTTAGCAATATTTTTTATCAGTGTTTCAAAGGAGAATCAATCACAGAAACCTGCAGTTGTGTACATTTTATACATTCAGTTGATTGACCTATTCTGGTCATTCTGTTCACCCGCCATCAGACAATACCTTCAAAAGCTTTTATTTTGTGTCCTTTTACCATGCCCTATTTCTCTTTTATAACTTGTATGTTGTCTGTATTTTCTTAGTGTTGTGATTTCTCTTTTTCTCTGTCCCTTTTTTTTGTGCAAAGCATTGATAAACAAAATTCTAAAGATTACATCCAGAAAGAAAAGTATTCCTTACAGGGTGGTAATAAAACCACACCAAAAATAAGAATTTCCAACAAATGCAGGAAATGGCGAGTCTGAGTTGAATTCCTCAAAGTAGTTTTACAAAGCCTGTGATCCATCCAAAACCATGACATTTTCCAGCTTCCAAAAATAGCAGCCCATATACCCACCACAATTTCGAGTAGATACTGACTGATCATCATTAATACAGGCAAATTGCTAAATAACATATAGAGCAAGCTACATGAAATTAAATCCAATTGGAGTTTTAAATTTGGTTCCAAAAAAACATCAAGCTAATTTCTTTTCAAATTATTTTTGTCAAAATAAATTTTGGTGTAGCCCATTGCAGAATTGAAATCATTTACCTGGTTTCACAAATAACATCGGAATAAAGAAAGATTTTGTTTGGTTGAGATTTATTGTCGAATCACAAATTATAATTTAATACAGAACCTGAGATGTGCATATTTCAGAAATTATGCTGCTGTTGCTGGGCAATTTAGCAGATTATATTTTGCAACTATGTTTTAGCGCTTAAGCTCCAATTGTAATCTTAAGTGAGGTCAGCGTCAGCTAGCAAGAAGCCCTCATGCATTTGTTGGGGTGAGGCCCAGGCAATTTATAATGCAGCAGACATATCTCTGGGCCAAAGCTGACAGGAGTGGCATCATGGCTCTTAGATGGGAGGTTAAACTAGCAAAGAAGCTGGTCATCGCATGAGATGCTAGGAAATGGTCCCTTGCATTCTTAAAGTGACAGAATGGGAGTATGAGAAAAGTTGCAGAATAGGTGCATTCCAAATCTAAATCTATGCATTTGCCTGGGACAAATATATTATTGCAACTTCAATGCTGTTATTGGGCTATGATCACCATAATTTGATTAAGCCCAGACAGATTTTCTGTGCTGGGTAGCACCATGTAGTGGAGTCATAGCAGCAAATATGGCTGAGCAGAAGAAATGCTCTCAAAATACATCAGCTTTCCCAGGCTATCAATTTAACCTACCCCCATTCCTAACTTCAATTGAAATTTCTGTTTCTTCTTCGGCTAAAACATTCGAAGGAAATTAAACCTGACATGACACCCACTTATTTGATTTAATCGATAAATTGCATTTACAGGTTTAAATCCCTGTGTGCATTCTTGTTGGAATGTTGATATAAAATTTTGAATGATTGAGCACCTACGATGAAATAATATAAAACAGACTGGTCTGCAAAAATATATTCATTTTCTTGTAAACCAACAATAGTTTAGAAGAAAAGAAACCAACCACATAAAGTTCTGGATATAAACTTTTAATAATTAACAAAATTTATTCACCAAAATTGGACTTAATATATTTTTTCTTGTCATCATTTGTTTTTGTCTTCTGACATAGTTACGAAAAGGAGGTGAACTAAGTCAACAGCCAGAAAAGCTTGCCTCACCTCGTAATCTGTTAAAATATGAGTGACAGAGAACTCCCAAATTCTATGATTTAAAGGAAATAATATAAATTTTTTTTAAATCCTAAAAGTGAACATTAAGCAACAACTATTCATAACTCTAAGCCCCTTTTTCTCTTAGCTGCTTACTATCAACCTTCAACTCTATAACAATATGCTGTTTTAATAAGACACTTATTAAAATTATATCAACATTATTTTGGAACTGCACAGACACTGTTGTCTTCTGTGTCTTTCTTTTTCCAGCTGAGGATCTCCCTCGGTCATCTTCTTTCTTTTTACTGCAAGTATGTTTCATATGAAAAGGTACCTTTGATAGAGAGTGTTTCCTATTTTCTTGGAGAGCAAGATATTAGCTCTCCATGCAATTCTCTCTCAACAGTAGTTGCTCTCTGACCAATTTTCAAAAGGTCCGCATTTTATATCTCCCCAACATCGGATTGTCTCATTGGTTCAATGTTGGCAATACAATAAAATTCAAACTCAATTGGATTTTATTATCCTGGGATATAATTTAAACTGGTTAAATTCAAATTGTTGTGAAAACAGCACCCAAAACCTAGGTATCCATTTCACAGCCAAGTGTTACATATTTTCAATTTTCCAATAGACTCTGCGATTGCCATCTAGCCATATACACAAGTGCTGGTAATCTCTCAGTTCAGAGCAGCATTCTCTCTTTCTCTTCAAGGTACAGTACATGTCTTCAACTTCATAATAATATCAAGAACTGGAATTTAATTTTGTGTAGTGAATTTTTTGACTATGACTGATTTTTGCTTGGAGTAAATGCCTGTGGATTGAACAGTGTTGACATGAAATGTATCACTTTGGAATTCTTTCAATTTTCACATGAATATTCCTTGACTGGCAATTACATTCAGCATCAATCGTCCTAAGGTAAGAAAATGTCTTCATGGATGAGTTTGGTCATGTTTTCTTATGTTGTCAGCTTTTTATAAAAAACCCCTTCAGTTTCTAGGATCATGTCATCTGACCCTCATGTCATTCATACAGAATCCCAACAGTGCAGAAGGAGGCCCATCATGTCTGCACCGACATTCCAAAAAGCATCTTGCCCTAGCCCCCAACCTTGCATAAACCATGCATTTACTGTAGTTAACCCACCTAGCCCACACATCCCTGGACTCTGCAGAGCAATTTAGAACAGTCAGTCCACCTAACCTGCACATCTTTGGACTGTGGCAAAAACCTACACAGACACAGAGAACATGCAAACTCCACACAGTCATCTGAGGCTGGAATTGAACCTAGGCCCATAGGACCAGAAGACGCAGAAGCAGAAATTAGGCTTTTTGGCCCATCAAGTCTGCTCTGCCATTTGATTATGGCTGATAGGTTTCTCAACTCCATTTTCCTGCTTTCTCACCGTAACCTTTGATCCCTTCGGCAAACAAGAACTTATCTAACTTTGTTTCAAATACACTCAATGACCTGGCCTCCACAGCCCTCTGTGACAATGAATTCCACCCTCTGGCTAAAGTTTCTCCTTATCTCTTCTAAAGGGTCTTCCATTTCCTCTAAGGCTGTGCCCTCAATTCCTTGTCTCTCCTGCCAATGGAAACATCTTCCCAACGTCCACTCTGTCCAGGCCATTTAGTATGCTGTAAGCTTCAATCAGATTCCCCCATTTTCACATTTTGAAGGCAGCATTGCGTTGGCTAGCAAGAAACCCTCATGACCCACTGAGCCACTATGCTGCCCCAATATATTATTAAAGTTTCAGATACATGGATCACAACCATGAGAATAGCTGTGCTTCAAAACTTCACTGGATGCCTTGTGTTCCTGAGATTATTTTTAAAGTTAAATTGTATTTGTCAGTTCTGAAGATATGCTCCAAAATCAATGCAAACCTCTCCAGTGTTACCCAGGAAAAATCCAACTGTCCACAGCTTGAAGTACATGCAATCATCAGTAATGGTTTGTGCAGGGAAAAGCTTTAAATTGCCAAAGGCAAATAATGCATCAAGTCCTTTACCATTCGCAGCAATGTTACTGTATTATTGCACCATGATTCCAAATGATTATATATGTATACATATACATACATATGTAAAACATATAATTTTAATTTTTATTCACAAAATTAAATTATTATTTGGAAAATAGTACTGGATCCTGAAGTGTGATTGGAAGGTAATTTCTGAGTTAAGTACTGATTCTTGAGACAAAATAACCCTACTTATCCATGTACCTTGCCTTCTGTTCACATTTTAATGGAAAGTTTTGTTTGCTTTTCATCTATTGGGAAGATTTAGATATCTCTGGAAAAGTCAGTTTTTATTGTATTCATCTACCCGCCCTTGGTTTAGCAAAATTCAACTATAAGACAATAATGGCTTATAGTAATTGAGAAGTGATCTCATCAGCCCCTTCTATAGCTGCAGTAAAATTTCACTACTCTTTTACTTCCAGTCCCTTGAAATAAAGGTCAACGTTCTTTGATTAAATTTGAGAGGTCTCGGGTTCAGATCCCGGACAAGCCCCCAATACTGTTACAACATGGAGTAAACTCTCCTGCTTAATTTAAAAACCAGCAACACAGAAAAGATTTATCCTGTGCAGCAATCTGTGAAAATTTGATAGGCCAAAAACTAGTTCAAGTAAAAATTAACAACTTTATTTCTTAAAGTATAACAGAGAATAATTAACTAACAACTATTTACAATTCCTTACTCTAATCTATCTCTTACCTTCCCTTCTACAATACTAGTCCAATAAAGCTCCTGATGACGATTTTACAAAGCAACACTTCTCTTTTCAAAACCAGGCAGCTTTAATTTTCCTCTGTATTTCAGCCTTCTTTTCTTCTCCTTGGGATACTCCATCACAGATTACTGATCAATAAAGAGAGCTATTTTTGTGCGCAATGTGCAGATGTCATTGGCTAGGCAGATGGAGTGGTCCAAGGATGTATGAGTAATGTTAGTTCATAATAAACTGTTAGGCAGACCTAGTGAGGTATTTGCCGCACTGTGAGATGAGGTGTCAAGAGGTTATGAAGAGGTTAAACAGGCTATTTTAAGTGCTTATGAATTGAAAAGCATATAGACAGTGATTCAGAAATACAAAGGAGGAATTAGGTCAGACTTATGTTGATTTTGAAAGAATTAAACATAGTCATCTGATAGATGGGGTGTGTACTTTAAAAGTAGATATGACCCATGAGGCTCTGTGAGAGATTATTCTGCTGGAGGAGTTTAAAAGCTCACTTCCAGAAATGGTTAGAATTCATGTGGAGGAATAGAAATATTGGAAAGTTAGAAGGGCAGCAGAATTAACAGATGAGTACATCTGTTGGTGCATAAGACCCGCTTCTGGCTGGAATGTTGACGTGTGAGGGTTAGAAGTTGGGAGAAGGGGAGATATTATACAACTAAACCAAGAGTAGAGAGCACTGGTAAGAATTTACCACAGGGTAAAAAGAAGACAACAGGCTTGCAGGAGGTGAAAGCCTCAGGTATTTTCACTGTAATGGAGTGAGACACAGAAAATTACAGGGCACTGGGAAAAGGTGGTTTCACTGCCAGAAGGTGGGACATGCAAAGACACAGTGCTGGTCATTAAAGAAAGGTACCGTGGGAAAGATATGGTAAAAGAATCTAAGCCAGTGGCATTAGTGAAGGTATTAATGGAGACCCCAAGAAGAGCCGAGGAGCTGCAGTACAGTGCACCGCATAGGCAGGGGCTGGGTATGGAGTTAGTAACTGATCTCTACAAAGAATTCGCCTCTGTGGGTAAAGTTTACTCCAAAAGAACAGGAGAGAAGGACAATAAGTTATAATTTGGAGAGATACAGGATCTCTCCAGTTGCTGATAGTAAGAGATGAGTGAATATGCACTCTTTTTGATTTGTTAACTGACAATGTGGTAATTTGTGAGATAGGATGGACAGAA
This sequence comes from Hemiscyllium ocellatum, assembly GCF_020745735.1. Classification (NCBI taxonomy): domain Eukaryota; kingdom Metazoa; phylum Chordata; class Chondrichthyes; order Orectolobiformes; family Hemiscylliidae; genus Hemiscyllium; species Hemiscyllium ocellatum. The sequence goes on along the minus strand of NC_083413.1, from coordinate 64,143,903 downwards.
ATTCAGTGTTCCCCTATGTAAGATCAGTTTGGAGTGCCACCTTAAGACTGGGGAAGTTACAATGGGAGTGATTGACAGACTGTCAGTTACAGGAATTCAGTTTGTTCATGGGAATGATTTGGCAGGGTCCAAGGTAGGTGTGACACACTTTGTTGTGGAGAAGCCCAAGGAAGACCAAGAAACTGAGGAGTTAAAAGCAGATGTATCCTAGTATTTTCCCAGACTATGTGGTAACCAGATCCCACCATCATAAATCACAGCACGGAGTGAAAAGTAAAGAGAAAGATGAAGGAGTTGAGGTTCAGTTAGCGGACACTCTGTTTGACGTAATGGTGTAGGAAAAACCTGACTAGGCAGTGGGTCAGACAGAATTGTTTAGCCCTGAAAAGCTAAGAGACTTGCAACAACATGACAAGATGATAAAAGATATATATGTAGATGCGTACTCTGAAAAGGAGGCAGAGGATATTCCGGAGGGTGATTATCTGAAAGATAAAATCCTAAGATGGAAACGGAGACCTCGGCAGGTTAGTGCAGAAGAGAAATGGGCCGATGTGCACCAGATTGTGTTGCCAGTAGCATACAGACAGGAGGTGTTATGGGTAGCACGTGAACTATCTGTAAGAGGTCACCTAAGGGTATGAAAGACTCAGGCTAAGGAACAAAAACATTTTCATTGGCCTGGAATGCACAAAGGTGTGGTTTACTTTTGCCAAATGGTAGGAAAGTCACGGTGAGTAATAAAAATAGCACCTTTGTTGCCAATTCCCACATTTAAAGAAACTTTCCCGTGGGTTATAACTGATTGTATAGGTCCCCTCCCACAAACTAATAGTGGATGTGGCTACAGATTTCTGGAGGCAATTGCATTGTGTAGTATCAAGGCAAAAAGGGTAGTAGAGGAGTTAGTAGCTTTCTTCACACGGTATGGACTATCCAGAGAGATTCAGTCAGACCAAGGGTCAAATTTTACTGCTAGACTGTCAAAGGAGCTTATGGATAGGTTAGGTATACAGCTCTTAAAATCCTGTGTGTCTCATCCTGAATCTCAAGGAGCTTTAGAAAGGTGGCATCAGACGTTGAAGACCATGTTGAGAACATATTGTCAGGATTACCCAAATGATTGGGATAAAGGTATCCCATTCATGTTGTTTGCCATTAGGGATGCCACAAATGAATCTACTCAGTTCACATCCTTTGAGTTAATATTTGGTCATGAAGTGAGAGTCCCTTTGAAATTAATTAAAGAAAAATTGACAGGACCAAATTCAGAGATCTCATACTTAGATTATGTATTGGAGGTGAGGGAGAGATTAAATAAAGTAGGTGAGTTAGCTAAACAGCACCTAAAGACGGCACAGTGTAAAATGAAACAGGTGGTTGATAAAAGCTCTGAGACTAGGATGTTTTCCCGAGGGGATGACATATTAGTACTGTTACCAGCGATAGGAGATCCCTTCAAAGCCAGGCTTAGTGGTCCTTATCAATTTGAGAAAAAGTTGAGTCAGGTGAACTATCTAGTAAAGATCGAGGAAAAAAAGGTATCAAGTATGTCATGTAAACATGTTGAAACTGTGTTATACTGGAGAGAAAGAACTAGAGAAGCAGGTGTTAGCTACTGCTTCGTAGAGTAAGAAATCAAATCCAGATGATGTGGATTTTGAGGTGCCTCAAAATAGATTAAAAAATAAAGAAGTCCTTGCGGAGAATGATAGGTTAGTAAGCTATCTGTTTCAGAAGCATAGAGCACAGTTGAAAGATTTGTTACTGCAGTATAAGGACATATGTAAGAATCAGATGGGGAGTGCTAATGCTATTGTACATGAAGTAGACACAGGGAATACGCTTTTGATAAAACAATACCCCTATCGCTTAGTCCTTTCAAAGCCAGACAGATCCAGATGTAGGTGGAGGCCATGCTCGACAAGGACATCATCAAACCAAGCCAGAGGGAGTGAAGTTCGTCGATCATTTTAGTTGCCAAACCAGACGGGACTCAACAATTCTGTGTGGATTATTGGAAGGTCAACGCCGTAACAAAATTGTACTCGTATCCAATTCCTATATTGGAAGACAGTATCGAGCAAGTCGGACAAGCCAGTTACATCACCAAGTTGGACTTAATGCATGGTTACTGGCAGATACCTTTATCAAAGATGGCAAAAGAAATTTTTGTGTTTGTAACCACAAATGGGCTATATAGGTTAAAGTGATGCCTTTTGGAATGAAGAACATATCTGCCACATTCCAAAGACTCATAAACAGAGTTGTGGCTGGGTTAACAAACTGTGCAGTCTATTTGGAAGATGTAGTGATCTTTAGTAAGTACTGGAAAAATCACATGGTACAGTTGGCAGAACTCTGAATGACAATGAGAAGTAAAACTGGTGATAAACTTAAATAAAATGGAATTCGTGAAAGCAGAGGTGACGTTCTTCAGACATAATATCAATTATGAAAGACTGACCCCATGGAATGCAATAGACAATAGACAATAGGTGCAGGAGTAGGCCATTCAGCCCTTCGAGTCTGCACTGCCATTCAATATGATCATGGCTGATCATTCCTAATCAGTATCCTCTTCCTGTTTTATCTCCATAACCCTTGATTCCACTATCTTTGAGAGCTCTATCTAACTCTTTCTTAAATGAATCCAGAGACTGGGCCTCCACTGCCCTCTGGGGCAGAGCATTCCACACAGCCACCACTCTCTGGATGAAGAAGTTTCTCCTCATCTCTGTCCTAAATGGTCCACCCCATATTTTTAAGCTGTGTCCTCTGGTTCGGCACTCACCCATCAGCGGAAACATGCTGCCAGAGTGTCCAATCCTTTCATAATCTTATATGTCTCAATCAGATCCCCTCTCAGTCTTCTAAACTCAAGGGAATACAAGCCCAGTCGCTTCAGTCTTTCAGTGTAAGGTAATCCCTCCATTCCAGCAATTGACCTTGTGAACCTACGCTGCATTCCCTCAATAGCCAGAATGTCTTTCCTCAAATTTGGAGACCAGAACTGTACACTGTACTCCAGGTGTGGTCTCACCAGGGCCCTGTACAGCTGCAGAAGCACCTCTTTGCTTCTATACTCAATTCCTCTTGTTTTAAAGGCCAGCATGCTATTAGCCTTCTTCACTACCTGCTGTACCTGCATGTTTGCCTTCATTGACTGGTGTACAAGAACACCCAGATCTCTCTGTACTGCCCCTTTACCTAAATTGACAAAGGCCATTGAGGAATTTCCAGGACCAACCTCAAAGAAAGAGGTGCTTTGATTCTTAGAACTCAGCGGGTTCTATCAGACATTTGTTCCAAACATCAGCAGTGTAATGGCACCATTAACCGATTTGCTGAAGAAGAACACAAAGTTTCAGTGGACAGAACAATGTCAGGAGGCATTTCCCCATTTGAAAGCCATAATAACCACCAAACCAATTTTAGCTACACCAAACTTTTCAACTTCTTAAAATGATCATTGATGCTAGTGACACAGGAATTGGAACTATCCTCTGACAGGAAGATGAGGATAGGATTGAACTAACTACCTGTTGGTTAATTTTTAAAGAAGATCAACATCCACCAGAGGAAATAGTCCACAATCGAAAAGGAACTATTGAGTTTGGTACTGGCCTTACAACATTTTAATGTGTAGGTCACAAACAATATGTCAGACATGGTTGTGTACACTGACCACAATCTGCTTACATTCTTAGAATGTTTTAAAGACAAGAACATGAGACTATTTCATTGGTGTCTTGTGTTACAGACTTTTGATTTAAGAATCATACACGTTGCGGGATGGAAGAATGTAGTTGCAGATGCGTTATCGTGGATTTAACTGATAAAGTTTAGATGAGATTTATATTTATTTAATGTTATATATACACAGGTATATGGGAAGAGGCTAAAGTAAAGTTGTATTAAGGTTATCTGTATGTTAGGGTAATGTGTTTAAAAAGTAGGAAAAAATGAAGCCATCTTTTCTTTATGATGGTTCAATTTTTCTTAAAGGGGGAGGTGTTCTGAAGGTGTGGGGTGTACTGTACCTTTAAGAGAGATAAAACCTAGTGGAGCCAACTGACAGCACCAAGTGTTCTCAATAAGGTAACAATGTAACACTTAGTTGAAAGCTAAATTAGCTGATTGCCTGGAAACAACAAAACACATTCAATTTAGGCCAACCAGTTTAAATTATACCAAACTCCAAACCCATTTGAAATTAGTATATTGATAATCTTAAAAGCCAATGACACAATCCGATGCTTTGTTGGTATAAGACCAGGGAAAATTGAACAGTTGAGAGGAGAACTGCCAAGCTAATGACCTCTGCACACTGCCCAGAAAAATAGCTCCCTTAAAAGGTACCTTTATCAATCAGTAACCTGTGAAACAGACTCCCTAAGAAGAAGAAATGAAGACAGGAATTCAGAGAAAACTGAAAGCTGCCTGGTTTTGAGATAAGAAGTGTTGTTCTGTAAATCTTAATTGGGAGTTTTATCAGACTAGTATTATAGAAGATAAGGTAAAAGATAGGTTAGAGAAAGGAATCGTAAGTAGTTGTTAGTTAATTATTGTCTGTTATACTTTAATAAATAAAGTTGTTTACATAAATTAGTTCTTGGCCAATGGAATTTTCACAGATTGCTGCATGGGATAAATCTTTTCTATGTTGCTGGTTTTAAATTAAGCGGGAGCGTTTACTCCATGTTGTAATACCAGCAAATATTTCTATTTCTTCTCTCAATTGTGCAATTTTCATTCTGAATTAAGTAATGAAAAGGGTTCAGAAAAGAAAGGTTTATTATTATACTATTCATTGTGGCTAGTTAATCCCTAATACATCTTGATTGTTACATAAAGTACTGATGTCTATTTATACACAGCCTCAAAATTAACAGAATTTGAGAAAGCGGAGATAAATTTGAGATTGACCCTAATTATAGTATATTAACTCTCACTCTCTCATATCTCTTAAAATAGACAGTCGGTAATTTACATAGGAATTAGCTTGTGTATCTTAGTGATTAAGGTCATGCCTTGATTAGCAGATCACATGATGAAAATATGAAATGGGAAAGTTCACATCCAAAGACTTAGATATTGTTCTATGCTCCTTGCCAAGCTATTTTCTGCCTATGGTGGCTAGTGTAATGTTTCATGCTAATCACATTTAGATGTAAACCTTATAAAAGATAGACTTGATGTTAACAATCTCAACATTGCAAAATCAAGCCTTATGTAGTTCTTCATCAACTTTTTTGAAGGGAAAACCTTTGAAAGCAAGTGAACAACAACCAGCAAAGCTTTTTTTAAAACAAAAGTTTATTTGCCAAGACAATTACATCAATGTTGCACATAACATGGAAATTGCATTCACCAATTTAAATAAAACACACACACGCTCACGCACACACAGAATACAAACTCAGTGTTAACAGGTTCATCATTGCAACATCAAATTGGTAAATACCTAATGCAACATTTCCATGCAATTCCCAATGATTTATGTTTAGTGGGGTGGTGGTGCTGTTAGGTGGGACAGGGACAGAAATGCACTCACCTCCAGGTTAAGCACTTAGAAAATCCAGTATTGGCTCTTACAGGTTAACGTTATAAAGTACTATAAGACATTAAAGAAAATTACTAACAACTACAGATTCATTGGAATGTCCTTGAGAGCAAAAAGATATAAAACATTACAATTTTTCTAAATTGTGGTATAACAATATTCCAAAACCATTATAGAAAATTAACAACAGCATTGTAGGTGCCCATTTATTTTCAATTGTATGTTTGTTCAATTCTGGTATTTTTCATTGAAATAAAGAAATCTTGGAGGTCTGAAGTAAGAATTGAAACCTCCGCTCTGCCGCAAGGTCCCGCCTACATTAATTTGTCATTTTTTCTTTTCGATACTGACTGACCCATTTCCTGCATTCTCAGTTTCCTTCTCCAACATATTTCATTGAGCTCTATTCCACTACCTACTAAGGCACAACAAAATATGCCTTGTATAATTTTTTCAACAAATGAACCTAACAATCTGACTTACAGTAAGCATTTCCCAATGTTTCTTTCCCCTCCAAAGAACTGCTGAAATGTTCTGTGGCTAAGCTGTCTTTAACAACAGAAATCAGACTATTAATCCAGACTAAGTTAATATTTCAGATGTCCTGTTATCTAAGGTCAGTCCCAAGTATTATTCCTCTGAACATGTCTGGTGACAATGCCATGAATTGTCACTTCTTGTTACTGACACATTTCTGTTTGCGTTTTTAACCCTGGTTCTGACCCATAATTCTAATGCTAACTATCAACTTCCAACTTTAATCTGAACATCAAAGCCTTAATTGCAACCCTGATACCTTGTCCCCAAACCCTAAAGTTAATTGTGGACCCTGAACCTAACCCCAACTACTCTAACTAAAAAAAAGTTGCTAACAACTCACCTGAATAGCTAATAATAAGCAAAATTCTAAACTTAACCACTAATTCTAAACCTAAAACAATAGTGTGATGTAGGCCCAGCTATTGTGCCATCATTACGGATGCAGGTCAACAGCGTTATCAACAGCAATTCCATACTTAATTTAAATAAAAGAGCTAAAATACTTCCAGTTATATGGTTTCTTGTGGAATTTTACATTTCCTCTGTTTTCTTAATGAAATTGATGCATTCTCAAAATACTGGAGTTCGGGAAGGGATTAGGTGGGTGTCAGGGAGTTGTAGAGGAGAACTGGAGTCTGAAAAACCCAAAAGGCAAGGGACAGATGGGTGCTCTGAGGGGAAAGGAGAATCAGGTACCTGAGAAGGTAGAGCTGAATGATGATATAAAGGGGTCAAGAGAACCAAAGCTCAAAGTGAAGAAGAGAACAGGGCCTCGATAGAAAGAAGTAGGCCAGGCTCAGTGATGGAAAGGTGTGAAAATGTGTTGCTGGTTATTTTAAATAGGTTAGTGCCTTTCTTAAATTAATGAACAGAAGAAGTCCATGTGAACACATTAATATTATCCTATACCAAAGTCACACATCTTAATTTCAACCAAAGCATTTTTTAAAACGACTGTACAAAGCAAGCCTATGGACCCCTCTCAATACTCCTTCCACTTCATTCATTTTTTAAACAAGATTATTCCATTTGAAAAATTGACTGCAGTGCTTGAACTCACAAGGAGTATTGTAAGTTTAGTATGGCCAAATGTTGCACAGCAGCTATTCACAAATAAATCGGAACAAGTTGAAGAACGGGCTGTTGAAGACTATATTCACTAAACAGTGCTGAGAATAAATCAGTTCAAATATCCAGATGTAAAAAGAATAAACTTGATAATATTGTCAGTGGTCAGATCTGTGAAATAATTAGTTATCCTTATATTCTCCATAACTTGGAAAAATAAAATTCTGAAGCATCATACAAACTACACCATATTACTCAAACGTTTTATGCATGGGGAAACTAACTTTGAAGTTTGAGTCATGAAATGCTCACTGTATCCTTTGTGGATTGATCCTCTTGGCAATAGTATAGTTTAACAACAAGCATCAAATTGTTCAATAAATCATCAGAAAACTTTTTTAAAAAAGTGACTTTTAAAATTTCGTTGAAGTGGACCCTCAGCTTAAAACTGACTGTAAACTTCTGACTGCCATGAGAACATAGTTGATTCAGGTAATCACATCAGTCGAAAAACTATCAGAAGTCATAAGGCAAGGTGGTCACAGTGGCTCATTGCCAAGGTGTTGCACCACAAAGAAATTGAAGGATTTAAGGTGGATACAGTTTCCAGCAGGTTAGAGCATGAAGGGGCAGGTGGGAAGCGAGACTGAACACTTTCACAGCAGCAGAAAAAGGGAGACAACAAAATGATGAGGGGGCAGTTGCAAAGGCTTTAACTGTACAGTATCCCATGAGTAAATTCAACTGGTGGCATTAGCAGACACAGAGTTCAAGACCAAACAACTGACTCCTTCCACTGATTGTGACCAGTGTGTAGGGGAATTAAGAATATTAAAGGGAATACTAAAACTTAAAAATGGAGGGGAGATGTATGAAATATAAAGCTGTAAAGCTATATTATTTTTACTTTTGTGGGACACTGCAGGAATGCTTGTTCAGCATGGAAATATACACAAAGCTTTCAAAATCAGTGTACAATCAAACTACTTACAACACATTTAGCAACTAGGGATGCATGTATTCTGCAGTTCCCCTTTCACGGTTTCAGAGGATAGTACATTACAGATTACAACATATATACAATAATGGAAGAAGGAGGTAAACACTTATTAGCCCAACATTTTAAAAATAGATTATGCAGTCCATTCTGAATATCACATAAGATAATTTCAGTGAATAGGGGATCCACAAAGTTAAGTCCTTTGAATAAGAAAAGACCCTTAATGAAGATATTATAAAATAAAAGAAAAAAATGGACATCATGCAAAAGTGTGGAAATATCAGTTTTAATCAGGGAATTATGACTTAAAATTGAAATTTTAAAAAAATATGAGAACTTTAAGGTTCTGCAAGTTATTTACAGTCAGGTCCCAGGTCACGGATTGGATGGTATTTAAATTCTGTGGCCCATTCAAAGCACATTCTGTTTGATTGTTGAAAAAAATCATGTGAAAAATCAATCTCTTTTTCTTGCATTGGTATGCCATGATGGTACAATGGTCTGGTCGAAATCAATCTTTTGTTAAATAACTCTGCTCAGAAGATGGGATTTTATAGGTCTTGTAAAAAGAGATCTTTAGTGACACCCATGCCATTTGACAAACAATCCACAAATGATCGAAGTGAATAGGTCTGCTGCAGATATTGAATATATTCTATTTATACCAAAACAGGAAGATTGTTGCTTACACTATTTTCTTAATTATTTTTTCTTTTTTTCCACGACCCAAGTTCTATTCTGAAAAGCGACTGATAATTGGACAATACTATATAAGTATAACGTAATCCTGGAGACTTCACAGACTTTAAATACAGTGATTGCCTCTGCTATTTTATATAAAATCACTATAATTAGAGGAGATTGCAAAGTCCAGACTGAGTCTCTGTGCCACAGTATAGAACTGACCCTATTCTAAGTCTTCTGTTTGTGTTGTGAACATGATTCAGGGAGATGCCCACATCATTTGCAGCATTTCATGGGCATCAACTCTGTCAATGATGGATCTGGCTGGATGAAATGGCCAAAAACATGTTTTCATTACTTGGGTGCTTCTTGCTACTATTGCTTCTTTACTGTTGGAATTGGTATTAGAGGTGCCAATATACAGATGTTGTATAGCAAATATGTTTACATTAGGTCAGTAATCATGAAATTTGTGGTGCAGATTGACATCTGTCAGTCCTGCTTTAAATCCTAAAATCATAATGAAGGACAAGATGGCTGGAAAAAGCAGCTGACCTTAATCCATTGGAATTTTATATTGGGCATAAAAGGAAACAAATAATTAGAGGAAATTACTGCACCCCCTGTATCCAATTTGTGTGATTTCTGTCCTAAATTTGAATTTGAATCTTGGGATTGGGCAGCTTCAAGATGATAATGGGCTGAAAACAGATTGGTCATGATTGTTGTCACAAATAAATTCAAGGGTGTCTCTGATCTTGATTTTGAAGGCGGCATTTCTAGTCAACCTTTTAGTATGTCAAATTTGGATCATTATTTTCTTTTCTCTTCAACAAGTTTATTGGAATTGTGTGTAGCTTACTAAAAGTTTGATATATTCCACATGGTTTACTGACGACAGACAATTTGGGATAGATTTCTACTCTGAGAAACCAGTTACTGTCTGACATAACCCCTAAACCCAGCAAATGTTCACATATCCTAAACAAAACATGGTTTGCTCTGTGCTGAAAGCTATGGTCATGCAATTACCCTTACTCAGCCTCAGTTGACCTTGTTATACTTTTAAATCAATTAAAATTTCAGGAATTTTTTTTATCTGATCTGAGACAGCTCCAAATATTGAACAGTCTGTTTAGTCTTATCACTAAGTTGTTATGTTCATAGTACTAACACCAAGCCTAATTTTTTGATTTTGTATCATCATGTGTAAGATCTGCAATGCAATGATTAACTTGTTTTAAATCTGGAATGTTAGGTTCAGATCCAAGATGTTACAAATTTCTGGTGATTTTATGTTGTACGATTTAAGTCTGGGATTTGTTCTGATGGTTGTTAAGGCTTTAGGCATTTCAGACAATTACCTCGGGATGACTTGACAAGTCAGAAAAATGTCACAGAGATATATTCAGAAACATGATCCAACTATTAAAGGCCAAACTATATTGTGCTAGTTTCATCTAGGAATGTTTAAGACATGAACCTACATACATAACTATTCGGCAGTAAATAGCTGGTTAAATTGTTATTCAGATTTAGATATCAATCGATGTACCCTTTTGAATAATTAGGGTAGCTTAAAGACAAAATAAAAACAACCATGGTTATAAGCAGAGATTAATAAATAATATCTGACACTGGAGAAGGTATGGCTGACGAGAACAAAGCTGAGCTGCATTTTCAGTCGGACTTCTTTCTCCTCAGGTGCAGAAATAGACTGGAAGAGAGCCACAAAGAAGAGTTGAGAATCAGATAGCACAACCATACTGGGAAAAGACAGGGTTCTGAAACTAAATCACTTTAAAAGGGAACTGAATACCAGTGTGTGGATTTACCATCCAAAAGCAAGGGCAAAGCTGTGTTAGGCCAGGAGACAAATGTAGGCACAAATTCTGGGATTCTCACCTCTCTTGTCATTGTGTGGTATCTTTATGACCTTAGGATCAGGGTTGGGTTATAATCCTGACACCAGCAGTTCCACTTTGGAAGTGGTTATGTCAGAGCCCCCTTCAAGTTTCATAGAGATGGGCCTATTCCTGACAATTGCTGTGTTTCTTACCAGTTCGGAGGTGTCGTGAACCATGGGTGAAACCATATTGGTCAGTTTAATGGTCACTAACCTTTATAAACAAAGCCATATTATCAACCCCAAAGTTAAGGTCACATATCATGCAGATTGTGACATGTGAAGTTAGCAATAACTTTTAAACTTGTGTGTCAATTGTTTCCTGACTCCAGAACAGGGTTCCGTCATGGTTCTGAGTCTGAAGTCATCATCCCCATAATGGAGCTAGGAGGTAGGAACTGCTGTCTGCAGACTTGTGAGCTGCAATCTTATTGCTATAAAAATAGCATAATCCAAAATAGGAATGAAGGTAGGAATCCAAGAATTATTCCCAATTCCTTTCTACATTATCCCGATAAGTCCTTGTCGTGATGGCAAAATTTAGGCTCGTGTATATAACATGCTGCTACTGTAACAAAAGCCATCCAGCCACTAAAACTAAAGCTAATAAAAAACAGACAACTTCAACTGGAAGTCAAGGGTAGGAATCACTCAAATCTCCAGAGTGAGAGCCTCCCATTTAGCAGATCATATCAAAAAAAAATCACATCAGCTTGGAAAAGTCCCAAACTGGATAAAGGGGCAGAGAAGAAAAGATCATAAGATTTTAAAAAGTAGGAACAGGATCATACCTGTTCTGCTATTCAATAAGATCATGGTGATCTGACTGCTTCCAAGAGCCCTGGAATCCCTTGTAGATCAAAAGTGTGTTGAATGTAGTCGGTAATTTATTAAAGATCTAGTCTCTCTTCTTGGAGAAGAGAATTCTAAAGATAAATGTTCTGTAAATGACTCTCTGAGAGAAGAAATTCCTCCTCATCTCTGTATTAAATGGGAGGCCCCTTATTTTCAAACTGTATCCCCAGTTTTAAAATCTCCCACAAAGGGAACATCATCTTGGTATTTACCCTATTTAGTCTCCTCAGAATGTGATAAGCTTCAATAAGAAAGCCTCTCATTCTTATAAATGCCAGTGAGTATTTCTTCAAAGCTAAATTAAAGCTATGAGCTAAGACAGCTTGTTTAATTAATGCATAGTTATCATGTATTTCAGACAAGGTACTTACTTATGATAATGATGATAATGAATGCACATATTGCTCCAAGTATAATCATCATCTGAAAGTATGACAACAGAAAAATTAGTTTAGCAGTAAGACCAATGCTGCAACATCATAAAGTCAGGTTTAGTTAATTTAATTATTTTCCGATTACATTTTATACATCAATCCTCATTCACTTACAGTGGTACATGTCACATAAAATATAAATGACTGTAGTTGTTATTGTAGGGTCAATAATGTGCCCTTTGCTACAGAGTACTAATGCTGGTTAATACAGAAGTGCTAATAAGAATGGAAGATTGCTGTGTATCTGTCATTGTTACCATTATTGTGGATTTCAGTTTCGCACATACTACATTATGTCACACTTGCAGCACAAAACAAGCAATTTGGCACAACTGGTCCAGGCTAATGTTTATGCTCCACTGGTGCCTCTCAAATTACTCATCTGCAAACTCTATCACCATACCCTTCGAGTCATCTCTTTTCCTCATTTCTCCTCCTGTTCTGAACCCTATCTTCGTAAGTGTATCTATGCTCTTCACCTCAATATTCCTTATAGCAACATGATCTACATTACCAGCACTTGGGGTAGCACAGCGGCTTGGTGGTTAACGCTGCTGCCTTACAGCAGCAGGGACCTGAGTTCAATTGTACCCTTGGACTGTCTGTGTGGAGTTGGCACATACTCCCCACGTCTGCATGGACTTCCTCTGGGTGTTCTGGACTCCTCTCATAGTCCAAAGATGTGCAGGTTAGTGGATTGGCCATGTTAAATTGCCTATACTGTTTAGGGATGGGCAGGCTAGGTAGAAATGCAGGGTCTAGATGGGATGCTGTTCGGAGGGTCAGCACAGGCTGAATGGCCTGTTTCTGCACTATAGGAAACCTTTAATAACAGAAACAGAATATTATTTTCAAAAGCCTTTCAAAGGTGTCCAATTTTCAATGTAATCACGTCTTGTCTATAAAAGTTCAGTTTGAGTGCTTTGAAAATGCTTTGAGTTGAAACTGTAACTCTGTTTCTCTCTCCACAGATGCCGTATGTCCAGCTCCACGTTTCTGATAATTTCCATGTTTATTCACTTACTAGTCAATCTGTAATGTAAACCAGGTGAAGAATTCTTCAGGTGAAGTGGATTTAGATGTGAAGGACATTTGGACCATGATAGAAAGAGGTCATTCAGTCCTAATTCTAAAGTCATATACTCAACCTGAATACTTAAATAATTATAACATTATAATGGGTCACAATTTAATATCAAAATAGAAGTGGGACTAATGATGCTTACCATTATCCTTTGCAAATTAGACAGTAACTCAGATGAGCAAAGATGCATAATTAAGCACAAAATTCCATGAGTTCTTGGGCAAGATGCACTCTCTGCATAAGCTGTACGAAAGTAATGGCTCACTATTTGGCTCCCATTCTAATGTTGTCAAACAACTTTAAATTTTTGAACTAAAGTCAGAGCTGAGCTAAACTTGCCACAAAAAGAGTAACTCTCACTTAGTCCACTTTAAGTTCTTTTTCTATCAGCATGATAATTCTTAACTGAAGCAATCAAGAATCTTTGAATAGTAGCTGATACAAATGCGGAATCTATGCTTTTATGATTTCAATTATTGTTAGAGGTTTTAAAATGGTTAAAAGTTGATTTTAAAAGTAATCATTATTTAACTGGTCCAGGGTGGCACGGTGGCTCAGTGGTTAGCACTGCTGCCTCACAGCACCAGGGTCCCAAGTTTGATTCCAGCCTTGGGCCACTGTCTGTGTGGAGTTTGCACATTCTCCCAGTGTCTGCGTGGGTTTCCTCCAGGTAATCCAGTTTCCTCCCACATTCCAAAGATGTGCAGGTCAGGTGAATTGGCCATGCTAAATTGTCCATAGTTGTTAGGTGCATTAGTCAGAGGAGAGTGGTTTACTCTTTGGTGGGTGGGTGTGGACTTGTTGGGCTGAAGGGCCTGTTCTCACACTGTAGAGAATCTAATCTAATCAAAAAACTGCAATATTAAGGGACTTGGGATTACTTGTAATAAAACACAGAAAGCTAGCACACAGATGCAGCAGGTAATCAGGAAGGCAAATGGAGTAATCACTCTTATTTCAAATGAGTTGGAGTATCAGAGTAGAGAAGTCTTATTGCAACTATACACAGTGCTGGTGAGACCACGTCTAGATTACTGTGAGAAATTTTGGCCCCCTTATTTAAGGAACTATATCATTTAACCTGAAGCAGTTCAGAAAAGGTTCATAAGAATGATCCCTGATATGGAGCATTGGCTTACGAGCAAAGGCTGAACAGACTGGTCAGCACAGACATGGTGGGTCAAAGGGCCTGTTCTATAGTCTCATTGAAACATATTGGATTTTTAAGGGGCTCGACACGATAAATCCTGGGAGAGAAGATGTTTCCCCTCATATAATCCCGGAATCCCTACAGTGCATAAAGAAATGATTCAGTCCATCAATTCCACACCAAACCTCTGAAGAGCATCTCACCCAGACCCAGCCCCCTACCCTATCCCCATAACCCTGCATTTGCCCTGGCTAACCCACCTAGCCTGCACATTTCAGGACACTACGGACAATTTAACATGGCCAATCTACCTACCTGCATACCTTTCGGCTGGGGGAGGAAAGCAGAGCACCAGATGGAAACTCATGCAGATGAAAGAAGAACATGCAAACTCTACAGAAACAATCGCTCAAGGCTAGACTCAAACCTGGATCCCTAGTTCTGTGAGACAGCACTGCGAACACTGACCCACTCTCATGGTAGAGTCTTAGAGCAGAAAGCATAGTTTCAGAATAAAGGGCCGTCAATTTAAGACTGAGATGAGGAGGAATTTCTTCTCTCAGAGGGTAGTAACTCTTTGGAACTCCTTTGCCACAGAGAACTATGGGGGTGGAGGAAGAGTCCTTGTGTATATTTAAGGCTGAGATGATTAGATTCTTCATCAGTTGGGGAATCAAAGGTTATAGGAAAAGGGTAGGAGGATGGATGTGAGGAATGTCCAATCAACTATGATCCTGTTGAATGGTGGAATGGGCTTGAGGGACTGAATGGCATACTCCTGTTCCTATTTCTTATGGTCTCCCTAAATCCAATTGATTTTCTCAGTCTATCTGACACAGAATTGAACTCTGGTTTCTAGTTTGCATTCTCTGGTTTAGACCCTGTTTTTCCCAATAATAATTTTCAACCTGATTGATTAAGGAGATGCAGTTATTTGCCTTGATCATATCAGTCCTAGATCTCTTATTGAGGGCACAGTGCAGGTTAGATTCCCCACTTACAGCAGCATGTTTTGCGAAAGTTCATTGAAATTAGACCCACAAGAGAAGTCTAACCATTTGCTGGTTATTTAAATTCTGGCACATTACTATGGATAGTTGAAAACCAACCCAAACAACAGCTTGGCAAGTGGAAAAGGAGCATCGGTATAGTATAATAGTCTCTCTGCAGTAGACAGTGAGAGATAACATAGCACCGTCACTAAGAGGTGGCTGGAATAACAGTGTTAAATGTTTCCATTACAAAAATGGAAACAGAAGATTTCTAGTGGGAAAAAGAAAATTGACACAAAGATATAGTCATAGGAAGCAAAGTTTTATAGGGAAGAAGTGTATGTAAAATCCAAAGTTTTTACAAATTTAAATAATACTCATTCACGTCGTAAGTTCCATTAGTATATATTCCACATTACATAATGTTGGATGAGGAAGAAAAAATACTGTAAACTTAGAATCATAGAGTCATACAGCATGGAAACAGACCCTTTGGTCTGACTTGCCCATGCCGACCAAGTTTCCCAAACTAAACTAATTTGCCTGCGCTTGGCCCATATCCCTCTAAACCATTTCTACTTATGTATCTGTCTTTTGAATATTGCATCTACCACTGCCTCTAGCAGTTCATTCCTTGATCAAACCACCGTCCGAATGAAAATGTTAGCCTGGTGCGACAGTTATACCTGCCTTGTAATTGCTATTGATATTCATTTGGTTGTAATCACTTAGATAATTATTGTGACAAAATTCTGATTGCCAACATTCTTTCTTTCAAAAGCAACACGTTAGATCTTCTAATTTGCTTCTCTGTGCTCAGGTTATTTTTGTCAAAATGAGTGCTTATTATCTGTTTTACAGATAATCTGTGTAAACAAAAGTCTATACAAGCTTTCACAAGCTACACAAGCTTTTTCAGCTTGTATAGATTTAACTTCTGGGACAAATTTTGTGTTACATGACTCTGATTCTAGAAAGATTGTGACTCTTACTGTAGCAGTGGATCACTTGACTTCAGTATGCAAAAAGGTTTGACCTAATCACATCCATGACATAACCTTGATAATTTGTGCTCACATTGCTGACATGAGAGTAGCAGAAAAAAGGTCCTTGAATTTGCTTCCAAACACTTGAAAGTCCTGTTTCTCTAAAATTGCAGCAATCTCACAGTGGATAGTAGATCCCACATGACACAAAACATCTAATATAAATTAACTGGCTTTAAGTGAAGTATTGAATTATTTAAGGTAAAAATGAGTTTAAAGTCTGGTTGAAGATTTGTAGCTTGGGTGTCCGTTGTTGTGGTTCTGTTCGCCGAGCTGGAAGTTTTTGCTGCAAACATTTCGTTCCGGTATGCCTAAGAGATAGACCACGGAACGAGGACATGCCACAACCAAAAGGACTAGCCACACTACCATACATCAGGAGCGTCTCAGAACTGACAGCCAGACTACTGCGACCCTTAGGACTCATAACAGCACACAAGCCAACTTCCACACTCAGACAACAACTCACTAGAACAAAGGACCCAATAGCCAGCACGAGCCAAACCAACGTAGTTTACAAAATACCATGCAAGGACTGCACAAAACACTATATAGGACAAACAGGAAGACAGCTAACAATCCGCATCCATGAACATCAGCTAGCCACAAAACGACACGACCAGCTATCCCTAGTAGCCATACACTCAGACAACCAGGAACATGAATTTGACTGGGAAAACACTACCATCATAGGACAAGCCAGACAGAGAACAGCCAGGGAATTCCTAGAGGCATGGCATTCATCCACAAACTCCATTAACAGACACATAGACCTGGACCCCATATACAAACCACTACAGCTGAAACTGACACCCGGAAGCAGCAAGAACAAACCACTATAAATACCGGAAGAAACATCAAAGCAGCGCTTCACAGGAGGCTCCAATAGCACTGATGATGTTCCCTAGCCAGGGAACGAAACATTTGCAGCAAAAACTTCCAGCTCGGCGAACAGAACCACAACAGTAAAAATGAGTGAAAGAATAGAATAGGAAAATTTTAACAAAGATAATATTTCTCCAGTTGCAAGAACGTCATAAATAGTGTTTTGCTTTAAAATTTGAGAGACAAGTCTGTAAAAAACTCTGGCTATTTAACAATTTGTGTTTACTTTTGAAGTAGAGTTAATATTACAGAATTAAAGCTAGTCTTGACATTTAAAAGAATTTATTCCTTCAACGTTATTACGTTTTTCTTTTTATGATTGAGTTCATAAACTATGTGATAAATCTTGTGAAAATCATCTTACTCAATTAAACATAATATCAAGCCTGCAACAGTAAACATTTTGACTGTATTCAAAATGGTTTTAAATATGTTATTTAACAGAAGATTTGGGCAAATTCAGGATTGTAACAAAATTTAGAAGTTTAAATGTCATTCCTGAAAAACTGACATTTAGTGGTGGAAGTTTCCCTTTGTTTTTTAAGTGTGGGCATGTGTGTGTTAGGTGATGGCACAGCCAAAGAACCCAGCAAGATAACATCCAATTTCAGCATATAAGAACTGCTGGCAACTATCTCACCCTAAGCAGTATGAGTCACCAGAAACTGCTGGTCAAAGAGAGGGCAGCATCATCAGGGTTGTGAAGTCTGCCAGTCGAGGCCTACTCCTTTGGGAATTTTGTGGCAAGATAAGAAATCATTTTTCCATTTTCATTGCGGGTTGTAGGTGGTTAGGAGAAGCAGGTCACAAAGGTCAGAGGCAAGGACGAGGAATGGCTTTTATAGGAAACATCCTTGCCCTCATTCATACCTCTGACTGTTCCCAGACTGTCCCCAATCTAAGCTGGCAGGCAGTCTGAAATTAGCTGTATTTTCTTCTACGTGGGCAGGTAAGTGATCAAAGAAGTGGAAAGTTTAGGCCTTCAAATGACAATTAATTAATAAATCAAAGGCCTTAATTGCTGGCAAGTTGAAAAACTCCCACATAGGTGTCCTGCCCAGCTTTTAGTTGATGCAGAGTCCAGGGCCAATTTACCCCATTATCTCTCACCATTGCCAGGGACAGGAAATACTTCTTGCAGTTTATGTTTTTCCTCACAGACTTTGAAACTCTTTTCAGCAAAAGATGGTGAAAGCAGAAACTTGGAATATTTTAAAGGCACAGGCAGCTAGACTTCTGATAAACAAGGTTACGGGAGGAGGGTATGGAGTAGAATATTGGAGTAATCAGATTGGCCATAATCTTATTGATTGGTGGAGCATAGTGGCCTACTGTTGTTCTGAATTCATGTGTCTGTACGTTAATGCAAAATCATCCATTATATCATACAGTTGCAGTGTATGCTTGATTTTCGTTTGTAGGCCAGGTATATGTAGAATTGCACACATATTGTTAGATAGTTTAATATACATATATGATAAATATCAGTATTTGTAGATCTTTTAACCTTCTGTTATATCGAAACTAAAACACATTTATCACCCACTGAAGCCGAGTTCCTTACATTATGCTTCCAGGCATTGCTCAGTTTGAGAGTATATAATATTCTGTTGGTTCAAACACTCTCACCTTGCAGTTTTTCCACCAATACTTCCTCTTCAGCTTAGCAGCACTTGTTTCAAATTGTGATGCCCCAGCTTGGAGAGCATCTGCACGGTCATCGAGCTCTGATAGCTTCTGATCTCGCTCGAGGACTTTGTCCACATTCACTCGCATGATGTCCACCACCTGGAAAGAACAGAACATTTCCCAGTGTCTCACTCTCATATACGTTTATTATTTTACTGCTGTCTCAATGCACTGTGTTAATCCTCAAGGAAGTTCCACGGCTTCCACAGGGCTTGGAAGGTGGGGAAATGCGCTGTTGTGACAGAGTTATATAGTTCAGCTACAGATCTTGGCAGGACATGTTCCATTCCATCCATGCACTCTTATAGTTTTTGGCTGGCTTTGTAGCCCTGGTGGAGACACCATTCTGTAGATGAGACATTAAACTCAGGCCCTGTTTATCTCCTCAGGTTGATGTAAAAGATCCCAAAACAATGTTCAAAGAACAACAACTATATTCTACCAGCATCCTAGTCAATATTTATCTGTTAACCAAAACCACTGAAACCAATTTGTGTTCATTTACTTCATTCTGTTTGTGGAGCGTTATTGGGGAAAAACTGTTGATGCATTTCCTGCATTATAACAGTGACTACACTTCAAAAGTATTTCATTGGCTGTGAAGAAGTTAGGGATATCCTAAGGTTTTGAAAGGTGCTATATAAATGCAAGAGATTTTTATTTTTTAAAACCTGTGCATTAAACAGGAGCATACGTTTCTACTATTACTTCCCAACTAGGAACTTCACTGTACAAACTTCTACTAACTCACAGGCCTACAAGACAAATGCCCATCACCCTGACATATTTCAGTATCTATGTGTGTCTTTCTACCCATGTCAACATTCCATTGTGTGTTGTTTGTTGTAAAGGAAAGAAGAGCATACAATACAACACAATAGAGGGGACCAAAACAGGGAGTGAATGAAGAAAACTTTGCCTCTCCACATCTAGGGATGTCAAAGCCCTGAAAATGTTTCACTCAACTGATCCCAAGTGTAACAGCCATTATTTATCTGACTGAGGGAAGAGGTGATTCTTCCATTGCAAACGTTTGCACTTCAGTAGGTGATGGCTGAGATTTTTAAGGTTACGAATTGCAGTGCCAGACTGCACAATGTCCCACACACCAAAATCTTCATGCTTGAGGGTGTCCAGCAGTCTCTGGATCCAATGAAGTAGCATGACATCAGGTCAAATATAGGCAAGGAAACTGCCTGATCATTTTTCAATGTCTTCATACCAAACTGCTTCACCTCCCACTTTTTGAACATCATCCAAGAAAAACACTTAACTGGCACAACATGCACAAATGTTCACTCCCTTCACCACCGGTGTTCAGTAATAACTATGTGTATACCATCCAAAAGATGCACTACCAAAATTTAACAAGGCTGCTTAGACAGCACCTTCCAAACCCACAACCACGACTATTTAGAAGGACAAGGGCAGCAGTTACATGGGAATAAAACCTACAATCTCCAAGTCATTCACCATCCAGACTTGGAAATATATTGCCTATATCCTTCAGTGCTGTTGAGTCAAAATTTGGAACTCCCTCCCTAACGACATTTTGGGTATACCCACACCAAATAGATAGCAGTAGTTCAGGTAGGCAGCTCACCGCCACTTTCTCAAAGGCAACTATGGATTGGTAATAAAGGCTGGCCCGGCCAGCAAAACCCATGACCTTTGAATTAATAAATCAAATTGTCCAACTGGATATCATTTAGATTTAACAGACAGGGAAGGAATAGGGAGCATCAGTCCATTAGTCAAAAACATTTATGATTTAATGTCAGAAACTGTTCATTTATTTTCCTCTAATTTCAGATGCAAGAAAAAGAAAAATAAGTTTACAGCAGAAAATCTATGCCCTCTTCACTATTGATGAATTCCATCAATATATTGTGCTGTTTACAATTGTTTAAAAGCATAGGCTTTAAATATGTGTCTTTTAAACAGACTATTTCAAAAACAATTGAAAATATATGTGGTTTAGAAATGTTAAAATCTTAATGGACCAGCAGTGAAAGAAGTCAAATTTGTTACCTATGAAAAATGTAGGCCTTTAATGTTGGAAAATGTCTCAATATTCTTCAAACAGCACAATGAGACAACATTTGACATCAATAAAATGTGAGTATTGCAAGCACATTTGCAAGCAAATACGTTTATGACCTTTATAAATTGGGTCTGTGTGTAGGTAATTCTCAGAGGCCAATAGTTTTTACAACATTTTTTGTTGTCAGCCACACCAACTCATATAGAAAAATAGGGCCACCTAGTGACTGACTTACAAAAGTGGCAGAATGCTGAAAAGATTTCAGGCCAAGAATGTGGAGTTCATTCATTACTGTGCAAATATTGTGTTCAGACATAATACTGGAATTTTAACCTTTGGTTTTATACCTTAGTTCTTTTTTGGAAGAGGTGACTAAGGGCATATTCCTAGACAGTTGTCAACAGAATGTACTCAGAGAGGTAGTATGCTGTTTTGGCTTATCTTTCCACAGTGCCGAACAGTGTGGTGCGGGAAAAGCACAGTCGGTCAGGCTACATCTGAGGTGCAGGAGAATCAACGTTTTGGGAATAAGCTCTTCATTGATTTTCCTGCTTCTCGGATGCTGCCCAACCTGTTGTGCTTTTCCAGCACCACACTTTTCAACTCTGATCTTCGGCATTTTACACAGTGCCTCTGGCAGTTCGGCTTTTATTGAAACCGTTAAAGTGTGGAGCTGGAAAAAGCACAGCAGGTCAAACAGCATGAGAGGAGCCAATGTTTCAGGTTGGAATCTTTCATTAGGACTGCTTTTATTGGAACTTCAGGTTTGCCAATTTCATGCAATACTCTGACTCATCCTGCTCTAAAATCTTTCCACTGCAGAAACCATATTTTGGTAAGAGACATGTTTTGAAGTGTTTGTAAAAGCTCCTTTTGTGCACATGAAAAGAATGATGAGGCGTCTGATTATAGTTTTAAAACCACCTCCCTTTGTCCATTCTTGTGTGTCATACCTCAAATCAACTAGTTCAAATGTAAATGGGCTAAAGTTCGCTTTTTCCCAACACAGCCCCAGTGGAAATGAATTTACCTCATCGACTTGAGCCTGTGTTTGCTGCAGCCTTCTGTTGCTGGTGGTATTGACTGGTTGTGTAGGTCCTCCATCTCCTGGATTTCCTGGCCCTCCTGGTGGACCTCCGGCAGGAGCAGCAGCAGCTTGGGATGGGGCTGACCTACAAACCAAAGTAAAACAGATCGCTTGTTGACAATACGGTACCAGCATTTCAGATGGATGACAAGTCCCCTACACAAGCCACTGAACTAGCATTCCTGAAACAAGTAAACCGATAAGGCTGTGGGGGCATTTTACAGCCAAAAGCAGGACACCACTGAAGGTCGAATTATTGAAAAATGAACTATTTTCAGGTATCATGATGAAACTTTTATTCATCCATGGAGGTGAACCCCACTTTACTTCGACCCAAATAGACTCAAATCCACTGAGCTAGTCAAATGAAGTTTAATTTCTTCAGTTTTAATTCCAAACGTTGACTCCATAGTTTTTGCCTTAATAAAGAAGACGTTGACAGTTTCAGTCTGCTTCGTAATTATGTTTGCTGAGCCATAATTTCATAAGTCTGGAGGAGAATAACAGTCAGACCACAGAAAGGGAAATGGGGCAGGATATTTTGTAGAGGAGTTAGGGCCACGATGCTTGGGTCAAACTAGATCCCAGCCCATGTTGGAAATTGTTGCCCAATACAAGTTTCAAGGAAGTGGTTTAATGAAGAAAGGAGAGACAGCCTCCTGATATTGAAGAGCGAATAGGAGATCGCTCCAGCACTGTTCACTTCTGGAGTATATTCATACCTGAGGAGCTTTCCTTTCTTTTGTGGGCACATCACATCAAAGTCATGTTAATGAATACTTTGTATTAGAAAACTTTGTGTTGGTCACCAGTATTCTTGGTAGGAAAAAGTGTACAGAGATAAATGGAGTTTAATTTTGGTTAATTGCAAATGATCAAACCCTTATCTATTTTACAGATTAAAAAGACTCCCACTCAACAACTTATCTTTATACATTATTGTATAATGATGACATTTAACAGAATATAAAGAATTCCAAATTGTGTGACAGGAATAATGTCAAGCAAGCTACAACCATGAGCTGAATCAGGAGATGATGACCCAGATTTTGCAGCCCCAATGCAGGTGAACAGGAATGTTGTCATTGAAACCTGGGCATTTGCACTTGCACTAAAACCTGGAGATTGCTGGACACCTCATTAGCTCCAGAGAACTCTCCATAGGAGACCTCAGTGCATCATTCTGTAAAGTGGCAGCTCTCCATAGTTTGTCAATTTGGGAAGATGATCAAAACATAGCTTGGTCTAAAACATAGTGTTGTGGTTTTGTGTGTAGTTACACAAATTTACCTATCTCACACCAGGTATATAGACTGTTTATTTGAGGATCAGTAATGAGATTGCTCAGCAGGCAGACTTGTTCCAATAGCTCATCAACTAGAACAAAGAGAACAAAGAAGAACAGAGAAAATTTACTGCTCAGGTACAGGCCCTTCGACCCTCCAAGCCTGAGCCAATCGAAATCTACTGTCTAAACTTGTCACCCAATTCCTAAGCATCTGTATCCCTCTACCCCCCACCTACTCATGCATCTGTCCAGATGCACCTTAAATGAATCTATCATACCTGCATCTACAACTCTGCTGGCAACGTGTTCCAGGCACCTACCATCCTCTGTGTAAAGTACTTGCCGCGTGTATCCCCCTTAAACTTTTCACTTCTCACCTTGAAAGCATGACCTCTCATTATTGAATCCTTTATCCTGGGAAAAAGCTTATCTCTTTACCCTGTCTATACCTTTCATGATTTTGTAAACCTCAATCTAATGAAAACAAACCTAACCTACTCAACCTCTCTTCATAGCCAGCACCTTCCATTTCAGGCATTAACCTTGTAAACCTTCTCTGCACCCTCTCCAAAGAGTCCACATCCTTTTGGTAATGTGGCAACCAAAACTATACACAGAATTCTAAATGTGGCCAAATCAATGTTGTGTACAATTTTAACATGACTTGCCAGCTCTTCTACTCAATATCCCGTCTGATGAAGGCAAGCAGACCATACATCTTCTTGACCTCTCTATCCACCTGTGCTGCAACCTTCAGGTACAATGGACCTGAACTCACGGATCTTTCTGCTCATCAATTTTTCCCAAGGCTCTTCCGTTTACTGTATAATTCACTCGAGAATTAGACTTCCCAAAATGCATCACCTCACATTTGCCTGGATTGAACTCCATCTGCCACTTCTCTGCCGAACTCTCTAATCTATCTATATTCTCCTGTATTCTTTGACAGTCCCTTATGCTTTCTGCTACTCCACCAATCTTTGTGTCATCTGCAAACTTGCTGATCATACCAACAGTGCCCTCTTCCAGATCATTTACGTATATCATAAATAACAATAGCCCCAGCACTGATCCCTGTGGAACACCACTGGTCACCTTTCTCCATTTTGAGAAACTCCCTTCAACTACTACTCTCTGTCTCCTGTTGCTCAACCAGGTCTTTATCCACTGAGCTAGAACACCCTACACACCATGTGATTTCACTTTCTCTGTTAGTATACCATGGGGGACCTTATCAAATGTGGACTTGTTGGGCCAAAGGACCTGTTTCCACACTGAATGGAGCCTATTCTAATCTAAAATGCCTTACTAAAGTCCATGTATATGACATTAATACTGTAACTACTGTTACAGGAAAGCACAGCTATTCTCGGAGAAGTTTCACTTGTCCAACACTTTTCGATCATCTTTTCTCCTTTCAGGTGCTCTTTAAAAGCTACCTGGTGTCTTAACACTGGAACAAAAAATGCTAATAAGCAGGATGTTGAACATGTGATTAGTAGCCAATGGCAGGCTAGAATTGCAGCATATAATGTTAGACAGCAGTTGATGAACTATTTTATTTTCTATTGGCATATTGCTACTAAAACACACAAAGGGATAGGTTGGCAAGATCAGAGTCATACAACACGGAAACAAACCCTTCGGTCCAATCAGTCCATAACTATCTTCTCCAACCCAAAATGGTCATGATAATTTTGCTCTGCATGATATTGTAAGCCTGTTGATAGTATTAGAAATAAAGCATACAATGTATGCCCAATAATTATGCACAATATGCACCACTAGGGTGCACCCCAACCTTAGGAGGGTTCATAAAACAGCATCTGAATAAGATTTTAAGAGGACTGAATTTCCACTAACTAGCCCATTGTTTTCTCTACATGGTAACTACTATGCTACTGCTTGGAAGAAAAGGTTGAATCTGATAATTACAACTCCCATTTAGTAAAAAGTGGTAGGGACGTCCAGTTATATGTATAATGTTGTTTGAAAGAATATACACGAGTCTTTATGACAATAGTAAGCTGTTCCTAAACCAAGTGTTTCTGAGATTCACTGGGGAATTCCATAGAAATATAAATCCTAACTACAACCCACAAAGCCAAGAACTCAGGCTATTATTAATTGGCTTCATCCCTCCTATCTTTGTAATTTCCTCCAGCATCATTGCACAGATCATTGCACTCCTCCAATTCTGTCCACTTGAGCATCTCTGATTTTCATTGCTCCTCTGTTGGCTCTGAATTTCCCTCCCTAAAGCTTTCCTCCTTTATGAATCTGACTAGAACTATCAAGTCACAAGGACTCCAAGTAGCCCATTCTGGATGGAGAGAGGAAGTAAATGGTTAAAATAAAATTGAAAATGGATGTGCAAACTGAGAGGTACATTTGATTTGCATTTGTTAGTTGAATTGTAGGAAGGACACTATTACAGCGTTGCCTGCTCATTTAAATAGGTGTAATATGTACTCAGCACTTAAATTGTAACTTCCTAGCACCACAGCATGGTGGCACCAGGGCAGCATGGTGGCTTAGTGGTTAGCACTGCAGCCTCACAGCCAGGGACCCAGGTTCGATTCCAGCCTTGGGTGACTGTGTGGAGTTTGCACATTCTCCCTGTGTCTGTTTGGGTTTCCTCTGGGTGCTCTGGTTTTTTCCCACAGTCCAAAGATGTGCAGGTCAGATGGATTGGCCATGCTAAATTGCCCATACTGTTAGGTGCATTAGTCAGAGGGAAGTGGGTTACTCTTTAGAGGGTCGGTGTGGACTTGTTGGGCTGAAAGGCCAGTTTCCACACTGTAGGGAATCTAATCTAAACTACTTCTGAAGCTAGCCTACATGTTTTAAAGGGACATACCTTGTGACTGGCTCTGGCAGTTGGACAGATAATGAATCAACTCTGGGAAATAATGAAGATTGGCACATGATGTGGAGAGCAGGCTCCAAGGCTTTTCAGTGCTGCATTAGAGATCTTGGTGGAAGAAGTGGAAAGAAGGCGAGATGTTCTGTTATTGAAGGGGGTTTGCACCCTTCAATCGCATGCTCCAAAGACAAAGGGAGCAGATAGCTGAGGAGGGCAATACCAAGGGTTCAAGCTGCCAGCATCTCACAAGAGTGATTAAGGTCTGTAAATGTATCTTCAAATGCTATAGCTCACTAGCTGGACTACGAACCTCAGATACTGCGCGATTCAACACACTCCCATTACTGATCTACCAACAATCTCTATTAATCAGATCTCATGCCTCATATTCAGGTCATTTTATCTCAAACTCTCACACTTGGTTCTGCTGCAAACAGATCCAAAGCTATTCAATCAGAAGGGCCACATCTCCCAACAAATTGCATTGCTCTCATTGACACACTTCCCCTCTGTCTTGTTGGATTGGGTAGCGCATGACTGTATGTAGCAGCAGTGAACCAGGGATAGAAAGTCACACCTCTGCCAACTGGAAATGGTCCTATCTGTTGTGTAATGTTCATGGCTGAGACCAAGACCATGGTCAGTGGTGGGACTGAAACCAAAGATGATAGTACCCATAAGCTTAGCTCTGAGTCTTAATTGCTTTCAGCCTAGGGTCTTAAATGTGGCAAGTTAGCTAGTTGTTATGTTGGTTTTAATTTTCCAAAATTGCCATGATTTGGGAAAGGCATTGATAGGTGAGAAAATAATGAATGTAACTCCTTTATTTAGAAATGGAATGAGATAGAAAGCAGGAAATTACAGGCCAGTTAGCTTAACACCTGTCTCAGGAGGGATATTAGAAATGATTGTCAGAGCACTTAGAAAGCTTCAAGGTGATTTAGCAGAGTCAGCATTATTTTGTGAAAGGAAAATCTTGTGTAACCAACTTACTGAACTTCTTTCAAGGAGTAACACGTGCTATGGATGAAGGAGAGCAAGTGGATGTGTTGAACATGGATTTCCAAAGGCATTTGTCAAGGAGTCACTTTATAGGTGATGTGGATGACAACAGCCTGTGGTGCACATGGTAAAACAGACAGAAGGCATAAAACTGAAAATGGCTGTGCAGACTGGCTCATTTTCTGGTTGGCAAGATAAATCAAGTGGTGTGCCACAGGTATAAGTGCTAAGGCCTCATCTTTTTACAATGTATCTAAAAGACTTGGATGAAAGGACAGAAGGTATGGTTGTTGATGACACAAAGATAGGTGCAAAGTAATTTGTGAAGAGGATATAAAGTATGCTGCAGAGAGACATAGATAAGGTGAGTGGACAAAGATCTGGCAATTGGAGTTAACATGGGAAAATGTGAAATTATCAATTTTAACAGGAAAAATACACAAGAAGCATATTATCTATATGGCATAATTGTAAGATGTCAGCAATTACAATGGTAGATATTCTACTAAACTATTCAAATGCATTATGGCACACCTCTGGAACAGGTGGAACTCAAACCCAGACTTCCTGGCTCAGAGATGAGGACACAACCACTGCATCACAAGAGTTCCTTCAATTACAATTAAAGATTGACATGAGCGAGCCAGTCTAAAGTCTTAAATAATTTCATAGAATGTTATTAATTAGGAGCTCTAAAATTGCATCCGTAAGTCAGGAGGCTGTGCTTGGCAAACCTTTGGCAAGAAAACTGGAATACTGTGGACAGTTTTGGTCACCTTACTTAAACAAGCCAATGTATTGAAGAAGCTTGGAGCAGGTTAACGAGACAAATATCTTTTATGTGGAAAAATTGCACTGGCTAAGTCTGTATCTGCTGGCATTTAGAGAGCAAGAAACCACTTGATTGAAATATCTAAGTTCCTGAGTGGTCTTGACAGGATGCATGTGAAAAGGACATTTCCTCTCTTGCGAGAATATGGAGTGTGGGGCTGCTGTTTAAAAATAAGGTTTCACTCTTTCAAGACAGAGGTGAGGAAATTTCTTTTCTCACAGAGTCATGAATCTTTCGAAGTCTTTTAGGGTCATTAGTAATAGATCTTACAGCACAGAACCAGACCCTTTGGTCCAAACAGTTCATTTTGAACATAATTCCAAATTAAACTATTCTCACCTGCATGCCCCGGTCCATATCTCTCCAAATCTTTCCTGTTCATGCACTTATCTAAACATTGTAACTGTACCCACATCCACCACTTCCTCAGGAAGTTCATTCCACATTTGAACCAACCTCTGTAAAAAAAATTGCCTTTCATGTCTTTTTTAAATCTCTCTACTCTCACCTTAAAAATATGCCCCCAGTCTTGAAATTCCCCATCCTAGGGAAAAGACACCCTCCACTGACCCTATCTATATAGGTTATGATTTTATAAACCTCTATAAAAGGTCACCACTCAAACTCGTACACTTCAGCAAAATCTCCCAGCCTTTCTTTATAACTCAAACCTTCCATACCTGGCAACATCCTGGTAAATCTCTTCTGAATTCTCTCTAGCTTTGGACAAGCAGAGGCTTTGAATACTTTTGAGGCAGTGAAGGATAGATTCCTCAGCAGCAAGGGGTTGAAAGGTTATTGGGGATGGATGGGAAAATAAAACAATCAGATTAGGCATAATCTTATTGAATGGTCGAGTTGGCTCCATGGGCCAAATGGCCTACTGTTGCTTTTAATGTGTATCTATGTATACGGCTGTTCTAGCTCTGAAGTGCTGACCAAATCCCTTTGTGCACTTGTGACCCAATCATAATGCAGTGTCCAATAGCTGATATCTCAGTTTCCATTGCAGCTCAAGCAGTTCAGACAGCTGATATCACGGTTGTGAATTACAGTACTCATAGATGCTTTTGGGAAATGTCTCATTTGTTGTCAAAAGATAGTCCTTGTCAGTCATGAACTCAACATTGCAGCATTCCATCAGGTGTGCATGCACATAATGTACATTGAGAATAAATGTTATTGTTTCAAATTTTGTTTGGGATGGAGAATTTATTGTATACATTGAAATAACTGGACAGGCAGAAGGAAAACATTATTATCCACTGAACAATCGATCATCCAATACAGCTTATGACCATTGGACAATTCTATTACCAGAAGGTCTTAAATCTTGAAATCTGTTGGCAATGACTGCAATGCCAGACATTTCACAAAGTGCCATTTATTGTGAATAAGTAATATAATTGTTAGTTAAATGAGTTGATTAATAAAAAAAAAGCTGACACTGTATTTGAGAGCTCAAAGGTTAATTTTAGGCACACATCTCTCATACTAGGAGAAAGTGAGAACTGTACAACAGAGAAAAACAACAGAGAAAGTGTTGAGTACCCTCAATAACTTCTTCTTCCAATCTTCCCACATCCTCCAAACCAAAGGAGTAGCCATGGGCACCCGTGTGGGACCCAGTTATGCCTGCCTGTTTGTCAGGTATGTGGAACAATCCATCTTGCGCAGTTACACCGGCACCACCTGTTCCTCTGCTACATCGATGACTGCATCGGCGCCGCCTTGTGCTCCCACGTGGAGGTTGAACAGTCCATCAACTTTACCAATACCTTCCACTCTGACCTCAAATTCATCTGAACCATCTCAGCAATCTCCCTTCTCTCCCTGGACCTCTCCATCACCGTCTCTGGCAACCGACTAACCACAAACATATACTACAAGCCACTGACTCCCACAGCTACCTATACTACACTACCTCCCACCCTACCTCCTGTAAAAACGCCATCCCTTATTCCCAATTCCTCCGCTTCCACTGTATCTGTTCCCAGGATGACCAATTCCACCTCAGAATGTCCCAGATGGCCTCCTCCTTCCATGATTGCAATTTCCCTTCCCATGTGGTTGATGATGCCCTTCAGTGTATCTCCTCCACTTCACTCACCACTGACCTTGAACCCACCCCTCCCAACACAACAAGGACAGAACCCCCCGGTCCTCACCTTCCACCCCACCAACCTCTGCAAACAACATCCTCTGCCATTTCCGCCACCTCCAAATGGACCCCACCACCAGTGATATATTTCCCTCCTCACCACTATCAGCATTCTGAAAAGACCATTCCCTCCATGACTCCCTGTCAGGTCCACAGCCCCTGCCAGCCCACACCCCACTCCTGGCACTTTTCCTTGCCATCGCAGGAAGTGCAAAACCTGCGCCCACACCACTCCCCTCACCTCCATCCAACGGCCCAAGACCTCCTTCCACATCCATCAGAAATTCACCTGCACCTCTTCCAATATCACCTTCTGCATCTGTTGCACCCAGTGTGGGCTCCTTTATATTGGGGAGACAGGAGGCTTTCTTGAGATTGTTTCAGAGAACATCTCTGGGCCACCCACACCCACTAACCCCACTGCCCTGTGGCTGAACACATCAACTCTTCCTCCCACTCCGTCAAGAACATGCAGGTCCTGGGCCTCCTCGATGCCTGGAGGAGGAACGCCCTATGTTCCACCTTGGGACCCCACAACAACACGGGATAAATGTGGATTTCAACAGCTTCCTCATTTCCCGTCCCCCCACATTATCCCAGTCCCAAACCTCCAACTCGGCACCACTCTCCGGACCGTCCATCACTGCCGCCCTGAACTATCACCTTGTCCCTCACTTTCACCCACCTATCACTTTCCCAGCTACCTCCCCCAAATCTCACCCCCTCCCATTTATCTCTCAGCCCTGACCCACAAGCCTCATTCCTGATGAAAGGCTTATGCCCGAATGTCGATACTCTTGCTCTTCAGATGCTGTCTGAATGGCTGTGCTTTTCCAGCACCACACTTATAGCATACATCTCTCATACAGTTGCTTCCACCATGGGCAGAGTCTTTAATGAGAAGAAAGCCATGCTTAAAAAGGAGATGAGAGATGCTATACATGAAATACAAGGATCACCACAGAGAGGCACAAGCATTGTGAAGTTTGCAGTACGCATCAGGGAATGTTTATGGGTGACATTTGAAATATGACACAGTAGCAAGTCACCAGTCAAGGACTTGTGTCTTTTTTTCTGTTCAATAGTCCCTTTCTTACTCTGCAATTGTAGCTAGACAATCACTTGCAATGTCTTCTGCTGTTCCTGTACCACGATCTTGTGAGTGGCATGGTGGCTCAGTGGTTAGCACTGCTGCCTTACAGTGCCAGGAACCCAGGTTTGATTCCAGCCTCAGGCAACTGTGTGGAGTTTATACATTCTCCCAATATCTGCATACGTTTCTTCCCTCAGTCCAAAGATGTGCAGGTTAGGTGAATTGGCCATGCTAAATTGCCCATAGTGTTTAGGGAGGTTTAGGTTAGGTGCATTAGTCAGGGGTAAATGTAGGGGAATGGGTCTGTGTGGGTTACTGTTTGGAGGGTCAGTGTGGACTTGTTGGGCCAAAATGACCTGTTTCTACACTGTAGGGATTCCATCTCTGGTGTTCTTCAAGAATCTATCCTGATCCTCTGCTATTTATCATCTAAATGTTGTCAATTTGCATGATCACAGAAAACACTAGCTCCCATGTGTACATTATGACACCCAGCTCAACCTCTTCCTCATTTCTCCCACCTTTCCACTGTGTCTAGCTTATTCTTGTCCTATGTGCAGAAATTCAAATGTTAGATGGGAAGATAATTCTACTTATTAAGCAGTGGACTAATTTCTTTAGCTGATTATACAAACTCTCTGTTTCCTAGACATGGACTCTATCACTTTCCCTGACACACTGTTTACAATCACACTTTGGACCTCAAGGTGAGGTTCCAGCTGTGTGTGTGGGCCACCACCAAGAGTATCTACTTCTGCCTCCTCTGCCTGACTTTATTCCTGCCTCAATTCATCTGTTGCTGAAACCGTCATGCATGCTTTTATTATTCAAAGGATTCCTGTTGCCCCCATATTACATCCTCTTGATGCCATCAAAACCTCCTGCCTGTGTCCTAATTTGCACTAAGTCCTATAACTCATTTGCTCATTAAGACCATAAGAAATAGGAATG
This sequence comes from Hemiscyllium ocellatum, assembly GCF_020745735.1. Taxonomy (NCBI): domain Eukaryota; kingdom Metazoa; phylum Chordata; class Chondrichthyes; order Orectolobiformes; family Hemiscylliidae; genus Hemiscyllium; species Hemiscyllium ocellatum. The sequence goes on along the minus strand of NC_083413.1, from coordinate 64,111,680 downwards.
GAAGTAAGGCCATTCGGCTCATTGAGTCCACTTTGCCATTCAATCGTGGCTGATGGACATTTCAACACCACTTACTCGCACTCTCCCCATATCCCTTAATTCTTTGCGAGATTAAGAATTTATCAATCTCTGCCTTCAAGACATTTAATATCCCAGCCTCCACTACGCTCCATGGCAGTGAATTCCACAGGCCCAGCACTCTCTGGTTGAAGAAATGTCTCCTCATTTTCCTTCTAAATTGACCCCCTCTAATTCTAAGGTTGTGTCCAACAGTCCTAGTATCCCCGCCTGATGGAAACAATTTCCCAGCATCCACCCTTTCTAAGTCATGCATTATCTTGTACGTTTCTATTAGATCTCCCCATCAACCTTCTAAACTCTAACAATACAATTCCAGGATCCTCAGCCGTTCATCGTATGTTAGGCCTACCATTCCAGGGATCATCCGTGTGAATCTCCAGTGCCAGTATGTCCTTCCTGAGGTGTGGGGCCCAAAACTGGACACAGTATTCAAAATGGGGCCTAACCAGAGTTTTATAAAGTCTCAGTAGCACATTTCTGCTTTTACATTCCAACCCTCTTGAAATAAATGGCAACATTACATTTGCTTTCTTAACCACGGACTCAACCTGCAAATCAACCTTTAGGGAAATTATGTCAGAGCTCACAAACCTACACTACTTGCAGATATGGCAATGTCTAGATTTTAAAATTCTCAACAGTGTTTTTAGGTTTCTCTCATAGCCTTGCCCCTTCCGATCTCTATAATTCTCTCCAAACTCACAACCCATTAAGTAGCTGTGCTCCGCTGATTCTATTCTCTTGAGCATCTCTGTTTTTTATCTAAAGACTGCTGGTAGGCAAATCTTCTGCTACCTGATTGGAAGCTCCGGAATTACTTCCATAAACGTTCCCATTAAAGGTGTTATATAAATACAAATTATGTTGTTTTTTAGATATCATAATTTCACATATCCTCTTCCATCAGTCACAAGTCAGACTTAAAAGTAATGAGATCTATAGATAGCACTAAGATATCGCATCGCCTGTTATCCATGACATTGGTGAATTGAGCCTAATGTTTCCCGATCTGGTAATGGATGTGGAACAGAGGGCATTGGTTTTCCCTCTATCTGATTGATCCAGAAGAATTGGCATACAACACTTCTTTCAGAAAGACAACTTCGGCACTTTGAACCTGGACCGCCAGAACATTACCTGCATCTTTGGAGTAACACTCCAGTGATAATACCACGATGCCATCCCCTCCCCAGACCCTGGTTAGGCCACTGTTGGAATATTGTGTGCAATTCTGCTCTCCTTCCTATCGCAAAGATGTTGTGAAACTTGGAAAGGTTCACAAAAGATTTACAAGGATTTACAAGGATTGAGGATTTGAATAGGCTAGGGCTGTTCTCCCTTGAGCATAGGAGGCTGAAGGGTGACTTATAGAGGTTTATAAAATCATGAGGTGCATGGATAGGATAAATAGACAAAGTCTTTTCCCTGGGTGGGGGAATCCAGAACTAGAGGGCATAGGTTTAGGGTGAGAGGGGAAAGATATAAAAGAGACCTAAGGGGCAACTTTTTCACGCAGAGGGTAGTAAGTGCATGGAATGAGCTGCCAGAGGAATTGGAAATGGTACAACTGCAACATTTAAGAGGCATTTGGATGGGTATATGAATAGGAAGGGTTTGGAGGGACATGGGCCAGGTGCTGGCAGGTAGGACCAGATTGGGTTGGAATATCTGGTTGGCATGGACAAGTTGGACCGAAGGGTCTGTTTCCATGCTGTATATCTCTATGATTCTATGACTTTGTCAGCCATAAGCAGCTGTGTATCTGTGAGTTGGTGCTATGGGCTCCATGCTACAAAATATTGAGCAATTATATGAGCAATTATAAGCAATTTTAACAATGGTTGCAACTCGCATGTGATTTACAAGAACAATTCATAACTGTACACAAGAGCATGCCCGAATTAATTCCCTCCATTCCAAACCAATCATTGGACTTTGTGTTATCAGAACATAAGGCAGAGAGATTTGGAGGCTCATGCATGAAACAATAGATTCCGCTTAAAAGAGAGTAAACAAGATCATCCTCCTATGGGGAATATACTCAATCACATCATTAAATTATTTTCTGCTTAGAATTAGACTCGGTTACAACAGCTCTGTGACAAGCCCATGGAAGCGGTATTCCGGTAACAATATGTCTCTGCAACACTCCCCAAAAAAGTGATTGTGTTTATAATTTTGTTGTGTTTATAATTTTGTAGGGAGACTGTTACAAAATCTTTCCTTCACCATAGGATTAGCAAAGCAGCAACTTCTAGTATTCAGACAGCAAGGATGAACAGAAAAGCAGTGTAGTGACTCACCTACTATCATTTTCATCCCTGACAGTGGATAAGTGATAACAGCTCCCTCTCAGTGTCCCTTCCCTCTGACAAATGATCATAAAGATACTTCTGTGTTCAGAAGCAGTGACCTTCCTGGATAATAGCTTCAGACACAACAACTGAAATTTCTTACACTCAAGAGACATGTTCATGCAAATCTTTATTTTCTGGTCTACTTAACTATCGTACAAAGCAAAAGGATGATTCAATAGTTAACTGGACATGTACGTTATACATTGAAAACACAGCAGTTGAAAAACTAAATTCCCCACTTCCACTTCATTTTCAAGCAAACACCAGATTAACCGAAGAAGTAGAAAGTCTTAGCCATCTGGGCCCCTACAGTGAATTTTCATCTTCCAACAGTGTTTCTACTGTGGACTGCGTATGGGAGATTAGAAAGATTTGTTCAGCCATGAAACATTTGTGCCTTTGGCGCAGTGCAATACTTTATGAGAAGAATGTATTTAGCCACAAAACTTCCTCCATTCATCACTGGACAAAGAAAGCTGCAGCCCATTAATTAACTGCCAGCAGCTGCTCCTCGCCACACTCACACCCACTCAGGGTTCACTTTTAAAGGACAGCTCCACAAACCTCACCAGACATAACTGACAAAAAAAATTAGCTGGTTTGGTTATATATTAATTTAAGACGTTTGCGCATCTCCCATTGTGGGTAGGTTTGAGTCATAGCAGAAGGGGAACCTAGTTTCACAGAACTGATCCAGTGTGTTCAACCGACATGTTGTTTCCTGAAAACTGTCACTCCAGATGTTCAGCTTGTTCCAAGAAGCTGCATCGGTGAGAAGAGGAAAACCAAGGTGAAGTTTTTTGTTCATTAGCTGATATATGTTAAAGCCCTGTTTAACAAGCAGACAGCTAAAATGTTGAGGCACTCTCCACCCACACACATACACATACACACATCTCCCAGCATCTGCCATCTTCTTCAAAAATGCCCTAATTAACATTTCAAGCAAATAGCATCTGGCAATGTGTGTGCATGAATTAATTTATGTACAAAATTTTCAAAAATATTTGTAGTGCTTCTGTGATTTACTAAGTCAAACTAACGTTTATTTTAAGCTCAATGGGCACAAATTACTGGTATATATTTTGTTTTGTCAACTTATGCCTGACTAAATCACCTATTAAGAGACAAGAGTTTTTAGTAACATTTTCTTAATGTCAAATGTTGCAATTCCCAAAGTAGTTATTCAAACATTTGTGGATCCATTAACCAGTGGTAATCACACATAGAGGTCAGTTCAAGCGTAGGTAATCATTGTACTCTAGCATTTCAACGGGAATTGCAGTCTGTTGGAGAATTAAAGCAAAGTATAATCAGAGCTGCAGATAAGTGGGCCATGGTTTATTCTTCCTCTGATATATTAGTTATGATATGGAAGGACTTTGTCCTTCTGGAAAAGAGGTCTTCCACTTGAATAAGGCACAAATCCAAAATAGCCTTAATGTAACAAGATGAGATGGATTTGAGTAAATACTCTCTTTGCAGGTCAATGGTAAATCTATCTTAATTGTCAGTTCTTTTAGAGTCACACAGAAATAGATCCTTTAGTCCAACTAGTGAATATTGCGTGCAATTCTTGTCTCCTTCCTGTCGGAAAGATGTTGTGAAACTTGATAGGGTTCAGATAAGATTTACAAGGATGTTACCAGGGTTGGAGGATTTGAGCTATAGGGAGAGGCTGAACAGGCTGGGGCTGTTTTCCCTGGAGCGTCAAAGGCTAAGGGGTGACCTTATAGAGGTTTACAAAATTATGAGGGGCATGGATAGGCTAAATAGGCAAAGCCTTTTCCCTGGGGTCAGGGAGTCCAGAACTAGAGGGCACAGGTTTTGGGTGAGAGGGAAAGATATAAAAGAGACCTAAGGGGCAACTTTTTCACACAGAGGTGGTATGAATATGGAATGAGCTGCCAGAGGAAGTGGTGGAGGCTGGTACAATTGCAACATTTAAGAGGCATTTGGATGAGTATTTGAATAGGAAGGGTTTGGAGGGATATGGACCAGGTGCTGGCAGGTGGGAGTAGATTGGGTTGGAGTATCTGGTCAGCATGGACGGGTTGGACCTTAGGGTCTGTTTCCATGCTCTACATCTCCATGGCTCTATTACTCTAGTCCATGCCTACCAATTTCCTAAACAAAACTAATCCCAGTTGCTGCATTTGGCCCACATTCCTCCAAACCTTTCCTGTTAGAGTTTTTAAATGACATTTTTATTGTTCATCAAGGAACCAGCATCAACTCAGAGGCTGATGAGCCAACACATTTCGATCTCCTTATTCTATGTATTGAGAGCAGTTTTGCCGCAATATAGAAGGAAATGCCATTTTGAGGATGGGGAGGGATGCTGTCTTGCCAAATGCCACTGACACAAAATGGGCTGGATTTTCCAATAAAGCATCAAGACCTCAGACTTGGGCCCATTTGGAAATGCTAAACTTGACCCACATTGTACAGCCTTCTGGACCCCTAACTGGCTGCCTCTGCACTTACCATCTTATTGAGATGATGGTGATGGTTGGTGGCAGGGAGGAGCAATGGGGTGGACAGCTAATGCAGGGAACCTAATCAGAGACCTCATAGCAATGTCACTGGCACCTACACTGGGCAGCTGACCAGGTTTCTCGACATTCCCTGGGAGAGTCTCCTGGAGGCAGGACCTCTACCCAGCTCCGATCCCTTTCCATGAAGCTTGGAGAATTTAGACCATTTTGTTGTGCTGTGGTTCAACACCCATCCCACCAAGTCAATGTATTTAAGGAATGATCTTTCTACTCAAGTATATGCTTAGTATCGTACATAGTACAGTTTATCACTCGCAGGTATAACATACAAATAAGCACTTTTGATTAAAGTTTTTTATTCTTTTCTACTTGTATTGCATGTGTTGTCCCACGTCTAATGCAGTGAAGCCAGATACTGGATGTGCTGGATTTTTACCCAGTATTTATCTGACTGTATTGGATGATTCATGTGTGGCTGGAACCCAACCCAGAAATCACACAACAGATGTATTGATATTTCAATCTGCAGCATTTGTTTTATGTTTGCTTTTCCCTTCTGGTATGTATTTTCCTTAATCATTATTTTGTTACTTATTCTAAACGTTTCTAAATGTTCTATTCTAAACAATTTCTATTTTTTGAATGAATACAATTGGCAATTTTACTTTGCAAATCTGCAAGGATGTTGGTACCATAAAGGAAATATCTACTAGCAAAGTAATTGAGTTTGGAGCTTCAGCATAATATTAGGACTCAATTTACCAGCTTTGGCATTACTCAAATTAATTATTTTTTTAAAAATTACCAGACAAATTTAGTAAAATCACTTATCCCAATTGTGTTTTTAAATAAGAAGTCTCAATATCTATATTTTCAAATGGGTAAATAAAACATCTAGTACTATTTGGAACCCAAGTAATAAGAGTGTTTCATGATTTAAATTCTGAGGCCAGATTCCTTCAATTAGATGCTAAAAGTTAGGGGATGACCGAATGAAGTATTGAAAATAATAAAAGGGAAACATGGAAATTTCCTTTGGTGGGAGAATTCAGAACAAGAGGTATTAATTATTTGATGGGATGTTGGTAGCACTAGTAAAACAAGCATTTGTTGCCCTGTCCCTAACTGCATTTAAGCTAAATGGTTTGGAATGGCCATTTCAGGGTCAAACACAGGCTGGAGTCACATTTATGCAAGGCAGGCATAAGATGTATTTTTATAGCATTCAATGATAGTTCCATGGTCACCAGTATTGAGACTAACTTTCAATTCCAGAATTATTCATTGAATATAAATTCTACCAGCTGCCAATATGGGATTTAAACACATGTCGCCAGGGTATTAGCCTGCGCTTTTCGATCATGAATGTAACAACACCACCATGTTACCATTTCTCTCTAATATCACAATCTTAAAATTACAGCAAGACATTTCTTAGATAGGACTAACTTAGGATATGGAGAGATTACAAATAAATGGCACTTAGGTAAAAATCGACCATGATTTAATTACATGGCGAATATGGCTCAAAGATTTTAATGATCTACTCCTTTCACCACCTTTCTTGAGCCCTCCACTGTCTATGATTGTCTGACATCTAGTACCTGTTGAAAATACATTTCCTCCAACTAAAATTGACAGGCCTGAAGCCATTGTCTTTGGTATTTGTGATAAATGGCGTTCCCTTATCATTGACTCCATCCCTCTCCCTACCAATACTCTGAGGCTAAATCAGGCTCTTGTAAACCTGTGCATCCTATTTGAGCACAAGATGAGTTTTTGGATTCCATATCTGTTCATGAACAAGACTGCAAACGTTCACCTCCTTAAGATCGCCTCTGTCCGACCTACCTCAGCTCATCTCTGTTTGAAATTCTCACAGTCTTTGAGATTCCAAAGTCACCTGGCCAGCCTTCTGTCTTGTACCCACTGTAATCCTAAGTTCCCCAACAATTCTAATACCCAAATTTTGACTTGCACTAAAGCTCCCCCATCTCCTCAGTGCTCAGGAACTTATATCATTTCTTCTATAGCAATGATTTGAATTTAAAAACCTCTCCACCTTTGGTCTTCCCCATCTCAGTCCCAAAACCTTCCAAGGCATCTGCACATCTTCACGTTCTTGCTCAATTTTAAACAATCAATGATTGATGATCTTGCTTTGAGCTGCCTGTACCTGAATCTTTGGTATTTCATCCCTAAATGTTGCCGTTACTTGAAGGTGCTCCTTCAATCTTTCAGTCACCTATCCTATCATCTCCTTATATGACTCCTATATTAAATTCAGTTTGATAACACACCTATTAAGCACCTTTGAATATTTTACAATGTTCAAGGGACCACATAAAGCAGTTTATTTCCCCAATGCATGATTCTATACTTTAAAATTAGAAATCATAAGAACTGATACTCCGGAAAAAAAAAGAGTTCAAAAATAGTGATTTGCAATTGCAAGCATTCTGATACTAACTTACAAAAAAATGAAGTCTAATTTCATGGCAGTATTGTCACAGTACTTGTGACAAAAGTGGAATCTAGCCCTGTATGCACCCATCATCTTTCGTTTTAATTCTGATAAACCAAAGTCACTTGTGCAAGGATGCGTTTCTAGAGGGTGATGATTAACAACATGTAACAAATGAGTAAGATTTAAAAATCTTCAGCCAAGTGTAATAATTCCATAGATGATTTGTCATGGTTCGTGATATCATTAGAAATTTGACATTAAACCTGGAGGGACGAAAAAGTTTCAGCCAATTGCTTACTTAGAGCATATTGAATTACAGTGATGCCATATAATATTGAAAGTTAATTGGATTCATTGATTAATTTATGGAGCGATTGTTTTGGCAATTCATCTAAAGTATACAATCCCCAGATCATCAGACTTCTTGACTGAGCAACCTGGTAGAGCAGTTGTTGGTTGGAGGGCTACCTTAAATCTCTTAACATATTCTGCAAGCTGAAACAATCCAGTGGGTAAATGCATTAGATAGAGTCATAGAGATGTACAGCATGGAAACAGACCCTTTGGTTCAACCCATCCATGCCGACCAGGTATCCGAACCCAATCTAGTCCCACCTGTCAGCACCCAGCCCATATCCCTCCAAACCCTTCCTATTCATATACTCATCCAAATGCATCTTAAATGTTGCAATTGTATCAGCCTCCACCACGTCCTCTGGCAGTTCATTCCATACATGTACCACACTCGGTATGAAAAAGTTGCCCCTTAGGTCTCTTTTATATCTTTCCCCTTCCACCCTAAACCTATGCCCTCTCGTCCTGGACTCTCTGACCCCAGGGAAAAGACTTTGTCTATTTACCCTATCCATGCCCCACATAATTTTGTAAACTTCTATAAGGTCATCCCTCAGCCTCTGACGCTCCAGGGAAAACAGCCCCAGCCTGTTCAGCCTCTCCCTATAGCTCACATCCTCCAACCCTGGCAACATCGTTGTAAATCTAAAGTCCTCAGCCTTACACAGGGTGGCCAGCCCTCCCTGAATGAAGCAGGAATCTACTGGATTTGGAATCAATCTCCAGTAGCTATACAGGAAATTTGAAAAGATATCAAGCAAAGAATGCCCATAATAGATACAGAAGCTCTGATCAGCTACATTCATGCTAAAAGCTGATTTAATTGCATTTGCAACATGACGATGTAAAATGTAAACCTACATTCATATTGTGCCCGGAGACATCACTGCACTGCTTGTTTTCCTACTGATACTGAGACCTGACCTTGAAGAGCAGAGGTAAAAGGAGAAGTAACTGAATTTTCACTTGGCTGGAAAATCCACACATACATATCATAGCACCTAACAAGTCTAGAATGCTTTAACACACTGAGAACCTTGAGACTTGAGCTAAGAGAATGCTGCCTCTGGGATTGAAAAATTAAATGTCTTTCCTCAGGGTGTGAGAATCCACTGTATGAAATTTTAACTCAATGGCTATCATCTCAACATAAATTGACCCAATATGGCAGTTTCACTCCCAGAGTCTTGGAATGTGGCTGACATAGAAAGTTAAAAAATTCACAAGAGGTGTAGGAAGTGGGCACGCATCTGAGGCTGAGGTTAAACTATGTTATTGCAGTAGAGTTGAAGAAGATTTAGCTTGAATTTGGCTGAGATTATATTTATCGTAAGTATCTTTGGGGTTTACTTGGAGGTCTAAAATAAAAAAGAAAGTTTCAGTTTTCTTTGAGTATTTAATAGTCTTTGACAACCTAATCATTTTATAAGTGGTAATGACAGTGGAAATGTGCTAGAAAATTAGAAAACCATATGAAAACAAAAGTGATAAGGATATAAAAATAACTTGTGGAGAATTAGCTTGAGTCAGACATAACTTGCTGTTTGTTCCCACCACAGTGTGAGAAGGTTTGCATTTAAACCAACCAACCAGCCAGCTGAACTGGGGAGAAAAAAAGTAAAGAAAGTGGAGAAGTTCAAGCTGCTCCACTATAAATCATGTGTTGTACTCAGCAGTCTGACAGCAGCACAGCTCTAGAGTGGTGTGGCTCTGTGACTGAAAGCTCTCTGCATAAAAAACAGGAAGTATTGGAAAACCTCTGCAAATCTGGAAGATTCCGTGGACAGAGAAACAGAGCTAATGCTGTAAGTCCAACATGATTCTTGTTCAGAACTCTCTGCATGTTCAAATAACCTAGAAAAAGTATCACCTAACTGGAATGAAAGATAGTGTCTTTACTTCTTTTATTAATATTGTCAATGTTTTAATCTAATATAGAAGGCACATTGCTAAAGACAAAAAGAATGGGTCTCTGTTTACTAGCTTTGTCCATTCTCACAATAGGAATGATGGCTTTATGAGAACAGGGTGAACTGACACGTTGACCAATGATATCACCCATGATCAGAGGAAATGACACTCCTTTAATGGCTTCACTTAAAAGTTGGTAATCTCAGCCACATAGAGTAGGGGAAGTTTCTTGATTTATGCCCTATTTGTGCTGAATAAGCTGATGCCAATTAAACATAAGAAATAGGAAAAGGAGCAGGCCAACTGGATCTTTGATCCTGCTTTGCCATTCAATAAGATCATGGCTGATCTTTTCCTGGACTCAGCTCTACTTACTTGTCTGCTCACCATAACCTTTAATTCCTTTACTGTTCAAAAATCTATCTTTGCCTTAAAAACAATGAGATAACCTTCAACTGCTTCACTCGGCAGGGAATTCCACACATCCACAACCCTTTGGGTGAAGAAGTTCCTCCTCAACTCAGTCCTGGATCTGCTCCACCTTATTGTGAGGCTATGCCCCTAGTTCTAGTTTCATCCATTTCTGCCTTGACTATTCCCCTCATAATTTTATATGTTTCTATAAGATCCCCTCTCATTCTTCTAAATTCAAATGAGTGTAGTCCCAATCCACTGAAGTTCAAGTAAAGTTCCATATTTAGTTCAAGTTGTTCTAAATAATGGAGTCAAAAAGTAGGAAGTAATGGGGAATAATGGCCCAGTGAAAAAAAGGGGAGTTACACACATGAGTAAACAAAAAAACAAGCTAGAGGAATTCCTAAAAGCTGACAGTCCCCTGGGCCCAATGGTTTTCACTCTCAGGTTTTAAAAGAGGTGGCCATTGAAATAGCAAATCTACTGAATCCCAGAATTCCCTAGATTCTAGCAAAATCTTCATGGATTTGAGAGCAGCACATGTGACCCTCCAATTCCAAAAAGAGGACAGATACAAAAACAGGAAAGTAGGTTGATTAGCTGAAAGATTTTAATGAGGAGGCAACCATCAGAGTGGAAAAGGAGGAAACTACTACACATAATGGATTGCAATTTTCCAAAATTAGATCTAACGTAAATTTCAGAGAGTTTCATGGAGGATAGTACTTTATGAGAGCTATGAATTTTCTCACACAATATTATGCTGCTCACCTCTTTATGTATGCATCACACATCTACAATACTGCTTTTGCACTATCTTTCTCTCACTGGTGAGTAGTGCACTCACTGTCAGGTCTGTCCCACTTCCTCAAAACCAGTGCCACATTTGAAGCCCATCTGTGCACCAGTTCGATACCTGGAATAGCGCTTCACTGTTCCAGTATGTGAAGAACTGACTCCAAGACATATGAAAATAAAGTGAGAACACAATTGTGTTCAGCTGTAATAACTTTCCCATAGTTCGCAAGCTCAGCTCCCACAGCAAATACATTAACATTGGATGAGGTCTGGAAGGTGACCAGCCCCATGGAATCAACATCCAAATTTGGATACAAATTGTCACCACTGAGAGGAAAGAAAATACATAGGAGGGGCACAAGAATGAGGAGTGAGAGTTATTGCCTCTAATCGGTAAGTCAAAGCACAATTCTCACAGTATCCTTCATTGACAAATCAGTTTTGCTCTCTGATCTTCTTTGATAATTTTACCATGCACATGAAAGATCAACACAAGAACATTTAACAATGGGATTACACCAATGTAACAAAATCTTGGTTTACTGCATGCCAAACAACAAATGTTTTGGCATTTGAGAGCTATATGTTATCAAAATTATTTGTTATAGAACAAGTCATTTTCTCATGATGGCGTCTGACAATGATAACATCAATTCTAGTTAAAGTGCTAAGTGTGGCATATAGAATAATGAAGATCAGATGGTTGAGATGGAATAGGGATGAAAAGTGGAATGGTAATCTTGTGAACGGAATTTGACATGGGGTGTTTGATAATTTTGAACATAAATTCTGCTTAAGTTGAAATGAATCATCACAAATTTATGTACTAAATGGTATTAATGCAAGCCTATATCTTCAGCTTTTTATATTCCCATACCTCTTTTAAGGATAACCCCACATGCTGCAACAAATATTGGTTTCCCAGTGATGCTCACATCCTGTGAAATAATAAAATAAATTGCTACTTGAGAAAACACTCCTCGCTTTGAAAAAAAACACCTGGTTGCTACAGCTTTTGCAACATCCCAAAGTGTTGCAAAATAATTATTTACTTAAATAACAATATATCCATCTCAACTCAATTACTATTTGAGTACCATAGAGATGTACTTATTTGGAAAATGATTCATTTCCATGAGTAGAAGGTTGTTTCTGAATAGGTGATGAAATGAGCTGGGTTTCACTTCCTTGTTTGCTTTCCCATGATGAATGATAATTGTGTGGTGCAGTGCAATTAAGACTAGCCTCAGCTATGATGCTCTCAAAGTCTAACCTCACGTCTGAAGAATGACCATCCAAATAAAAATGTTCTTCAGAACAATTCGATGTCTTTCGGAAAAGAATGGGAGAAAACTGGAGCAAGGTCTGGGGGATTTGAACAGTGGCATGGGGGAAAGAGAGGGCAAGATAGTAAAAGGATAACTCCATTGCTTCAGTGGCACTGTTATGACTGCATATCTGATAGCCATCTGGATGAGCATCTCCTCTTAGAGGCAGTAATCCTGCCCTCAATGGCACTGAATCCCTGGTGACAGGCAACAAACAGGCTGATAACCATTGAATTTTGGAGTGTTTCCAAAAACAGTTATAATAGGATTACTTCTGGTTTTCTAGCCTGGGGACAGGGCCGCCACTGCTATCATTAAATTCAACCAAATATGTAAGCAAATTCCAATTCTTCTATTATTTAATCATCCTATGTTAATAGGGCAATACAATGGAATGAAATCTGAAATAACTCCACGTAGGCTGGTAACCTATCGCCAAGTCACCCTTTATTTATAGTATATGACACTGATTCAGTTAGCTCAGAGCCAGCCCCTAGAGTAAACAGAATCCCTGACACTCCTGTTTATATCTGTCAGCCAGGGCTCCCTAATTGGAGCTGTTAATCTGGTCCAATCAGGGAATTCAGTCCACCTTGCTGACCTTGTTCTAATCACCGTTGCCAGGTCCAGTACACTTTCTATTTAGAGATATTTATAAAGCTGGAACCTACACAAGGCCTTAAGTGTCTTCGCAACTTATAAAGCAAACAAGACATGCGCAGAGACTAATGCAAGAGGCTTCTTTTTAGAAAGACAACACAACCATAAAAAAATATATACAGGTAGCATCAGCAGAAATACATCTACATAATATGTTCTGTGGTTTTATTGCTTTCAAAACAATCTTTCGAAAATAGACAATAGGTGCAGGAGTAGGCCATTCTGCCCTTCGAGCCTGCACCACCATTCAATATGATCATGGCTGATCATCTTTAATCAGTATCCTGTTCCTGCCCATTCTCCATAACCCTTGATTCCACTATCCTTGAGAGCTCTATCCAACTCTTTCTTAAACGAATCCAGAGACTGGGCCTCCACTGCCCTCTGGGGCAGAGCATTCCACACAGCCACCACTCTCTGGGTGAAGAAGTTTCTCCTCATCTCTGTCCTAAGTGGTCTACCCCCTATTTTTAAGCTATGTCCTCTGGTTCGGCACTCACCCATCAGCAGAAGCATGTTTCCTGCCTCCAGAGTGTCCAATCCTTTAATAATAATGATATTATGTATATTTGCATAGACGTTCTAAATTGAGAACTACTAGAATATAGATAGCTCATGGAGCAGTACTGCATGGACAAGTTTACAAAAGAAATCAGAGCTACTTTAAACACTTTCTTGTCCAGGCTTAGCTAAGCTTACGTTAACACAAGGAAAGCACTTCAGTGACAATGTTTCCAAATATAAAATCTGTTAAGGCATCACTGCAGAGATGATATGTCTGTAATTGAAAACTTCCCTCTTAGAATCTCTTTTGATGCCTTTGTATGATATATATGATAGCATTCCTTGTAAACCCTTAGCAACCTGCCAACTAACAATCTGAAGCATAAAGTCACATGACAATTTGATGAGCCAGTTACAGTTTGTCACAGAAAAACAATCATTGCTTATGTTGAAAACACAGTCGTATAAACACTGATGCATGATTGATGACATATTCAACAAGGATATGAAATATTAATAAATTCAATGGATCACTGGAAGGGAGAAACCAACAGTTTTGTCTGCACTAACAAAAATAATTTTATATAATTGATGGTGGCTGGCAAAAATAATAAAACAGTGCAGCAGTCACTCAGCAATGCAGTGTCCTTTGTAGATAAGAATGATGCCCTGGTTGAGGTCAGAGTAGAGTTATTGCTTGTGATGAAGACCACATTCAGAATATACCAGATAATCATGGGGCAAGGGACAAGAAACCCCCTTATATATGGTCGTATAAATCTTTTCTTAAATGATTCCAAATTGCTTTGCCTTGGTGATTCTTTTTGATAAGTTGTTTATTTTGAAGTAAAATTAATTTCCAGATATCAGTCATAAAATTTGTCTTTTATTGGTTTAGGCCAATGTCCTCTAGCATATTCTTAATAGTTAACTTAAAGCAAATTTCTAGAATTATATGCTATCTTATTTATCATTTGTATACTATCATTTATACGATCACTTCACAGTTATCTTTTATCCAGGCTGCAAATTTTCTTCAGTTCGTCCTCATAACTCAGGCCTAGACATAATCAGGCTTGTCATTCTTTGCCCTGGCTGCAGTGTTTGAATTTCTCCCTGGTTTCTTAGCAACCAGAAATGGATGCTACAATGAACAATATCTGACCGGACATTGTACAATTTTTTTCACTGTTTCCTCTGTCTTATACTCTCCAGTTTCAGCATTGTAGTTCAGCATGAAACTGGCTTGTTCATAGCTGCTCTAAATTTTATTCAGTATATTTGGCATTGAAGCTACTAAGCATTGAAAATCACTTCAGCTTCATTCTTAGCTATTTCAAATCCTGGAATAAACAGTTGCTTATTCTTCCTCAAGTGGAGTGCTTTATATTCATCTGCATCAAATTTAACCGGTCATTAGTATTTAGGTTTATTCTGTTGTGCTCATTTGGTGTGTAATTATTAAACAGTAACACTACAAACAGAGTGGCCTATTCAGTCTCTCGGAGCTGTTCAGCTCTTCAATTGGGTCATTGCTGATCATTGCTCCATATTCTTTAAACGGTGACCAAATTACTGTTTAGAATTCTTTCAATAACAGGTTTTTCACTGGTTTTTAAACTGTTTTCATCAAGAGCTGCAAGCCTCTTAACATAAATATATATTTGTCTTGGGGTGGCAACACAATGTTAACATCAGCATTACCCTACTGTCAGAATGAGATGTTTGCTGCATCTAAAACTGCCTGAAGATTCACACAGCCATTACAAAGCTGTCAGATCTGGGAATGTCAAAGATGACAAACTGCCTCCTGTAAACAGAGGAACTTCAGCTACCACGGCCATGGACTGACCCATTTTTATCATTGTACATCCTGTTACAGAGCCTGTTAGTTGGCATTTGGGAGATGTGGTATGCTAATGGGACTGGATAAACATGCATGTACCCTTGAGCTGTTGTTGAGGGGCAAGCAAAGTGACAGCTTGAATATAACATTTTATTTACTGTATTGTGTGCAATTCGATAGATGCTGACAATTATTTAAAAGAAAGGAATTCCCGGGCACCAACACCATAAAATCAAATGTCAAAATTTCACTTTATGACATTTTTACTCTAACAAATTAATTAAAATCAATCTAACTCAAATATTATTAAACATGAAATTAATTCTTCAAATACAAAAGGTCAGTTTCACTTTAAACAGTCAATGCAGCAGAGATACATTGTACAAAAGCACAATTACCCTTCCTGAGCATATATGGCATTAAACTCATCTACTCAGTCCTATAGACTGCTCTATTTTTCAGGTCTCAGTACAGCTGATTTCTACAGGCTCCAAAAAGCCAATCTTTCTCATCCTCCCAGCCTTGCTTTTGGTCTCTTTAAGCTACCAGCCACTTTCCATTTCAACTGTCGTACACCTAGGTTCACAGTCCCTGCCCTGTTCTCAGTGACTTTTCTCTGCTTTTACACCAGGATCTGTGTCTGTGGATACAAATTTCTTCTCCCTGAGATGACAAGAGTAATGATAACCATGATGACTTATTCAGGTGAGAATCAGATTCTCACCGTTGAGACAATCTGTCACAATTAAATTGCTCAGCCTGAGATGACAAGATCCAAATCAGGGTCAGGAAGCCGATAAACATGTGTCTGTAACTTGTTGAGTCTGATCTTTTTTGACAATGCATCCCAACTATGAGCTGCAAATTCCTCCATGATGCCAAGCTATAATAGAAATTGAGCAAGTGGGGAATTGCTCATTGGCAGCCTCTCAGTCTCAACAGTTGCAGTGTTGCTTTGAGAACCCCACTGATGGGGCAAGTATATCCCTGGATGTAGGTTAGCTCACTTAGCTGGAAGGTTTGTTTTCAGATGTTTCATCACCATGCTAGTAAACATGTTCGGTGACCCTCTGGACGAAGCACTGGTGGTGTTGCCTGCTTTCTATTTATGTGTTTGGTTTCTTTGGGAAGGTGATGTAATTTCCTGTGGTGATGTCATTTCCTATGGTGATGTCATTTTCTGTTCTTTTTCTCGGGGGGTGGTAAATATTACTCATGTAATCTGTGAAAACAGAACCGATTTTGTCACCTGCCCCATGTGCATATCACATGCCCTGGCACCTCAACTGGACTTTTTACTCTCAGTGTTCCTAACATTCACTGAGGTTAGGGACACCTGCAAAAACTAACCTCCAGACAATGAGACCATCTGCATTCACCCACTTTCTTGATTACGAATTGTACCAAGGTGTGGTGATTGCAAAATAACACATCCTTTTTCTGGCTGAAAATGCTCCACACCTTTCATATCAGATCACTTCGCCCATTCCTAATGGAAAAATACAGCAAAGAGGCAGTGATGTAATGGTAACATCAGTAGACTAGAAATCTAGGTTAATGCTCTGCACCATGGGTTTAACTCCCACCATGACAGATGGTGAAATTCGATTAAAATCTGGAATTAAAAGCTAGCCTAATAGCAACCATTCTCATTTTTAAAAAGCATGTGGTTCAACAATGCCTTTCAGGGAGGGAAATCTGCCATCCTTAACTGGTGTGGCATATATGCGACTCCAGATTCACAGAAGTATGGTTGCCTCCTAGCTGCCCCGTGAATGGCTTAGAAAGCCATTTAGTCCAAGGACAATTCTAAATGGGCAACAAAAACTTGCCTTTACACCATTGTACAACACAATAAAAAAACTCAAAAAAGAGAATAAAAAGCTAATTAAGTAAAAGATAAATGGAGTTTTATGTCCCACCATTGTGTACTTAATTCCTGTGGAATATAGTATATTTGATTAGCACCACTAAATGGCTCCTGTACTCTGGCCAATTTAGAGATGAAAGAAACTTGTAAAGAACCTTGGAAACAACTTGGCATCAAAACTTCATTTTTCCAATTTAGTTGGCATTATACATTTAAAATGCTCAAAATCTAATGTATTACTAAATATAAAATTATTGAAAATAACAATAAATTTCTGAATATTTTACCAGCTTTGTTCAGCAAAGTCAATACTCCTTTGTACATTTTGGTAAAAGACATTATAAATGAAAAACAGTGCCTTTTTTTCCCCAAAACACTAGGCTAGTATCAGCCCTGGAGAAGAAAAATATAGTATGATCATATTTGCAGATACATCTGATAAAGCAGCTAACTAACAGACAAATACTAGTCAACTGATGCATCTTGTCCTGCAATAGGTAGCGTCCTTGCCTCTGAACTAAGATTTCTGTGTTCAGGTCCTACACCAGGAGTTGATAGCCAAGAAAGGGTCATTAATAGATGACCAAACAAGTTAAATATGCTAATATCAGAACATCTATCGCCGCAGACTACAACACGCATGTAAAAGTACATGTTTCCACAGTAACTCAGATTCCCTGTTTGAACTGTAATATCCCGCCACCACCCAATTAATTGATTAGTCACAGCAGTTGTTATAATTGGAGAAATTTGATAATAATTTCAAGACATTGACCAATATTCAGGGATGGCAGTGTTGTAATGTTTGAACTTAAAATTAAACAGTGATATAAATAAATTGCTTTTTGTACTCTTATAATACCCTCAGCAGAACTATATTTCTTAATGAGATTTGGGCATCACTAGCAGGTTTACTAATTATTGCGAATCCTTTGTTGCCCTTCGAAGGTGGTGGTGAGTTGTTCTCTTGACTTACTGCAGTCCATTTGGCGTAGATAGATCCATGATGCTGTTAGGAAGAGAGTTCCAGGACCTTGTCCCAGTGACAGTAAAGGAACAGTGATATATTTCTCAGTCAAGATGGTGAGTGGCTTCGAGGAGAACTTGCAGATGGTGGTTCCCATGCATCTGCTGCTTTTGTCCTTCTATATTGAATTGATAGTGTGTTGGAAAATGCTGTACAAGAATCTTTGATAAATTTCTGCATTATATCTTGTATTTAATACACACTGCTGCTATTGAGCATTGGTGGTGGAGGGAATGAATGCTTGTGGATGTGGTACCAATTAAGCTAACTGCTTTGTCCATGATAGTGTCAAGCTTTTTGAATGTTGTTGGAGTTTCGCTTAAGGTTAGCAGCATCCGAGGAGCAGGAGAATCGATGTTTCAGGCCAGAGCTCTTCATCAGGAAGGCTCTGGCCCGAAACGTCGATTATGCTGCTCCTCGGATGCTGCCTGACCTGCTGTGCTTTTCCAGCAACACACTCTTGACTCTGATCTCTAGCATCTGTAGATCTCACTTTCTCCTTGGAGTTGCACTTATCCAAGCGAGTGGGTTGTGCTCCATCATACTCCTGTTTTTGCCTTGTAGACAGTGGACAGGTTTTGGGAAGTCAGGAGGAGAATTATTCTCTACAGGATTTCTAGTTTCTGAACTGCTCTTGTAACCATAGAATTTCCATGGCTGGTTCAGCTTTGGTTTCAGGTCAATAGTCACCTTGAGGATATTAATAGTGGGCCTCCCCAAGAGCAGAAAGCAAACTAGATCATTAATGGGGTCAGATTATTTTCAACAATACAAAGTCTTAAATCGGGCATGTTCTATGGTTCTATATATGTTCCATAAATAACATTTCGGGTAAGCAAGCAGGAAATATTTTTTGAGATGTTTTACCATTGATACACAATTTCAAAGGAGTCACTGGGCATTGGTGACTGACTGAGTAAAACTTTATTTTATGGTGGAAATCCACAGTTACTTTTGGGAGAAGATAACTTTCATTTTATAATTCTTATCCCTGTTTTCAAATCCTGTCATGGTCTCGGTCTTCCCTTTCACTGTTATCTCCTCCAGCCTCACAACCTTTCTAATTTGGCTTCTTCTGCATCCATGAAAATGGCTCCTCCATTGGTTCCTACTCCCTGGAATTCCCTCTCTGAGCCTCTCTATGTCTCAACTTCACTTTCCACATTAAAGACCCTCCTTAAAGCCTCCTTTGGTCAAACTTTTGGCCAAGTGATGTAATGCCCTGCCTAATGTGACCTGGTGTTACATTTGCTGTTTGGAACCACTTTGAGACATATTGTTTTGATACAGGTTATAAATAAAGACAAGTTGCTGTGAAGTTAAAAATACAAATAATTCTTGTGACAAAATTGAAGAACATGTTGAATTAACCTTTGAACATCAATGGAAAAGCACTGATTATAAGCAGCAGCTTGGTGAGGTTCTGCATATCCGTTTGGGAATAATTAAGTACAGCGCTTGACATTTTGATCAGGACAGAAATCCACATGCTCCAGCCATCATGCGTCAGATACACTAACAGAAGAAGGATGCGCATCCTGAACTAAGCATACTTAAGGACTGAATCATTCCACTTACTACGCAGAACTGTTTCAACTTGCTTACCTACTGGGCCACATGTCTTGGCCAGAGAAACCAATTCCCTTTTTCCATTTACAGCACTGTGGAGCATCTTAATGAAAGAACTACAAATGTGATTCACAACATGTAACTCGCTGTGGGCTTAAACGTGTTTGTCAAAATATTGTTTCTGATTCAAATTATTAAAAGCTAAGAATACACCAAGAAAATAGGAGGTGTCCAAAAATCTGTCAGGAACCCAGCAAATTTCCTTGGAGATGCAGCACAGAGGAAATACATCTACACCAGGTCTTTTATTCATCCTGGTAAATGTTTTCTCATTTTTCATTATATTTCCATAGTTCCAGGAAAATAGCCCAACAATGTTTAATTATACAAAATTCGGAGATGTAAGATTAAGCATGGTTATATGTGAGTGTTCTACTCTTATTGTGAGTTTTGTTATTTTTGTGACAATGTTCTTCCTGCCAGAGTTGATTGTTATTTATCAATCTGTACCAATCAAATTTTGTGTTATACATCATCAATTTAGCCATCGTGATTGAATAGACCAAATGAATTTGAATGTATGCATTTGACCATTTTACTGTGTATATTTTAGAGTTAAATGTGTTATCAATTCAGAGATGTATTATATTTTCAAGCTGACTCCACTTCCCTCTCTGCTTCAATGTTACTGCATTATTCCCTGTTTTGCTTCTATCCACAGATTACTCTATGTTATATCTGCTACACATTGCATCGTGTCATCAAAGATAACTGTGCACCTTGCTAAGATTACAGAGCCTTACCTTTTTATTGATCTGCTGAACATCGGAAATTCTGAACATCTCAATTGTAAGTTCCACCAGAAGTTTGGTGAAACCATGAGCAGCATCTCTGTTCATGCTCTGTTTAGATATAGGTACCCCTGATGCCCTAGGAATCAGCATACTGTTTGCTCAGAATGATGAAGTGGTGCAAAATGAAGACATTATGATTGCTGCTAGCATATAGAGTATCTACTTGGTCCCACCCTTTGAAACCATCATCACATTATAGATTGTGAACTGTTGACTGTCTTAGATGTTGAGTTGTTAATACCTCAAATGATCACAGTCATGGCTATAAATGAGGCCCTCTACTTCAGAAAATCTGATAGATGGTAAAAATACAGCACCCTTCCATAATCTCACCTTGTTACAATGGGGAGAGAAATAAAACAATGCTCCTTTTGCTGATGTGTTTTCCACACTAATGCTCAGTGGATTGAAGTACAGTCAGTGCAGCAAGTGGAACTTATATTTGCTTGTAAGAATCCATTACATGAAATTTAATTTTGTGACTCCTCTTGCCTGAGGCGTGGTGACCATCAGGTTAAATTTCCACTAATCATCTCTCTCTCTCTCTCTATTGAGAGAGCAGTGCAATTGTCCTTTGGAACTTGAGTTTACATAGATATGCAGGACTGTCTCCATGGTAGATCTTGTTTGTCAGTTGAGATAGGTGAGACAGCACAACTTCACAAATGTCTTTTGAAATATGAAAGATAAAAATGGATATTTTCAGACATTTCTAAGTAGGTGTGTTAGCGTCTGAAGATTCAACTTCTGGAAAGAAGCCCAAGTGAGATCCAGAAGCCAGAGAGGAAACCACACCTGCTTTTGGTCCCTTTGAGTTCCTTGCCCTTCTCCAATATGCAATTGTCATTGGAATTACCATATTGAATACAGATGGCTGCTGCAAATGAAACAGTTATCGGCAGCAATAGTGGTCAGGCAAAAAGGGCATCTGCCAAAGGAACACTGCAGTACAGAGCAAACAGAGTTAGCAACTTAAGTACCAAAGATAATGCAGGTACAGGTAAATAGAGAGAATGAGAATTTTGAAATGCTACAATAAACTGTGAATCACATCTTTAACAATAAGTACTCAAATGATCTTGCACAAAACCTTGGCAGTGCACAAACAGATGTGAAAGAATAAAGAGTTGCAAAAGATTGTGGATTTTGGTGCTGAGGTGATTAACTATATAATAAATGCCATAAGGTCTCACAAATGCGTTCAAATAGTGGCTAAATTCTGCATTGTGTGAACAAACCATTCTGTCCAGGTGCCAACTCACAGACACCTCCTCCTACTGCCCCCCCACCAATCATGACCTCACTTCCCATCACCAAATCATCATCTTTCAGACCCTCCACAAACTCATCACCTCTCGGGATCTCCCATCCACAGCCTCCAACCTCACTGTCTGTGAACGCCGCACAGCCCGATTTTACCTCCTTCCTAAGATTCACAAACCTGACTGGCCAAATCAACCCATTGTCTCAGCCTGCTCCTGCCCCACCCATCTATGAGTACCTTGATTCCTTCCTGTCCACCTTTGTCCAGGAACTCCCCACCTATGTTTGGGACACCACCCAAGCCCTTCACTCCTTCACTGTACACATCTATCTGCCACGATGAAGGCCTCCAAGCCCTCTATTTCTTCCTGTCATGCCAATCCAACCAGTACCCTTCCACTGACACTCTCATTCACGTGGCTGAACTGATCTTCACCTTCCACAACTTCTCCTTCCAATCCTGCTACATCCTCCAAACCAAAGGGGTAGCCATGGTCACCCGATGGGCCCCAGCTATGCCTGCCTCTTTGTCGGGTATATGGAACAAACCATCTTCTACAGCTATACTGGCACCATTCCCCACCTTTTCCTCCGCTACATCAATGACTGTATCAGCACTACCTCATGTTCCCACGAGGTGGTTGAACAGTTCATCAAATTCACCAGCACCTTCCACCCCAACCTCAAATTCACCTAGATCATCTCGGATACCTCCCTCCCTTCCTGGACCTCTCCATTTCCATCTCTGGCAACTGGTTAACCATGGACAACTACTACAAACCCATCGACTCCCACAGCTACCTGGACTACACCTCCTTCCACCCTGCCTCCTGTAAAAATGCCAATCCTTATTCCCAATTCCTCTGCCTCCACTGTATCTGCTCCCAGGAGGACCAATTCCATCATAGAACATCCCAGATGGCCGGCTTCTTCAAAGACCGCAAGTTCCCCTCCCAGATGGTTGATGATGCCCTTGTGCAGATCTCCTCCACTTCCTGCACCTCCACCCTTGAACCCCACTGCTCCAATCGCAACAAGGATAGAACCCCGCTAGTCCTCACCTTCCATCCCACCAACGTCCGGATATGTCATTTCATCCTCTACCACTTCTGCCACCTATAAACAGACCGCACCACTTGGGATATATTTCCCTTCCCAACCCTATCTGCATTTCAGAGAGACCATTGCCTCCACGACTTCCTTGTCAGATCCACGCCTGCCACCCTCCACAAGCTCTCAGCCCACTCCCAGCACCATTTCCTGCCAACACAAGAAGTGCAAAACCTGCGCCCACACCTCCCCCCTCACCTCCATCCAGTGCCCCAAAGGATCCTTCCACATCTGACAGAAATTTTACCTGTACCTCCACACACACCAGCGATTGCCCCGTTGCAACCGATGTGGCCTCCTCTACGTTGGAGAGACAGTATGCCAACTTTCAGATTGTTTCAGAGAACATCATTGGGGAACTGGCACAAACTAACCCCACCGCTCTGAGGCCAAACACTTTAACTCCCTCTCCTATTCCACGAAGGACATGCAGGTCCTGGGTCTCCTCCATTGCCAAACCCTAACCACTCAACACTTGGAGGTAGAATGCCTCATTCTCCATCTTGGGACCCTACCACATGGGGTCAATGTTGATTTCACCAGTTTCCTCATTTCCCCTTCCCCCCCACCTCACCCCTGACCCAAGGTTCCAACTCGGCACCGCCTTCTTGACCTGTCTATCTTCCTTCCCACCTATCCACTCTATCCTCCTCTCCGACCTATCACATTACTGCCCCCACCTTCATGTACCTATCACATTCCCAGCTCTCTTCCCCCAGCCTCATCCCCCTCTCATTTATCTCTCAGCACCCCCCCCCCTCTGCCAGCCCACCCCCCACCCCGCTAGCCCACCAATCTCATTCCTGACGAAGGGCTTATGCCTGAAATGTCGAATCTCCAGCTCCTTGGATGTTGCGAGACCTGCTGTGCTTTTCTAGCACCACACTCTCGACTCTGATCTCCAGCAATTGTAGTCCTTACTTTTTCCTTGTCCAACTATTCGGCGAGGCAAGCTCTTGGAATGTGCAAGTTTCTTAAAAATTGCAAACAATGACTATATCATGCCAAATTTCATTTTCTTGGACAACTAATACTTTGGAACTGTGCTAAAAGGGACCACATTTTTATTTAAAAATAGAGTTATTCAGGTCCTCAAAATAGGCAAAAGGCAAATGGAGGAGAAAGTGAGGTCTGCAGATGCTGGAGATCAGAGCTGAAAATGTGTTGCTGGAAAAGTACAGCAGGTCAGGCAGCATCCAAGGAACAGGAGAGAAGTGCTTATGCCCGAAACGTCGAATCTCCTGTTCCTTGCCTGACCTGCTGCGCTTTTCCAGCAAAAGGCAAATGGAATAAATAAACACATCAGCAATTAGATTAGTTGGTGATCTAATGGAGGAGTAGGATCTGCTTTCACATATTCTTAATTATATTAAATCAATTTTCCACTTTGCTTGAAAGGATGTATTTATTCACCAAAGAATGAACTATTTAAGCCTACAAATTAATTTGTTATTTTAATTTAGCAATTTGCGTTCTCAACTTTCATTATACCATATTTGCATCTGCATCAACCCATCTGCTACTAAAAACCTCAGAGCTTTTGTTACCTATGGACTTGATTCTTCACAGAGAAGAAGAAGATTCTGAAGAAAGGTTGCTGATCTCTCTCCACAGATGCTGCCAGACCTGCTGAGTTTTTCTAGCAATTTCTGCTTTTGGTTATTCTAATGTTTTCCAGGGCAACGTTCTAATTTCCACTCCCTTCCCCTAGCTTATCCAGATCTTTGTTGCCTGTAACCAAATGGATCAATTCCCATGCACACAGCAAGCCGATGTTTGCTTACCTCCACTGGTACCCAGTGCACCAACATCGTGATTTAAAATTCATGTTCTGATGTTCAAATTCCTCTCGAGCCTCGTCCCTTACCAAGTCCTGCTCATTTTCTCACTTGCCATTGCACCCATGCCTTCAGCTGTCCAAAGTTTTGAAATTTCCAACACAATCACCATTTTTCCACTTCTCCCTGTTACAGTATTTCTCAAAGGAAGATGTAGGGTTGTTAGAGAACTCGAAAGGACAGTTTTGAGTAAACACCCAAGTTACGACAGAGAATTTAAATGTCTACTTTGCAAAAGCATTCCTTCCAATAGACTATGCTCAGGCAATGCCCAAATTAAACCAAGGCTGTAAAGTCAAACTGATGTAGATGTAATCCAGTAACAAATGAGGTGTCCCAAATTAGATTAGGCTGCTGACACAGGTTGCTATTCATTGAAGAGTATTTAAAAATAGGAGTTGTGC
This sequence comes from Hemiscyllium ocellatum, assembly GCF_020745735.1. NCBI lineage: Eukaryota > Metazoa > Chordata > Chondrichthyes > Orectolobiformes > Hemiscylliidae > Hemiscyllium > Hemiscyllium ocellatum. The sequence goes on along the minus strand of NC_083413.1, from coordinate 64,086,527 downwards.
ATAGTGAGCCTTTTTCTTAGTTGGGTTGGGGTCTTTAAATTTTCATAATTAGTACTGTAATGCTATCATAAAAAGAGTTTTGCTAAGATTAGTGAATGTGAAACAAGGACAATAGTGTTCTTCTGCAACTTCCATGGATCTGGAATACTGTCTCCAATTTTGGACTTCTCATATGGTTAGTAATTTAGAAGCATTAAAAAGAATTAAAATTAGTGCCACTCAATTGCTATTTAATTTAAATGTCATTAGTAACCACAATAGGTTCAGAGAGTCATGTTGTTTTATTCTCGGAAAGTGTAGACTTTCTCAAAATTTGATTGACATCTTTAAAATAACGAAAGGATTTAATTATGCGTAGAGTATTTGAATTTTTAAAAATGCAGATTTCGCACTGGAATAAGACTGTGGTAATTAGCAATGAGCTGTTTCGAATCATTTAACTTTGCTGCTGAGAGCAAGGAACATCTGGAGGGGATTCAACAAGTCTAAGAGATGGCAAAGAAAAGGAAGAGACAGTTCTACTAAAATGTTATGATTACCCATCATTTTATTACTCCTCCGTCCCCACAACGGTGTGCTACCAAGGCCTCAAATTACTATCTGGCGTCCGTGTCAATATACCAATACACAAGTGGTCCTTTATAGTCGTCATTGAATACCAAATGGAATACTTCACTGCAATGAAATACCAGAAAGGAAAAGGTGTAGGTGGGAAGAGGATTATGTCACAAATGAGGTTAAAAATCACACAACACCAGATTAAAGTCTAACAGGTTTATTTGGAGTCCCGAGCTTTGGGAGTGCTGCTCCTACATCAGGTGGCTGTGGACCACAAGACCATAAAACCCAGGATTTATAGCAAAAGATTACTGTCATGCAACTCAAGTGATATATTGAATAAACCTGGATTGCTGTTAAGTTTTTCATCTTTTGGAATGGGTTGCAGGTTTCAGTTCATTAATATGTAATTCCCAAAACTTCTTTTAAGTCACCTTATTCAGGTAACGTAAAGGTTTTATAACAAAAAGGTAACATCACAGCTCAGACAATGCATTAAAGGTGTGTGGTTAGAGTCTGTCTGTATCCCAATCTTGTCAGACTGGTTCTATTTTCAAAGTGGAATTTACAACGTATTACATGTATTGACTGCCTACATTGACTGTCTGCAGACAGTGCATTTTTGAGCAAAACAGAATGCATTGGCAAATATAATTTCGCAAATACAAATTCACTCGATAGACTTATGTATGTGTGCGCATGCATGAGAAAGAGAGAGTGAGTGTGCGCATGTAAGTGTGTGCGTGTGAGTGTATGTGAGAGAGTGTGTGCTTGTGTGTGTGAAAGCTTGGTGAAGTGTTTGTGTGGGTGTGATGGAGTATAAGCCTGTGAGAGGGTATGAGTGTGGAGGGTGTTGTTGTTGACTGATGAATGGACCAGAAGGCTGAAAGGGGAGGGAAACAATTATCTGCCAGTGGCTTCAAACTGAAAATGCCAGCAGATGGTTTATTTAATGTGGAGGCTGGTGGGATGGAAGATGAAGCCTGGAGGAACCTTATCCTAGTCGTGGGGTAGTGGTGGGGGATATTGGTGTTGGTGGAGAGAAGAGGGAGCAGACATTCAAACTCAAAATAGCTGCAATGAAATGCCTGGTCAAACTGGAGTGGAGTTCTCATTTGAGGAAAGAGGAAGACATATGAGAAGTATTGGCATAGAAGGTGGCTTTATCAGGACTCTTGGTATGGACTGTAGGAATCATCCCAGCTAATGGTAATATTGGATAGTCAGACCTCAAAGTGAAGCCTGGCTTGACAGGCCAATAGTTTTATTCTTGCAGATTGGTTATCATTGTGGTCAATCTCTGGGCAGCTTCATGTAGATATCTTCAATGTTGAATAAACAACATCATTTTATTACAAAGAAAAGAATAAAAGACAATCAAAAGGTAAACCTGAGACAATCTGGAAAGCTTTTTTTAGATTAGATTCCCTACAGTGTGGAAACAGGCCCTTCTGCCCAACAAGTCCACACCGACCCTCCGTAGAGCAACCCACCCAGACACATTCCCTACATTTACCCCTAATACTATGGGCAATTTAGCACGGCCAATTCACCTAACCTGCACATCTTTGGACTGTAGGAGAAACCAGAGCACACCCACACAGACGTGGGGAGAATATGCAAACTCCACACAGACAGTTGCCTGAGGTGGGAATTGAACCCGGGTCCCTGGTGCTGTGAGGCAGCAGTGCTGGCCACTGTGCCACCGTGCCTCCCTGTTTGATGTCTGATCATAAACAGCAAAAAGAAAGATGCAACCCCTTTTCCTAGCAATACGCTTCATAGGCATTCAACCTGACTGCAGAATCACTCCTAACCCCATCTTTAGTTTCTTGTTAAACTGATGCGGATGCAAGCATTTCATTTTGGCAAACTTCTGCACATTAGCCAGATGAATCTCTGCCTGAGACACAGTGAAGCACCTGACATGTGTCACCAAATTCTAAGAAACAAACAGCACTCTGCTGCTTTGGATCTCAGCTTCTGAGCTGACCACCCCCACTCCTGCCCCAACCACCTCCCCCCTCCACCCCCCACCCTACCCAGCCCCAATCCCGCTTCTGGCTTCTCTTTCTTTGTGCTGTAAAAGCTGAACTTAGTAATAACTCAGCAATTGTCCCGATCAAAATTATCTTCTTGCTCTATTATTCCACTTTTCTATTTGAAATCGTTTTCGACTAAGAATAATTGAAATGTGATTGCTATAATCTCCAGAAATATAAATTAAACTGTCCTTACAAATATAGGTTTTATTTAAAAATTAAAGCATTCTCTGAGATATCTCCAGAACGCTGGCTATAATTTTTCACTCTCATTTTACCATCTGTGGCAGTCAAGCATTCATGTGATAAAAGGTGTGATCAATGATAGTTGTGATTTCACAGTAATGTGTGAAAATTATTGAATATTTAAAGACCAAAGCTTCTCAAAAGATCTGGAGGCAAAATAGAAAATACCAGGCTTAGATTTTTCATTCTGGTGCCATCAATAGAACTAGATTGTTGCCAGTAAACATCTTGATACAATAGTGTTTGACCTCAGGTTACATTTTGAATTAGCTCATTACAACATCCATTTGCAAGTGTGCACTAGCTTTAATGTAGTAAAATATGCAAAGTTGATTTATTAGAGTGTCATCAAAATATATTTGACACCAGCTACTTAAAGAGTAACTACCCAGGAAATAGTTAATAATCATACAACGCCAGATTCTAATCCAACAAGATTATTTGGAAGCACTAGCTTTCGGAGCACTGCTCTTTCATCAGGTAGCTGTCTGACGAAGGAGCAGCACTCTGAAAACTAGTGCTTCCAAATAAACCTACTGGACTATAAACTGATGATTGTGCGATTTTTAACTTTGTCCACCCCAGTCCAGCACCAGCTCCTCCACATCATGGCTACTCAGGAAACATTCAACAGATTAAAACAAAATCAAGGGTTATAGGGAAATGGCAGGAAAGTGGAGTTGAAGATCTCATTGAATGACAGAGCAAACTCAATGGGCTGAATGGTCTATCTCTGCTTCAAGATCTTATGGTCTCAACATCTAATCTAAACTCCTGGCTAGCCGCAGAACCGATCTCAATCACTAACCATGAACTCCCAGTCTCCCGTCTCTCCCCTGGAATGTTCCATCCTGACCTGAGTACACCCTGATCACCAAATTAGACCTAACCTGATCCAAGTAATTCCCTAACCGAAACCCTGAGCTGACCATATTAACCCCTTGACTCCCTGACTGATCCCCTTACATAGACATGACTTCCCTTCATCATTTGTCTAACACTTGGTCTGACAACTTTCCTACCAGACTATATGTCCTGATCTCACTGTTGTCTGACCCACTCACCCACCCACCTGCTATGAGCCCATGTGTTACCTTACCCACCTGCTCACTTTGCTAGTCTACCCTTTCATCATTATTCATCCATTCACTAGCATTCACAAAGGACATTTAAACTTGCCCTACAGTGATTAGTGCTACAAAGAGGGAGAATGCTCTATATTCTCCTCTGCTCCACTATGATCTAATGGGATTATGTTCCACATTTCTTGAGAAGCGGCAAGAAATGCCAAGCACCATTTGCCTTGGCATCAGCGTAATAGCTCAGTGGTTAGCACTGCTGCCTCTCAGCATCAGGGACCTGATTCGATTCCACCCTCAGGTAACTGTCTGTGCAGTTCTCCCAGTGTCTATGTGGGTTTCCTCCAGATGATCTGGCTTCCTCCCACAGTCCAAAGATGTACAGGTTTAGATGCATTGGCCATGCTAAACTTCCCCACAGTGTCCAGGAATGTGCAGGTTAGGTTGGTTAGCCATGGAAAATGCATGATGAGGTGAGTCTGGATGGGATCCTCTTCAGAGGGCTGATGTGGACTCGATGGGCCAAATGGCCTGCTTCCACACTGTCGAGATTCTATGAAATGTGGAAGAGCATCAGCTCAAGGAAAAATTCAAACTGAGCCACCATTAGATGATACAAATATCGAAATCCAGGTAAAGTTCAGCAGGTCTAACAGCATTAGTGGAGAAAAATCAGAGTTCAAGTTTCAGGTTGCATGACCCATCCTCAGAACTGATGGTAGCTCGGAAAATGTTGGTTTGTATGCAGGCGATAGGGTGAGGGGAATGAGTATGGAGTCCAGAGAGAGAGAAGAATAGTTGGACAGACAAAGGAGTGGATCACAAGCTGGCTCGGAGGGTGAATAGCTCTTAATGGGGACTGCTAGTGGCTAGCAATGGGTTGTATGCAATAGCAAACTACGTCACAACAAAGTCTGAAAAATGTGGTGCTGGAAAAGCACAGCAGGTTAGGCAGTGTCTGAGGAGAATTAACGTTTCAGGCATGGGCCGTACATCAGGAATGTGACCAGTGTGTGTCTCTGTGGCAATGAGTATTTTTACATAGTGTTATCAGTGATGATGGAGACTTCCACTTTCTTTCCTTTACATAGCTTGACTAGAAATCTGAGCTGAAAATGTGTTGCTGGAAAGGCGCAGCAGGTCAGGCAGCATCCAAGGAGCAGGAGAATTGACGTTTCAGGCATGAGTCCTTCTTCAGGAATGAGGAGAGTGTACCAAGCAGGCTAAGATAAAAGGTAGGGAGGAGGGACTTGGGGGAGGGGCGTTGGAAATGTGAAAGGTGGAAGGAGGTTAAGTGAGGGTGATAGGCCGGTGTGGGGGTGGGGCAGAGAGGTCAGGAAGAAGATTGCAGGTTAGGAAGGTGATGCTGAGTTCAAGGGATGGGACTGAGACAAAAAATCTCTCCAGTTCTTAGCACCTGCCACAAGGGTGTGTTGAAAGGATCTGATATTCAATGTGTTTGGCCACATCAGGAACTTCCTTAGGAATCCTGGAGTGGGGCTTAAACCTGTCTCAAAGACCACTGTGCAACAAGACCTCCCTGATACAGTTTTGCATCTGTCTCCATTTGAAATCATTCGTTTGAAAAATGATGTGGTAGTGAGAACATTTTAAATCTTCTATCCTCAATTTATTCAGAAATAAGTATTACTTATTCATTTTTAAACATAATTAGACTTGCACTTTAAATCAATAAAGATTGAGCAAGAGACAAAATTCCTTTGTGACTATACTATGAATACATGACTATTAAAATAATCAATTTTAATGATCTCCTCCTTCTGGCTTAAAATATTGAAGTTGCACTTTATACTGTAGGTCATGTGTCAGAGGAGCTGGCAGTATAATTAAATGATAATTATTCAGTGAGGGTTTGATGGTTTGATAGCCATGATCAATGTTTTCTACTGGCAGAAAGGAAAAGATGGAAAGTTGTTCTATGAGAGCCAGCGCTTAGGAAAGTAAGTGCTCCTTAGATTAACCTCAATTCCTTGTAAAGCAAATAATTTAAATCCACAGCTGAACCCTTTTCCTTTCAGTGAACATAAATCTGACCATTTCTCAGGTGAAGTCTTTTAAAGCACTATATTATTGTGAAAAGCTAAGATCAATTTCCCCTGTAGCCTGTTCTCTGCCTCTATTTGCGAAACAGAAAAGTGCAAGAAGCAGAAAATAGTATCATCTGGTTGTTATTTTGCTCCAGTCGCAAAAGAGAAACTTACTCAGCTGTCACTGTCCTCCAAGCTAGTCACAACATATATACAGTTCATGACTCTTTAGTTTGTGATAAGTGCTTTCACATACGAGGCAAGTATTCTTTTCTCATTGCATTGTAAGTTGAAGGACAGTTACAACGTGATAGTCGTGACCACCTTTAATCTTTCTTGAGTACCTATGAGTCATGAGTTACGTTTGGATTGCAATTATTTTAAGTTTGGAGGCCTTGGAAAATGCAAGTACATTAATCCATTCAAGTGTAAATTTTAGCATAAATGGGAGCTCCACTGTGGTGCAGGTAACTCAGACCGAAAATAGCGTGTGGACAGGGAGGACTAAAAAATTTGCAATACATTGATATGTGACACATTGAGCCATACGTTTTCTGGCATCCATCTGGTATGTATTAAGATTGGATCTATCCTATAGAATACTTTTTAAAGGTTTGTCATGGTCTCTTTCATCTGTTACCAGATCAAAATGCTATGGAAGACTTTGGCTCAAACTACTGAGGCAATCATCACCTAATTGTCATTAGCTCGAAATTCTTCACATCAAAATGCATCTGCCTTCAAAATTGCTGTAAGTGAAATATCAACATCAAAAACGAACAGGAGAACCAACAGGCTATCTCCATAATCATTTAAGAATTGGAAAATAAAGACAGGAAAAAAGTGAGAAGTAGGGTGAATTAAAACAGATGAATTCAATGTCAAGAACTGAAAAGTGAAATAAAATGAGGGGTAAAAGATTGGATTAAGAGGGAGTGAAAAATGACAAAAAGATAAATGTAGAAAAAAATTATATTCAAAACTTTAAGATTAACTAAAAATTCCAAAATCTGCAAGAATGATACTTCACAGATTTCATACTTAATCGTAGGCATCAAAGAGGCTCACTGGCAATCATTAACACTTATCATAGTTAAAAAGTGTGGTGCTGGAAAAGCACAGCCGGTCAGGCAGCATCCAAGGAGCAGCAGAGTCGATATTTCGAGTGTAAACTCTTCATCAGGAATTGGGGGGGGTGGAGGGGGGGAAGGGGGTAGTGTGCAATAGGGCTGAGAGATAAATGGGAGAGGTGGGGCTGGGGGAAGTTAGCTGGGAATGTGAGAGCTGAGTGAAGGTGGGGGTGATGGTGCTAGGCCAGAGTGGAGGGTGGAACAGATAGCTGGGAAGGAAGATGGTTAGGTAGAACAGTTCAAGAGGGCTGTGCCAAGTTGGAGGGTTGGATCTGGGATGAGGTGGGGGAGAGGAGATGAGGAAACTAGTGAAATCAACATTGATCCCGTGTGGTTGGAGGATCCCAATGCAGAGGATGAGGTGTTCTTCTTCCAGGCGTTGGGTAACTAGGATTTGGCAATGGAGATGGCCCAGAACTTGCATGTCCTTGCTAGAGTGAGAGGGGGAGTTGAAGTGGTCAGCCACAGGGTGGTGGGGTTGATTGGGCCATGCGTCTTGGAGATATTCTCTGAAACGTTCTGCAAATTGGCGTCCTGTCTCCCCAATGTACAGCAGACCACATCGAAAGCAACGGACACAGTAGATGAGTTGTTTGGATATGAAAGGATCCTTTAGAGCTTTGGATAGAGGTGAGGAGGGATTGTGGGTGCAGGTTTTACCCCTCTTGTGATGGAAGGGATGGTGCTGGAGTGTAGGGCGGATTAGAGAGGGGGCATGGACCTAATGAGGGAGTCATGGAGGTAATGGTCTCTGCGGAATGCTGAAAGGGGTGGGGAAGGAAGTATATCGCTGGCAGTGGGGTCTGTCTGTCAATTGCAGAAATGGCGGGAGATGATAGATTGTATCTGGAGATTGGTGGGGTGGAAGGTGAGAACCAGGGGGTTCTGTCTTTGTTACTGTTGGAGGGGTGGGGTTCAAGGGCAAAGTTGCAGGAAGCAAAGGAGATGTGCTGGAACTCCCCCTCCTGCTCCGCCAAGGACATGCAAGTCCAGGGCCTCTTTCACTGTCAAATCCTAGCCACCTGACCTCTGGAGGAAGAAGAGCTCATCTTCTCCCTTGGACCCTCCAACCACACGGAATAAATGTTGATTTCACCAGTTTCCTCATCTCCACTCCCCCATCTTATCCCAGATCCAACCCTCCAACCCACCCTCTTGAACTGTCCTACCTATCCATCTTCTTCCCATCTATCTGCTCCACCCTCCATTCTGATCTATCACCATCACTCCCCACCTTCATCTATCTAGCGCATTCCTAGCTATCTTGCCCCCGCCCCAACCTCTCTCATTTATCTCGCAGCCTCCTTTGGCATCCCCCTCCCCACTCCAACATTCCTGATGTTCCTGCTGCTCCTTGGATGCTGCCTGACCAGCTGTGCTTTTCCAGTACTACACTTTTTGACTTTGATCTCCAGCATCTGCAGTCCTCACTTTCTCCTATTTGATTAACACTTATGTCAGCAAAAGAGTAATTATACTTGTCACGATAAGGCTTAATTTTCTATGATACAAGTAATGGGGAAGTACAGCAAATCTTAAAACAATGTCAGGCTAAGGTCGAGATGTTTTCATGAAGTGATAAAGTGTTGCAACTAGAAAAGCAATGTTTGGATATTTATGTTTAACCAAACAACTGCTTTTTGTCCCCAGTTGCTGCACAACCTACCCATCCAGACTTAGCCTTTAGCTTTGCTATTATCACGTCAGCAAAATTTGGCCCTCTGTATTTAATTTGTTATGGAGGTCATATATTCCTTATTTGGACATCACTATCTATGACATTCAGTAACTCCATCACACAAGCACTATCTAATTAATTTCTTCCCATTGTCGTGGTCTATTACAAACCATGGACAGCTCAATGGCATTGCCAACCACAGACAACTGTGTGCGCCAGTTAAGATCCATCACCTGCCTATAAAAGAAACAGGGACCAATACTCTGTGGCGCCTCTCAGTGAACTTCAAGGAAGTGACACTCATATGGCTTGCAGATGGGTGCCCCCTCTGGAAATAATAGCGACACTGCAGCTGTGGCTGGCACCAGGGCTTGTCACAACGTCAGAATTGGTTGGCATCAAGTAGCTGATTGGTTTGTGGAGCTGCGACCAGCTATGGATGACTGAGGCCATCTCTTTGCAACAAGTACGTGATTGGCTCCAGGTAGCTGAACAGCTTGTCAGTGTGAACAAGATTGTCAGAAGCAATTTGACCTCCAGAAGAGGAGGTAGTATGTCTTGCTGCAGTAAAAAATACCTGAAGCCTGAAGAAAGCCAATTTGTTTCCCCTCATTTGATGCTTTAAGCTGTTGCTTTTTACAATGAGTCAGAGACTTCATAATTTTTCACTTTGTGCCTCCTGAAAGGAACTGAAAAAGTATCTGGAGAAAAAGTGAGTGAACAACAGCCAGTCCTGACAAGCATTAGATCACCACAGTGAACTCTGTGGACAGGGACCATTGAACTGCTTTCTCAGTTTTTCCATCCGCCCATAACATTAATTTTTTTTTTTGTCCGTCTATTCCTATTTAAATGTGTATGTAGGCAGAGTTTTGTAAGGTGATTTCAGTTTTAACCAGTTAACGGTTAACAGTTCGTAGATGCCTTTCTGCAATTAAACTCTATTTATTTGTAATGAATAAATAAATACTTTGAGGACAGTTGCTCAAAGTGAACAGGGAAGAAGGGGTAAAAGGCGATATGGTCATCTTGGTCCTTAAGGAGTAAAAAGTGAGGTCTGCAGATGCTGGAGATCAGAGCTGAAAATGTGTTGCTGGTTAAAGCACAGCAGGTTAGGCAGCATCCAAGGAACAGGAAATTCGACGTTTCAGGCCAGAGCCTGATGAAGGGCTCTGGCCCGAACGTCGAATTTCCTGTTCCTTGGATGCTGCCTAACCTGCTGTGCTTTAACCAGCAACACATTTTGGTCCTTAAGGAGCCTCTTACCTCATCCTACATTACGTACACTATTGCTAATACCTCCTATTTATGAAGTCTATGCTCAATGCAATCTGCCACCTATTGACCTTTTCTGAGGTTGCAGGTCCATTTGCAAGGATAGCACTTTTATAGATGTAAAGAAGACTGTGAAATTTTTATGTTGCAATCCTGGGGCAAGGACCACTAACTCTTGTAGTTCAGTGTTCTCACAGTTTACTGTCCATTGCTCTGTGTGAGAGGTCAATGATGACCTGCTGAGGGAAACAAAGTGTGAGCAGAGCTGTGACAAGATAATGAGAATTTTTCCTAATTCAGGGCACCTTTGACCGCACACACCTTGCTTTGCAGCAAACCGCTCTATTAACAACTGGAGGAGGTCATTTAGCCCATACAGTGTGCTCTATCATTCAATTAAATCATGGTTGATGTGCAGTCTGACTCCATGTACCTGCCTTTTCCTCCTATTCCTTAAAGGACTTCCTTAGCAAAAATCTATCAGATTTTAAAATCAGTCATTGATCCAGCATTAATTACAGCAGAAAGTTCCAAAATTCCACTATCCTTTGTACATAAAAGTATTTCTGAAATTCATTCCTTGGTCTGTTCTAACCTTTGACTGTATAGCTGAATACTGAACCCCAAATATTGATCCAATTCATTCCTTTAGAGATGTTGTAAACCTCAAGTAAATCATATTTTAGCCTTTTTAAATTCTAGAGAATACAACTCTGTGCAATTTCTCTGTAATTGAATCCATAGAGTTCAGATATTATTCTGTTAAATCTGTTCCACACTCTCTTCAACGTCAATATGTCTTCCCTAAAGTGCAATGCCCAGAACCACTCTTAGTGCTCCAGTTGTGATTGAATTGGAATTTTGTCCAATTGAAGCATGACCATTACATCCTTGCATTCTATTTAATTAGATATTAAAGGACAGCATTCCGATGAACTTTTCTTGATTATTTTATGGATCTGATTGTAGCATTTTAATGGATTGAATACCTGAATCTCAAATGTCTGTTTCCAGCTTTACATCATTTAGAAAATATTTTATGACACTCTATTCTCTTTAAAGTCCAAAGTGAATGACATTACATTTGCCTACATTGAAATTAATTTATCATAGTTGTATAATGGCTGAAGATTCCACTATGGATAGCAAAGAATTTTGCTTCAGTCTTGTTTTTAGTTGAAAGTCATCCAAGATTGAACTAATTATAAATACATTAGGTTACAACAAAATTGAACCAACTGAGAAATTTATCAATATAACCTCAATCTCTGCATTTCCTGCAATCCTTATGATTGAGTTTAAAAGTGTCAGATAATTAGCCATCATCTTTTGATCACGAGAAAACAAGATGCCTGTACTTACAAATCTTTTTAAATCCACATACGACATTTTCATGGTTGGTATTTCATTGGGGATACAAATTACAAACAAACTCAGGAGAAGTCAATAAGTATCACGAAGGAATTGATTCACAGCATGCTTGTGTATAGAATAATTTATAATAATTATGTTAATGTGTTTCTATTTAAAATTATTTCAGTACCCTCCACCTCTACCTCCCTTCCCCTCTCTGTATTTATGTACAGAATAGTCCGTCAGTAATGGGAGCATAGCCTGTAGTTAAAACAAGGAAGGGGGCCAGTAACCATCTACATTACAGAGTGGCTGAAAGATGAAGGTGAAAGACAGTTTCATTTTATGAGATATGCTACATCATTTCTGAAATTACCTCCAGGAGTATATAAGCCAAGCCAATCATTAACAGAGGTCACAAGATTCATTACTGATTGTTAAGCTCTTAAATTTATATAAATACATCAACATTCCACTACATGGCTTAATGTGCTATCTGTGGTGCATCACATATTACTGATTGGATAATAAGTTATCACCCCCATTGATGGCCATACTCTGGAAAATTCTATCTGAAATCACTAATTAAAAATTACATGGCATACATGTTATCTCATTATTTTCCCAGGTACAATGCATTTCTCTCCAAAAATGTGCTTTGTGCAACTCTGAATGTGCAATGGATATCTTTCTTTGATGCATTCATCAACATTGGATTAGTAACTTCAAATCCTGATGAAAGCAACTTTTAGGCTTTATGTTTCAAAGCAGCAGCTCTCATGTTTTGTAAAGTTTGATTTGTAACCAGAAGACCATAAAGTGTGGTGCAGAAGCATACAATTCAGCCCTTCAAATCTACTCTGTGATTCAATAAGGTCATGGCTGATCTGATAATCCTCAACTCCACATTCCTGGCTTTTCCCCATAACCCCTACTGATTCAAAATATATTTGTTTCAGAATTGAATATACCCAATGTCCTAGCCTCAAAAACTCTCTTCAGTAAAGAATTCCACCTTCCTGCATCTACCCTGTCAAGTCCTCTAAGGATCTTATATGTTTAAATAAGGACACCTCTCATTCTTCTATATTCCAATGAGTACAGACCCAATCTATTCAGCCTCTCCATATAAGACAGTCTCTCCATGCCCAGCATCAGTTTAGTCAACATATACTGGCAGTGGAGGCAATCCAGTGAATCTTTCCTTCTCTGAACTGCCTGCAATACCAGTATATCTGTTAACAACATGGTAGGCTAACTTTCCATGGTTTAGAACTAGTTAACTGCATTGAAAGCTTACTTGCAAAAATGCCCAATTGTCCCAAACTGCCTTACAATGCATATAAATCAAAGAAAATCTGTCAAGTTAATACTGTAAGTTTGCTAACAAAGGGTTGTTTTTAACCTGACATTGCAGTGCTTATGTTATGTCCCATAACATTAGAAACTGAGCATGGATGTCACAGTATTATTTAGAAATAACTATTACATGCAAACTTAACTGCCTTGAGGCACATGATATCTAAGCTGACATTAAGGTGAAGATGAGGTATAAAACTTTTATACCCGCAGGTAGCATCTCAGATACTGTGATGATATCCTGTGCACATCTCTTGAAGGTATATCAACAAACTGATTATGAGTCATAACACAACAGTTTGGATTTTTTATGGCCCCATCTATGCCTAATTTCACTCCCCTTCAACTTTGCTTAACTGTTTTTTGCAATGTTAATAATGCTGTGGGAAGTTTGAACTCCAAAACTCAGCAAGTCATTCCATGGCTTATGCTATCTTATGACCAGCAAACTTTCCATACCCAACACCTCTCTTTTTTATTCACTCATGGGATATAGGAATGCTTGGCATTTGTTCCCCATCCTAGTTGCTCTTGAGAAGGTGGTGGTTAACTGCCTTCTTGACCTACTACAGTCCATTTGGTGTAGGTAGACCCACAAAGCTATTAGGAGATGAGTTCCATGATTCTGATTTAATGACATTGAAGGAATGGTGATGTAATTCCAAGTCAAGTTGGTGAATAGTTTGGAGGGGTATTTACAGCTGGTGGGGGTGTTCCTTTAATGAAGGGTACTTTTAAAAATCAGGTATTAGTTTCAGATACTAAATTTGTAAAAGGTAAAATGTTTGGCATAAATGCTTCCTAATGGCAGCATGAAGGAGAAACACTATCCACAGAACAATACAAATGTAAACATTGTTCATGTTGATCCTGATTACTTCACAAACCACACTGGTGCAAAGTAACTTTAGCTTCTTAATCTAGCAAATCATTCATGCCAAACTTCAGAGCTCGCTTAGTGTTACAATGTTAAAATAATATTTCTCACTATTAATAACATTTCTGTTCTTTTCCATTAACTGTTCTGCATTAATATGTGCAAACCACAAAAAATACAGATCATTGCTTTTCATCATTTATATAGATGATTAGGATGTAAACATTGGAGGTATAGTTAGTTAGATTGCAGATGACAACAATATTGGTGGTGTAGTAGTGGACAGTGAAGAAGATGATCTCAGTACATCAGATGGGTCAATAGGCTGAGGAGTGGCAGATGGAGTTTAATTTGGATAAATGGTAGGTGCTGCATTTTGATAAGACAAATCAGGGTAGGACTTAGACACTTAATGATAGGGCCCTGGGGAGTGTTGCCAAAAAAGAGATCCAGGGGTGCAGGTATATTGTTGTTTGAAGGTGGAGTTACAGGTAAACAGGTTACTGAAGAAGGTGTTTGGCATGTATGTCTTCATTTTAGATCAGAGTGGTGCTGGAAAAACATAGCAGGTCAGGCAGCATCCGAGGAGCAGGAAAATTGACATTTTGGGCAAAAGCCCTTCATTAGGAATATTCCTAATGAAGGGCTTTTGCCCGAAACGTCGATTTTCCTGTTCCTCGGATTCTGCCTGACCTGCTGTGCTTTCCCAGCACCGGTCTGATCTAAACTCTGGTTTCCAGTGTCTGCAGTCCTCACTTTTGCCTATGTTTGTCTTCATTGGTCAGTTCATCGAAAAGGAGAGTTAGGATGTCATGTTGCAACCGGATATTGGTTAGGGCACTTTTAGAATACTGTGTTCAATTCTGGTCTCCCTGCTATAGGAAAAATCTTATGAAACTTGAAAAGGTTCAGGAAAGATTTAGAAAGATGTTGCCAGGCTTGCAGGGTTTGAGCTAAAGGGAGAGGCTGAGGAGGCTGTGGCTGTTTTCCTGCAGGCTGACGTTAATAAGATTTATAGAGGTTTACAAAATCATGAGGGGCATGGATAAGATGAATAGCTAAGGTCTTTATCTAAGGGTAAGGAAGTCTAAAACTAGAGGGCATAGGTTTAAGGTGAGAGGGAATGGATATAAAAGGGACCTGCAGGGCAACTTTTTCATGCAGAGGGAGGTGCGTGTAAGGAATGAGCTGCCAGAGAAAGTGGTGGAGGCTGGTACAATTACAGCATTTAAAAGGCAACTGGATGGATATATGAATAGGAAGGGTTCAGAGGGATATGAGCCAAGTGCTGGCAAATGGGACTAGATCAGGATAAGTTAGCTGGTCCGCATGGAAGAGCTGAACGAAAATGGTCTCTTTCCATGCTGTACATCTCTATTACTCTATAATGTGCAGCTGAACAATTCGGGTGCCAGCCAAAGCTTTTCTCAACATTTCCAGCATACATGTGTTTGGTCCAACTTCCAAACACATCATTACAATTTCAAGCAATTTGAATTTTTACAACACTGGGGAATGAATCCATTTTAATAAGATACAAATGAAAGAAAAGTGCAGCAACTACATTGCAATTGGGTTGTAGATGCAGCCACTCAACAAGTAAATGGTGCAAAACGAGGTTGCAACTGTCAATTAGCTGAAACTGCAATTTACCAAGCCAAAATTTCCTTCTTTTTTCCCTCATATATTATTATTGATGGTCTCATTCTCCAGGTGGCTTAATGGGTATGTTTCTCCAGTATGTTTGGAACAACATTTAGCTGATCAGTCAAAATTAAGCACTTCTTTGTACACAGCATTCCTTGTGGTAACAAATTTGATGTGTATACTGTCACAACCTGATTAAATTACTTGCTCTTCCATTATTTATGATTACCTTGTGATTCAGTCACAGGTACTGAACATGCTTTATTATTTGACACCCACACTAACGTCAGCTGTAGTCTAGGCTCACAGCTGTTTGGAATTCAAATATAGCAACAAAATGGTGCAAATTAAGTAAATGAGGTGTGAATTCATAGAAAGGGAACATTTGCATCCAAGTTAGATGTCATTTAAAAGAAACTAGAAATCAGTTTAGCGGATATAAACCAGGCTTGATGAGTTAACTACCTAAAGTGGGCCTTTTTATAAAGAGCAGTCCTACTGGACAAGCATCCACAGGGGAAGCTCTTGCACTTGAGTGCTCATTCAGTCCCACAAAATGTTAAATAATGCCATAGCCTCAGATCAGTCATCAGCCACACAACAGATGTCCAGGTGATAGGTTTATTCCTCAGACAAAATCAGTTTCAATTGCTCTTCTTCCAACAAATGAAATGATCTGGAGCACAGATGTGTGATGATTTTGTCCATCACACAGTTCGTCTTTGGTTCCTGCAAAGAAGCTGTAGTATTTGTGAGTAGAAAGATGCTGCCAATATTCCTCTTGATTGGGTCTAAGGCCTGTTTGCCTGATAATGGTAATGAATGACCACTAGTGAGTCTTAACGTGAAGAGGCTTGTTTTAACAAGATATAGTAGATTGCATGATATAAATTAGAAACAAGCTATATTAGTTGTTGGGCATGTTAGCGAGACAATTGGGAGTCATAGATGATACATCTGTCTGCTCTCAGATCTCAAGTTATTCACCTGATTTTCCCATTAAGACTATATAATATCATCAGGTTGGGTGGAATTTAATGCTGTCTCCAACATTAGCCAATTCTAAACCATTAGCTTATACAATATCTTCCCCCAGGCATTTTCATCATAATTAATATTTGTACACTTATGTATGTAATTACATTTATAACTGTCCCATATTCCCCATCCCCAACCATGTCACTGATTTGACAAATGTAGGCAGTCTGAAGGTTTCACAATTCTTCCAGAATGAATTCTCTTCCAACTTCAAAGTTTGACAAGCCTAAGACTTGAGGACAGTTCACCTTTATTCTAATCTTGACATTGTATGATATTTAAACTGTCTCTCTTTCTAAACTGTCTCCAGAGGAGCACAGCCTTTTATGTCTTGGATGTTTTTTTATGGAGCACTTTATGTCTGCTATCCTGGGAGATTGGTCCATTATTTTATCCAGAGGACTCAGAAGCTCCCAAATGTTTTCCATAGAATAACTCTTTCTTATTGAGTCAGGCATCATAACAACATTTGGGGGATGTTTGATTTCATGAATTTATTGGAAACAACTACTTTCTTTGTAACAGAGTCCTGGGATGCTGAGCCAAATAATTCCTTATTTTTGACTTGCTCTTAAGTCTGTGAACCAATGACCAGTTGGCCTAGTTAAGGGAAGTGGAAAAATGGCAGCATCCTTCTTACACCGTGATCAGCAGTGAACATCATTGCTCAACCATATGAGACCATCAGGTTGAGTAGAGCTCGTTGTAGTCTCCAGCATAATCCTTTCAGAACCACTACCTTGTAAAACACAAAGTAGGTGAGACGGCTGTCTGGGTCTGATGGGATCCATCCTCAAAGCTCCAAGATAAACAAACTTACCAGAGCAAGTCTCTCTTACAATCTGTCCATGTTCTATGCCTAAAATACCATTTGGTACCAATCCACTGGTCTGAAGCTTTCTGTGTCCTGTCAGCAGGACAACGATTTCAATGATAGATTTTTCTAAATTAGCATAGCCTTGTGCTTTAATTTAGGCAGGCAATGCCGACTGGTACTGCATTGTTTCAAGGGAACTACAATGAGTGAATATAGACGCCTGGCACAATAAATGAAAACAAACACACTGGGGATAAGTTTGATTTTGTGTGGAAGTGTGACAGAGCAAATGAGAGGTTCACCATGAGAGGACATATGTGAGATTAAATGTTTTAGATTTAAGACATAGAGCACAAGATATCTTTTTAATCAGACTATTGCAAGACTGTGGAATGCATTACCAGTATTTTTATTGAAATTGAGACAATGTAAGCCAAGATAAATAAGTTAATAAGTTGTTGCAGAAATGTGAAACTTTGCAGATACAGGTTAGTTGATGTAGATTAGTTGAGTCAAATGGACAGCTTTTATACTGTGATTTCTAAATAATTCTAATTATACATAGATGGTTTGGAAATGGAGTGGAAAGGACCTATGATGAGCTCATTTGAATGACTCAGTTTAATTGCTGAAACAAAATCAAAAATGTCTCTGACACTGTCCAAAATATCATCTAATGTAAACTTCAATTAGTACTCAATGATCTACTGTTTCAGAGTTCAAGGCATCAAATTGTCTGTGCTGTACAATTGAAGATTTTGTTTTCGGGATGTGTGTGAACCATGTTCCATTCACTAAAATACACAAGGCTAATTAGAATGACAATTCACATCTCATTACCCTTTCTACAAAGGCTACAGATTCTAGACAGCATCATATTTTATTCCTTGCAGGTCAGTCACCATGGCTTTGCTTGCATGCTGATATCTGTTTGATATCAATAAAGGATAATGGAAAAAAAGATGAGTCATCTGTCAATTAATGTGACTGCTACAGATGTCATCCAGTCTGCAGTGTAACAAAATTAAAACAAGACAATTGGCAATGACAAGAGCTTTTACTGCTTCAGTAGAACAAATATATAATTTTACTTAAGTAATACGCAATTGCTCTTTTTAAATAAAAAAATGCGTGCACAATATTAACCTTTGCAATGTGTGCCAAGCAAAAAACATGGGGAGAAGATAAAGCATGATTTTCAGTTGTGAACCATTGACCTGAAGTGCTGAGTCATAGCAATAAGCTGCTGTATGGACCTCAAGTGGCATTAATATATTCTTCACTCTCTTAACCTCTTATCTCCTCCTCCCTTTACAGTTTATTTAGCTGAGATTGAAAAGCAAGAGAGAACAAGGCACAGTTTAGAGGAAATGGATATCAGTGTTAATAACAGGGTGGAAATACTGCCAGTAAAACCATTACATTGCCAGTCTTAATTGAGGCTTTTCAGTATCACAATGAAAGCTGAGAGTGATAAGGCTTCACAGTGTTCTTATTTTCCCTTACGTTCCAAATTGAGAAAGCAAAACCAGCTCCTCCAAATTACTGTTGAGCAGCGCAATCTCTCAGTGGTTAGCACTGCTGCCTCACTGCACCAGGGATCCAGGTTTGATTCCAGCCTCGGGCGAATGTCTGATTGGAGTTTGCACATTCTTTGTGTTTGCATGAGTTTCCTCTGGGTGTTTCGGTTTCCTCCCACAATCCAAAAGTGTGCAGGTTGGGTGGATTGTTCATGCTAAATTGCCCATAGTGTGCAGGCCAGGTTGATCGGCCATGGGAAATGCAGAGTTACAGAGATGAAATGGATCTGGGTCGGATACTCTTCAGAGGATGAGTATGGACTTGTTGGGGCAACTGACCTGCTTTCACACTGTAGGGATTCTATGAATTACCATTACATCCCTTTCATTAAAATAATGACTTTATTTGGAAAAAAAAATTGTTGACTGCAGAGCACACTGTAATATCCTGAAGCTATGAAAGGCACTATGTCAATATTCCTCACACATTGCAGATTACAATGCAGAGATTGAAGGATGGTGGGTGTGGAGCAGGATTGAGTTTGTTGGTCAGGATACTAACCAGCATGGAAGAGTAGTCCTGCATTGTTTCGAAGCACTGAGTTAATTACTTGCACCTTGGCAGACCATGTTAGGAAAGTAGTTCCAGAACTTCAACCCAGGAACAATGAAGGGACAGCAATGGAGTTCCAGTCAGGATGGTGGATGACATGGACGGGAACTTGCAGTTGAGGGTGTTCTCATGTATCTGTTATTCTTGCAGATGGTAATGTGTTTGGAAGGTTCTACCAAAGGAGTGTTGGAAAATCTGCTGCAGAGCTTCTTATGGATGGTAAACATTCACCATCCTGCCTATGTGTAAGGGAGTGATTGCTTACAGTGGTGGATGGGGCAAATGGGATGTTTTGTACTGGGTTGTTCTGAACTTCTTGTGCATTGTTGCAGCTGCACTCATCCAACCAGTGGAGATTATTTGACCACACTCCTGACCTGTGCTGTGTAGATAGTCTGGAATGGACACGACCGGCAGCTTAATGTTCCAGGATGCAAATGCTACAGGACGGATAGAAAGGGGGGCAAGAGACAGGGGAGGAGTGGTGTTTTTGATAAGAGACAACTGTACATAGGGAGGATATTCTAGGGAATACATCTGGGGAAGTTACTTGGGTTGAACTTAGAACTTAGAAAGTGATGATCACCTTATTGGGATTGTACAAAAGTCAACAGGAAATTGAGAAACAAATTTGGAAGGAAATCTCAGTTATCTATATGAATACTAGGGTGGTTTTTAACTTTCCAAACATAGACTGGGACTGCTATAGTAGGTGAAAGTGAGGACTGCAGATGCAGATGTGGTGCAGGAAAAGCACAGCAGGTCGGGCAGCATCCGAGGAGCAGGAAAATCCTGCTCTCATCCTGCTCCACTCCAGTCTTGGAACTGCCATAATGTTAAGGGATTAGATGGAGAGAAATTTGTGAAATAAGTACAAAACAATTTTCTGATTCCGTATGTGGATGTACCTACTAGAGAAGGTGCAAACCTTGACATACTCTTGAGAACTAAGGCAGGGCAGATGACTGAGGTGTCAGAGGAGGAGCACTTTGAGGCCAGCAGCCATATTAGTTTTAAAATAGTGATGGCAAAGGGTAGACCAGATCTAAAAGTTAAAGTTTTAAATTGGAGGAAGGCCAACTTTGAGGTAAGAACTTTCAAAAGTTGTTTGGGGGTGGATATTCACAGGTAAAGGGACGACTGGAAAATGAGAAACCTTCAAAAATGAGAAAACGAGTGTCCAGAGACAGTATATTCCTGTTGGGGTGAAAGGCAAGGCTTATAGATGAAGGGACTGCTGGATAACTAGAGAAATTGAAGTTTTGGTCAAGAAAAAGAAGAAAGCATATGTCAGCTACAGACAGGAGAAATCAGAGCCAATGAAATTGGAGTATACTTCAGAGGGAAATCAGAAGGGCAAGAAGGGGACATGAGACACCCTTGACAAATAAGGTTAAGGAGAATCCGAAGGGATTTTATAAATACGTTAAGACCAAAAGGCTAATTAGGGAGAGAATAAGGCCCCTCAAAGATCATTTGCAGTAGGGTTTTTTAATGGAGATGGAGAGGTCCAGGAAGGGGAGGGAGGTGTGAGAGATGATCCAGGTAAATTTAAGGTCAAGGTGGAATGTGTTGGTGAAGTTGATGAATTGCTCAACCTCCTTGCGGGAGCACGAGGTGGCGCCAATGCAGTCATCAATGTAACGGAGGAAGAGGTGGGGAGTGGTGCCGGTGTAATCACGGAAGATCGACTGTTCTACATAGCCAACAAAGAGACAGGCATAGCTGGGGCCCATACGGGTGCCCATGGCTACCCCTTTGGTCTGGAGGAAGTGGGAGGATTCGAAGGAGAAATTGTTAAGGGTGACGACCAGTTCGGCCAAACGAATGAGAGTGTCAGTGGAAGGGTA
The DNA here is from genome assembly GCF_020745735.1 of Hemiscyllium ocellatum. Lineage (NCBI taxonomy): Eukaryota > Metazoa > Chordata > Chondrichthyes > Orectolobiformes > Hemiscylliidae > Hemiscyllium > Hemiscyllium ocellatum. Next base: position 64,065,397 of record NC_083413.1, on the reverse strand, counting down.
CTGTTGTCTTGGCAGCCTATGTGTGGAACCACAGGAGGTGGAGGAGATACTAAATGCATATTTTGCATCAGTGTTTACTGTCGAGAAGGATATGGAGAATATAGAATGTGGGAAATAGATGGTGACATCTTGGAAAGTGCCCATATTACAGAGGAGGTGGTGCTGGATGTCTTAAAATGCATAAAGGTGGATAAATCCTCAGAGCCTGATCAGGTGTACCCTAGAACTCTGTGGGAAGCTAGAGAAGTGATTGCTGGACCCCTTGCTGAGATATTTGTATCATCGATAGACACAGGTGAGGTGCTGGAAGACTGGAGATTAGTAATTTGGTGCCACTACTGAAGACAGGTGGTAAGGAAAAGCCAGGGAACTATACATTAGTGAGCCTGATATCGGTAGTGGGCAGGTTGTTGGAGGGAATCCTGAGAACAGGATGTACATCTTTGGAAAGGCAAGGACTGATTTGGAACAATCAACATGGCTGTGCATGGGAAATCATGTCTCATTAACTTGATTGAGTTTTTTGAAGAAGTAACAAAGGGGATTGATGAGGGTAGTGGTAGATGTGATCTATATGGATTTTAGTCAGGTGTTCGACAAGGTTCCTTGTGGTAAACTGGTTAGCAAGATTAGATCTCATGGAATACAGGGAGAACTAGCCATTTGGATACAGAACTGGCTCAAAGGTAGAATCAGAGGGTAGTGGTTGAGGGTTGTCTTTCAGACTGGAGGCTTGTGACCAGTGGAGTGCCACAAGGATCGGTGCTGGGATCACTGCTTTCTATCATTGATATAAATGATTTGGATGCGAACATAGGAGGTAGTTAGTAAGTTTGCAGATGACACCAAAATTACACATATAGTGGACAGTGAACAAGGTTACATCAGAGTGCAATGGGATCTTATTCAGATTGGCCAATGGGCTGAAGAGTTGCAGATGGAGTTTAATTTAGATAAATGTGAGGTGCTGCATTTTATAAAGGAAAATCAGGGCAGGACTTATACACTAAATGGTAAGGTCCTAGGGAGTGTTGCTGAACAAAGAGACCTTGGAGTACAGGTTCATAGCTCCTTAAAAGTAGAGTCACAGGTAGATTGGATCGTGAAGAAGGTGTTTGGTATGCTTTCCTTTATTGGCCAGAGTATTGAGTACAGGAGTTGGTAGGTTATGTTGCGGCTGTACAGGACATTGGTTAGGCCACTGTTGGAATATTGTGTGCAATTCTGGTCTCCCTCCTTTCGGAAGGATGTTGTGAAACTTGAAAGGTCCAGAAAAGCTTTATAAGGATGTTGCCAGGGTTGGCGGGTTTGAGCTATAGGAAGAGGCTGAATAGATTGGGGCTATTTTCCTTGGAAGGTCGGAGGCTGGGGCAGGGGTGACCTTACAGAGGTTTATAAAATCATGTGAGGTATGGAAAGGATAAATTGACAAGGTCTGTTCTCTGGGTTGGGGGAGTCCAGAACTAGAGGGCATAGGTTTAGGGTGAGTGGGTAAAGATTTAAAAAGGACAAAAGGGGCAACTTTTTCACACAGAGGGTGGTGCATGTATGGATAAGCTGTCAGAGAAAGTTGTGAAGGCTGGGACAATTACAACATTTAAAAGGAATCTGGGTGGGTTTTTGAATAGGAAGGGTTTTGAGGGATATGGGCCAAGTGCTGCCAAATGGGACTAGATTAATTGAGGATATCTGGTCGGCATGGACGAGTTGGACTGAAGTCTGTTTCTGTGTTGTACATCTCTATGACTCTATGAACAGGGAATTTAGAGCAGATTGGAGAAAAGCATTCTTTTTACCCACACTATTGTGGGGGTCTGGAACTTACTGCCTTAAAAGGTGCTGGAGGCAGGAACCCCCACTCAAGATATTTAAGAACTATTCCGTTGAACACTTGAAATGCCATATCACAAAAGGCTAGGGACAAAGAGCTGGAAAATGAGATTAGAATAGAAATATGATTGATGTCTATGCAGAGGGGCCGAAGAGCATCATTTCACATTGTGAATTCAATGACTCTATGACCTTCTATGATTCTATTAAATGTCTGGGAAATGGTTGGATTCTCTTCTTTTAGAAATGGTCTGTATATGGCATTTGATTGATATAAAGATTACTTACCTTTTAACAGGGCAAGCCTCTTATCCAGGCCCTGTTACACATGGACATTGACTGCTTCAGTATTTGAAATGTCATGGATGTTGCTGAATATTGCACTGATGATTGCACAATATCTCCATTTCAGACCCTATGATAAAGGCAAGGTCATTGATGAAGCAGCCATAAATGCTACGACCTAGAACACTCCTGCAGTGATGCCCTGAGATTGAGATGTTTGACCTCCAATTACCACAACCATCTTCCTTTCTGTGAGGCATGAATTTTATCCTTGATTCCCATTGACTTCAGTGTGGCGAAGGCTCTTTGATGCCACATTTGATCAAATACTTCCTCAATGGCAAAGTCAGTCACTTCTACCTTGACTTATGTTCAGTTCTTTTCTCCATGTTTGGACCAAGGATGTAATGAGGCCAGGATCTGAGTGGCCCTGGAAGCACTCAAACTGAGCAATGGTGAGAGGGTAAATGGTGGCCAACTGCCACATGATAGCACTCTGACGATGCCATTGACTTTTTTTTAGAAATATCATTAAAAGCACAGAATACAAAAGGAAGGAAGTCATGATAGACATTTATAAAACACTGGCTCAGGCTCCACTTGAGCTCTGTGCCCAGTTCAGGGAACTATGATTTAGGGGAAATATGTAAAAGCTTCAGAGTAGGCTCTAAAAAAATGAAGGAGAATAAATCCAGGGATGCGAAACTTCATTCATGAGCAATTGCTCTTTTAATGAGGCTGAGAAGAGAACTTACAGTGATCTGGACAGAGTAGATGTAGAAAAATTACCCTTTTGGTAGAGTGATCAACAACTGGAGCCCAGAGATTGAAGCTGATTAGCAAAAGAACCTAAAGGTGATAAGAGGAGACTTTTTTGAACTCGGTGAATGGTTAGGATCAGGATTGTACAGTCTGAGATTTTGAAGGAAGCAAACACAATTGTGGCTTTCAAAATGGATTGGATCAATACCCGAGAAGGACTAAGGAAAAGGGCAGGGGATTGGGACCAGCTGAATTGTTTTTGTAGAGAGCCATCAGCTTACAGGCTGAATTGCTTTCTATAGGCTTATACTACAATTCTGTGAACGAATGGAAATAACTAAATCATAGTCAGTGTTTGGATGTAATCCACAAAGACAACTCTTTCCATTAGAAAGACACAATTGATTATATAGCTGGAAAGGCAACAAGGAACCCCACATCAAACAAGGTAAGGAAGCAAACCTCCATGGATAACAACAGTCATTACAGCGATTGCTCGTGTAATTCTAAACTACACTCTAGCTTTCTAGCTATCAGAGCTCACCAACTCCCACTTCATGCTGTCAAAGCAATTTTCATGGGAGAAGTGAAAGTCCTGTGGGTGGTGAGGAAACTCTGGAGAGAATAATTAAAATGTAGGTGGGGGCCAGTGTTATGAAGTGGGAAGTATCTGTCTGACATTTCTAATACATTACTTGTACACACAGCTGCAGCCTTGTCACAGTGGATGAAACTTCTGTTATGTACAACTGTAAGGCAGTTTTTCCAATGTCTTTTTATAAATTGCAATAGCATTGTATCATTGTTGCTGACATTTAACAACAGGAAAATCAGGAGGCATGTCAACAGTTCCATCATCCCACCCCTGATTGTTTCATTCTAAGAACATTACTATTAGTGACAGAGCTAATTTAAGCTTAGTCACTGCAGGAGCCTGAAGCACATATTCTAGCAACAGCACATTTGTACAATATTCAACATATTGCACTTTTGCAGGCACCATGTTTTGAATGAGGTATTAAATGGAGGACTCTTCAACCATCACACACAGAACTAGAAGATAAAGCAGCACTATTTGGAAGATAGGTATGGCAGCTGTCCTGATGTCCTGATGAACACTTATCCCTCAACCAATGTCACTAAGTTGGTCAGTTCCTTTATTTAATTTCTGTTTGAAGGACGTTGCTGTGTGAAAATTACATCACAAGAGTGGCTACAATTCAAATTACACCTCATTGGTTGTTAATCATTTGGAATATCCTTGTGCATAAGAAAGGTGCTACATAAATCCAAGTTCTTTCTCTTTAGACATACAATGTACTATACAATGAAAAATGACAAAATGTAATTTCCAACAGCATCAGGCCACTTTCCTTTCTCAGCCTATGAAAGTGAAGTTGCAGCACTCACTGACGTCTCCTTGACATTGCATTGTAGTGCTGAGAGAGGAGTTGGTCAATGTCCAACCGTGTGAACATGGCAGCTGAGCTAGAAAGAGTTTAATGAACTCACTCAGTTATCAAAGGGAATTAATGTATTTCCACATCACATCCCCCAACCATTACACCATCCACCTTTCACAATGCTCAATGCACAACACTACATCTCTCACCATGCAGCACTCCATGACATTCTTATACAACACCTCACTCATACACACCTTCCACTCTTATCAGCAGCACATTTAATTCACCATAACACTTGAAACCTGCAGATACTCAACTACGACAGGTACATCTTCCCAACACATTGATGTTCTGCCCTTTTCCTTGTAATCAAAGGTTGCCCAGTCAAATAACACCAGGGTTCATTTTTGCACAGTATCCCATCACCAAGTCTCCCTTTATTTACTAGTGCACAGTACACTGGGCTGTGGCCAGCTAGCTTGGGGTCAGTTGCCTGAACCAAGGAGATTCTAATCTCCTGGTTATATTGGTCAGCCAGAGCATTCCTGGATGATCTCAGAGTCAATAAGGGCAGCCTGGTTCCAATCACTACACCCACGGCAAGAAGGAAACCCACTAAGACACCATTACACTTTCTGTGATATGCAATAAATTTCATATTTCCTCAGAAAGTCAGGGAAGAATTTCCACCAACATCTTTAAGTGTATGAAAAGCATCTCAACTTAGTGATCTTCTGATAACCTTAGAAGAGACTATTCTGTTCCATAAATTTGTTATTTCAGTAGTGATTAAGGAATATGTCCTAGTAGTATTGTCCAAAGACTCAGGTAATGTGATGGGTCAAATCGTACTATATGGAATGGAATTCAATATAAATGTAGAATTCGATGTCCAGTAGTGACCATAAAACCATTGTTTATTGTTGGAAAAATCTAATTGGTCTGCTTTAGGGAAGGTAACTGCTGCTTACGTTTGATTGTAGAACCACAGCAATATGATTGACTCTTAGCTACCCTCTGAAATAGAATGGTAAGCCATTTGTTTGTAACAATTGCTGCACGATGGCTCACAGCACCAGGGTCCCAGATTCGATGCCAACTTCAGGCAACTGTCTGTGTGGAGGTTGCACATTCTGCTTGTGTCTGCGTGGGTTTCCTCCGGGTGCTCCGGTTTCCTCCCACAATCCAAAGATGTGCAGGTTAGGTGGATTGGCCATGCTGAATTGCCCATAATGTAGGATGCATTAGTTAAAGAGAAAAGGGGTTTGGGTGGGTTACTCTTCAGAGTGTCAGTGTGGACCTGTTGGGCCAAAGGGCCTGTTTCCACACTGTAGGGAATCTAATCTAATCTAAGTTTCAAAAAAGACATGGAACTGGATAACCATTGACCTAAGCACTGGAAATAACAATAATGTCCGAGAGCCAAAATTGAGACAGATGCTCAAAGATTAGTTTAGCAATAACTTAACACGGTCATGTTCAAGGAATCATACATTAAAGACAACATGTCAGGCATTATCATCACCATTCCTGGATACATCCTGTCTCACCAACAGGCCAGCCCCAGCAGAGGTGGTAACATAGTGGTTTACAGTCAAGAGAAAGTTGTCCTCAAGTTCTCAATGTTCACTCTGGACACCATGAAGTTTCATGGCCTTAGGTTAAACATAGGCAAGGAAAGCTCCTGCTGATTACCATGTACTGTCCACCCTTGGCTGATGAATCAGTTGAACATCACTTGGAAGAAACACTGGATTGGCAAGGGCACAGAATATAGTCTGTGGGGATTTCAGTATCCACCATCAAGTCTGGCTTGACGGGACCCCTATTGATCAAGCTGGTCAGGTCAAAAATGATGTAGCTGGGTCTGCAGCTCCCTCTCCACAAAAGGAAAAATGCATTTGGCCTCATCCTCATCAATCTGCCTGCAAAACATTCATCTGCCTATGACAGTATTCGTAAGAGTGACCACCGTATAGTACACTTGGAGTCAAACTCCTAGCTTCATACTGAGGATACCTTACAATGTGTTGTGTGGCTCTATCATGCTAAATGGGACAGAATGAACTGTATAGCAATTTAATGGTGGACATCCATGAGGTGCTGTGAGCTATTAGCAGTACATCTGTAATCTCATGGCCCAGCATATCCCCACTCTTACATTAACATCAAGCCAGGGGAGCAACCCTGGTGGTGGACAATTAAACAATTGACTGGGAGGTTACGCTCAAAAATTGGTGAATCACTAGCTATAGAGAAAAGCAAGAACCCTTCTCTTCTTCGCTTACAAGAAAAGTTTCAGATTCTTACTCACACTTCAACCTTTCTCAATGATTGCTAATCATTAAAAATAATTAACCAAATAATACTTTTTACAAAGCAATGTTAGTACACAATTGAAATCCCACTTGATATTTTGTGACCTGTAATGTGCCATCAGATACCTGGAATCAAGCACTTTTTTTCTAATTAGTTGTCATGATATTTCCTCAAATTTGTTTACTTTTAGTAAAAATGTTTCGCACAAAAGAATTGTGCAAATTTGTATATGTTGAAGCACCATGTAAAGTATTAGGGCAGGGAGATTTGAATTCAGGGTGGAAGAGGCCAAGGTTTCCTTGCGTGATCCCAGAGAAACAACTCTACATCTCCTGGCCCTCATAAAGCCAAAACAAAAACAAAATTAGCTTCTTCTCACTCTACCACCTGCCATGCTTGGTTCAGGTGGGGTCATCACAATCAATTCACTGCGCAGACCGGACCTTAAGATTGCAGACACGCATTAATAATTTTTTATCCACTCGCTGTGGATGTCACTGGCCTGACCAGATTTATTGTTCATCCTCAATTGTTCTTAAACACTCTCTGAAATTCTTTTGTTGTTATATTTTGTTACAACGGAATGGCTGGACAGGCCATTTCAGAGGATATAATCAGTGGCTGATCTGCATATTTAAAGGAGGACTGTGCTGTTTTATGGTGGATGTCCCCTTTCTCTGGTCAAAAGAGCAAATTAAAATTGCAACATGTGCAACAGCAGCAGGAAGGTAGGGTAAGGCCACTGTGGCCACCCCATTTGGCCACCTGCCTGTTTGTGGGTTCAAATTTAGTTCTTCTGAGTCACAACAAATACGATGCTTCTTATGGAAATGATTTACAAAGCGAGCAGGATGATGCTAGGTATTAAACTGAATTGCTGCTGCAATAATCCAATTCTCAACAGATTTATCCCAATGGCTCTTCATTCAATTAACATTCACGCATTTAATTTCAGATTCATGTAAACCTAGACTTAATTACTTATTAATTGTCTTTCATCTGCCAGTAGAAAGTATGCATTTCGCTTAGCAAAAGCTGAGAAATTAGAATATCTCTTTTGCATTATTCGGAGGAATTCAAATGATTAATCTAATATAAATACATTTTACCACCTTGTACAACCTTCACAGCAGTTCTCCCTTCCTAAACTCCAATACCACTCCCGTCCAAAAACCTTTTGGTTATATTTCTTGGAATTTAAAAAAAAAGAGTTAAAGGCACACATAATAAAAACAAACATAGATTTACGGATATCTTGGAAAATAGACAGCACTGTCTTAAGCTGCTTTAAATACTAATGATAATACTACTAGACTAGGAGGAAATAGGGAATAGAATTTAATGTTTTATCATAAATGAAATCCAATAAGGTTACTTCTTACTATACCTACACAAAAGTAACAGGACTGAAACAGACCATTCAACAATCAAGTCAGTCAGTCTACAGCTCCTCAGGAGTATCCTACCACCTTCATGTAACCTCAGCAATGTAACTTCTATTTCCTTCCTCCTTCATATAGTTTCCATTTAAATGCATCTATGATATTCACTTCAACTTTTCCTTGTGTTAACAATTTCCACATTCAAATATTCCCTGAAATGACATGGCATAACAGTTCAGCAGTTATAAAGCAGGATATCCTCCAAATCCCAGTGGAAGTGTTTACATACTGGCAGCTGGGCTTTAATGGAGGGTTGTTGTTAGTCGGAAATCCAGAAATCTAGGTTTTCAGCAAATGTGCAAACATTGGCCCTGACAGCTTCACCATCTGCAGACCAGGGAGATTGCTAGACTTGGCTTCAAATTGGAGTGCTGGGTGTCAGAAAGGAACACTCCTGCTCATTAAGATCAAGATATCCAGCTTTGTTAGAAAACCGAAAATGTCAACCCTCAGTGCAGGGTGGTTTCCCCTGTCCCTTGCCCCAACTTTGTAAAGTATGTTGGAGCCTGGATGGGTGCAGTTCAAACAACACTCAAGAAACTTGATACCACCTAGGCCAAAGTATGCCACTTGAATCACTGTGCATCCACATTCCCTTCACCACTAACACTCAACAGCAGTAATGTGTACTATCTATAAAAGGCACTGCAGAAATTCACCAAAGGTCCTTAGACAGACCCACAAATTCATAACCAATGTGATTTAGAAGAACAATACGTGGGAACATCAGCACCTTCAACTTCCTTCCAAGATACTCACCATTCTGACTTGGAAGTATAGCACCATTCCTTCACTGTCATTGGGTCAAAATTCTCAAATTCCCTCTGTAACAATATTGTAGGTTAACCTACAACACATGGAGTACAGCAGTCCAAGGAGGCAGCTTCTCAAGGGCAGATAGGGACTAACAATAAATGTCTGTCTAGCCAAAGAAGACCACATCCCATGAATGAATGTTTACAAAAAAATTTGATTTCTACTGTCTTGGGGTTAGGAATTTACAAACACTGACCAACCTCCCATCGTCAACAGCGTTAATCTTCAATTGATTTCAGGATGTTACTGCTTAGTGCATTCAGGCTTAGTAAAAACCAACTACATGTCAGACATCAAAATAATCCATTGCAATATACATGTATAATGTATCTAACATGATAAAACAACATATTATTGAACATAGTGTGAAATGTCACAGCTGGTCTTTGAGTATTTAAATAAAACTGTATGTAGAAATAAAGATAGAATAATCAGAGTACTTCAGCTGCTTGTATTTCTCTATCAATATAAATTATTTATTGTAAAGGAGAACAAGTACAAAATATGCTTGTTCACCTTTTGCCTCAAAAATGGTAAAAATAATTTCTGCATCTTGACCAGTGGAAAGAATCGTAAACACAAACCATCACTTTTGTCAAATGCAGCAATTCCTGATGAAATCAGTGCTTTAATATTTTGACTGTATTACAGTAAACAGCCACTACATCACTAACATTGACACAACCGGTCTATTGGTTTTAAACCTAGTGAAGACTTTCCAATAGAAACAAGAGTCGGCCATTCAAACCCTGAAACCCGTCTTGCTGCCATTCAGTTAGATCAAGGCTGATCAACTCCAGTTACCTGCCTTTATTCTATCTCTTCTTGTAATTTTGTCAAGTAAAGGTTTAAATGTTGACAATTATAATTTACCCAGCTGCCACAGCCTTTTGAAAGAGTGAGTACTAGATTTTTGTCACTCTTATCTGAAAAAGTGCCTTTTGATTTCACTCCTAAATGATGTAGCCAGAACTTTAAGATTGTTCCCTCTCATTTTGAATTTTCCAATCTGAGGAAATAATTACTATGTTACTACACAATGGAATCTCGACCATTCTAAACAACCTCATTAGATCAGTCCTCAAGTTCTAATTTCAATGGGATTACACACCAATTTTATATGTATCATTAGTGCATGTTAACCTCATTCCTTACACCCTGCATTGTGTCAAGCTTCAATAACGTTATGTATCTAACTTCCCACCATATTTCTGGACAGTTCTGTAAACTGTTCTGCAGGAATTTCTCACAGCAAAATTCAATATAATTTCCCAGGTCAGTTCTGTTATTAACAATGAAACCTTCCATTAACCTAATAATCAGGGCAAAGGATGTATAGAAATCTTGTAAATTGGTAACTATTTAATTCCTTGGGAAATAAGCCTTCACTCTCCCTCAGATATATTGCATTTGGTGGGAAGAATATAAAATGTATTAAAGTTGTACAGACATAATGAGGTGAATGGACCCCTCCTTGAAATTGCACGATTTATATGAATTGAACAAATTGCATTGATTTCATTGTCACTTTTATTTTATTTCTCTGTTTGGGATTAATGACAAATAGACATGTTTAGCCAGCTATTGTGGCCTGATATTTATAGGCATTAGAGCAAGATTAGAGGGAAATAGAGCTCCTACTAGATTTACAGGCATAATTTCATTCTAATTTATATTTTTCTGTTTCCTGTCCAAAAGCCAACCAACTTATCAGGGCAGCTTAGCTGTTGATAGGTAAAACTAGCTACAGGTAACTGCACCAAGGGACCTGTAGATTGGGAAGGCTTGTGAAAGACAGCAAAAACACCATGATACAGGAAAAGAGGAGACTGTCAGGAGAGGGAGGGAGGGAGGGAGAGAGACATGTCAGTGCTTAGGGGTTAATATCCAGACACATTTCTCTGACTGGTGCCCTGACTAATCAAACCAAAATATAAGCCTCTACTGATTCAAAAATAGGCAACCCAAAAAAAGCACTATTCATTCCCCAATCATTTTGGTGAGAACATCTCTGTCCCCATCTCTGTTTTGTTGTTTTCCTTCTGTATTTCTTGTACACACCTTCAATCCTGTTTTTCACATTAAAACAAAAGGCAGAGAAATTTAGACCAGATACTTATTCTCTCAGTTTTCAATGATATCACTTGGTAAAGTAAAATATCACACATTTTTGATCAGCTGATGCAATAATGGCACCATTTTTCCTTATCTTCCTTGTGAGCTACAATTGCCTACCAGCTTGGTTAGAAACATAAGCATTGAGGATAAAAGAACAAGTTAGCCTAGTTAATAAGTGGTGAGCAACTCACCTGCTAATTCTGCAAAGTCTCTCCACCTTCTACAATGCATCAAGCTCACCACTACCTTCTCAAGGACAATAAATACTGGTCTTGCTGGCAACACCTACATCCCATGGATGAATAAAAATGAATTAAAAAACTGCAGCTGCAACATCCAGGGTAAAACAGCCTGCTTGGTTGGCACTCCATCAGCAAATTCAAACATTCACCCCCCAACCACAATGCATGTGGTCATGTATCTTCACAGGATGCACAGCAAACATGCACCAAAACTCCTTTGATAGTATTTTCTAAACCTATTTCTTCACCACCAAACATGAACTGAGGAACTCCTTCCTAAGGAGGTTGAGGGGGGGGGAGCGGAATGAGAGACTGAGGCACTGAGTGAGTGAGTGTATTGATCAGTTCGAAGAGGTTGATCAGCTTCGACAACAGATAGGGATGGGCAGAAATGCTGAATTTGTCTATGGCATCCATTTCACATGAACCAAGTTACATTCTATTCTGGGTTGTCTTTCTTTTCTGTAACCTCCCTGATGTGTATCAGTCACAGAAAAAGAAATTAAATGGGAAAACTACTCTATGTTACAGAAGACTCTATACCTATTGTTCTAGAGATGAAAGCATTGCATCTGATTGACTGGATACTGTAGGGGGCTCGATGGGATTCTCTTTGGAGGGTGGGTGTGATTTTGATGGGCTGTATGGCCTCATTTTGCATGTAAGGTTCCATGATTATGACTCCCAGAGAGAAGACAAACTCTTGACACGCATAAGAAAATAAAATTGCTTAGCTTCCTGTGGATTATTTTAAATTAATATATTCGACATACATTTATTAATTATTCACTAAAGTTTGTGTGCATAAGGTTTAAATTAAGGTGGCATTTTCACTTTTATTAAAACATTTTACTTAATTTGTTGAGCCAATCTTTAAGTCTGCTGTTGTGATCATTTAGACTTGCTCAGAACCACCAATTGTTTAAGTTTAAAATTGCAAACATGAATTGCTGAAATAATCTTAACATTTCAATAAATCTACTGCTGCCTCCATATTTATTATACTTTCCAGCTATTTTCTTTTTAAACTAAATCAGCTTCCTTGTAAAGGACAGGCATAATTGTTCTTCAGTCCTAAATAAGCACCTAATACATTGCTTTTACAGAAACTATTGTGGTTTACTAGCAAGATACCAATATTAAAGGTTTTAATCTACCCTTTGTAAATTGTAAGATATAATGTCTATCTATTGTTTTAGTGAAAGAGTGGATATCTAAATTTTGATGCTAATACAGTTTACAAATAATGTTACACAGGAATCAATATGACCTATTGTCTATACGTCATTAATGCCTGAATAGCTTGACACAGTGAAGTAAACAAATAATGCTCAAATTTATTGATTTAAGTTTAGAGATCTATTTGTGACATTATGTGGTTCATACTATATATTGGATGTTAATATCTCTCAAGATTGGATTCAGTTGTACTTTTCTAAATTTTTTTTGTAGGCCGCATTATACATCTTACCCTAATTACCCTAACAGGTAAAAGGAATTATGATCAGAACAGGTGAAAGTTTACAATGTGTACCGTATGTAACTATGCTGTTAACAGACTTTCAGTATTTGTGCTTTGTCAACTAAACGTAAAACCTGCCCGAGAGTGGGGGTGCAACATGTTACATTAAGTTATCTGGTAGTAGTACAAATATCAAACCTTTACCACAGAAGAGCTTAGAAAATCTAATATTTCTATCTTAATCCAATATCCCTGCGAAAGGAAGCGGCAGTAGCACAGTTGAGTTTGTTTACCAAGTCAATAATGAAAACCATGTGCCTTATACATGCTAATATTTGTTCTCTAATATCTGTCAGTAAAGTAAAATGAATTTTCATTATTTTATTTACATTGGGATATAGTGCGGAAAATAGATAATGCTTCAATGGTTCCAATTTTGTTTTGCTAACAGTAATTGATGCTTTCTCAAGTAAAATTGTATTTGTGGAATAGTCTATTTACTATGCAGGAGTAAATATTTAAGCCAAATTTTTTTAAGATCTTGCAAACAGCAAATAACATACAGGCAACATGAAAAACCTGTGTCTTTTTTTCTCAGGTGACCTGATTATAATTTCAGTCATGTGTCAAATACCCTTGTTCCACCATGTGACACATCATCCAAGTCACTAATGTAAGGTGTGCAGTAGTCATTTGTTATCTAAAACTAGTGCTAGATGTTTAATAAAAAGCCCAGAAAGTATTCCCATGGAACGTTGAGAGAAACAAAGATTATCTGCAGCATTTAAGTTCATTACTAGCTCTTGTAAGTTAAGGGGGAAACCAAACTTCAGTACTAATACACATATCTAATTATGGATTTCATTTTTATTGTATTAATTCCAAAGCAATAACAAACTGCCAAATCATTAATCCCACTATACTTTCTGTTAATTGTCACATGATTCCATGTTTGTGTAAGTAGCAGACTTATTGTTCCAAAGTTACTAACAATTAATTTTGTCCACAGCATGACAATGCTACTACTCAAATGTTTTAGTACACTCTACAAATGGTTAGCAAATTAAAAAAAACGTCTTTTCACTTTGGAATGCATTTGCAGAAAGCAGCAAATAGATCATTCTAACTCAAGGCCATATTTTAATAATGGGTTCTACAGAATTTCATAAATCATTCATGTCTCATTCTTATGGTCCATTGCTAGAAACATGTCATTGAATTATAATTATGTAAGTTGTGGTCAATTCACTTTTTTTATTGTGTCATTTATTGTGGGTGAAGTGAAAACAATTATTTCATAAAGCATGAAAAAACATTATTTCAATTATGATAAATATTAATACAGTGCTGTGTGGCTTTTACAGTCTTCATTAAATGACCCAGTGATGCTACTGTTATTGTGAAGACGTTTTATTTGAATGCTAATTTATAATGCCATTGGCTGGATGCATTTATCCATTAATTTGTAATATGATTGGCTGGCCATGTGTGTCTTGAGCTTTCTGAAGAGAACACTTGCAACGAGGAGAACATCGGCTACAGCAGCAAAAATGCTGCACTTGCAAAGAATACAAGCTGCTAGATGGAAACACTGAGTCTACAAGACTTGACAGAGAGAAGGCACATGACCTAGTTTGTGGATGCAAAGTATGTTGGTTTTGAACATAGACAGATAGTCAGAGAGAAAGTGCCTGACAAAACAAGCAACAGTCCTCTCTCTCTTTGTCTGAAACCTGAATACCCACAAAAACTAGACTGACACAGGTGGACGGTTCTTAAAGGAGAAATCCAAATCTACACGACTGTCTCCAGAAAAAAAGAGAATTCAGTCAGTCACAATTGATCAAAAAGAGAAACCTCACTACCAATAACTGATGTGGAAAGCAACTCTAGCTGCAGACCATCATTAGAATAATCTGAATACTTTTTTTCCTGATTTAATATATTAGTTGGCCAGTATTCTTCTCAGATAACAATCCAGAAAATTTTGTTCCAGCAGGAATAGAAGTGGTTATGTGTGTGTTATTTTTCAAGAAATAGAATTGAACACGTTGCACATTTTAAACATTTTGGTTGCATAAGTATGTAACTTAGCTCGTGAAGTTTGAAGGTTTGTTTTCAGACATATTGTCACCATACTAGGTAACATCATCAGTAAGCGTCTCCAGTGAAGCAGTGATACTCTCTCTGATGATGTTATCTAGTACGGTGTCAAAACATCTGAAAACAAACCGTCAAGTTCAGCAAACTAACTTACATACTTATTAATCTGTGCTATAAATCTTCTGAAAAATTTTAGTTGCATCTTTACTTGAGTAGGCTTTTGCACTAAAACTGACTCTTTATTTTTTAATCGAAGGAACTTGGGTTGACTCATTTCTGATACTGAGCTATCTAGTTTCTTACGCATAGTTGGCAGCATAATTTCCCCTTTAAATTTAAACATGCATGTGGCCAGTGGGTGGAATGGGACAAGAAAAGGAACCCCTTCAACATGGCAATAGCATCATTGTGAGTAGGGTATCTTTGGCCTCCTTCCTTCTGTCCACCCCATTTACTGTGAAATTAATAACAAAACTCAAAAGACGAAAATGTTCTGATCTATCAAATAGGTGTTTGTACTTTGTGGCACCAAATGATCCAACATTTGTTTTTCAGCTCAGTGAAGTCATGAGTCTATAAAATATATTTCACAATGTGGAATTTTACTGAATAATTTTACAATGTGCATGTGAAATATTAATTGAGAATATTATTGATTGGACAATTTTGGACTTTTTGAACAGAACACTTTGCAGAGCATTGGAGACAGATTGTAGTGTTAGCAAAGAGTGCAAGGAGCTCAGTGCTTCCAGGGAGAGACAACTTGTCGGCATAACTGAAAGCTATTGGATTTGAACACATTCACTGAGAATTAACTTGCCTAAAGCAATAGCCTATACTCTGTCTTTATTTTGTCTGCAAATTTGCTCATTAAAGTGTGAGAGTTCATATCCCACATGATGGCTTTATCACCACATGAGGAAAGTTGTTCAGGGAGAAATCCAAATCAACACTTGTAGCTTCAGATAAAAAGAATTCAGCTGGTTGTAACTGAACCAGGAAGGCACATCAATGCCAACAGCCTGTGTACAAAGTGATTCAGCTACAGACCGATATTTGGACAATCTTTGAATAATTCCTTCTTCTGAATTTAATTGTTACTTGGCCAAAGTACCTTGAAGATGCACTTTGATTTTAGATTTTTCTCACGCATGGAGGTTGTATGCACATGTTAGATTTTCCACAAAAGGTAGTTGTACATATTTTTGCAGTTTAAACCTTTTGTTAATAATTTTTGCATCATTTCTGGGATTAAATTTTTTTGCAATGAACAAGTTATTTATTTGTAACTTAAGAAATTTGGCTACTTGTTTCTGATCCTGAGCTATATACGGACTGATGTCTGTATAATTGGCAATATCAAACTTTGATATGACCATGGAGGAGTAGGACAAGGAAATAACACATTATTCTAAGGGTCCAAAGTGAATTTCAATTGAAGTTATAATGGGTTCGGGCTCATTATTGGTCATAGTTTGGATGTCTATTGGCAATAACTTAACCATGAAACTGAATTGATAAATTTAATTTACATGAATATATTGTGTGATAAGATGTATTTATTAGAGGGTGATGCAACTTGTGAGACCCCGGTGACCCTCTTGGGGTGTTCAGGGTCAAACAATTTGTATCATTGCTGCCCAGGGAGTGGACCATCATCAGTTCTGCAGGTTGAGTGCAACCAGGCCAGGGATTGTCAGTAAATCAGTCAGGACACTACACAGGGATCAGCCAGGGCTTAGTCAATCATCAGTCAGAGAGAGGATCATACACAGTTCTGAGGGTCTATGCTTTGAAATGGAGATGATCAGAGATCAATTGAGTTGGTGGGGAAGACAATTATGAGGATTGGAGGCAACATGTTGGGACACAGAGTGGACATTAATTGTGAAAGGGAGGTGACTCAACAAAAGTGTGGAAGACAATAGATCATGCAAGAGCATCAAAGGTTACCACCACTCTGGGTTTGATAGATGGTTGGGTTGTCAGTGCATAACAGTGTTTGGTATAACTCAGCTTTAGAGCTGGCACTCAGGCTGAAAAGTAGGGAGATGAAGAGTTAAATAAAACAGTTGGTTGGATATATCGAGAGGCTCGAACTTGATGGCATTGACAGGCAGTCAAGGCAGAAGGCAGAAATAAATATTAAGGGCTGGGATGGGGCAATGTTAACCAGGCTGTGACTAGAGCTTACAAAAGCACTAACTTCCATTCTCATCCCAAATATGTACACACAATGCAAATGGAAAAAAAATGACTGTCTTCACACCCAAGTGGGTGGAGTAAGTGTGTTTCTTTTGTCAGAGCGATTGGGGTCCACCTGTGATAGTGATCAGAGGTTCTTCAAGGAGCAGTTGCATTAACCCAGGCAGTTACACAGCATCAGTTAAAGCCATGTGTAATCACAGAATTCTGCATGTGAACCTCATGCAGTGACAGAGCATGTTGACTAAAAACCTGGCTTACAAGTAACCTTGATTCTAATTAATAATCACAAGCTAATACCAGTAATCTCTGTGAAACAGAAGTAATCTTAAGTGACCTGGAAAGTGTTAGCTGTGTCCCACAATTCCACAATAAGCTGCATTAGGTGCCTTTCCTCACACATTGGACTGTGATGTTTTTACACCATTCTCACTTGCAAAACTGCCTTTCTTTGATCATTTTGGGGATGGGAGTTGGAGGACAATATGTTCTTGTTCAAACCACACTTAAAATTTCCCACTGCATTTGTACAACATGGTTTGACCAGAATGCATACAAATAAGACTTTTTTTAAAATTGGAGAATGTGGCAACATTGAATGGGCCAGCATTTATTAACATTCCTTGTTGCCCTTGAGAAGACTGCGCCACTGTGTTTATGTAGTAAGTCCAGTTGAGTTTCTGGTCAATGGTAATCCCCAGGATGTTGATTCTGGGGATTCAGTGATGGTAACACCTTTGAATGTGGTGGTTAGATTGTCCCCTATTAGAGATTATCGTTGCCTTGTATTTGCATGGCATGAATGTTACTTGCCAATTGTCAGCTCAAGCCTGGATATTGTCCAGATCTTGTTGAATTTGAACATAGACTGCTCTGAGGAGTCACTATTGGTGTTAAACATTCTGTAATTATCAGCAGCCATCCCCACTTCTATCCATATGTGAAGGTCATTGATGAAGCAGCTAAAGATAGGTGTGCCTATGACATTACCCTGAGGAACTCCTGCAGGGATGGCCTTGAGCTTGTTGCTCAAGGCCAGAAGCTGTGAGAGTGACTCCCATGTCATCAGAAAACAAGAGAGGGATTGAATTGCTTAATAAGGGTGAAATCTTGAGCATTTCAAGAAGACATTCACATTGCTGGAAATGGGAGAGCAGCACAGCACAACACAGTGAATCTTATGTGGTTGTTGGGACATAGAGGCCTCAACATCACCATCTGGAGCAGCCACAATCCTCTCCTGCTAAGGCAAGGATTGTCTCCTTGTAGAGGGTTAGCCACTAGCCATCTTTAACCTCTCTGTCCTATTCTCGGCTGTTTTCTTTTGAAATGAGACAAGGAGAGGGATTGAGTAATATGTAAATAGCTGACAGAGATGTTATTTTTGGAGTAGGTGGAGGAAAGGTGAAATATCATGAGGTCGTGAGTAAGCAGCATGGAGGGCACACAGGTTTAGGAATCTGTGGGAATGGTGTGTGTAATTGCTTTTGAGGGAACAGACTGTATACAATAGCAAGGCTAGCAGATCCTGAACCTGGGTAGGAGCTGGGTGCAGTATTGGAGTTAGAGTGAATGTGAGGTGAGAGATGAGAGCAGTTATTCTTGTGGAGTACAGAAGGTCATTTCCATTCTTTTTGTATTGTTAGACTTCACTTCAGACTGTGGACCCTGCACTGACCAGGTGGTGACTACTGCCAGCCTGGGCTGGTGCCATGATCTCCTTTGGCAGTCCTGTGGAAATAGAATGGCCCTGTCCACCAACACCTCCATGTCCTGGTCAGCAAAGCAGGTCACCAAGTTCCCTCTAATCAGTCATTCTGAAAGTGTTGTTACTTTGAAGGCTTGCAGTGTTTGACCTGGTGCAGTCCTGGGCTTTAAAAATGATTGGGAAATCTGGGAGATCCTGACAGCAGTGATCGCTGTGAAAGTGTGGTTATACCAAATGTGGTGAGCAATGTAAAATCGTGTAAATATTTACTGGAGCTCTTGGAGGGAAATGCTGCATGGATCTCCCTGGATTTGACATTTAGTCCAATTTTGTGAAAATTCAGCACAATGTAACAGCATTTACTTTCTTGAAAATTGCAATTGAAATCACATTGAGTAGTTGGGTATATTCATTTCAACTATGAACTGCAATTTTGATGGCTTATATGATTCTGAATATTAATTACTTAGTTTTGTATGCTCTATAGCTTTGCACTAATGAAGTTACAATTTGAATCAGTAAATTTGTTAGCTTTACAGTTTTTGTTTTAATTAACCTTCTGATTTGCAGCTAATTAGAAAAACTTCTTAATTCTTAAACAATTAAGAATATTTATTGTGCTGTTATGAAAATGTTCATATGTTTCTTTACAGGTTGAACCCATTAAGTGACAGACAGGCAAGCAGACAGAGAGTATTGACAAATGGGGCTTGTCAATCCTTTTTTGGTATATTATTAATAGTGGCAAGAAACGATGGTTTAAAATGTTAACCTACATTTGGGCAAATAAAATATCTTTCTCCCACTCTCAAACAAAAAATGTCCCTTTCTCTATTAAAAATATCTATAACCATAAATGTAACTGCACACTCACAAATGCTATGCGTACAAAAGCAGGATTGTGGTTGGGTACTCTGGTGAGTAACCTATCTCCTAATTCCACAGCAGAAGTCAGGAGTGTTATGGAATACTCACCACTTGCCTAGATGGTGCATGTCCGAAAATACTAAGGAAGTTTGATATCATCTGGAGGAAAGGCTACATCATAATTACTCGGTATTCATAATCTGTACACCTAGGAAATGTTCTGAGGATCCAGGTCCGAATTCCATTATCGCAGATGATGACATTGAAACTCTTGTTGTCTTTTAAAAAAATCCAGTTCACTAAAAACCTTTTGGGAAGGAAGTCTGCTGTCTTTATTTTGTCTGGCCTAAATGTCACTCTCGATCCCAGCAACGTGGTTGACAAATAATTGTCCCTGAATTGGCTTAGCAAGCCACTCTGTTGTAACAAGCTGCTAAGCAACTGGGAAAATAGGAATGCAACTGGATGGAGCATCAGGCATCAATCTAAGTAATGGAAACAACAATGGCAAACTCAACCCTGTAGAATGTATTCCTTACTAACATCTGGGGGCGAGTGCCACAATTGGGAGAGCTGTCTTGGAGACTAGAGAAGCAACAGCATGACATAATCATATTCACAGAATTGTATATTGGACAGATCACCATCCTCCAGAGGAGACAGCATAGTGTCTCCTCACAGCCGGATGGGTATTGCCCTGGGAGTCTTCATGAATTCTCATGGTATCACATCAAGGTAGAAGGAAACCGCACTATCCCCCACTCTTCGTCGATGAACATCACTTGGAGAAAGCACTGATTGCAGAAAGGACACTGGTCCGCACTGGGTTGGGTAGACCTCATTGTCCATCATCAAGAGTGGCTTGGCAGCTCCACTACTGACAGAGCCCTAAAGGACACAGCTGCTACACTGGGTCTGAGCAGGTAGTGATGTACCAATGAGAGGGAGAAACATACTTCACCTCATCCTCACCAAACTACCTGCTGTTGCTATCAGAAAAATGTTGTGAAACTTGAAAGGATTCAGAAAAAATTTACAAGGATGTTGCCAGGGTCGGAGCTTTTGAGCGATAGGGAGAGGCTGAATAAGCTGGGACTGATTTCGCTGGAGCGGAGGCTGAGGGGGTGACCTGATAGAGGTTTACAAAATCATAAGGGGCATGGATCAGGTGAATAGCCATGGTCTTTTCCCCAGGGGAGGCGAGTCTAAAACTAAAAGGCATAGGTTTAGGGTGTGAGGGGAAAAGATTTAAAAAGGGACCTAATGGACAACATTTTAACACAGAGAGTGGTGCATGTATGTAATAAATGTCAGAGGATGTGGTAGAGGCTAGTACAATTACAATATTTAAAAGGCATCTGCATGGGTATATGAATTGGAAGTATTAGACTAATAAGAGTCAAATGTTAGCAAATGAGACTAGATAAATTCAGATATCTGGTTGGCATGGACGAGTTGGACCAGAGATTTTGTTTCATGTTGTACATCTCTGTGACTCTTTAACTCGATGTTGATGTGTCTATCCATGACAATATTGGAGGAGTGACCATTGCACAGTCCTGATGAAGACAAAGTCTTGTCTTCAAATTGAGAATACCATATTGTCTGGCACCGTCACTGGGTAAATGGCATAGATTTTAAGCACACCTAGCAACTCAAGACTGCACCTCCATGAGGTGCTATGGGCCATCACCGGAATTTGCAACCACAGATTGCAATCTCAAGGCCCAGTAAATCCCCCAAACTTCTACTATCAAGCCAAGTAGTCATCTTTGGTTCAAATGGTCATACCAGGTGCAGCACAAACCTAAAAATGAGGGGTCAGCCAGGTGAAGCTACACAAGATGACTTGAGTGCCAAACAACATAGGCTGCAAGTGATCAAAAGAACTAAGAGATGATTAACTAAAAGGTCGGATATAAACTCTACCATCCTGCCACATCCAATTATGAATGAAGGTGGACAATTAAATTATTCACTAGAGGAGGTGGGCTCCACAAATATCCCCATCCTCAATGCTAGAGGAGCCCAGAATATCAATGCAAAAGATAAATCTGAAGTAATTGCACCAATCCTGAATCAGGTGCTCAGTTAGCCTCTCTGTTAGCCTCCTCTAGGGACCCCCAGCATCACAGATGCCAGTCTTCAGCTAATCACTCCACATGATGTCATGTAAAACTTAGAAGCACAGGAAACTGTAATGGCAATGGGTCTTGACAATATTCCAGCAATTATTTTGAAGATTTGTGCTCCAGCACTAGCAGCAGCCCTAGTCAAGCTGTTCAACTATGATATAATACTGGCATGTTCCAGGCAAATTGCCCAGTTTTGTCCTGTGCACAAAAAGCAGGACAAATCGAACCTGGTGAATTAGTGTTTCATCAGACTACTCAAGAAAGCGCAAGTATGATGGAAATGGCTGGATGAATGCAGGTTTAACATTCAAGTAGCTTGACAAAATCCAAGACAAAGCAGCCAACTTGATTGGTATTACATCACAAACATTCGCTCCTTGTATCAGTAACACAGTACTATTTACAAGGTATGCTGCAGAAATTCAAGGCTCCTTAAACAGAACCATCTAAAAAAACAATTACCATCATTTAGAAGGACAAGTGCATGGGCAATAAAAATTGGGAACAATACCCACAACCTTGAACGCATAAAAGAAAGTAAGAGTCCATGATGGAGACACTCTGTGATCAATGAGATGGAGGGCAGTTTCTCATAATGACTCAATTTCTGTCTTTCTCTATTTCAGATCTTTTCAGATATTATTTGTCTCACTGGGAACTACGTACAAGATGAGTCAAGCAACTTTAAAAAAGTTACCACTTCTTCATTAGAATACATCTGACTAATATGAGGTATCACTCATTTTCATGCAATATTTAATGATTGGTCAGTACAGAGTTCCACACATTTGTATTTCTTTAAGTATAAGCAAAAGGAATAAATGCATTGAAAACTGTTTAAACTTTGCTTCAAGTAGTTGAGATGTTAAAGACCGAACATATAACTATCAGTTTTCAAAATACAAAATGGAAAAGATTGTGTAATATTGCCAGATTTAAACATTGTCCTTCTAATGACTGGATGTAGGTTCTTCAGCATTCGTTCTGGAGATTAATCAATCTACTTCACTTTTCTCTCTAACTTGGCTAATTTTTCCTGGTTGATCATTAATATGATTAGAAAATTAAGTCTGAATAAATTAATATAGTACTGATTTAGCAGTTAGTTACTATATGCATTTATTTTCATTCTTAAAAGGGGCATTCTTTTGTCTTTTGCTAATATTCAATTAAAAATTAGTAAAACAACTTTTATTCATAGACCACATTTAACAAAGTAAAGCATCCCAAAGTGCTTCACAGCAGCGTTATTAAACAAAAGCCTCATAAGATGATATTAAGACAGGAAACCAAAAGGCAAATTTCAGAAGTACTTTTAAGAGAATGTTGTTAAGGAGGAGGAGAATGAAGTAGATATGCAATAAGGTTTAGAGACAGGGAGGTTTACAGGGTGGAATTCCAGAGCATAAGGCCTCGGCAACTAAAAACAAGGTCATGAATCATGGAAAATAAAAATCAGGGATTTGCAAAATGCCAAAATTGACTGTGCACAAGGAGGCAAAAGAGAGGACTGCAGATGCTGCAAACCAGAGTTTTGAATCTGTAGTCTGTACTGGTTGTCCTGTTCGGTTCCAAACTGTGCTGATTCACAAGGAGTTTGAAGCCATAGAAACATAGAGACAGAGAAAGTAGTGGCAGTAGTAGGCCTTTGGCCCTATGAGCCTGCTCTGTCATTCAATATGGTCATGGCTGATGGTCCAACTCAATCCCCTGTTCGAAAATACTATATTTAACTCCTTCTTAAAAACATTCAATGTTTTTCGAGAATTCCGAAGGTTTACCACTCTCTGAATGAAGAAATGTCTCCACATCTCACTCTGAAATGCCTATTGCATATCCTTAGACTGTGATCCCTGGTTCTAGACTCTACAATTATTGGGAACATCCTTTTTGCACTTTATTCTGTCTAGTCCTATTAAAAGGCTGGTCATGGCATTAATCAACTCCAGCCTCCCCACTCTTGACCCACTCCGATTTGCCTATTGGACCAACAGATCCACGTTAGATGCCATATCACTTGCCCTTCACTCGAACTTGCCTAGAACATCTTGACACCAAAAACAGCTATGTAAGAATCCTACTCATTGACTACAGTTAAACCTTCAACACTATTATCCCCTTGAGACTGATTACCAAACTTAGTAATATCAGACTAAGTCCCACTCTCTGCAACTGAATCCTCAGTTTCCTGACCCACAGGCCACAATCAGTGAAGATTGGGGACAATATGTCATCCTCACTAACACTCAACACTGGAGTCCCCCAGAGGTGTCTACTTAGCCCCCTACTGTACTCACTGTATGCCATGACTGCATCACCAAATACCAGACTAATGCCACTTACAAGTTCGCTGATGACACCACCACAGTCAGTTGAATCCCAGATGGCAACAAAACAGACTATCGACAGGAGGTGGAAAACCTGGAAAATGATGCACTGAGAACAACCTAGCTCTCAGTGCCGGCAAAACCAAGGAACTTATTATTGACTTTCGGTGGGATGTTAATGATGCCCTTCTACACATTAACAGCACAGAGGTGGAATGAGTGGAGAGTGTCAAGCTCCTGGGAGTGGTCATCAACAACAAGCTTTCTTGGACTCTTCATGTGGATGCACTGGTTACAAAGGCCCAACAAAGTCTCTTCTTCCTCAGGCAGCTGAGAAAATTTGGCATGGTGGTGAATACCCTTGCCAACTTTTATAGGTGCGCCATTGAGACCATTTTGCCTGGATGTATAACTGCCTGGTATGGCAACTGTACCATTCAAGATTGGAGACGGTTACAAAGAGTGGTGAACTCGGCTCAGACAATCACAAAGGCTAGTCTCCCATCTATAGAATCCAGCTACCAGGCCCACTGTCAAGGAAAGGCCGCCAGCATTCTCAAAGATCCATCCCACCTGGCAATGCTTTTCTACAACATCGGGGTGAAGGTACAGAAGCCTGAACACACACACCAGCCAGTTTCAAAACAGTTTCTACCCTACTGTTTTTAGAATACTCACAAACTCTTAGCATTCACCTATACCTGTGTTTTGCTTTTTGCCGCTGTTTACCTATTATTTAATATCTATGCTACTTAACTCTGTGATCTGCCTGTATTGCTCGCAAGACAAAGCTTCCTTCGGCAGCTGAGAAAATTTGGCATGGTGGTGAATACCCTTGCCAACTTTTGCAGGAGCCTCGGTATACGTGACAATAAATTCAATTCAATTCAAAAAGCTTCCATAAGATTCTCCTTATTCTTCCTAACTCCAGTGAATGTAATCCTAACTGAACTAATCTTTTCATACATCAGTGCTGCCATTCCAGGAATCACTCTGGTAAAGGTTTGATCACTCCCTCCAAAACTAGAATGTCTTTTCTCACAAGAATATTAAAACAGCTCCAGACACATTAGAGAAAATAAAACAACTCCACAGAAGCATGTATCCCCTCATCAAATCACCCTTTATTTAGACATGACCAGTTCTTGACTTTAATATTGCCTGTGTGGAATCGGTTATCAGTGGGTCATTATTTCTGACACTCCTGTTTGTATCTGTCAGCCAGGGCTCCCTGATTGGACTAGATCAACAGCCATAAACAAGGAACTCATTCTATCATGTCCAGCTGGCTGACCTCATCACAATCACTATAGTAAGTTTCAAAGAAAGAATAGTGTGAGGCAATGGAATTGGAAAACAAGAATAATAATTTCAAAATCATCCCCTGACCAAAGGAATCAATGTGGGTCGGGGAGCAGAGGAGTGAGGAGTGAATGGGGCTTTGTTAGAGTTTGGGATAAACTGTATTTTGTATGAGTTTGTTTTTGGAAGGTGTATTAGGGGTTGGACATGTGAAAGCAGTAGATGAGCTGTGACAGACCCTGCAATAACAAGATGGCTGGAGTGCATTGGTCATTCTGGCAGAGCTTTGAGGAGGAAAGTTGATTTACAGATATGGTAGTATTCTCGCAGATGCACAAAATTCATAACGTATCGCAGTGAAGTTATTATGTTATGCCTCACAGGAATAGCACACTGGAAATCAAGTCTTAATATTCTTGGTATGGTTACAAAAGTTAAATATTTAGTAAAAGTTCACAAAATGCCCTTCTTTATTTGTCTTATAGACCCTGTTTGACATTAATCATGGAGCAGGTTTCTGTACTTAACAAGAATTATTACTTTCTAGAAGTAAATAGACTGCGGCTCTAGGTAAACAATTATGAACAGTCAACATATAACTTTACTAGTTAAAACTCCAAACCACTTACACAACTTGTATACATACACACACAGACTGATATACAGAGAGAAAGAAAGTTGGGTACCATGGGCGGAAGGAAAGGGATTATTGCTGCCGACAGCATTCACTAAGATGATCCCTTTGGTTCATCAGGACCCAGTGCTCCTTGATCTTCCTTCTCCAAGTTCTTTCATTTGCTTACAGGAGGCACAAGGCTGCGTTATAAGGAGAGGCTGGATAGGCTGGGACTTTTTCACTGAAGGTTGAGGGATGACCTGCTAGAGGTTTATAAAATCATAAGTAACACAGAGAAGGTGAACAGCAAAATGTCTTTTCCTGAGGATAGGGTAGTCCAATTCTTGACAACATATTTTTATGGTGAGGGGAGAAAGATTTAAAAGGGATCAGAGGGACAACCTTTCACACAGACTTTGTAAGTAAACCAGAGGAAGTGTAGGAACACTACAATAGTTAAAAGACATTTGGATAAGTACATGAATAGGAAATGTTTAGAGGGATATGAGCTGAACACAGGCAAGTGGGACTAGTTTAGTTTGAGAAACTTGGTTGGCATGGACAAGTTGGACTGAAGGATTATGATTGTCAAGGGGACAAGTGGGAGAATGGGATTGAGAAACATATTAGCCATGATTGAATGGCAGAGCAGACTCAATGAGCTGAACAACCTACTTTCTGCTCTGATGTCTTATGGCTCTGTTTCTGTGTTGTATGACTATGATTCTCTGATTCACATTTATAATGTTTCCAATGTATTGGTTTAAATGCACAGCATACAGCAACTGATGAAGGAAAGAAACTGTCTTTCTTCAGGCTGGAGGTGCTATTTTACTATAGAGAAAGACAGCTTCTTCATCTTGGAGGTGGGATTGTACCTGTTCAAATATTCACACTTGCAACCTGTGCAACCACCTGGGAGCCAATCCCTGGCTGCTGGCAGGCAGAAACCCTTTGTCATTGACACCTTGTCACTGATCCTCAGATCAATTAGCTATTTGGCTTTGACTTCTCTGCATCTATACATGCTTGAACAAACAGCAATGTAAACATAAGCTACAATGAATATCATGGGTAAAGTGCTCTTGAAAAGGTTTTATATAATCTTTAGTTATCAAAACAATCCTTTTCCCATTTCAGTCCATAATCAAAAATACAGAAAAAGAAACAGCGATGGTTTTTAACCAATAATCAACACCCCAACATTCATCAGTGTTGTTATTTGCTGTATTGCTGGTTTTAAAACTGTTCAAGTGGTGTAATTTCACATTTACTGTACACTTCATCAACCATCTTATTGGATTTTGCATGAAAGTTGGAGCTTCATAAGTTTTGTACATTCAAAAACAGACTTGTAGCTTAGGTATCAGTTTCTGGATTGTAAAAAATAAACATTAAACAGGGGAGCAATGTATACACATGTATGCTTTCTAATCCAGATACTGTTTATCTCAACAGTGTTTAAATTATTAGACATTCAAAACCAATGAATATTAACTTCTATTAGAAATGTTAGCAAATCACAGAATGGGACAGAAAAACAACAAAATGTGTCATTATTGCTGGATTGTTCAATTTGCTTTTACATAAACAAGGACATCTTGAAATTAGATTCTTTGACAGCTCGTATAAACAAGTTGTGTATTCATGATGTGCCTTTTGTATGCTGTTTTACTAGAGTTGTGCATCTATTTAAAATATCTCTTTCAGAAGTTAAAGCAGAAAGTAATATTGCATTATTTTGACACACGCATCATGCATTATGTTGCCCCATGGATATTGTATACTTCTTTCTAATCAAAAATGGAATAATCTTTGATAATCTTAACTTTCAATGATACAATAATTTGCAACAATAAATTTTCAATCATTTATATATCTTCTAAAACTTGAGTTAGACGGGTTTTCAACTAATAAGATCTGAAGGAACACGTGAAACTTAAGCAGTGGGATATGAACTTTAAGAAGTGAGGTTAATGGAGGTAGAGCTCTCACTAAAAATATGGACTTGAACTCTGTTTAAATACAATTTTAGCATATAGCATTGATAGCAGAGAATAGTTCAATCAAATTGTAAAACTTCAGAGTATGATTACCCAACTCAGTTTTCTGAAAATGAGCCTCATGACCTGTAGGAAAATGAATTTACAATGTGGACCTAGTTACTTTCTTACCAAAGAGGAAACATGGTATGGTCTTAGTGCTTTCATTACCATACAGAAGTGGGATAAGAGCCAAGATTTTTTTCAGAATTGGAGTTTAATCATTTGAAAACTGATAAAGATTTTGATAAATTGCTAACTTTCATGAATACAACTTATCAAAAATGGATTCATTGAATGTTTGAGAGGTATGTTCAGATTTTGAAAAAATTAGAAAGACTGAGGATATTACCACAGAAGAGTACATAATGGAATTCAGTAGATTATATGTAAGATTGTGGAAATTTAATTTGAAAATTCCCCGAACTGTGCTGACATTTATTGACTGAATTGTGCCGAAGCATCAAATATGGACAGATTTCCAGTTTTGATGAGCATTAAATTTACAGATAAACATACACTGCCATCACAAATGCTGGAAGCACTAAAATGGTTCCTAGGAGAGCATTTCTGTTCAGCAGCAGTCATGGTACAAAGGGGGAACTTGGTAATAACGAAGAATAGAGGATACATTGTAATCAAATCTGTGGGACTGTCTAGGTTCAGGTCATAGGACAACTGTAGCAGGACAACTGTAACTAGTAGAAATAAGAGCAGAAATACGATCAATAGTTTGACAAACAAACAGAACTTAAACAAAGATTTTACAATAAGAGAATGAACTCAAAATGCTGAGGATGTTGTCATCTGATGCTCAGGTGTGATTTTAAAGTGCCCTTCATGCCATGAACTATCCCAAAATATTTGAAACTGAACATGAAATGGAAGATTTGGAGGAAGAATAAGAAGATACAGATTAAAGAGAAGACATTGTTTTGGAGACGAGGAGTTTCAGGCCAGTGATAAATATATTGTTGGCAGAGAGTGTCAATTGTGCAGTATTAAACGATGGATCAACATCAACAGTGTTTGGAATAGACTGGCTAAAATGCTATTTAGACAGAGTAATAAGGATCAGGACAAAAATGAAGGAACATAAGTTCCACTTGTCTCAGATTTGGGGATGATACAGCACTGAAATCTTTGAAAAGTTTCCATTCCTTCTAAAATAGCTGGAATCAATCATTTTGCTCACACGGATCAGTGTCCAGTGAAATAATACTGCTCTCAAAGTGACCACCGATGAAGAAAGCATAGATGAAATTAGATATGGAAAAAGACAAAGCTATTGTTATTTGGAAAGTCTATGTAAACAACACATTCACAACAGTATCCTAATTGTGTTCTTTTAAGGGAGCATTCTTTCCACTAAAAAATTGGGGAAAGGCTAATTTTGATGATATTAGGCAAGAACTTTCAAAAACTGATTGGGGGCAGATGTTTTCAGGTAAAGGGATGGCTGGAAAATGGAAAGCCTTCAGAAATGAGATAACAAGAGTCCAGAGAAAGTATATTCCTGTTAGGGTGAAAGGAAAGGTTCGTAGGTATAGGGAATGTCAGATGATTTAAGAAGTTGAGGGTTTGGTTAAGAAAAAGAAAGAAGCACGTGTCAGGTATAGACAGGATAGATCGAGTGAATCCTTAGAAGAGTATAAAGGCAATAGGAGTGTACTTAAGAGGGAAATCAGGAGGGAAAAAAGGGGATATGAGATAGGTTTGGCAAATAGAGTTAAGGAGAATCCAAAGCGTTTTTACAAATACATAAAGGATAAAAGGATAACTAGGGAGCGAATAAGGCCCCCCAAAGATCAGCAAGGTGGCCTTTGTGTAGAGCCGCAGGAGATGGGGGAGATACTAAATGAATATCTTGCATCAGTATTTACTGTGGAAAAGTACATGCAAGAGGTAAAATGTAGGGAAATAGATGGTGACAAAATGAAAAATGATAATGGGAGAGGAATTCGCAGATCTTAAATTTAGAGATATATGGGCAATGGTGAACATAATAGTTATGAATGTATAAAAACTGAAAAGAAAAGCAGATGAGCTCCAGGCTCAGAAGCCCTATTCTGCCACCATCTTGGAATCTATTGGTTGAAGGTCAGGTGTTAGTACAGATTCTTCTGCACTGTATGATTCTATGATTTTTGCAGCTTTAAAATTGATGGTGGAGAATGTTGAGATCTCCAAATAGAAATGAGTGATTAGATTAGATTACTTACAGTGTGGAAACAGGCCCTTCGGCCCAACAAGTCCACACCGACCCGCCGAAGCGGAACCCACCCATGCCCCTACATTTACCCCTTATCTAACACTACGGGAAATTTAGCATAGCCAATTCACCTGACCCGCACATCTTTGGACTGTGGGAGGAAACCGGAGCACCTGGAGGAAACCCACGCAGACACCGGGAGAACGTGCAAACTCCACACAGTCAGTCGCCTGAGTCGGGAATTGAACCCAGGTCTCTGGTGCTGTGAGGCAGCAGTGCTAACCACTGTGCCACCGTGCCGCGGGTGGTTGGATAGCTGATTGTTTTACAAAGAAAGCAGCAAGTTTTCAAAAGACTAACTGGCAAAGTGGGAAAAGCATGCATGGGACTTTGATATACAAAGAGAAAAAGGAAATAAAAT
This sequence comes from Hemiscyllium ocellatum, assembly GCF_020745735.1. NCBI lineage: Eukaryota > Metazoa > Chordata > Chondrichthyes > Orectolobiformes > Hemiscylliidae > Hemiscyllium > Hemiscyllium ocellatum. Next base: position 64,034,777 of record NC_083413.1, on the reverse strand, counting down.
ACATTGTCATTTTATATATTCTGCTTTGTTATTTTACATTATTGGATCCAGGTTATTTATTTAAAAATACGAAAAAGTGAATCTGCTATCATCAAATAGTACCTAAAGGAATTCCTGAGGTGCAATGGAACAAGGAATGAGCATATTAAGACCTGAATTTGAGTTGGTTGTGGGTTACAAGGTTTATGAAGTGTGGTTCACTGAAGTAAAGCTCTCCACAAGTTTGGATTTGACCTCTATTCAAGTTCTATCACCTTCTAACAAGGCTACGATCTGGAAATAACTCCAAACCATATTCATTTGTTAATGTATTTTGTAGATTTTGTAGTAATTTCATTGTATCAATTTCTACTTTGTGCCAGCGATCAACCATGCCAACTCTGAATGGTAGTACCCTGTGAGATTAATGTATAGCTGTTTTGGCAAGGTTTGTTCAAGAAATCTAAGGGGCAATTTTTTCATGCAGAAGGTGGTGTGTGTGTGGAATGAGGAAATGGCAGAGACTGGTATAATTACCACATTTAAAAGGCATCTGGATGCATATATGAATGGGAAGGGCTTGAAGGGATATGGGCAAAATGCTGTCAAATGGGACTATATTAGTTTAGGATATTTGGTTGGCATGGACGAGTTGGACCAAAGGGTCTGTTTCCATGCTGTACATCTCTATGACTGTACGTGCACTTCAATTACCATGAACACCTGCGCTCTCCAAACCATTAAATATTTTTCATAAAACATGTATCATTGTCAAAACAGTTTCATCAAATGCTATGTTTGTTGCTATTGCATTTGTAGGGAGAGCTCAGTGGCAGTCCCTTTGACATCATTGTCAGCGAGGACACAGAACTTATGAAATGCTTCCATATCTTACTTCAGGTAGCAGCCTGTTGCTCCTGAAATGAATCAAAAAGCATTGACCCAGAAGAATACCAAAAAGATCTCTCAATGCCTTAGCCACTGCTTCACTTACTGTCCTACTAATTGTGATTGATAAGGCAAGCAGAAAGGTGAGCAGTCAGCAGCAATCTTTGTCAGCCATCACGGTGTTTCTCACTTTCTCTCTCACTCAAAACATTAACCTCTTTCGATAATTATACTACATTGCTCTTACTTCTTATATTTCATTGTGCACAGCCCTCGGATGAAGCATCATATCATGCAAGTCTGTTATTTAGCATGTCTTATGAAGCTAAGGCATTGAAGCAAGCAGAATTACTGTTAACAATAATTGTATTGCTCCAGCATAAAAACTAAAACATTTGACTGAAAGTAAATTATTTCTATTTACTGAAAGATTCAGTAGTAAGCAAACATAATCTCCTTATACTCTACTTAATCCCAATCCCTACAGTATCTCAACATCACATTATTCATCTTCTTATCAGATAAACACCTGTCGATTTGTTTTGTAAGTGCTAAACATTGCTTCTATACAGTTGCACATTTCAGGCCAATGAAAGGACATTACATTAGCAAAAAGACTAAAAGAGACTTCTTTCAAATAAATGTCTATAACCAAACATTCAAATTCCATCCAAATGGGCCATTGTGAACCAGATAAATATGTGCCTGTTTGTTTTTGCCCACATTGTGCAAGGCTGTTACATTGTGTGTCAAAGCAGTTCGTCATGTTATTTTTAAAAGACAGAATACTTTTCTCTAACACAGGAAGTATACTTATCCTGTTTGTCACATTCAATATTCATTATTTTTCTTTACAAACACAAATAATTTAACTTGTGTGGCCACTTGGGTTCATTGTTGCAACAAATGAATCAATTTGAAAGCCTCCATTTTAGTGTTTTTTTGAAATCGATGCAAAACTGAATGACTCATAAGTGACGCATCCAGCTTGTATTCAGGATGATCAGGAGCCTTCCATGGAAGCATGGATTGCTTTGGCTTGGAAGCATACATTCTCTTCATTGCAAAATTCAGGCTTTTTTTGCTTGAACTTAATTGAGAGTGTCGACACTTACCACCATCAACAGTCTAGTATTCTTTTCAAAATTAACAAGCATTAATTAAATTTCATCAGCATGCGTCTCAACTCAAGATGCAAGTCGTACATATCTTAACTGCTTATGTTGGGTAGCATATAATCAAGTAGTTCTCTACTACTTTGCTTTTAACTACCCCTCCTCCCCATATGATAAAAGTTCCATTGAGCTGCATTAACACAGTACGAGTAGTGTTTCTGTTTAAAAGTTAGATATACCATTGAACAAAGAGTTTGCACAGACACAATGTGCTGATTGGTTTTCCTCTAGGCTCGATGATCCATTCCTGGAAAAATCACTTGGTAGGAATATATAGAAACCCCAGCCCAGCCTGAGAGAACTCAATAAAATAGCAACTAAAATGCCAGCTATTTATAGTTCTCGTCGAATATTTCCTAAACTGAGGACCAAAACCTCCTGTAAAATAAATTTTAAACAATTGACTTTAGTTATAGGTAGAGTTTATTTCCAACTAATTTATGCAATACTTTGACAAATTCTGGCTTGTTAAAGGCCCATTGTGCATATTGGGGAGGGTGAACTGATCTGTTACACAGCCATACACTAGTCTGGCTTCAATTTTCCAAAATACACCAGTTTTATTTATGTATCTGTATTGGAAGCAAAAAGATGTTTTCATAGCTTTGGCAAGATTCCTAATGGTAGTAATTACTTACTGAAAATATAGCAAGCAAGTCAGGAAATATATTGATGTATCTTTTACATGTAATTACAATATAATAGAGAGCAAAATAAATGACTGGGCCATACACATGGGATTTAGGTAGATGAAATCTCAGAAACAAACTTTTTAAAAATATACTGAAACTGTATCAGTTACCACACTGGAGAAACATGATATTCCACAAATATATTTGTTTTCTAGACACTGTTCAGTAACAATGAATTTAGTCCATCATTGAGTAACTCAAGTTCAACTTTTCAAAGATTTTCACAGTGAACCTAATTAAAAAGGACAAGGTTTTATTGGGTCAGTCGCTTGTACTGGATTGTACTCCATGGTACTGCAGCAGTACACTCTATGGAACAACGTGGAATCCTTGAAAGCAATCTCTCCATGTTTTAGTGGTGTGTATATGGTCTCCAAATTTTGTTGTCAATTCTAATGAGTAAATAGTGGTGGATGTTGTCAGTTTCCCATTTTCATAACAAAATGCAAGCCATTGTTAAAATCTGATCATGGAGTATGACGTTGCAAAAGTAGTACTGACCATTTTGAGGACAGATTTCACAGCTTTTAAACATACGTTTATCATTTAATCTTTTCTGCCTCTCACTTATTTAACAATCAATGCTGAGGAATCAATTAATCAATATTAATAATCAAGAAATGTGATACCATTCTTCCATGAAACAGATTTGACATTGCCTGTATCTTGAGACAGCGATCAAACAGATCATATACTAATGTCTGTCAAGCCATCCCCACAAAATCAATACGTCTGGTATCACAGTTCACTAATATGACAAACAACCTACTATCATATGACAAAGGCTGGCTAACAAATCACTTCGTGGGCATTGGCCAAGTGTGTGGAATTTAAATGAAATGTCGTGCAAAACACAAGCCAAAGAACTTAGGCAACTGTCAGAGTTAGACGCTTGGCAATTCTCTTTGAATAACTCTGACATTCTGGAATTAAATGCTTTTTTTTTCATAAGCTAGCTACAAGATTGAAATTCAAAGCTCTCAGGGATCTGTCTCTGCATGGTGGGAAGCTGAAAGGCTCAGCAATGTTGCATCCTTGACATATTTGGGCAACAAACTGCCTCTGCACAAACACACAGAAATCTGTTGGAGACCTTTGTCCTTGACACTGGGGCTGTCAATCCCTTAAAGCTCCCTGTCTGTCTACAGAAAGATAATCTGTTCTAGGAATTAAACTGCATCATTGACAGTAATACCCCGGGTGATCATCGATTATAAAGCTGTAGGAAGTCAACGCGAAATAATCTTGGAAACAAACTGAAGGTTTGGCAAACACTTTAGACCATTTTCATGCTTCCTAGGGGGTTGTGGAGCCTTGGTTGACAACGGTCCTGATCTCAACGGTTAAACCTGATCATTTTAAACTAACCACCATTTCTAATGAAGATATATTCCTATTGTTGCAATAATAAAAGCCAAACAAAATTCTGGGCCAAATCATTTTAAGACTATTGGGTTTTACAATGGAGCAGAATCAGGAGCATGAAAAATAAGCTGAGCTGAGTAAATATATCAAACAGTTTCCGTATTTTCTAGTATTAGAGTGGCCTTTGGATCTATTTTCAAAATATATTCATTAGTATTTATTAATTATTTTCAACAAGTAACACTCAGTGAGTCATAATGGAGGATGATAAACACCAGATATTAAAGGTTGGTTAGATAGACTCCAGATATACAAATTTTCAAGTAAGTGTTATTCTAAATCACAAACAAAATAAAGCTCCAATAACATTGCTTCCTTGTTCCTCATATATCGATATCTTTCTAATCAAGCTGTTCAGAGACATAAGTATACACCTCTGGAGCAGGCAGGACTTGAAGCTGGCCTCCTGTATAGGAACACCATGACTGAGCTGCAAGAGCACAATTCCCTGTGTACTTGCACCCAATCAAATGTTCCCCAAATACCCCTCGATGAATGTATACTCATCATCTCTTGCTTTGTTCTGTTTGGTCACAGACATCCCTGCCAGACCCTGTTCGATGATAACAGAGGGAGAACAGAATAAGGATGCATCCCGCGATTTGGACCCTATGTAGAGCGAACTATAATTATTTTCTAATGTCAGTACAATTGTTTTCTCAAATCAAACAATTGACAATGGTCAATTCAGCATGTACCTACTTGTTTCCCCCCTCCTCTTTGAAGGTCCTAGCTAATACTAGGAACCATTCCTAGGGCATTTTTGATAGTTTCTTATACTTCTCTCAATTGGTCTTCCTTTAGGTATAAATACAGATACTGGATAAACTGGAAAAGTCATGATTTAGATTTTTAATATTTCCAAATGCAGACTTTTCAGTACAAATTATTGGATACCTATCAAGATTGGGCACCTGCGATCCATGCTGCCTGACCTGCTGCGCTTTTCCAGCAACACATTTTTAAGCTCTGATCTCCAGCATCTGCAGTCCTCACTGTCTCCCACCTGTGATTCATCCTATTCTGAGCTCATCAGTTATAAATTGTAGGATTCCATTAACTCCTTTATCCAATACAGTAAACTCAGTACAGATCAAATAAAAAGTTTCAAACTGGGAAGAGTTTAATAATGGAGCCATTTGAGCAATTCATTGTACACGTTAATATTACTTTGAATGTAAAAACATTACGAGTCAATACAAAAACTGTATCATCTTGTATAGGCTAGGGACTATAACGTGAATAAATATGACCATCCTGATGGTAGGAGTCAGTGGGAGGAACAAAAAATTGGCAACAGACTAGAAAATTATGGAGTCTAAAAATAACACAAAATAAAAAGCAAGTAAATGACTGGGTCACAGTATACTGTAAACACTAATAGATCTCCCATGGTGTGGTTCATGGTTATCCTTGTATAATTTGATCTTTGTATTTATACTATTTTGGGTACCTAAACTTTTGTTCCCTGATTTGACCTTTTTATCCCCTTCCTCCAACATTTCTGTCTCCAATATTGATTTTTGTCTCTGTTTACTCTTATCTTCTAATCCCTTCTTAAAGTTTCCCCCTTGGTTATTTCCACCAGTCTGACATATCAGCCCTCTGCAGTCTTTCTTTCAGCTCTGCTTTATTTGTGTATCCCTTATTTATTTCTATTTGGGTCTGGTCCTGGAAAATCTTTCTGGTGGTACATCCCAGCAATTTTGTCATAAAATGGAAAGCTGCTCATTTCCTGGTTTCCATCGAGATCTGCATGTCTTGCCTTCATTTTGTCTTAGAATTTATATTTTAGAATGTTTTCTGCACTGGTTTTGAATATTAACTTCTCTCTCAGCTTTGAGTAAAAAGTGAGGTCTGCAGATGCTGGAGATCAGAGCTGAAAATTTGTTGCTGGTTAAAGCACAGCAGATCAGGCAGCATCCAAGGAACAGGAAATTCGACGTTTCGGCTGAAGGGCTCTGGCCCGAAACGTCGAATTTCCTGTTCCTTGGATGCTGCCTGACCTGCTGTGCTTTAACCAGCAAGAAATTTTCAGCTCTCTCTCAGCTTTGCCAACCTCCACCTGTCCAGCATTTCAAACTTAGTTCATGCATGTGTTGGATCTGCTAATGTGGAATGGGCAGGGTGGAACAGCTAAATTATAAATCAAAGTGCTAGGATATTGACAGCGGGTAGCTAGTGAAGTACAGGAGACTTGGGTAAACATGAGTGAGCAACTAAAAGGCCAAGAAACAATTGTGAATGAATAGCTTTGAAAATACAGTTACATTGGACTGGAGGCCAGTGACGAGTGAAGTGCCGCAGGGTTCGGTGCTGGGACCATTGCTGTTTGTTATCTATATCAAAGCTTTGGATGAAAATGCACAAGGCATGACTAGTAAGTTTGCAAATGACACTAAAATAGGAGATATGTGTACAGTCAGGAAGGTTATCAGAACTTGCAGCAGTTCCTTGATCAGCTGAGGAAGTGGGCTGAGAAATGGCAAATGGGATTTAATATAGATAATTGGGAGGTCTTGCATTTTGGAAAGTCAAATCTAGCCAGGAATTTCATGGTGAATGGCCCTACCATTCACCATGAGTGCAGAAGAAATTTATAAGGATTTTACCAGGACTTAATGGTCTGAGTTATAGGGAGAGGTTGGACAAGGTAGAAGACTTTTCTTTCAAGGGTAGGAGGCTGAGGAGGGATCTTATAGAAGTGTTTTATATCATACAAGGCATGAACAGTGTTTTTTTTAGATTTGATTAGATTACTTACAGTGTGGAAACAGGCCCTTCGGCCCAACAAGTCTGCACCAACCCGCCGAAGCGCACCCACCCAGACCCATTCCCCTACATTTACCCCTGCACCTGATACTACGGGCAATTTAGCATGGCCAATTCACCTAACCTGCACATTTTTGGACTGTGAGAGGAAACCGGAGCACTCGGAGGAAACCCACGCAGACATGGGGAGAATGTGCAAACTCCACACAGTCAGTCGCCTGAGGCAGGAATTGAATCCAGGTCTCTGGCACTGTGAGGCAGCAGTGCTAACCACTGTGCTACCATGCCGCCCATATGAATGCATTCAATCTTTTTCCCAGGGTTGGGGAATCAAGGATTAGAGGGAATCATTTTAAGGTTAGAGGGGAAAGACTAAAAGGGAACCTGAGGGGCAGCATTCTTACACAGAGGGTGGTATGCACATGAAATGAGCTGCCAGCAGAAGTGGTTGAGGTGGGTACATTAACAACATTTAAAAGGCATTTGGACAAATATATGGAGAGGAAAGGTTTAAAAGGTTATGGACCAAGTGCAGGAAAGTGGGGTTAGCATTGATGGACATTTTGGTCGGCATGGACCAGTTTGGGTTGAAGGGCCTGTCTCTGTAGGACTTAATGACCCTATCAGCAGTTTTCATTGTTAATATTTAGAATTTCACAAAAGTTAAAATAATTGAAACATAAAACAAAAATGCATTAAAGATAAATAAGTTTTCAGACGTACATATATTCATGTCTGAAAAACTTACTTATCATTAATGTATATTTGTCTTATGTTTGAATCATTTTACTTTTGTGAAATTCTACATACATATTAACAATTTCCCAAAAGTAAAATGATACAAATGTAAGACAAATATACATTAATGATAAGTTTTTTGGACTTGAATATATGTATGTTTGAAAAATTTATCTTTAATGCATTTTTGTTTTATATTTTATTATTTTAATTTTTTTTAAAGTCTACACACATATTAACAATGAAAACTGCTGATGTAACTATATATTCATTATTTTGATAGATTGATATAACTTAAAATGCAATTACTATTGAGTTAAACAGTTGCACTCAAATCATCCACTCCACCTCTGCTAACTGTGACATCTAAAGTTCTTGAATATATTATTGTCCTTAAAGCACCTATATGCTCTGGAACACTATTGTTACCCTAGAACAGTAATTGCATTTTCTTCAATTAATCACTTTCTTCCTCTGGCTTGGAAATATGATTGTGTGCAGCTGTTTTTCAGGCAGCAAAGACTAACCTAGTGTGTACACATAGGAAGTGTGATGCTTGTCATAATGGCTTATAGACCTTGTAGTTATCATTAGTGTTATGGAGTTCGGAGCTAATACCTGATTTTGGGCCCCAAAATTTTAGTTGTTCAAAGAACAGTGAATGTTGGCACCTGAACATTAAGCTAAAGAATGTTTGTTTACCTGAAATAGAGGCAGCAGTGCCTCAATAGAAGTGTTTCTCCTGCCTTCACAAAAAAGCTACAAGTGAATAAGCAGCACCCAAGTTCGATCTAGTCTTGGGTGACTGTCTGTGTGGAGTTAGCACATTCTTCCCCGTCTGCATAGGTTTCCTCCAGGTGCTTCGGTTTCCTCCCACTGTCCAAAGATGCGTAGGTTAGGTGAATTGGCCATGCTAAATTGCCCGTAGTGTTCAGGAATGTGGAGGTTAGGTGCATTAGTCAGGGGAAATGTAGAATAATAGGATAGGGATCTGGGTGGGATGCTCTTCAGAGTGTCGGTGTGTACTTGTTGGGCCTAATGGACACTTACAGACTCTATGTAATGGTCCATATTCACTCTCCTTCCAATCATCTCTCAGACCTGGATTAACTTTAGAAATATAGAAGGTTTATGGCAAAAATAAGTGACATTTCAATCTATTCTATCTGTGCTGACCAAGACATTATCCAGCCAATTTCCACTATCTAGCTCTTGGTCTGTAGCTCTGTTGATCACAGATTTGAATGCATATCACATCACATTACTTTTCATGATGTATTGAATCTTTCTCTTTCTTAGTAATAAATTCCAGAACCCGCCATTTTCCACCCAAGCCACTCAACTTTATACATCAAAATTATTTTTTCCACAGCTCCAAATAAAATAGCTCTAGATTTTCCAATTTGTAATAGCTAAAATTATTCATCCTGACAACATCCTTAATCCTAACCCTTATCGTCCCTGGTGTGATCTCCTTCTTCTCCATTTTATCGTCCTGCCCAGCTACCTGCAGGAATCTGTGGATATGCAGACCAAAGTCACTCTGTTCTTCTAGAAATTTCCAGTTATCATGCCATTTATTGTGCATTCCCATGTGTTGTTTTCTGACTTGCCAAAAGTATTGCCTCACATCTTTTCTGGATTTAAATTCTATCTGCTATGTTTTGCCTGCCAAACCAATCCCATCCATTAATAGCTTGCTGTAAACTCTTTCCTACTATTATCCATATGCCAACATGCGTACTTAGTAGGCCCTCAATCAGCATTCCATACAATTAATCATGCTTCTGTTCCAATCCAGGCCTGGCAAATGGCCTTTTAGTGCACTTACTCCTGACATACAAATGAGACGAGTAGATGTATTTGCAATGGCGTTCAGCCATCAGCTTCCTTGGGCAAATGTTGCATTTGCACCTTCAGGTTACAAGCTAATTTAGGCACAAACCAAATTCTAGATCATATTTTCCAGACATGATTTGATGTCAAGTTGAGAAATTTACTCTTAACTTAATTAAGTTTTAAAAAGTTAAGAAATGTATTATCACAGAAGGAAAACTTAGATCTTGTAAATTTACATCAATTTATGAAAAACTTTCTGCTTACACCAGAGAGGTGGATGTCGGTATGAATAATTGAATATTTTATCTATTTATGTCACAATCTAGTAGCATCAGCCATGTAAATATTGTGGCTACTAAAGGTGGTCAGAGGCTGGGAATTATGTGCCAATAACTGCCTTCAAAAACATTTCCAGGATCTACATGATAGGAGTGTGATGGAGTATATTCCACTCATCTGAAATGAAGATTCATCAGCACTTACTGTAAGAAATAACAATAGACCATAGACTCCTCTCAGCCTGTTCCACTATTCAATGCAATTGATGCTGGCTCTACTTTCTTGTTCCTTCTCATTGCTCTTAATTCTCTGAAACCAAATATCGATCATTCTGTCTTAATATATTCAACAGTGGAGAATCCATAACCTTATAGGATGAATTATTTAAAAAGAACCACAATCCTCTGATTGAAGAAAATTCTCATCTCAATCACAAATGATTGATTCCTTATCCTGAGGTTATGACTCTGTGCTTTAGAATCTCCAGCTGGTGAAAACTACCTCCTAGTGTATACGCTTCAGATTCTAGTCCGGTCCAATGAGGTTGACACAGCTTAAAAATACGGGGTAGACCATTTAGGACAGAGATGAGGAGAAACTTCTTCACCCAGAGAGTGGTGGCTGTGTGGAATGCTCTGCCCAGAGGGCAGTGGAGGCCCAGTCTCTGGATTCATTTAAGAAAGAGTTGGATAGAGCTCTCAAAGATAGTGGAATCAAGGGTTATGGTGATAAGGCAGGAAGCGGATACTGATTAGGAATGATCAGCCATGATCATATTGAATGGCGGTGCAGGCTCGAAGGGCTGAATGGCCTACTCCTGCACCTATTGTTGATTGTCTATTGTCTATTGTCACTCATTTTTTTAAACTAGAGAACATCCACTCAACTTACCCAGCTGCTCTACATACCATAACTCTCTTATCCTTGGGATAAACATAATTAGCATTTACTGTATTGGCTCTAGTGTAAGTATAACTCCATTTAAATGTGAGAACCAAAACTGCATGCACTGCTCCAAGTGTGATCTCAGCAAAATATGACAAGGTTTTCTTTTCTTATACACCAATCATCTTGTAATAGAGACCAGAATATCATTGCCTTCCCAGCTGCTTCCTATACCTACATGTTATTTTGTGCTCCTTGATACAGTACACTCAGGTTTCTCTAAACAACAACGTATAAAAATTCACACCTTTTAAAATGTATTTAATTTTTCTACTTTAATGACCAAAGTGAACAACCTTGTACTTCTCCATGTTATGCTTGATTGTCCACCTTGTAACCCAAACACCTAAGCTGCCTATATCTCTTTGCAGCCTGTTCTTAATATGTCTTCCTTACAGTCTGTACACCTCTTCTCCTTCTCCTCCCCCACTCCAAACCCCTCTCTTTAACTTTGCATTGTCTGAAACCGAGACATATTACTCAAGAAGTAAAACACCATTTGGGATAAAACAACTAGCTGACTAACATTCTATCAACCACTTTGAATGTTCACTCAATGCACATGTTCCTGCAGGCCATCTTGCCGCTGTAAGCATTCTCTGATAGTACCTTCCAAACCCACAATTTCTACCACTTAAAAGAACAAGAAGAGCAGATGATTGGGATGAGTGCCATTTACAAATTGCCTTCCAAACCACTGACTATTTTGATGGAACAAGATCACTGTTCCTTCATTGTCACTGGGTCAAAAACCCTGGAATGCCCTTCCTAGTGTTGTGGACCACTTGGCCTCTTTCCATGGTCTATGATTTTATAAAAAGGGTATTTATGTCATTTCTACCCTTCAGTTTAACTGGAAGAAAGCTTCCATCAGTGTTTCATGTAAAAACTTCATGAACTGATGTGTTCCAAAAAGTACCTTAGATGTTCTTTTAATTCGTGATCTCCAGTTTGTTGATATTCTAAATGTTCTACCAAAATAAAGCAGAAAATGCTCAAGAGCTACATTATTAAGGTCTGCTTCAGCATGGCATATATAATTGCAACATGGATAAATATTGAACTTCTTTGCACACAAAAAGCTGAACATTCCTCAATTTACTTTAGTGACTTGCAGAGAATTAAATAATATTATCTAGATGTTAAGTCTCCTGACACTGAAAATGTCCAAGGGTATTATGGCTATTTCTTTTGGAGAAAGAGCAGATGAAACCCAAGACACAAGATTTTGTGGTAAACAAAACCAAAGCTAAACTAAAACTTCAATACTTCTTCAATTGTATGTTGGTGTATTTGCCAATTGGTATGGGAGATGCTGCTTCAGTAAAGTCAGCATGGAAAAGAAAATTAAAGTTAATAAATTAAAAATTATGATCAGTACTTAAATGCATTCCTAAATATGCATGACCAGAATATAAGGCTTCTTATCATAGGCATAAATTGAGAAAACAGGTTAATAACATTCAGGCAATAAATACACTGTCCAGAGAAGTAATGAAACAGTCATTCTGAGTCTATGTTGAGTTAGCAGGTAACAGCCTGATATGGATATGGGGTTAAAATGGAACAATAGATAATCCAACGTCCGTGCTCTTAATTACTTTTTAGAAGATAGTTTAAAACTGCTTTTGATGTTGGATTAGGAGAGGATTATATCCAACATTAATGCCTCCATGGTGAGATTTGCTGTTGATGTTTTAGATAAAATACCAAAGAGCTGTTGGAGCTTGAGGAATTCCATCCTAGCAAGAGCAACAGCCTTCGATGAAAAGAAAATGATCATAAAATAAATATATAATTTTTAACAATAACAGAATGTAAAGGGAAAGAATTCAATCATGATAAATAAAATTGTAAATGCCTCAAATAGCTTTGGTTCTTGTATTTATATAACAGAGCAAACCTTTTATTATCCTTCATCTTATGATCAAATAATTCTTACACATTTAAAAGTAAATACTACCTGCATTAGAATTGCTTCCAAAATGGAAATCACAGCATACTAAGCATTCCATGGTATAAAGAATTATAGTTTTGAGATTATTCAAAATAACAAGCTACTGTGTTTTTGCTCTTATTTTCAGAGATGACATTAACTAGTTCCCAGTATATGCATGCCAAGATACAATATTATTAAGCAACATCAATCAATATTTAAAACACTTAAGTAATCTACTTTACTTTAGTGATAGCCTTGAAATCAGTTATTATTGACTTATGCTATTACACCATCAGCAATTCAGTGATGGGGAAATATCAGATATGTGACATGGAGCTCAGTGGCCGCACATTTCTTGACACTAAATAGTGGAAAGACACAAATGGAATGTTGATATGTGTATCCTGTATATTAAAAAAATTATGGATTCAAACTGAATATTTCTGGGAGTGTTGACACGTGCATTGTGTATATATTATCATGTCCATATGCAAATGATGCAAAGAAGGGAATGCACTGAAAAATGAACAAGAGGTTTGTTTTTAGGATAGGGAATTTAAATTTTCTTTGTATCTTGGCCATAAATTTAGACAATAGGGACTACACTTCAGCACTTTTAAGCATAGACATTTTGCAAGGGGGTCAGAAAGATTCATAGTGGAAATTACCATGACAGACAGTGTGCACCAGTATAATTGTCAATGAGAAATTTGCAGCAATGCAATAATGTAGCAAGCAAGTTTTCGCTGTAAGAAATTTAGTCAAGGGACATGACTGAGAATGGCACATGACAATTGCTTAAAGAAGGCAAAGCATTTCTGCTAAGTAGTTGTGCCCAACTTGTCTTGCCTTACACTTTCACATTTAAATCTTCAAATTTTATCTACTGTTGTCTGATGCTGGGCTCCGGCTACATTGACAAATAGCATAACATTTAGTGCTTTATGAATTCTAGAAGCTTTGTTGATACTGTCCTTTGGTATCAGGGTTTCAGCTCTAAGATATGTGACCTAATCTATCAATCATTTGAAGAAATTCTTTGTGAGACGAACAATTATTGGCTGTAGAGTTTCATGATTAACCAGTTAGGATTCTTATTGTCCTTTGACTGTGAGTACTCTTAAGATTATATGTGTCCAAAATATTGTGACAGTGTGCCTCATTGATGTTGACTCCATGCTGGCCTCTCTCATGTTTGTTGCTGCATGCATTTTAGGTGGCAGTCAACAATCTCAAACAATATGCCTTCAATATATGACAGAATTTAATTTCTGTTTCCTTCTCAAAAAAAATTAAAGATAACATATTAAGTCATTTTTATCCAACTTTTCTAATTTGAACAATATTCACACTATTATAATGCTCTCAGCCTCCCATGCCAATATCCATGGTAAGTTCGTTAATACATGGTTTTTATAAAGAACAGGAAAGTCATACCATATAAGGCACAATACATTCATTCAACAGCCAAGATGGAGTCATTTCAAGCAACAGAGTGTAATTGTGGTGAAGTCAGCCAGACTTCAACTGCAGATTGGAAAGTATTGATTTCACATTAACATTCCAGTCAAATGATATATAAAAATAGCGTCCTTTGCAACACTAACAATATCTCATTTCTGATGTGAAATACGTAATATGAGGGTAAAATAACTAATTTTAAAAATATATTTAGATTATACTAGGTCTTCTTATGAACAAACAGCACGTGATAAATCACAAGCTTTTCTCAAAACCTTGTGCTGTACTGTATTTTAGGCCCGTCAAAAAAAAACTCATCCTTAATCTACACCAGAGCTTAGTTAGTAACCAGAGTGTTGTGTAGCAACAAGTATCAGTGACAAGATTTGGTGCCAAAATAATTGTGCCAGAGAGAAAAAAATAGGCCACAGCTTACAATCCTGATGGCTGCCCAGTAATTCTCACTAGAACTTGTGAATGCCAAGTGTGATCTGAGTCTGTTTCATAACATCCCTCCCATGATGGCTACTATTCACTGTCCATGCACATGACTGAAATATGATTATTTGCCTATGGTATCCAAGGTCCCTGCTGTCCATGGGATTAATATGATGGGTGGGGCTAGTGGGTGGAAGAATAATTTTTTTTAAAGGTCAGTCATGGTACAGACATTACATTCAAACATACAATAATCTCCTTTACACGTCTGGCTACAAAACATATAATTGTATTGTAAAAGAGAAGGGCTCTAATTGCGAAGTTTAATTAGGCATATGTTGGTTTTATATTCAAAAATAAACTGTATGCTTTTTAAAAAAAAATTCAAACGCTCACTGAGGATTTTCCTATTAAATATTCATGGCGTTCAGGCAAATTGACAACAAGTGAATATTTCCAATTTCACTGACTGTGTTCAACAGATACTCATGAGAGATTGGGAAACCCGAGTCAATTTTACGACCAAAACAAGTCACTCCTGGGTATAATACTTGTCTGATGCACTAATGCTCATTGGTGGAGACACCTCGCTTATGCAAACGACAATCCTGGAAACCCGGTGCTACCTGACACGCTGAATATCTCTAGCCCTTGTATGTGTTTATTTCAAATGTCCAGCACCCACGATATTTTGTTATTTATGCCTTGATCTGAGCTTCCATTTCAGAACTCGACACTCGAATCAAATGTTTTAGTCACACACGTACCAGTTAAAGCCGATTTAAACTATTACAATTCTATAAATAGCGCCGTTTTGGAAAAAAGAAGTGCTCTGTTCCAAACATCGGCAACACAATTTCCACATCCAGTTTGTGGGGAAACAGCACTCTCTCACAGGCACCAGGTTATTTACTTGACGAAGTAAAAGGTTCATTTCCCTGGGGGCTGTGTGTCACGGTTGAAACATTGCAATTTAAGCTTCGTCAGTGTTGTCTTTCCAGCACTGTCAGTGGCCAGTGCTAGTCCAAAGTGAAGCTGTCAAGTTTGTTCACTGCTTGCAGGGTACAACGCCCTGCCTTGTTTTACAGGGCGCCAGTGACAGCAAATATGAAGCATGAATCCTACCGCTGTCTTGTGCGGTGGGGATACAGCACATTGAAAAGCCAATGCAAAAGCAGTGGGAGAACGGACCTTGCAACCATTTCGACTTTGAAACGTATTTAAAAATATATATATCATTGCCCTCTCTCTCTCTCTCTCTCTGTTGGAACAAAAAGGGTGGGGGGGGGGGGGGTGTTGCCTCAGCATAACTGTCTCCAACACACTCCCATTCATGCCTGGAGTCAGTCTCTCCACCAGGCACATAGCAACTGAGTCCAAATGGCCACGGACCCCCTTAATTTGCAGCGCAGTCTTTCAGCACTAACGCAAGGGGACAGCAGCCTGCCTGTTCACCTGGAAACTATGGGGATCTACTGTAAATACAACAGTGTATCAAATGCTGGAGCCCTGTGTGATCTGGGCTTGCGTTCCAATGCGTACCAGGCTCTGTCGCGCCCTCTCTCCCTCCTTTGTCTCGTGCTGATTGTACTTACATTTTTCTTCCCCCCTCTGCTTCTTTCCGTCTCACGCTCAAGTTTCTGGATGTTCAACAGGGTTCTCTCGGCTGCTCCCGTCCCTCGGCTCGTAACAAAGATGGCTTTTTTCAGCAGCCTCCTGACGTCAATGATCCGGGTAGTTTGGCTCCTGGAGGCAGAGCCAAAAATAAACCACAGAGGCAAAAATCCAATAGTCACTCAAAGGCAACCAGAGACTGACAGAAAAGATAAACAGACTTGGAAAGTGGGGGTATGAGATAAAGAAACATGGGGGTGGGGAGGGGGGGGGGGCGTGGGATTAAGCGAAGAGGGAGTCAAATTTACTGGTGACACAAATAGAGATGGCATGGGAAAACATTGCAGAGAAAGCATTATAGCAGAACTTAATAGATTGATTGAATTGGTGAAACTGAAACAAATCCGTCAGATAAAATACTGTTCTTTATATCCAGAGTATTTGAATACCAGTTGGTTTGAAATCAACTTGACCTAAGAAACCCTCTGGTTAGACCACTTCTGAACTGCTGCAAGCATTTCTGGGTACTCCCCAGTTTAGTATATTTCTACTGGCCTTGCAGGGATTTGTGCTAGAATATGACCTGGACTCCAAAGGCTAAATTACAAGGAGGAGTTACACAAATTAGGATTATTGCATGGAATTTAAATCATAGTGATTTGATTGAACTTGTTTACATATTAAAGAAAGTGATTGGAAATATAGACAGAAACTAACTTTGCTTGCTGAAGAATCTATAACTAAGGGAAATCAAATTGATAATAGACTAAGATCTTGCAGGATTGAAGTTAGGTAACACCTCTACATATAAAGGGTGTTTAGGAGTTTGGAATTATTTTCCCGAAACAGAAATTGATACTTGATCGATTGTTCAATTGACTGTTTTTGTTAATCAGAACTATTAAGGGATAGAAGGATATATGGAGTTGGTAGATCAACTGCCACAACCTTAGCAAATGGCAGAATTTGCTCAGTTAGCTAAATGACCTTTTTCCAGTCCTATATTCAGAATGAAGAGGCTAGTTAAAGCGACAATCTGTTTACATACAAATAATGAGAATCCCTTTTAAAGCCCAATACACTGATGTACAAGAAGATCAGGAAGACTAGGGAAACGTGGATGGAAAATGCCAACAGTGGCTTGTCACCAAGAGACACACAGACGATGAAGCCACTAGGCTAAATCAGACAACCAGTGGAATGTAGCCATTCAACCGTGTCATCATTGCTGAAGTGACAGATGGGAAGTGTCATATCAACAAAAATAACAAAAGATTGGATACAAGTTTGCAATTCTGTGTCCCCCAAGTAAGTGAAAGTAAGCTACTGCACTTCAAACAACATTTAAAATGTGTTTGATTTTTGCTCAGGTCATAGCAATCATTTGTCATGAAGCTAATAAAAAGAGAGAATCACAAAACAGTTCATCATACATGTTAACCAATTGTACCAGCATTTTACATTATATTTTGGTGATACACAAACAAATTCATATCATATATTCTATATTTAGTCAAAATTAGAACATAATGACAGATATATTTGATCAAATGCAAGATGTCTTGCATGTTTAACTTGTGAAATTTAGAATATTTTGTTTTTCTACACAGTCTCTAACCATTACTTTCTGTCTTTATAATCATCTTTGATATAAGAGATATCATTTGTCAACTAAAGCATTGTCAGCAAAGACCCATGAAACAGTTCTCTTAAATGCATATCTTTATGTGACTCTCAAAAATAAGTCTAGGTTTGTTGGCAAGCTGCATACATTGCCATGAAATTTAATCACCCTTTTTAAAATTCTGAATGTGTTTACCACTTCCCATACGTTAGCTTAGCGATTTTAAAAATAGCACACAATGGAAATTCCACAGTATTAAACCCTGCTGGTGTGACTAAGGCCTTAACAGTGGAATTCACAATTTGATTATTCCATGGGTGTTATTTATATCACAGATAAAAAGTTAGGCGTATACTCATTTTATGGCTTGTGCAAGCACTAGTAAAATGTGATTATTCATTTCTAATATAATTAAAAGATATCTTGTCTTCAGAAATGCAAATTGCATTTTAACTAGAACTCACGTCAAATGAAAGATCATTTCAAGCACTTAAGTGTTGTGCAGGTCATTTTCAAAACCTAAATAATTGTCTTTACTCCCAAGAACATTTATGGCTTACAATAAGCATTTTTCTTTTCAAAATGAAGAGACTTCAAACCACTTTCTCAAAATGTAGATCAACCAATGCAATCAAAGCATATTTTTGAACTCTTTGATATGAAATAACATGATAGTTAATACTTCCTTCATGAGACCATCATTAAAAAAGATCTCATAACTGCTTCCTAATAACACCACAAAGCTTTACTGGCTTCTGCATGCACAAATCAAGAAATGCAACAATTATGTTGTCAATTTATTGCTTATTTAATGTCACTTATTAAAGGTTATATTATTCATTTTCATGAACGTACATTAAAGATGTATTTATAATAGCATCTCAAGTGCACTTTTATACCACACAAAATTTACAGGATCCCATCCAGAGCTGCTGTAGAAAATATGGCATATTTATAGGAATACTAACTGTACATTAAATTCTTTGTTAAATGAAAACTTAAACTGGTTAGTATTGTCTTTAAATATTTAAACTAAGGATTTTAACAAATGAGTTAAGAATAGATTTATCTAGAAAGTAATTATAAGATATGTGTATGCATAGCACTTAACTGAGGGAGAATACAGATAGTCTTTGAAGAATGCTTGCTTGGCCCTGAACCTTGAGGGTTTTTGGATGAATAAACTCCACAGAGGCCAGTATCGCATCATCAAGTTACCCTTTATCTAAACACAGAAAGTCATTAACACTGATCCAGCTTCCTCTGAGCCAGCTCTGAGTGAGCAGAATCTCTGACGCTCCTGTTTTTAATCTGTCAGCCAGGGCTCCCTGATTGAACCAGGTTAACAACCCCAATTAGGGAACTTGTGAGCTATGAGGTCCATCTGGCTGACCTCATTACAGCCACTACATCGGGTATCTCAGTAATACTTGAGATCGGCTACAGGACAGATTGCTCAATCACTGTAGGAATTTACAAATCTCTGCAAGTGCTGAAAGCCATATACATGATGGCATCAGTCTAAGCCCTGCATGGCAAAAAAGGAGTATCTCACAATCTCCAAACAAGCTTCCAACACAACAGGGAAATATCGTGTGGCTTTGTCTTACTGTATTGGAAATAAGACAATGGTCAGAAGATGTTCAATATGAATGTGTTTGACAGTGTTGCTATGGATATTGCTCGTGACTTCAATAATGGAAAGGATGAGCTTTAAGCTGTGAGTGAAGTACTGTGATGTTGTGGAGTTGAATTCCTCTGTGCTACCAGCCAATGAGTGGTGGTTATTTGCTGGCTGTCAAGGCACTGAGCATCTCAGTATAAATTATTGTCAGTCTGTTACTGTAGTTAGACCAACAGGGTGAATATCTGACTCCCCTGCAGCTGATCTCACCTGAGCCCTCACCCAGTCCTTATAAGTTGACTTTTCCTCATGGCCTTAATGCAGCCCATTTGTGGTTGGTGAATCCTTACGCATTGATCTTGACTCTACACTTGTTTCTAAACTTAGTGCAGTGGCTGTGACTGAGAAGGTGGCTGCAAGTATTGTCCCCTCACTTCCTCTTCCTCCTTCTTTTTGGTGATTGAGCAGTTTTCCATTCTTTGACTACTCAGAAACACAAACATATAATGGCAGTGAAGTGGTGAGAGGAGAGGTGAGGTGAAGAAATTATTCCAGTTATGGTTTCTATTTTATGGCATATCTAAAGGACAGGATGAGAAGTAAGTGGGGAGGGTGCACAAGGAAACAACTCTATATCCTCAGAAGCTTTCGATGGTTTTGTGACATTTCTACTGTTTATTAGTTGGATCGTTCCCTTGAGGATAGTGAGGGGTGCAGTTGTGTTTGTTCTCTGTTAGTTTCTTCCTTTTTCTGTCCCTCCTACTCCCATGAGAGAGAGAGAGAGAGAGAGAGAGAGAAGAACATAAGTAACTATTTGTCATTGTTCCTGCCAAAACCAAATAAGAGTAGGCCTCCAGAGCCATGGAGCAGTGTATGTGTGCAGCTGGCATGTTTTAAAGCTGGGTCTGGGTGAAGTATGATATAAAGATCTTAGGAGTCAGCTTTGAGTCCTAGTTAATGCTGCTGGGTGAGTGATGGGATTTGTAAGGGGGTGGGAGGGCTAGGGATGTTAGATTAGGTGTGATTTGTGATGTGTCAAAACCTTCAGTCACTTTGACCATCCATGTGATATCATTAAATGCTTTCCTCCAGTATTTCTAAAGCCATGTTCTCAGAATAACACTCTGTGCATTAAATGGCCTTCCCATCTGCCCTCATTCTGTTCTAAGGGTCTTTATGCTCCCAGAAACATGGCTTTTGTCCTGACTCCATAACTGCATCACTGAATGAGGGAATACTTCCCCTGGAGCACCATGCCATGTCTCTTTAACCTGGCCTTCTACACTGATTACCCAGTTACTTTCACTCAATGAAGGCGGTTTCCCTTTTGTAAGGATTAAGCCTTTAAAAAGGGAAACCTGCCTGGAGTATCTAATTTGCAGTGTACAAAGGCTAGCAGCAGTACTAGAGAGAGAAAATCACAGAGTGGGAATCGCACGAGGCCATGCTAAAATCTTGGAATTAAGTGAGAGCACTCATATTGCATATTGCCAATCTCCACTGGGATCAGCATGAGTACGCTGCTAATTGTGTCCCACACTCCCAACAACTGAGAAAGCTGAATTTCCATCCCTATGGATTCAAACGTTCACTACCATTGAAACAGAGAAACCCAGTATGAAGGTCTAATCATAGAATTGGAAATGGAGCATTTTCATTTAAAAATCAAATCTTTCCAATTTGAATGATGTTTAAATTGATCACTTCCCATGCAACTATATCAAAACCAAGTGTATAAATTTCACTGTAAAGACCTGAAAATTAAGCATTCAAAATTAATTTATGTGTATTGTGTCACGTGCACTGGCAATATATTTCACATTGTTTCTAGAAATCATATTCTGTGACTTTAATGAACAACTGGAAGTTTTTTTTCAGCTTTAATGCGGAAAAACAACTCTGCTTATAATTTACCATAACCAGATACAAGGCATTGATGGTATCTTGTTACATGAGAGTTGCAATCCTTCTTCAAAATTTAATATTCAAGATTCTGTATGAGTTCACTTCATGCCTGGAGCACACGTAGACAAAGAAAAAATGTTTTTTCATCTAAATAGACCCTGAATGATCCATAAACATGTACTGTTTTGTGTCTAAAAGAGAAAATGCTGGAAAGTCTCAGCAGTCTGGCAGCATCTGTAAGGAGGGAAAAGAGCTGACGTTTCGAGTCTAACTGACCTTTACTCTTCAGAGGGTTGGTGTGGACTTGTTGGGCTGAAGGGTCTATTTCCACACTGTAGGGAACCTAATCTAAGTTGACTACTTTGTTCTCTACTTTCTCAAGCTCAAGTGTTGTTGGAGCTGTACCAACCTAGACAAGTGCGGTGTATTCCATCACACTCCTGATTTGCGCCTTGAATTTGGTGGACACACTTTGGGGATACAGGGAGTGAGTTACTCACTGCAGCATTCCTAGCCTCAGACCTGCTTTAGTAGCCATTCTGTTTATCTGGCAAGTCCAGTCAAGTTTCTGGAAAATGGCAGCACTCAGGATATTGATAGTGGATGATCCAGTAATGGTAACACTATTGAAAATCAAGGGATAGCAGTTAGATAAGGTCATTGCTTGGAATTATGTGGTGCATTGTGTGTTACTTGCCACTGAGATGCTGTTGAGATCTAATTGCTTTTGAACATGGACTGCTTAAGTATCTGAGGAGTTGCAACTGGTGCTGAACATTGTGCAAACCAATGCTGCTGACCATATTTTCAATTCCAAGAGCCTGTAAGGCCAGTCCTGGAGGGCTGCCTCACATGAATCCATAAATTTTGAGTATCCTGATTGATCAGAATATTAAGCTTCTTGTTCAGTAACCAGGCACATTTTCTAGCTGTCTTGTGTTTCCAATAATATGTCTCTGATGTAACATGGATCTGATATCTTGATATAATGCTCTTGGTAGAAGGAATTGTTTGCTCCTGAAAATTATGTTTCATAATATGCTAAGTTCATCTCTGTATGCATGAAATAAACAAATCTCAAGTACTCCTTTCCTACAGTCATAGAGTCATAGAGATGTAGAGCATGGAAACTGTCCAATCCGTCCATGCCAATCAGATATCTCAACCAAATCTAGTCCCACCTGCCAGCATCCGGCCCATATCCCTCCAAACCCTTCCTATTCATATACCCATCCAAATGCCTCTTAAATGTTGCAATTGTACCAGCCTCCACTACATCCTTTGGCAGCTCATTCCATACACGTACCACCCTCTGCGTGAAAACGTTGCCCCTTAGGTCTCTTTTATATCGTTCCCCTCTCACCCTAAACCTATGCCCTCTAGTTCTGGACTCCCCGACCCCAGGGAAAAGACTTTGTCTATTTATCCTATCCATGCCCCTCATAATTTTGTAAAGCTCTATAAGGTCTCCCCTCAGCCTCCGATGCTCCAGGGAAAACAGACCATCCCTGGATAGTGCTCTTTTGCAACTCTTGGTGGACTTAGCTTTCAGAGCTAGTGTGCTTCCAATTAAACCTGTTGGACTATAACCTGGTGTTGTGTGATTTTTAACTTTGTACACCCCAGTCCAACACCGGCATCTCCAAATCTTGGTGGACTTGAACTTCATTGTGAACTGGTATGCTTGCCCACATTTTTAACACTTCCCTTACTGCCAGTGGTGTGGTGTTGTACTATTTTGCTTGTCACTTGTGTTTTGTTCTGGGGCCTGGCTTGGCGTTCAAAACCAGATTCTCTGAATATGGTTGCCCAATGTCCTTTGGTGCCCAACAGGTATTTTGTTTTACAGAAATCAAGAAAATCTGGACAGCTTTTGCATTGTATGACACCCCATACTTGTGATAGATTTTATTGATTTGGTGTACTTTACTGACCATGGCAATAATGTAGGCTGCAACTAAAAAAGCAATTGTTCTTAACCTGCCACTATGGCTTCAAAATTGTATCCATCCTCAAGTAATACATCAATGGTATGGCCCCTTTTCTTGCTCAATAGATCTTTCCTAAAGGTTTTAAATAGGGTGGGAGTCTCTCTGATACTTCCTCTTTGGAAAAGTCATACTCATGCCCTTTGCATCAATATCTTTTGACAAACTGGTCTTGGATTGTTGTCTATACGACATGAGTGAGAGACTGTTAATCCAGAATCACATCATTGTCATGATGCCGGAAGCAATTCAGCCCATCTTTTCAACACTTACCCTGAGCTAGTCTTCAAAACTTTCTGGATCTTTTCTGAATCTTTCTGATCATTCTTTCAAATGGGTAGCATGATTTTTAAGCTCTTTCCTTCAGATTGTCTTATCTGCAAAATGGAACCGCATATATTTGAACAGTTGGAATTTAGTTAAGATGACACGAGATGTGGACCAATTCGGAATGAGTTTCTTTCAAATCATGATTCTGCCTTAATGCCAGTTCACTGTCCACCTTAAGCTGTATGGCTCTGTGTGTATATTAAAATTGCTGTTCTACTGGCCTTTGACCCTTTAAGCCAGCTGTTCTCTGCAACTTTATAACTGTTGCATGAAGAATTGAAAGCATGCCATTACACATACCTGCCTACAGATGGCAGTCTTGTCAAATAAGGTATGATGATGTCCTCTTAGGTTTTTTTCCTTGCCAATTTATACAATGAAAATGGCGGGACTGATACGGTCTGGGCATGTATAAGGCTTTTAAAAGTACAAAAACGCTTCTTAATTTTTTAAAAAAGTTGTATTTTCCTCAAAAACACATTGGATCTATTCTTTCAGGATCATTTAGTTGATTTTTTGTGAAACTGGACAAACAGCCTGTCATTTTTTTTTCAGGGACAGAGTGTACTCATTATGCTTCAGTCTGGGTCTGCAAATTTTAGTTTTGTTGGTATCTGTAACTTCAGCCATTTTAATGACATATATTGTGTCTATTGCATATTCAAATTAAAAAGAAATTACCTCTGTTGATTTGGTGGTCAATGCTCTATCCACAAAGCCGTATGACTAACAGTATTCCCAGTGACTGATACTGCTGATTGAATTCTCTGATGTCCAAAGTTGGTGTGTGGTTGCTCTTTCAAAATATGCCAAAAAGACTTTGGAATTTTCTTTTTAAGATTTTGCTGCTGCTAACCATTATACGATTTTTGTTTCCATCAGGGTATTATGATGATTACAGTTGATATTATTATTGGACAAGGCAGATCTCAGTCCAAAATTTGGCTTGATAGATCATATTCTGTTTTAATGCAGTGGTTTTAATGCAGTGGCCTCACACTGAAACTAAATACAAAATGTTACAGATATTGTTTTAACATTCAAACAAAAGTTTATAACACATTTGAAATGAAAACAAATAGAACAAAACTTCTTATTTGCATAAGACATAAGCCTAAAAAAATTGAAACACAGGGTAAAAATATAATCCTATCATTCCAACTCTTTAAAGTATTCCAACATCTCAGAAAATTCCCTTCTCTATTCCAGAAAGTAGTTCTCTTAGCTGTGGCATCAACTTTTGATTGTAAGAATCTTTTGGCTTTTTCTTGATTTGCCACATAACTGAACTCAGACCTACTTAGCTTCAATAACTCCTATAGTGTTTTAACAAAACACTTTTGGTCTGGAACATCAAAACTAAATGTCTCACACTGAGGCAACTTTTTTGTTTAAACATTTCTAAATTATCTTCTCCCTTACTCATGACAACTGCTTTACATAGCTTCATAGAGTCATAGAGATGTACAGCATGGAAACAGACCCTTCGGTCCAACCCGTCCATGCCAACTAGATATCCCAACCCAATCAGATCCCACCTGCCAACACTCGGCCCATATCCCTCCAAACCCTTCCTATTCATATACCCATCCAGATGCCTTTTAAATGTTGCAATCTTAATAGCCTTCACCACTTCCTCTGGCAGCTTATTCCATACACATACCACCCTCTGCATGAAAAGATTGCCCATTAGGTCTCTTTTATATCTTTCTCCTCTCACCCTAAACTATGCCCTGTAGTTCTGGACTCTCCAACCCCAGGGAAGAGATTTTATCTATATATCCGATTCATGCCCTCTATAAGGTCACCCCTCAGCCTTCGACGCTCCAGGGAATACAGCCCCAGTTTGTTCAGCCTCTCCCTATAGCTCAAATCCTCCAACCCTAGCAACATCCTTGTACATCTTCTCTGAACCTTTTCAAGTTTCACAATATCCACATGTCTAACATCAACTAAGGATCTTGCAGAATTGCCTAAACTGGACCTAAAGGAAACCTTTTCCTTTAAGCTATGATGTTTTCCTAATCAACAGAGAGAAAAAAAACTCTGATCTTCCAAACTGGACCTAATATACTGCAGGTCTCTGTGCACAATTGTAAAATTCTTCCAATATAAACAAAAACCTGTTACTTTAAAGGAAGTCTTTCTCTTACAATGTGGCTACAGCAATAATTACAAGATAATCATTAAGCCCCTTCAGACATACAAAAATATCTATATGTCACTAGCACAAAATCAAAAATCCAAACTCGAAAATAAATGAAATTAACATACAAAGAAATTGCATTACAGTATTTTTTTAAAGTGGTAATGCTTATGTTACTTCTGGTAACTTAAGAAATTGGCTATGGATAGTGTTGTGTGGAAGAATTCAACAGCCATTTATTATCTTAACTGTTATATCCAACTGTTATAGTCCCAGATGTATCAAAGTGTGTTGGCTGATATGAAGTGTTCTTTCAAAAGTCTGTTATGCTTCATGGGATTCCAGGGTGAGATGGAGTATGAGATCTTTATGCACTCAGGTCATATGCTGTGATATCACGACAATATGATGAGCCTGTGTCTAAAAGGCGTAATGATATACTGACTGAGACATAACATAACTTTATCCTCAGCAATCTGCCGCAGGTGCATCTTTCCATGATAATATGGTAAGAATGAACAATCTTTCTGGAGACAAAGTCCCACCTTCATGTTGAGGATAGCTCCAAAATGTTTTGTGGCCTATTATTGTGTTAAATGGTACAGATTTTGAATACATCTAGAAAACTCAAAACTGGGTGTCCACAAGGTCCTGAGAGTCATTGGCAATGGCAGAATTGCAAACAACTACAACTTATAAAAATCACACAACACCAGGTTATAGTCCAACAGGTTTAATTGGAAGCACTGGCTTTCAGAGCACTGCTCCTTGCCACATGATGAAGGAACAGCGCTCCGAAAGCTAGTGCTTCCAATTAAACCTGTTGGACTATAACCTGGTGTTGTGTGATTTTTAACTTTGTACACCCCAGTCCAACACCAGCATCTCCAAATCATGACAACTTATAAGCAGATGGTGTAGCATAGCGCCTACTACACCATTAATTTCAAGCTGGGAGATCAATCCTGGTTCAATGAAGAATGTAGGAGGGCATGCCAGGAGCAGCAGCCCATCTAAAAGTGAGGTGTCAGCCTGATGAAGATACTACACAGGACTACTTACATGTCAAATGGTGAAAGCATTGTACATCAGACAGGGTGAAGCAATTCAACAACTAGTCGATCAGATCTAAGCTCTGCTGTCCTGCTACATGCAGTTGTGAATGGTAGTGGACAGTTAAACAGCTAATAGGAGAGGGAAGATCCACATAATTCCCCCATTCCTCAACAATGGGGGAGCTTTAGTGCATCAAAAGAAGAGACAAAGCTTCAGTCAGATGTGTGAAACAGATGATCAACCTTGGCCTTTTCCTGAGGTCTACAGCATCACAGATGCCAAGGAATGAATAAAAGAAATATCAGCTCTGTGTCGCAGTTGAAGTTTGTGTGCCCTTTCACATATTCATCAAAGATCCTTAGACAATACCCTCCAAACCTACAATACTTACATCTATAAGAAAAACGGCAGCAGATACATGGGAACACCACAACCTTCAAGTTCCCCTCCAAGCCACTCACTTGAAAACATATCTTTATTCCTTCACTGTCACTGGGTCATAATCCTGGAAATCCCTCTCCAAGGGCATTGTGGGTCAACCTGCTGCACACAGCCTGCAACAGCTCAAGAAAGCAGCTCACCACCACCTTCTCAACGGCAATAATTATTGGCACAGCCAGTGATACTCTAGTCACCACGAGTGAATAAAAATAATTACTCAATCCACATAAAGATCAAGATACTTCTCCTGATCTACACATCGATGTTGTACATCACAAAGTGCAAGCTGCTTCAAATCTGTTACATTTTGGCCAGAACCAGTTGCAATTGGCAACTAGCATTGATGAACAACTCCAAGAGTTGCAAAAGAGCACTTTCCTGGGATGGTCTGACAGTAGAAAAGAAGTACTTGAGATATTTGTTTATTTCGTGCATACAGAGATGAACTTGGCATATCATGAAACATAATTTTCAAGGGCAAACAATTCCTTTAAAAAAGAGCATTTTACCAAGATATTATTTCCATACTACTTCAGAGACATATTACTGAACACACAAGACAGCTAGCAAATAAGTCTGTTGAATGAACAAGGAGCTTAATATTCTGATCATTCAGGATATTCAACAACCTCATGAATACAAAAGCAACCTTCCAGGATTGGCCTTGGAAGCTTCTGGAATTAAAAATCAATCTGCTGTGTGCAACTCAAGAGACAAATCATGCAGCATTAAAAGTTGTCGTCACTCTCTGAACAATTCTCTCTTCCAGATATAAAGATCTTGAAAATGGAAGTAACAAATCTCCTCGACTGACAGCCAAGCATCATTCAATCGAGAAATAAGTCTTTTGCTTTCCAATTGGCAAAGGCAGACAGTCTGTCACAAGATTAGCTGATTAATACCTGGAGCATGAGCTTTCTGTTTGACCCACTTATGTATCCTTTCCAGGTTGCCCTGAAATTTATCTTTCTTCAGAGGCTTACCCAATTCCATTTAGAAAACCAGGAGTGAACTCATTTCCATTGCATTCTCAGGCCATGCCTTCCAGGTGCTAAATATATGAAGGAACCTTTTTTTAAAATGCATTTATGGAATGTGGATGTCACTGACCAGGCTAGAATTTATTGCCCATCCCTAAATACTTAGAGGGTAGTTGAGAGTCAGCTACATTGCTTTGGGTCTCCAGTCAAAATGGACCAGACTGGGCATCGATGGCAGATTTCCTTCCCTAAAGAGCCAGATGGGTTCTCTGACAATCCACAATGAATGTGCAGTCAACCTTAGAATCTTAATTCCAGATTTCTTTTTTATTGAATTCAAATTCCACCATCTGCCCTGGCAAAATTTGAACCTGTGTCCCCAGAAAATGACCTGGATCTCTGGATTAATAGTTGAGTGGTAATACCACTAAGCCATCACCTCTCCTCTAGATCATCCTCAGCTTGCCTATTACCTTTAATCAGTGTCCTATGGAGCTGCTTCTTAATGGAAACAGATTCACCCTAAAGACCCTAGATCTTCCATGATTTTGAACAGCTTGATCAAATCCAGAGAATGCTGGTGAAACTTAGCAGCTCTGGCAGCAACTGTGGAATGAAATAAAGCCTTTTAAAGTCTGGTATGGCTCTTCTACAGAATTCTCAGCCAACTTTTCACAATACTACAGTATTTTGTTTTCACCTCCATTGAAGTTTCTCTCAACCTGCTCTTTTCTGAGGGCGACAGGCTCTTGCTTCTCCAGGCTATCCAGAACTGAACTTCCTCATGCCTGGAATCAATCTGCCATTATGTTGCTCACTTTTGAAGAAAGAAACATGGAATCAAGCTCAACAGTCATGTTATTTAAAGGGCCAGGTTGCAAGTTCATTACATCAAGAGGGGTGAGAGAGAGAGAGGGTGAGATGGAGGGGTGGGGGGGGAGGGAGAGTCTGAGTGGGATGCTCTTCAGAGGGTCAGTGTGGACTTGATGTAGTGGCTCTGAGATTCTATGATTGTCTTCAAAGTCCAGCATCTGTGTTGCTGATTATGAGCATCAGACCAAGATATGGGACCTCTTCCTTACTGCTGTGTTGTTGCTCTGTCTCCCTTAATTCTTGCAGGGCTGGGCAGTCAACAGTTCCTGGGCATTTGGAAACCAAAACCCTGAGCAACAAAGTGGGGTGGGTGGGTAGTAAGTGGTCCAGGCTCACACCATGAGCACATGACGCCAGACAGCAGAATGAGGGTGAGCTGGGAGTTAAAGAAAGAGTGTGAGGCAGGAGCATGGCAATGGCTGCTGGTAGGTGCTGCTGGCCACATTGCATCACGGGGCTAGTTGCAGACAGCCCATTGGGTCTATAGATTCTCAGCGATGTAGGCCTTTCACTGTTGGAGTGCTAATTAGCCCCAAAAAGAGAGAGGGAAGAATCGAAATGGAGCAGAGTTTTTGGATTATGAGCCTGCTATATATAACGGAAGAACTGGAGGAATCTGGAAACATGGAGGTGAATGTGAGGCTAATAACATTGGCAGCTGTGTAAATGTGAGGCGGAGTAACTGGATGTCTATCTTGTGGTGCTGCTAGTTGAGTGATACATTAAACAGTGTGAGAGCTTATTGCGGCGGTAGGTAGGAAACGCTGAAGTTGCATTCACTTACATTAAACCACCCACGTGAGGTCATTAGATTTTGTGTGAGCTGGTCCAAACTCCAAGGCATGACATCCTTGATCACAAAAATGGGGGAGTGAGAGTAGAATGGACCTTGCAGCTGCTCCAGAGTTGTAGGTTTTCTTGTAGAGCTGGGGATATGGGCCAAATGCAGGCATGTGTGAGAGGTTTAGGTTGGGAACATGGTTGACATAGACTTGTTGGACAAAAGGATCTGTTTCCATGCTGTATGCTCTATGACTTGATGTTCCCAAACAACCCCAGCCACTATAGTACACTATATCCTTCCTCTTGCTCCCCCCGCATGATCAATGCCCCCAGTGATATCAGTCAGTCTCACCCTTTGGTCTGTCCTGGTTCAGTTAGCAAAGAATTTCCATTGTAGCAATTTCTTTGCATCTTCCCTTATCTGTCTTAGAAAATGAAGAGGCTAACTGTGCCACTTATCCTTAAGCAACACAACAACATGCCTCCTACTTTGTGTGGAGCTTGCAAGCAGTTTTAGGAAGGAGAGAGCTACAGAGGCAGTGCCTTCACCGAAATCATTCAGCTGAGGTGAGGAAGTGAATCTCATTTCTTATCCGCCCTCACCCCACAACCAAAAATGAATTTTGTACCTTCAGACGTCTTAGTGTTGCCCGGCAGAGAGTCTTCCTGCTGTGTTGGCACAGAGAACAGGCTTCTCCAAATAAGTAGAACTGACTGAGATGCGTTGGAAAATACTCCAGTTCTTTCAGGCTGTAATAACCAATCTAGAGCAATAAGGCAATTTTTTCCTCTATCCCTACCAATCTAACCCTAGAGTTTCAGCTTTTCAGTCCTGTGTGCATTGTGTTTCTTATTTGTGGATTTGGACGTGAAGTTAGAGCTGTTGCTGTAGGGAATGAATAAAAGTAACAAAGCTTTTTCAAGTAATCTTTGTAAAATGAATGTTAAATAAGTTCAACTGATCTCCACCTTCTCAAGGGCAATTAGGCAGAGAAAATAAATGCGACGCCACATTCCATGATTGAATTCCACATTGTTTCAGCTTTTGTACTGTCTGAGTAGATTTTATCAAAAAGTTTGGGTTCTTAGAAATTTAGTTTGTCATGTTTTTGCAGGAGGCTGTTGTGACTAACTGGAGGATTGCACTTGATTACAGCTTAAAAAATAATAACAATAAGTCCTGAGAGAATGTTTTATCATAAACACAGAGAACATCAAGAATCTCAAAGATGTTTTATTTCAATAACGTGAAGATTTCTTTTTGAGCCGTGACCTCCTAACTGAATACTTGGCAGTGACATGCCATTACCAGCAGAGGGAGAACTTTGAAAACAATTAAGCACTTTTGTAAAATAGAAATCACTGGGATGAGAAAACGTTGTGGGCGAGAGGTTTGATCGCATCACGTTTTCTCTATTGTACCAATGAATGCCATCCTAAATGCCCATTCACAAACAAACGCACAACTTTCCCTCCCTCCATTACCATTTGCTTAACCACAGTACCAAAACAAAAGCTACCATTAAATACCAACGGAGTGAATCAAATTTATAAATCAAACGATCCACAGAAATACAACGCATCATTTTTTGCCTAGTGCTTCATCAACTGCAGCATGGAATACCACTAAATTTCACAGGAACAGCCTTGCTGTATGATCTTAAGCATCCCTGAACCTAGAAAGCTCAGCTTGGAGTTGTTTTATAGCCTGGATTCCAGACCACAAAGGCCAATACCTTTAATGCAGATACACAACATATGTCATGGTCTGTTACAAGAAATACCTCTTTCTCCTGTTATTCTCTCAGTGTAATGGAGTCAATGTAGACAGGAGAAAGTGAGGACTGCAGATGCTGGAGATCAGAGCTGAAAATGTGTTGCTGGAAAAGCACAGCAGGTCAGGCAGCATCCAAGGAGCAGGAGAATCGACGTTTCGGGCATGAGCCCTTCTTCAGGAATCCTGAAGATTCCTGAAGAAGGGCTCATGCCCAAAACGTCGATTCTCCTGCTCCTTGGATGCTGCCTGACCTGCTGCGCTTTTCCAGCAACATATTTTCAGCTCAATGTAGACAGTCAATGTAAACAATCAAAAACAATCCTGTGTGTGTAAGCCAATGATATCGTAGCCTTGTTTATTTATGACAAGCCGTCATAAAAACAGAAATTGCTGGAGAAATTTCGGCAGGTCTGACAGCAAGTCAGAGAGAAAGCAGAGTTAACCAGTTGGGTCCAGTGACCCTTCATCAGAACTGATGTTAGTGAGGAAAAAATGTTTTTAATGCAGAAAATAGGGGGAGTGATGGGGTAAGGAGTAAATGTTAGGTGGGGATTGAGCCCATAGAGAGAGAAGGACAGTTGGACAGACATAGGAGTGGATAATGGTCAGCTGACGAAAATGAACAACTACTAATGGGGACTACTAGTGGCTAACAGTGGTATTGCATGTATTAGCAGACTATGTGATAACAAGTGTGTGGGGGGAATGGGTTTGGAGAAGGACATGGTAGATGGTGCCTCAAGCCACAAAATTGTTGAACTCGGTATTGACTCCAGAAGGCTGTAGATTCTCCAAGTGAAAAATGAAGTGCAGTTCTTCCAGCTTGTGCTGAGCTTTTCTGTCATAAATAATCTTCAGGTATCTGACTCATGAAGAACCCGACTATCTGTAATAAATGTTGCATGGACCAACATATAGTAAACAACAAACAGCATCATGGTGGCAACATGTCAAGTCCGGGAGAAAAATTAGATGACATATCCCAACTATGTGTCTTCAACCATCCACTGTACAGGATGACAACTCGGATACTGATAATATCCCATCCATACAACCACACCTCTATAACAAATGATCCACATCCATCCATGATGACGGACAGTCAGCACACCATTGAATGATGCCACCCTGCCAAGTTGTGATAATTATATAAGGACTACATTTTGGACATCCAACAAGGAATTACGTGGATGCATACTTGCGCACGTTATTGGAAAAGGGGTTTAAATGGAAAAGGGATGATGTATTAAAGCACAAATTCCAGGCTGGATAGGCCTCTACTGTCAAGACAGTTTCACAATATTTTCAACCTGTGATGTTCCAACATAAAGGTATCCACTTTGCTTGTAGTCACTCCCTTGGTGTAATGGAATCAATTAGTCAGTTATGTGTTTGTAATATACAGGAACGTCAATGAATATAACACCCAGACTGTGCGCTTAAGTCGATGTTATCATAGCCTTGTAAATACTTGGCACAGATATTCCCCTCAATTCCCCTATTTCAAACACTAATCAGATTAAAAAGTTTGTTCTCATTCGATGGATGTCTTCATTGTCTCTCAGAGTGGGGTGGGGGGCTGCTGGTGGTACTTCTGATCATTTTACAGTCTCACTTCTGAGTTTATGATGGAAGGAAGGTGACTGATAAAGAAGTTAAAGATGATTGGGCCTAGGCAACTATCCTGAAGAACACCTATAGGGATGCCTTGGAATGAAAACAGGTTTTTTTTTGTTTTTTTGGAGTTCCTGCCACATTTCTGGCAAAGGTACATTGGGAGATCAGGAGAATTCTGAGGAAATTACTGGTGAAAGCTTGTTTTCCTTGACTCTGTGAAGCCAATTAATTGTTTGCTGGAAATTCAATTTTGCCCTCTCAAGAGTTTGAAATTCTCTGATTCATTACCTGTCACCTATAAACTGACAGCCTTGATACAGACAAAATCAATTTTTCTTTTACAACCCAGAAGCAAGTTATCATGACTTTCTGGATTTTAAAAATTCCACTCTTGTTTTTCTTAAAAAGTACAGCCAGACTAAGCCTACAACTTTGGTTTAAATTTAATCAATACCATTCCCAGCCTGTAACTGTTAAATTTACATGGTTGCATTAAAAAAAATCTGTCTGCAGGGCTCTGAACAGCAGTCAATTCATTAAGGTCTGTTTATTCACATCCATTAAATTAAAGAAAATATACACATTTGATTGTTACATCCCCTGGTAATAGGACTAAACTGTCCTACAGTTATCTCAATAGCAGAGCATCCATTCCTGTTGCTATAAAACAAGGGCATCAGGTTCACTAGAACTTGCCTGTAGAATCTACTGGGGGGTTATTTTCTTCACTGTTTTGCCAGGGTTATTTCAATCTCTCTACATCATCCTCTCCATCAGAACTGCTCAGAGACTCAGGTATGGTCAACTGTGTCTAACTGAAGCATGATTTCTATCTCCTTGTTTTCACGCACTCCAGGTAAAATATCCATGATTTCAAATGGTTTTTTTGTTTACTTATTGTATCGTTTGGGACATTTATACTTTTTTATTACCAATATATATTTTATTCATAAAATCTCTTTATCTACATTCACAGGTATTAAAGGAATTCTGTATGGTCTTTGCCTCTCTGGAAAACCATTGGAATTTGGCATTCTGTAAAGTTGCAAAAACCAAAGGTATTTCCTACTTATGCAGGACAGGATTGAGACAGTGGGGGGACATACCTCCATTTAACTTCAGCAGAATGACCTCAGACATTGGTCCTACCCCACTGTGCCTTGGCAGTGGCTGCCCCAAGCTTTAGTGTGTCCTTCAGCAATTAGTGCTGGACCTTGGAATGTGTCAATCTGCAACATTCAAGCGAGGTGAAAGTGAGGACTGCAGATGCTGGAGATTTCAGTCGAGAGTGTGGTGCTGGAAAAGCACAGCAGGTCAGGCAGCTTTCAGGAGCAGGAGAATCAACGTTCAGGCAAAAACCCTTCATCAGGCAGTCAACTCCTTGCTCTGAAAGACCAATATGTTTTGGGCAGACCAAAATACATCTTTCATTGAGTTGATGGTCCAGGGAACAAACTGTAGAGCACAGAGTCCTGTGTCATGGAGCTCTTTGGGATGAACTTTAACAAAAACATTGCATGTCTCGCTCCTTTGCGAAGAAACATTCCAGGAGGAAATGTGTGACGGTCTCTTTACCAGCACAGCTGCTTCGAGGGCAGTGTGTTGTGGTGTGACGAGTCCAGACATACATGAAAGATCTGATGGACAATGCCCGTCTTACCACCAGCCGAGTTATCTCTTGGTGCTTTTTGGAAAGTTCTGGTGATGAGCCATTCTGCTAAATGACTTTGTCAGTTTGGTCAGGGAACAACCTCCGACACCTGCAGGGTCTCGATGACGCTGTGCGCTGACCACTGCCTGATGCAATAGTGCTCAAAGGTATTTTTTTTGCTGGACATTTCCATGAAGGACAGGTGATACAGAATGGTCCAACTACTCACAGTGTTCTGCAGCAACAAGGCCAGTCCCATCCTTCACAGCATGGGGGATAGGTAGAACCTTATTATATATAGACACTTGGTGTTTGTGTACTGAGGCTCTATTCCTGCTTGATGCAGCTGCACACAAAGATGGCCATGAGGATGAGGGCAGCATTGAGTACGTTCTTCCTTGTCCTCATATTATCCAGACCTTCATACATGGTGTCCCTGTGGATCTCTGACCTCCAGATGAAGTAGAAGACGACTCGGGTGACTGCAATAGTGCAGTTTCAGGGAACAGGCCAGACCTGCATCACATACAACAACAGAGAGAATACCTCATAGATGATGACCAGGTTTTTACCTACAATGGAGAGGGAGCGGTGCCCCCAAAAGCCCAGTTTGTCTCACCTTGGCAATACATTCCACCCTAGCTTTTGCACATGCCCTAGCCCCTCTGAACCATACTTGCAGCACCTTCAGGTAATCTGTCCTGACGGTGAAGGGGATAAAGGATCGGGTGGCCCAGTTCCCAATGAACATAGCCTCACTCTTGCCTCAATTTCCCATGTCTCCCAAGGCCAGTTTGAGTTGATCACAGGTGCTCATGAGTCTATGCGCTGACAGTGGATCTGAGCAGAAAACATCGATGTCATCCATGTATAGGGAGGCTTTGACCTGCAGGCCCCTGCTGTCTGGAATAACCAATTCATGACATCTCAACAATCAATATAATGATCATGAAAGCTTTCTTCAGCCTTGCTGCTTTTTTTGTTTTTTTTTACTGTTTTAAAGGTACTCAGATCAATACTTTTCTGTACAAAGTGGATGCCCTCAAATTCACATACGTTTTGTCTATGTATTTAATCCATTAATAAAAATTTGTAATATTATGCTTTTGTCTACATTACTGGCAATGCTACCTTTGTTTATGATATTATCAAACTTGCATATGTGTTTCTGTATTCCATCATCTAATTCATTCATGAATACAGAGTAAATAATTGAGGACTGAATGCCAATCCTTGAGGAGCAACCCTGGTAATTAGAATTTCTGCCAATTTCTCTTGCTTTTTGTCTCCTACCACTCAGCCAATATCCTAACCAGTTCAATAATTGCACTTCATGAACTTAAAGTTTACTTATTAGTCCATTATGAGAAATTCTTTTCTGATAATCCAAATAAGTAACATCCACAGATACTTGCCTCTCCATTTTGAAGTTGTCTCTTTAAAAATTTAACCAGATTTGTCAGGTATGAACTACACTTTTCAAATCCATGCTAGTTCTCTCTTAAAGATTTTTTATCTTTTAGGTTACTTGCTGGTAATTTATAGAGAACAGTTAATAGCATAATTGGTCTAAAGCTCGTTAGGACTGTTACAGAAAAAAGACAATTTAAATTCAGTGACTGCCTGACAAAGTCCAATGTGGACAAATGACAAACTACTAGATTTTTATTAAAACTATTTTTCTAACCAACATTTTCAGAAATGTTAATACACACAGCTCTGGAGGAGGTGAGACTTGAACCTGGCTCAGGATAGACACACTACCACTGCATCAAATGAGAGCACCAAAGATAATCAAATAAATTGTCAGGTAAACATCAAACAGGAAGAGATTTAACAAGAAGATGTAAAGAGGTGGCTGACTATTTCTGCCCTCTCAGCAGAAAACCACATCTTGCAGATATTTCTCCTTTAAGGAATGTTTGCTGAAATGGGCTTTTTCGGAAACAAAACTTCATTCAGGTCTGGAAGAAAAGTGTCTACAGTAGAAGTCTTCTTTCTTAAATCAACTCCTTTGTAACCAACCGAGCATGTGGGTAAATTAAGAAGGGGTGCCAGTTCATCAATTCTCACCTGCAAGCTTAGTAGCTTGGAGAACAGTCGGCTCTGCCATAACGCTTGTTTCTTCAACTCAAATTGGCATTAACACAATTGAAGACTTTAGATTGTCACTTAGAACACAAACTGTCCTTACCTGTATTGGCTATATCACAATTCCGGCCCCATTAGTTTAAATAGTGCGATTTTCTTATAACGTGAGATCACGTGAGAACAGAAATGTCAGGCTATATCAGAACCGACTGCATCCTGTCTGTAACCACAAGGAATTGTGAAACCTCATCTAGGATCTGGTCATAAATTAAAGGGCCTCATCTGGGACCTGGTCATAACAATAGGCCAGAAGTTAATTACAAAGTTTTGAACAGCATGTTTTGCAAACATTTGCTAGCTAATCGATGCATTAATGAAAGAACATCAAGTATGACAACAAATTAAGTAATATCTCGAAATGTTTCCATGTCTCAGGAGCATACCTTCCTCACTGTGGGAACCACAAAGACATCAATTTCCCTGCCAAACTTCTGCACTCTGTCCCACTGTTACAAAATTCCAACTTCAACCCTATTCAACTGTTGAGGTGTAGTCTGGACTTTTCAGAAAATGTGTAAGATGAAGTTTCAAGCTTGGGTAAAGAAAGTGTTCATAAATCACCAGCTGTAATGATGAGCATTGCACATAACATGGTTTAACAAATGAACTGGTGATATGAGATCCTAGAGGGCATATTGTTTAGGAAGGTCAATGTGAGTGAGAGGGAGAGAGAGAGAGAGAACAAAGAGGATAGCGTAATTGGTGTTGCTGCTCTTAGGGAGTCTAACGAGCCTCTTCAGAGAAAAACAAGAGAGAGTGAGATACAATGTAAAAACCCAAAGTATGACTGATGCTGGAAATCAAACAAAAATATAAATTGCTGGAAAAGCTCAGCAGGTCTGGAAGCATCTATGGAGAGAGAAGTCAGAGTCAGATGTAGAAAGTAACTGTAGCCATATCCCAAGGAGTTCACGAGTATGACAATAGCAGAAGAGAAAAGATGATTAAGGAGTAAAAGTAGATTGAGCTAATTTGGGACAAATTACAAGAGAGGAGAGATGAAAGCTGGGTGACAGGAAAGGAACTGGACAGAAAAGCAGGATCTTGGGATTTAACAATAGAAATAAAGAGCTTGCAACTGAGGGGGCAACTAAAAGGTAGATGCAAATAGAGACAGAAGATGCTAGGCATAGTAAAAATGAGGAGATAATAGAATAACATGGTTATATTACCGGCAATGTTTTTATTTAAAAGACATGTGGATGGGTATATGAATTGGAAGGATTTAGAGAAATATGGGCCAAATACTGGCAAATGGGACTTGAATAATTGAGGGTAACTGTCAGCAAGAATGAGTTGGACTGAAGAATCTGTTTCTATGATGTGCAGCTCGATGACTATATAATTCAGTGAGGAAAATTAAAGATTATTCTATGCTATATAACTGGGCTAAAGCAGATCAATTGATCAAGATTCTCTTTATTATTGATAGATAATCTCTGAAAGACACAATCAAGTCTGGTTGTGGTGGCCTGTACAGTCTAAGAGCAATCCAACTGCTCAGTCTCAGACATGAAAAATAGCCCTGAGGTAAGAGAGTGCCTGACGATGAAATCATGCCCTAGGGCCTGTGACTATCCTCAGGGATTGGGGCCAAAGGAGCAAAACTGAAGTGAAGGCATTTTTCAGACAAATTAACAGATGATTTCTGCACATTCCGTAAACTTCCACTTCTCTCTCCCCTGACAAAATATCCAGCTGACTAACATTTGTGAAGAAAATAGTGTCAACAGTATTTTAAGAACATCTGTATAGAAACCAAATGATCTTTGAACAGTTTGATATAGTTCAGATAAATACTTTTCTTTGATAACTTTGTGCCTGATCATATACAAAAGACGGCTGGGATAACTTGGTGTTTTTCTCCCCCTCTCCCTTTGTACATTAAGCGCAGAGCTTGACTGAGCATTCATATATTAATGAGCCAGTCGCTTTTTTCCCTGCTTTCAACATTGAACCCACATCTGAATGTTGAAATATGTCCAGCCACTTTCTCTTCTTTTTTTTGCATACTATTCCTCAAGCTACTGTTAAAAAAAATGTTTGAATAAAATCAGAATGTCAACTTTGACAAAAGGCTTGCCATTAATTTTTAATGTTAGCGACTGCGGCTACAGGTTTTTGATGGGAAGGAGAGAAAAGGCAGCAGGTAACTCATTAGTTGATTAGATTGTTTGACTCATTAATTTGACTCCATGCTGAGAGAGGAGAAAGACACTCAGTTACTGGAAGGTATATGTAGCTAAGGTTGATCATTGATTTATTATTTCAACTTCCTTTGTGAAGAATAATTTTCTTAACCCAATGTTGTACTTGCTGGAATTTGGAAGAATAAGCTGGGGGTTGGGGTCTCATAGAAACAAATAAAATCCTGATGGGGTTGGATGCGAGTTAAATGTTCGCAATGTTGAGGGAATTCCAGAACTAGGGGTCACAGTCCAAGTAAAAGGGGTAAGTCACTCAGGACGAAGATGAGAAGGAATTTCTTCACTCAGACAGTTGCGAACCTGTGGAATTCTCTACCACAGGAAGGTTTTGGGGCCAGTTTCTTTAATATATTCAAGAGGGAGCGGGACGTGGCTCTCATGACTAAAGGTGGATGGAGAGGAAAGCAGGAGTGGGTTACTGAAATTGCATGATCAGCCATGATCATGTTGAATAATGCTGCAGGCCCAAAGGGCCACATGGCCTCCTGCTACACCTGTTTTCTATGTCTGCCCAAATAGTGTGAATTAGTTATATGGAGATTCACAGGCATGTGTGTGTAAGTGGTATGTGTATGTCTAAGGGGTATGTATATGTAAGGGGTATGTATATGTAAGGGAATGTGTGTCTAAGGGTAATGTGTGTGTCTAAAGGTATGCGTCTGCAAGGGGTGTGTGTGTCTAATGAGTATATGTGTTTCTAAGGGGTATGTGTGTCTAAGGGATATGTGTGTTTAAGGGGTATATGTGTGTCTAAGAGGAATATATTTCTAAGAGGAATATGTGCCTAAGGGGTCTGTATGTCAAAGGAGAATATGTATCTCAGGGGTATGTTTGTCTAAGGAGTATGTGTATGTCTAAGGTGTATGTGTATGTAAGGGGTATGTGTATGTAAGGGGTATATATGTGTCTAAGGGGAATATATGTCTAAAGGGAATATGCGTCTCAGGGATATGTGTGCCTAAGGGGAATATGTGTCTAAGAGAAACATGTATCTAAGGGTTATGTGTATGTCTAAGGGGTATGTGTGTCTAAGGGGAATATGTATCTAAGGGATATGTGTGTCTAAGCAGTATGTCTGTTTAAGGGGTATGTGTGTTTCTAAGGGAAATATGTGTCCAAGGGGTGTGTGTATGTAAGGGGTGTGTGTGTAAAGGGTATGTGTGTCTCTAAGGGGTACATGTGTCTAAGGAGAATATGCATCTAAGGGGTATCTGTGTCTATGTGGTATGTGTGTGGAAGGGGTGCGTGTCTGTAAGGGATATTTATATGT
This sequence comes from Hemiscyllium ocellatum, assembly GCF_020745735.1. NCBI lineage: Eukaryota > Metazoa > Chordata > Chondrichthyes > Orectolobiformes > Hemiscylliidae > Hemiscyllium > Hemiscyllium ocellatum. The sequence goes on along the minus strand of NC_083413.1, from coordinate 63,994,170 downwards.
AAGGGGTATGTGTGTGTCTAAGGGGTATGTGTGTGTCAAAGGGGTATATGTGTCTCTAATGGGTGTGTGTATCTAAAGCGTATGAATGTATCTAAGAGGTGTAAGATGTGTACGTGTGTGTCAAGGGGCATGTGTTTCTAAGGGGTGTGTGGACCCAAGGGCTGTGTGTGCCTAAGGGGTATATGTGTCTAAAGGGTGTCTGTGTGTCTCAATAGGGTGAGTGTATATCGAAGGTGTGTGTGCGCGTGTGCGTGTGTGTGTATCTAAGGGGTGCATGTGTATCGAAGGTGTCTGTGTGTAAGTGTGTCCAAAGGGTGCATGTGTATCGAAGGTGTGTGTGTGTGTGTGTGTGTGTGTGTGCTTCTAAGGAGTGTATGTCTCTAAGGGATGTCTGTCTCTAAGGGGGTGGTGTGTATCGAAGGGGTGTGTGTGTGTGTGTGTGTCTAAGGGGTGACTCCATCTACGTTTCCCACTGCCATGGGAAAGCAGCCAACACAATCAAAGACCACTCCAACTTCTCCAAAGACTATCTTCCATCAGGCAGAAGATACAACGTTGGACAACGTGCCCTAACAGATTTAAGAACACCTTCTTCCTCACTGTTATCAGACTATGAATGTATTAGAGTTAATGTTTCTCTGCACCTTCTCTGCAGATGTAACACTATATTCTGCAGTGAGTGGGAAGAAATAACAATATACTTCCCTGTCAGGATTATGTTGCAGGTGGTTGTATTGTCATGCTTCTGTTGTCCTTGTTCTTCTCACTGGCAGAGGTCACTAGTTCAGAAGGTGCTGTTGAAGGAGACATGGAGAGTGGCTGCAGTGAATCTTGTTGATGGCACACAGATCAGCCAACATGAGCAACAGTGGATCACGTGCCAGGCAAGCAGGCCATTTTGTTCTCTTGCTCTGTTGTACTTCTGTAAGGTATGATTTGCCTGGGTAGCACACAAAACATTTCTTTTCACTGTATCTCAGCACAGTTGACAATAACAAATCAAATAAAATCCAAACAAAATGGCCAGCTTGCCTGGCACGTGATCCACTGTTGCTCATGTTGGCTGATCTGTGTGCCATCAACAAGATTCACTGCAGCCACTCTCCATGTCTCCTTCAACAGCACCTTCTGAACTAGTGACCTCTGCCAGTGAGAAGAACAAGGACAACAGAAGCATGACAATACAACCACCTGCAACATAATCCTGACAGGGAAGTATATTGTTATTTCTTCCCACTCACTGAGGGAAAATCCTGGAATTCCCTATGTCACAACAGCACTGGGTATTGTGGAGTGGTTAACAAGGCAATTCACCCCCACCTTCTCAAGGGCAATTAGGATGGACAATAAAAGCAACACCCATATTCTGTGGAAGTATAACCATTTAGGAAAATGATGAGGAGGTGCCAGTGTTGGACTGGGGTGGACAAAGTTAAAAATCACACAAAACCAGGTTAAAAAGATCTTACAATCTTATACTCCACAACCACCTGATGAAGGAGCAGCATTCCAAAAGCTAGTGCTTCCCAATAAACCTGTTGGACTATAACTTGGTGTTGTGTGATTTTTAACTTCATTCAAGAAAAGAAATTCAATATGAAAGGCTATATCCTAAAAAAAACTAATCAACTGGATCCAGATAAGGTGTAAAACACATAGCTAACTCTGTCATGCTTTGGATTTCACTATCCTTTTCCACTGATATTGTTCCACCTCAGAAGAAAGTCAGAAGTCACACGACACTATGTTACAGTCCACAAGCTTTTGGAGCTCTGCTTCTACATCAGGTGAAGTAGCTTCACCTGAAGAAAAAGCAGCATTCCAAAAGCTTATGATTTTAAATAAACCTGTTGGACTATAACATGGTATCGTGTGACTTCTGACTTTGTCCGATCCAGTGCAATACTAGCATCTCCACATCCTGGTTACCATCTGAGAAGAAAGCAGCAAACATAACATTTATCCACAAGGTGGCACCAGACTCCAACTTCAAAACAAGGGGTCCATCGCATATATTGTCACACGTTCTGTTGGGACAAAAGCAAACTGAGCAATAAGCTTTTAATGTAACAGGCTATCAGAAACAAACTGTTTCCTTCAAATTCAATTGCCATTATTTCACTGATGCTATCACCTGGAAATCAAACTATCACCAAATTGGATAAAATGACCAAATTACTCAAACATTAATGCCACCTGAAGCTTATTGAAGAGATTAATGTAGAGTTTAACATGGCCTGTAGAATCACAGTTGTTTGATTGTGCAACTAAATGGAGGAAAAACAAAAATGGGTATGTGGCATCAACACACGTCTCTTACGGTTAGAGTTTACAGGAAAGAAACGGACGATGTTATGAGGTTATGCTGTCTCCAGCTAACACTGGCACCTAATAAGGTTAAAATCTTCAGGGCAAAATGAAGTATAAGCCAGCTACTAATTTACAAGTGGTAAATCATAAAAATAGTTTTTCAGAGTATGGAAAGGATCTGATTGGATTACCACATCTGCCAGTTGTTCCTCTTTATTAAGGTAGGAACATACAGTTCTGGCACCAAAATAGAGAATAAAAAATAAGATATCATGATGAAAAACATGGAATAAGCTTGCAGTAATTAATGCTTAGCAGGAAAAGATGATGATTGAACTTCAGCTTCTCATCTGAACAGCTATAAATTGAGACAGTTGAAGGTGCAACAAAACCTGGGTGTCCAACATTTGCTGAAAGTAAGCTTGCAGGTACAACGGATGGGAATGAATGCTTTGGTAGTTTGGTCTTCATAGTGAGATGATTTGAGTACATGAGCAGGGATGGACATCTTGCTACAACTGTATAGTGCCCTGGCAAGACCATGCCAGGAACATTGTGTGCTGCTTTGGTCTCCTTATCTAATGAAGAAGGAAGTGTAACAAAGTTTTACCACATTTGTTCCTGAGATGGCAACAATGACTTTTGAGGAGAGGTTGAATCATTTGGGATTATATTCACAGCAGTTCAGAAGAATGAGGGGGAATCTCATGGAAACATTCTGACAGGACGTGACAGGGCAACGGCAGGAAGGATGTTCCCAATTGCAGAGAAGTCAAGAACCAAGGTTCATAGTCTTAAGTATATGGGGTAAGTCATTTAGGACCAGATTTAGATTGACACTGAGAAATGGAATGAAACATCAGAAGGTAATACAGTGCTGGGATTTCAGGTGGTAGTGTGGAGGGTTTAGGGATTGATTAAAGAAATTATTTGACATTTTAAAGAAGAAAGCTTGGTGGCATATACTACTATGAGAACATCAAATAAACAGGATTGTTCAGATTGCTTTGTGATTAAAATGTTTTGAATATTTCTTTTAAAGTAAGGAAGGGGAATATGGAATATTGTGATACAATACATCTTTAAGAATGTTTTCTAAAGAGAAGAGGACAATCTGTCAGTATAGCAAGAGTTACGTTGCTGACTGAAGTTAATTGATTTTTTTGAAGTGGCTGAGTAAATCTCAAGAGCAGCAGGTGATACTGGAGGTGGAATTAAATTTGTGACTAAGCAGTCAATAATACAAGAAGTTTCCTTGGTTTTTATTTCAGTAGAATGCAAATTTCCAAATTGATAATAACAAAAATAAATTATTGCTTGGGTCACTTTGAGTTTTTTTTGTACAAAGAAAGAAGTTGTAATATGGATGATTGCATTATATGGAATATGGAAAATATTAATTTTGTTACTAGTCATTTGTACTAAAAGGCAGCATGTATAATATGAAAAAAATATTTTGTTGAATTTTGATTAATTTTGTTTAGGACTGTTTGTTTGTCTTCAAATATTTTAAATGCGAGATGTGGCATTTTGGGAAAGCAAATCTTAGCAGGATTTACACACTTAAGGTCCTAGGGAGTGTTGCTGAACAAGGAAACCTTGGAGTGCAGGTTCGTAGCTCCTTGAAAGTAGAGTTGCAGGTAGATAGGATAGTGAAGAAGGTGTTTGGTATGCTTTCCTTTATTGGTCAGCGTATTGAGTACAGGAGTTGGGAGGTCATGTTGTGGCTGTACAGGACATTGGTTAGGCCACTGTTGGAATATTGCATGCAATTCTGGTCTCCTTCCTATCAGAAAGGTGTTGTGAAACTTGAAAGGGTTCAGAAAAGATTTACAAGGATGTTGCCAGGGTTGGAGAATTTGAGTTATAGGGAGAGGCTGAACAGACTGGGGCTATGTTCCCTGGAGCATCGGAGGCTGAGGGGTGACCTTGTAGAGGTTTACAAAATTATGAGGGGCATGGATAGGATAAATAGGTAAAGCTTTTCCCTAGGGTCGGGGAATCCAGAACTAGAGGGCATAGGTTTAGCGTGAGAGGGGAAAGATATAAAAGAGACCTAAGTGGCAGCTTTTTCATGCAAAGGGTGGTACGGGTATGGAATGAGCTGCCAGAAGAAGTGGTAGAGGCTGATATAATTGCAACATTTAAGAGGCATTTGGATGGGTATATGAATAGGAAGGGTTTGGAGGGATATGGGCCAGGTGCTGGCAGGTGGGACTAGATTGGGTTGGGATATCTGGTTGGCATGGATGGGTTGGACCGAAGAGTCTGTTTCCATGCTGCACATCTTTATGACTCTATTTGAAATAAACATAGAACACAGAAACAATACAGTGCAGTACAGGCCCTTTGGCCCTCGATGTTGCACCGATCCAAGCCCACCTAACCTACACTAGCCCACTATTCTCCATATGCCTATCCAATGCCTGTTTAAATGCCCATAAAGAGGGAGAGTCCACCACTGTTACTGGCAGGGCATTCCATGAACTCACAACCCGCTGAGTAAAGAATCTACCCCTAACATCAGTCCTATACCTACCACCCCTTAATTTAAAGCTATGCCCCCTCGTAATAGCTGACTCCATACGTGGAAAAAGGTTCTCATGGTCAACCCTATCTAAACCCCTAATCATCTTGTACACCTCTATCAAGTCACCCCTAAACCTTCTTTTCTCCAAAGAAAACAGCCCCATGTGCCTCAGCCTTTCCTCATACGATCTTCCTACCATACCAAGCAACATCCTGGTAAACCTCCTCTGCACCCGTTCCAGTGCGTCTACATCCTTCCTATAGTATGGCAACCAAAACTGCACACAATACTCCAGATGTGGCCGCATGAGAGTCTTATACAGAGTGTTATTCCAGAGTGGAATCTTTTCTGAACTGATTAAATTGACTAAATAAATATGAAAGGGAGCCGGTGGGATAGAAGGAGCTCTAAGACTGAGAAGTTAATAAACTCTATCCACAAAATAAAGTCTGTTTCCAATACAGAAAACAAAAATCTGAATTTAACCTGCAGTCCTTGACGCAGTTGCTAGATATCAACAACAATATAAAATTTATTTCTCCAATCTTGACATACTTCACTGTAGACTGTTAGCAGCTTTAGCAAAGGAAAATAATTGAAATAGGTGACCTGACATGCGCAGCTTTAGTTAGTGCTATTTTCTCTTTAAATTTCTTGGGTTTCACTGTATAACGGGCCATGTTCAAAATAAACATCAAATAGAAATCTTCCAAGCACAGATTTACACCATTTTACAAATCTTTGTAAGATACCAGGAGTTGGTTAGCTCAGTTGGCTGGATGGTGATACAGTATCACCGATATTATGAGTTCAGTTCCTGTGCTGGCTGAAGTTATCACAAATGACTCTCCTTCTCTAACTCTGACCTCACCTGAGGCTTGGTGACCCTCAGATAAAACCACCACTTGTCATCTCTCTCTAAAGAGAGCAGTGCTATGGTGGCTTTACCTTTACCTTTTCAAGACGTTTAAGAAAAACACTCTGCAAAGAAAGGACACAGCTCTTTAACTTCTATGTTCACTGCTTTGATAGAATTTTTTTTGTTACAAAAGAGCAGCCATATTGAATAACAAATGGAACCACAATATTTTGGACAGTTTTTAAAAAAAAACTTCATAGCACAAAAGGTATCTTTGCTGTATTCTCAAGTGATAGTGTTTCAGCTCACTTAATTTGCAATGATGCCATATTGCCTTAATATGTATTACATAGTATGAGGCATGATTTGGAGATGCCGGTGTTGGACTGGGGTGTACATAGTTAAAAATCACACATCACCAGGTTATAGTCCAACAGGTTTAATTGGAAGCACACTAGCTTTTGGAGTGCTGCTTCTCCTTCAGATGATTGGCCATCCAGATAAAATTGAGTACTAATAGTCTGCTCTTCTAATTGGAATTTAAATCAATTATAGCAGCAATAGGGGTGTTTTGCTGCATTAAATACAAGTTGCCGTTGTTAATATAGGAATATTGTGATTGGAATTTTCAATCTTTAAATGAAATATTGGTAAATATGCAAAGACTTGTTGTAATTCATGACTATTTATCAAGTGGATTTCATTATTATGAAGCTCACTGCACCACTGAAAGTCATAATTGATCTGTATTTGATTATATTAGTCCATTCATGGATGTGTGTTCATTGTATTTAGTTGATTAAGCCTGGGACTGGAGCTAGACTGTTCAATATCTGACATCAAATGGAATGTTTCAGAAAGATCTGGGCTGAGGCCATGTGTGTAGAAATCTTCCCAGTCCTGAGATATTTGTAAGTACTGTAAATAAATCTGTTGTAGATTTAAATTGGTGTATTGCAAGAGGTAAATCAAACATCCAATATATCCAGGTAAAAACAATGACTGCAGATGCTGGAAACCAGATTCTGGATTAGTGCTACTGGAAGAGCACAGCAGTTCAAGCAGCATCTGAGGAGCAGTAAAATTGATGTTTCATGCAAAAGCCCTTCATCAGGAATAAAGGCAGTGAGCCTGAAGGGTGGAGAGATAAGCTAGAGGAGGGGGGGGTGGGGAGAAAGTAGCATAGAGTACAATAGGAAGGGGATGAAGGTGATAGGTCAGGGACGAGGGTGGACTGGATAGGTGGAAAAGAAGATAGGCAGGTAGGACAAGTCATGGGGACAGTGCTGAGCTGGAAGTTTGGAACTGGGGTGAGGTGGGGAAGGGGAAATGAGGAAACTGTTGAAGTCCACATTAATGCCCTGAGGTTGAAGTGTTCCGAGGTGGAAGATGAGGCGTTATTCCTCCAGGCGTCTGGCGGTGAGGGAGTGGTGGTGAAGGAGACCCAGGACAACTATGTCCTTGACAGAGTGGGAGGGGGAGTTGAAATGTTGGGCCACAGGGCAGTGTGGTTGATTGGTGCAGGTGTCCTGGAGATGTTCCCTAGAGCGCTCTGTTAGGAGGTGTTCAGTCTCCCCAATGTAGTGGAGACCGCATCGGGAGCAACGGATACAATAAATGATATTGGTGAATGTGCAGGTAAAACCTTGGATGTGGAAGGCTCCTTTACGGCCTTGGATAGAGGTGAGGGAGGAGGTGTGGGCGCAGGGTTTGCAATTCCTGCGGTGGCAGGGGAAAGTGCCAGGATGGGAGGGTGGGTCGTAGGGGGGCATGGACCTGTCCAGGTAGTCACGGAGGGAACGGTCTTTGTGGAAGGCAGAAAGGGGTGGGGAGGGAAATATATCCCTGGTGGTGGGGTCTTTTTGGAGGTGGCGGAAATGTCGGCAGATGATTTGGTTTATGCGAAGGTTGGTAGGGTGGAAGGTGAGCACCAGGGGCGTTCTGTCCTTGTTACGGTTGGAGGGGTGGGGTCTGAGGGCGGAGGTGAGGAATGTGGACGAGATGCGTTGGAGGGCATCTTTAACCACATGGGAAGGGAAATTGCAGTCTCTAAAGAAGGAGGCCATCTGGTGTGATAAGGGCTTTTGCCCGAAACGTCGATTTTACTGCTCCTCGGATGCTGCCTAAACTGCTGTGCTCTTCCAGCACCATTAATCCAGAATCCAATATATCCAGCAGACCAATGAATACACAACACTCACATCAAAACAAAGTATGACAGCAGAAGAGGCAAGTTACCGGAATAAAAATATGAAAAATTGAAAGACTTTTTTTATATCATTTGCAAGGTAAAGTAGTTGTAGAATATATTTACTTTACCACTGGTTACTTTAGTTCATGTTTATATTCAGTTCTAGCTTCCTTTCATTGTACAGGCAGACTTAAGACATTGTACTATTGCTTATTTTTTGTTTGCTAAGAAGTGAAACATCATTGCAGTTTGTATTGCAACTCCTACAAGAGAGATGAAAACCCCAAAAACTGTAGAGGCTGGAAATCAGAAGCAAAAACATAAATCGCTGGCAAAGCTCAGCAGGTCTGGTTTCAGCGATGCGGAGTCCAGCGATCGTTCCTCAGAACTGCTGGTAGCTCGGAAAAAGTTGGCTTTAATGCAGAAATTAGGGTAGGGGACAGGGGTAAGGAGTAAATGACAAGTGAAGGTAGAGCCCAAAAAGAGAGAATTGGACAGATAAGGGAGTGGATAACAATCAGCCCAGGAGAATGAGTAATGGGGCCTATTAGTGATATATTCAGTTTCATGACCTCAATACCATGGCGAGATTTTTAAAAAATCCATGTTTCAAAAAAATCACATTCTTCAGATAAATGGTATATTGTAAAACTAAGAATATTGAAGTGAAATGAAAATATAACATCTTAAATTAATTTAAAAAATAAAGAACTTGTACAACAGCAACTACATTTAACAGTGAAACTGACTGTACTTATGAATGCAGTATTAAGAATAGCGCATTGGTTTCTATTCCTGGTGACAAACATCTCCACTTGTTTTTCCCTTTTTTCAAAAATTAAAATATTTACAGGATGCCAGACCTGCGAGGTGGTTGGAAGCTGTTACACAAAGTGACAAGATTAGTACCGACAGCTGGAAGCCACATTCACCATTTTAATTGAACATTAAAATGACGCACGTAACACTTCTCACTACTGCATGTTTTGTGATTAGGAATAAACTTGCCTTTCTCACTAAAGGTCAGTGTAAACATATCTTTCTGAGGCTCAATCAAAAAATGATTTTTTAGGTAGCTAGGAAAATTGTTTGTCAAATATCAAATGACATATTTAGTTGTAATAATTTAATTAAGATTTATAGAAGGGTACAGCATACGCTGTTGGGTGATGATGTTTGTCCCATAGATTTCTCTCCAAGTGATTACTAATTCCCCCATAGGCCTTAATATTCCTCCTTCTCAAATAAGATTGCTTTTGTGAAGAAAGATACAGCTTGCTGAGCTTAGCTTTGTAACAATATTTTGGAAAATGATGCTCTGATCACCCTCCGTGTAAAGACATTACCTTTTTAATAACCTCTGCATATTGGTCAGAAATCTATCCTGCAGGTACAGAGCTGACTCTGTTGGCGTACTTCATTAATAAACAATCCTAGAATCCAACAAGATGAGTGGAATCAATAAGCTCCAATACATGGCAATTGAAAACCTTTTCCAGTCTCAAGCTTTGAACAGACTTAATCTCATGTCCCATGTTCCACAGGGCCCAATCTAATGCTTGGATGAATGTCAAGTTACTTGTGGAATGATTTCATTCTCATTTTGTCAACTGAAGGAGCTGTTGCACCTAACTAGGTACTGCAATATATCACCAACATGAAGTACATTCACGGTTGTTATTATGCTTGAGAGAAGACAAAATCCATACCATCACCTCACAAACAAGCTTTGTAATTTGACTTCGCCAATGAAGTATTGATAATTGTTCAAGTTTGCAAAAAATCAACTTGTCAGGAATGATCACTTATGCATGAAATTGTTTGAGGAACTATTCACAAGGCTGTTGTCCATTCCACCAAAGATGGGATGGGGTAAGGCTTGCAGAAGCTGTTGCAATCCTACCATTATTAATATAACATAATGGACAAAGGGATCATTACCTCAGCAGGATAGAAACCTGGCAGAATCTTTGCTCCCAAGAGAGAACCCATCAACAATCGAGGAAAAAGCTGGACACATGCTCCATAATGGAAAAGAAGAGCTGGAAAATTTAAGGCTGGCAGATGATCTCTGAAGACGTGACTGGGTCAGTGCCTTAGATAGGAGATATCCTTGGGCTACAGAAGTGCATCACACTATTGGGACATCTCCCTCTAAATCAGAGTTTAACATACCTTCTACTGCTTGCATAAATATTACCACAATAACACTTCTGTCAATTCCTGCTAGAAGCAATGTTGGGCAGGTCGCTGATTTCACCTGTATGTTTCATTTCCACGATAGTCAATACCTGTCCCGGTTAAGAGATGGTAAGGATGGGATACAGCTGAAGGGTCCCTCTGTTTAACCTCCCTGCTACACCTGTGCAGTTTTGAATTCTGTCATGTGACATAATCAAACTGAAACACAACCCTTTAAAAATTTAAACAAACTCAAAGTATTCAGATAAACTAAAAACTGTGGATGTTGGAGATCTGAAACAAACAATTTTAGAGACTGCCGGGAAACTCAGCAGAAAAACTGTGCACAGAAAAGCAGAGTTAATGTTTCAAGTCCCCACTTTGAGGGTGACTGGAATATCTTAAATAAGAAATATTCTGAATAGGGATGTGAGTGGTAAATGATAAAATGGCAAAAGTAAATGCAAAATTATACAAAGCAACAGTATCCAAAAATCTGAATTTAAATATCTAGGTCAAAGACCTAGCATAGCATCTGAGATTACTCTAACCCTTTACAAGTTCCTGGTCAGGCCTGGGCTACAGTATTGTCAATTCTGGCCTTTATATTCAGAGGCAAATGCAAAGTTACACGAGGTGTGCCAACCAACTAGACATAACCTGAGATGAGATGTAACTGATGATTTTTAAGTTATTAACTTTACAGCTAGTGCCCCTTCAACAACATCTTCCAAAAATGAGAACTCGATCACCTGGAAGAAACAGTCATGTGGGGTATGAGGAGGGGTGGGAACATTTAAGGAGGTTATTTTCCATGAAAGAGGGAAGGTTAAGTTATACTCCAACAGTTGGTTTTTAAAGTGATGAGAATTCTAAATAGAATGGCTGGAGAAAGGCAATTCCCTTCGGTGAGTAAATCATTAGGATCTGGAATGTTGCAAAGACTGTTGAAGCTGCTTCTATGAATGTTTTTAAAAGGAAATTGACATGTTACTTAGGAAGAAGAATTTACAGGATTACAGACCGAGACAAGGCCTTGGAAAGAGCATGATTCCAAAAGCTTGCACAGGCAAGACAGGTCAAGTGGCCTCTGCCTATGCTTTAATATTCAATGAATCAATGCAAATTGATTCTGTTAAAAATGAGAAGTCTGGAAAATAACCACTAAGTGTACTTAACTGCTTTCAAAATTCCAAAAAAGCCTTGATTGCCTCATGTGTCACCTTCATGGTGAATGTGTTCCTTTTATCCTAATTACTCATCTTGTCCCTTTCCTACTTTCCACACCTCCTGTTGATATTCACATTCACATTGACAATTTCCTGGCAGACACTTGTGTTGTTAGATTAGCATCTGCAGTGCTTTCAAGTGGAACACTGGTCTCCTCACGTGAGAATCTCTTCACTGATAAATTTGTGCAATGCTGTATCGAGCCGTTCAAACGTCAGTCTAATCATATGAGTATTTTGTGTCTCTCACACTTTTATTATGTTTTGCAACTTTGGAATATTAGGAATATTGGTACTTTTTTTCCTTTAACTCACCCAGACCATAATCAGTTTTTCAGGGCTGGTGCTGGCAATTTTAAAATTTATTCACAAGGATGTGGATATTATTGGTAAGGCTTGCATTTATTACCCACCCCCAACTGCCAACAAGAAGATGGTGATTAGAAGTCTTCTTGAACTGCTGCACTGGTGTGCCACCCACACGCTGTTAAGAAGGGAGTTTCAGGATTTTGACCCAACAACAATGAAAGAACATCTATACATTTCTAAGTCAAGGACAGTATGTAACTTGGAAAGAACATTGGAGATGGGGACTCTCACTAACACATAACTGTTTCTTCCAGGTGATAGAGTTCTCATTTTTGGAAGATGTTGTTGAAGGAGCACTAGCTGTAAAGTTAATAACTTAAAAAACATCAGTTACATCTCATCCAGCAAGGTGTGACTTTTCCCAAAGGTTTTACGGTGAGACAAACAAAAGTGGAAATCCTCATCAAATCACAACTGCAAGAAAGATTGCATTTCTAGGAGCAACATTGTGGGACCATCAACCTATCAACATCTCCTTCTGGGTCACTGCATCATTCTGTGCATCTCTAAACTCCCAAAGTAGCTGCCAGTTTCAGTGGAGTAAAGACAATGAATCCTGACAGTTTCACTGTCAGTATCAAGGAAACATCTCAGCCTCTTAACATAGCGTGACCAGTGGCTGGGCAGAAATTTTGTATATGTCACAAGTTCCCTCAGAGCTCCTAAAAGTGAGAGAATCAACATTTAGTTAAACCTCAATTTAGGCTGTAACCTCTAGAATTAATAATAAATATTTAAGTAAACAGTGGTAAAAGCAACCTATCTCCAGATTTATGATAACGTGTAGAACATAACCAGTTTGAATGCATAATATAATGAACAAATGTATCACTTTACAAAAGAAACTCGAAGCAATGCTTGATGGTAACTTTCACTTATCTTGAAATAATTTGAAAAGAAACTTGCTTTCACTAGTTTGTGTTAGTGCCTGATATACTTATCAGTTTTAACATTGGAATCAATTTAAAGTAATAAGAGAAAAGAGCCCTGCCATGTCATGCAAGCAGACCCACCAGGAGCAGGGTGGCCAAAAGTATGTTAACCAGCAAATCTCATCAGCAGGTTGTTGGATAACTCCCTGACAACACAGCCTGGAGCTGCTTGGTTATTAAAGTTAAGTGGGTATTGTCACCAGGAAAGAACATTGGAACTGAGGGTAAGTGATCAGGAGAGGTTGTGTCAGAATCATTGTCAGGGTGAAAAATGGAAATGGGATAGAATTGGAACTCATTGTATGCTCTGGGCCCCGGGGGAGAAATTCAGAAAGAAATACCTTTCTGGTGCTGATCAATTCACCAAAATTTCTCATCGACAGGGACACCTCCATCCTCTACGCGTTAGAGTACAGTTTTTTATTGATGATATAACTAGAACCAAACCTGCATACCTGTATTTACAAATTTAAAATTGCAGTTGGCTAGACTGGGGTAAAAAGCCCTTATTCCATTGTAACTGTTTCTTGTTGGTTTCCACTGACACAATTGGATGAAGATCAGCTACACCATGTCACTGTTCAAATAGTGAAATGTTATGATCAGCAAGGTATATGTGGAAAAAATAAAGTGGGGAGCTTCTCTTGTGTATTTCAGATCCATTACAGAGGCATTATTCATGCCAAGAAACATGAATAGAAGAGCCTTCACACAGAATATCAATTGGCAAAGAAAGATGCTTTTCAGTTAGGTCACTGACTGCAAATATAAAAGGACAAGGTGATTGAAACTGCAGTTACTAATATTCATCTAATACAAAGTGAATGATGTTTAAGTCATTTATGACATTGATAGCTGTGTTTTGTGATGCTGATTTACTGACTCAGGTCAATAGTAAAAGACAACTTAAATGAATTTAAATTGCCATTTAATAACAGATGGAATTTCTACTGGAAAAAAAAGGGATTTAATTTTCAACAATTCCTTTGCTTTTTCTAGACTCTTTCTTATGGCTTAAAAACAACCATGTTTTATCAAAATTGTAAATTTCAGAGTAATATTGGAGTGAGGAAGGTCTAAAAATTTCAAATATTTTATCAGAGAAATGATCAATGATCAGGGTACACCAGTTTATCAGAATGGTCTTCACTTGTTCATTTTTTAATGCTGTAGTGAAAAACCAAGCTCTTGCAAAAATGCCGCCACGGGGGGAGGGGGGGGGGGGGTCAGGGGTGGAAGCAGGTGAGTAACGTTTAGGAATAAGATTCCATAAGGCTTTATATTTACGTCGCACCTGTTACTAAGCCATGACAGGGTAAATGTGTATGCGAAAAATTAACATACAAAAGGAAGTAGGCATGTCATATGTTGGAATATTTAAATATAATGAACTGTCAAGTGAAATGAGTCACTTTCATAGAAAATTGATTGCAAAGTTCACATTCCTGACACAGGCTGGATTTCAGGCAGCTACCCACAAAGATTGAGTAGGTAGTGGTCATTCATGAAATGGTAAGGGGAGGTAGGGAGCTGAGTGACCCTCGCCTTAAAACTGCCAGGTCATGTCAGTTCTGAGGCCAGGTGAACATGCTGGCTCAATTGACAGTTCAGGAAGCAGATGCAGCATTAGCATTCATTTCGAGAGAGGACTGGAATAAAAGAGCAGGGATGTGCTTCTGATGCTCTATTAAGGCTCTGGTCAGATCACATTCGGAACATTTTTCTTATTCATTTGTGGGACTTGGGTGTCACTGGCTGGGCCAACATTGGATAGCCCATCCTCATTTGCCCTTGAGAAGGTGGTGGTGAGCTGTCATCTTGAATCGCTGCAGTCCACTTGCTGTGGGTTGACCCACAATGCCAGTAGGGAGGGAATTGTGAGCACCTTTGGGCCCTGTATCTAAGGAATGATGTGCTGGCATTGGAGGGGGGTCTGGAGGAGGCTTACAAGAATGATCCTGGGGATGAAGGGCTTGTCATATGATGAGAGGTTGCAGACTCTAAGTCTTTCCCCAATGGAGTTCAGAAGGGTAAGGGGTGATCTCATTAAAACTTTTAGAACACTGAGAAGTCTGGAGAGAGTGAATGCGGAAAAGAGGTTTCCACCAGTAGGAGAGAGACTAGGACTGAAAGCACTGACTCAGGGCAAAGGGATGACCCTTTAAAGACCGAGATGAGGAGGAATTTCTTTAGCCAGAGGTTGATTAATCTGTGGAACTCATTGCTGCAGAAAGCCGTGGAGGCCAAGTCATTGGACGAATTTACAACAGAGATGTTCAGATCCTTGATTAATAAGGGGATCAAGGGTTATGGAGACAAGACAGTGGAATAGGGATTGAAGCATATTTCAGCTATGATTGAATGGAGGAGCAGACTCAATGGGTCAAATGGCTTAATTTTGCTCCTATATCTTCTGGTCTTATGACCTAATTGAATTATAATGGTGGCCATTTAATGCCCTCCTTCAGCTGGCTGGTAGTGGATTCTCTGCCTGCTGAACCCAGGTAGCCTGCCTAGGTAATCAGTGGGGGTTCTTCTACTTGTGCAATCCCCCTGGGACAGTGACCATCACCCCTACCTCCACTACTATTCCCCACCTTGCACCCCATCTCACTTGAATGTGTCTGACTTACCTTAAAGACTCACATTCTCTCTTACCTGGTTCAGAGGGTGGTGTCCTCCAAACACATCCTCTTTTTCCCAGCACTATTCACTGACAATTGGCAGCAGTATCTGTGCTGGGTGACCATCCATTAAACAGACAACAGCCTCAATGATGCCTGACACCAGTATTATACCAGCCTTGCTATCCGATAAGGTGAATCAGCCCCCCATTTGCTAACCCATGGCCAGAACCCTACAGAATGATCAAATTAAGGTCATTTATGGGAAATTGTGAACATTAAACTTTTGAATATTATGTCTCTGCTTTCATAGGAGGGCCACAATACTTCTAGATTTAATTTGGTGTGTTAGTCTCAAATGTTAGTCTTATTTTAGGTATAATCACAGTTCCCTTTCAGTTCAACTATTTGTTCCTAAAACATACTAATATTTTTCCTTTTAATCTTAGGAATATTCATTGAACACTGTTTTATTAAAATCTAGTTAGAATTAGTGTATCACTGTGTACACAGTTTACAATGCAACAGAAAGTTTGGAACATGGTAAAATGCTCTTATGTCAGAACCCGGATTTGATTTGCCTTCTTTCGTTTCTAACATCTGCTTCAAACAATGTACATGACTATACCTGTAGGAGTAATTACAACTTTACTCCTTCTCACGAGTTTTAATTTTCTTTTATTCACGTCATGTAAATACTTGAAATACAATAAAATATTAATCACTACTCCCAGTAGGTTGTTTGTGTTTCAAGTTAACAGATCTTGATGTTCTGTTATGTTTATTGACAAATGAGACATAAGCATCATTAATCTTTCCCAAACTTCCAAACAGAATCCAATTAGTACAAGCAGAATTGTAAAAGAAGTAAAGTTCAATTTAGGGTCAGTCACTCGAGCTTTAAGGATAAGGAAATCAGGATTTCTTTTCTTTCAATGGATGAGTGCACTGCTGGCATTTATTGTGCTTCCTAATTGCCCAGAGGGCAGTTTAAGAGTCAACCACATTGCTGTAGGTCTGATGTCACAGACCAGATAAGGATAGCAGTTTCCTTCCCTAAACAACATTAGTGAACTAGATGGGTTTTTCTGACAATCGACATCAGATTTTTATTGGATTATTATCTGCCTGAATTTATACCCAGGTCTCCAGACATAACCTGGGTCTCTGCATTAGCAGTCTAATGACAGCACCACTAGGACACTGTCTTCCCATGGATGGCAACAAAAGGCCTAAAGTCTGAAGATTGCACTCCTTTTGTTAGGTGGTAGAAAGAAAAGACAGAACTCAATGAATGATTGATGGTTAATGACTGAGAGATCACAGATGGCAATGTACCCCAGTTACAGAAATTCTTCAACACGTGGAAAGCCAAAGCCAGCATTATAGTAAGACAGCTGTGATTGTTTTGGTTGAATTTGATCTGTTTTCCTACTATTGTGATTCCTTCTCCTTATTCAAGTACCTCTGCACTATCATTATGTCACCTATCTTCCCAAAACTGAATGTGTTCCCTAAAGCTTCCTAGGGAATTTCTGACTCAAATAGTTTTACTACTTTCTTCACTTAATATCTGATGAGTGAATCCCAACCTTCAGAGATGAATCTAAAGCTGGCAAAACTAGTGCCAATATCTGAAGTCATATTTAGCACAAATGAAGGTGGTTATGATTGTTGAAAGCTAATCATTGGATACCGGGACATAAATGATCTTGGAAAGTAAGAACATGACGTGATATGGAGATAATGCGGGAAAATAGGATAGAAGAGTTGATCAGCTATCAGTGGAATGGTGAGGTAGGCTTAATGGCTTGAATGACCAATGCATGTTCCTACAACACCATAAACTCCAGCTTGCCCCTCAAATCACTTGCCCAAGCTTCACCCTGCACTTCAGTTCATCATGAACTCCAGGCCAGATCCAAGCCCGATCATCTATTATTCCTTTCCTTACCAGTTTCAGTGTTCTACTCATTCCCCAGTAAGTCATCTTCAAAATCATTTCTTCTTACATATCTCCATGTGACTTCATTCCATCCCATCCTTGTAGCTATTTTCTCCTCTTCTTCCAACGCTCTACTAATTCATATTCACTGTGCGTGTCCCCCTTGTTTTCCATACATGTTGGTGGTGGATTTTTCAGACATCTTTACCTTAATGCTTTAGGACGCTATTCCTAAATAGTTCTGCTTCTCGACATCCCCCTCCAAAATCTAGCTCTTTGATCATGCTTTCAGTCATTGTCCTTAATATCCCTACTGCTCCTTTGTGGCTCTGCACTTCTGCTGAAGAACTCTGTAAGTCTGAGAGATAAAAATTACCACATTGTACTTGGCACAACTGTTTACTTTCAGCTTTATTGAATGTGTTTGACTTGTCATCGACTTGTCCACAAAATCTGGACAAGTCAGCAAGGGTTGATATCATGGTCCTTTAACATGGTCATGCAAAAGACCTAATCGCAGTGTCAGTGAAATCCAATAGAACAAATGTCCCTCATTTGATTAAAAATGGGACAGCAAACAGGCTTGAGACTGATACCCATGTGGCATTTGCAGTTCACTGTTTTCAGTATGAGAATACAATATTGACGCAGGGTCCTCTATAACCACCAAAAAAAATGAAAGCAGTTCTGGCCATAAGTGTTCAAAAATACCAAGGCTAAAACAAACAGAGCACAATAAAAGGGCTTAGAATCCATTAGAAAATCACAGAGTGAAAAGAAGTTTTATGGCCAGGAATATTCACAGAGAAACCTTTTATGTTGAGTCTATCCTGAACGTACCCTCAGTTTTCAGGACTACATCTCAATCAATAATCTGTTAACAAGGCATCAGAAAGTGCTAACCTTTCTCCATATGACATTTTATCTGTGCAGTTTAACATTCTGCACACAACTCAGTACATTCTTACCTTTCTCTGTTACTTGTCAGAAAATACTCATAGGATTCAATTTTTCTTTATGGTTATCTCCCTCAAAATTAGAGCTTTCAATCTCTCATTCCTTTTTACATTATCTTAAGGTGACTGGTTCAACACTGGAGTAAGTGAAATCTATTGGCCTTGTCTCGAATATGATTGGTCCACAAAGGCCTTTTTTGAAATTCCCTTTGGGCTTCTCAGTCTCTTATCTGGCCTCTGGCCTTTTGCTATCTTTCACTTTTCTCTATCCTCTCCTGCAATATTTCTAAGCTGTCCAGAAATCAATAGGAGTTTGGTCCAATCTCTTCTATCGTTTTCTGTTAAGACGAAGTTCGGCACTTCTACATTCCTGAAAGAAAAGCACAATTTTCACGTTTCTCCTTTCCATTCATCTCATAGCAACAGATGCCCAATAGGAGAAAGAAGCAGTAATGCCACTGAATTGCTTTTCGTGGCCAGAGGCTGCTGTTATAATTGGCCAGCTTGTCCTAACAGTCTAATGGTAAAGTATCATCAGTTAACATAAGAATCTGGGATTTGAATATAATATTTAGACTAATAATAATCTATCAACATTTGTCATGATGTTTGACCTGGATGTTGTGCAGTCATTTGTAACTTTTCTGTAACATCTGTGGACTCTATGATGCTTTAAGAATTTTAAAAGGACGTTTTGTTGTTTACATTGATTATAAATGGATCACTGTAATCTTATTGGATGAGAAGGTCCATGTGAACTGATAATGTGCCCTACGCACATACAAACAAGGAACAAAAATGACTGATCTGATTTCAATTTCAGCTTTACATTCCAGCATATCTGCAATAGTCTTTTATTCTCTTGGTAATCAAACTCGAACATGGCCTTAAAAATATTTATACACACTTAAGAAGAAGGAACAAGACCTAGTCGGAGTACCAGCAGGAAGGAAATTTGGAAAGAAACCGTGAGGAAAGATATAAAGGAAAATTAGAAGCAGAAAAGCTGGATGGTGAAACCAACCAGGACACAGACACAAATGAAAAACCAAAGCAGGAAAAGACAAAAAAAAGGAACATCATGAATGCTTGTGCAGAGCAGGAGCTATTCTGTTTCAGAAAGATGTCAATTTGTTCTTTTAGGGAGAAACTAAGTATGGAATTCTTGGAAAGCTCTTAGGTGGCACGGTGGCTCAGTGATTAGCACTCATGCCTCACAGTACCAGGGACCCAGGTTCAATTCCAGCTTCAGGCAACTGTCTGTGTGGAGTTTGCACATTCTCCCTGTGTCTGTGTGGGTTTGCTCCAGTTTCCTCCTACAGTCCAAAGATGTGCAGATTAGATGAATTGGCCATGCTAAATTGCCCATAGTGTTAGGTACATTGGGTAGGGGAATGGGTCTGGGTGGGTTACTCTTTGGAGGGTCGATTTGGGCTGAAGGGCCTGTTTCCACACTGTAGGGAATCTAATCTAAGTAAAGTGTGAGCTGGTTAAAAATTTCTGGAAACTGTGTGAATAGCTTAGCAATGCTAAAGGGTCAGTTGTTTTCCTAGAAATGACTGAACTGTAGTGTTATTAATTGGTCAGTTTAGATTAGAGATTAGATTACTTGTTGAATCATGAATTCTGGAGAGCTATCCTGTTAGGAGTGTTGTGACCTGGGGGAGAAAGGGTCCATACAAGCATGCTCTTTTGCTAATAATCATACATATCACCTTCCAGGTAAAAGCTGTTTTATGGATAAGATTCATATATACTCTTTATCTAATGAAGGACCAGAGGTCCAAAAGCCTGTCATTTCAAGGAAACCTGTTGGACTATAACCTGGTGGCGTGTGACTTCTGACTTTGTCCACTCGAATCCAACACCTCCACAATGTACAACAGCATATTGTATTTGTAGCCATGTGGCACGACAGTTGTGCAGCAATGATGTGAATTCTTACAGTTGTGTAAGCATATTTCTTTTATGTGCATTTAAAGTGAAATTTGTCCTTTTTAATTTGAACTATTGTTTGCTTATCAATTTGTGCTTGTATGTTAATTCAGATTTCTATTAAATTTGCAAAAAGTGAAATCTTGTAGTTGCTTCTTTGAGAGTAGTTTGGTAATTCCCATGTTCAATATTCTCATGGCAATTGCAACAGTGCATAAGACAGAGTCAACTAAAGTCATTAACGAGAGATTAAAGTGAAATTGATTTCATGGATTTTATACCTGAGGTTGGAACATGTTATGACTTCTGCTTTCAATAGTTTAAAAAATAACAAAGACTTGTTTCCTCATTGTAGATTTATATTTAAAATGTGTTCAAAAAAAGATTGCAGAATACAGAGGAAAATGTATGAAAGAATGACATCAGCTCAGAAGACAGACAATAAAACCTGATACTTTAGACCTGTGTAGATTATGAGAGAAATCTCAAAGAAAGAAAGAATTTATTTCCTTTCATCTAGTTGTCAAGACATTCTTCCCTTCCTTTCTAGTTTCGGCAGCAAACTGTTCTGTTTATTGACTGTGATTCAGTGACCTTCACAAAGTTCAGGGTAGAGTAACAGCAGTGAAACACAATACATTGGAAATAATGTTATGAACAAAAGTTATTTTACCCCACCCAGACACATTCCCCTACCACTCTACATTTCCTCTGGCTTCTACACATCCCTGAACACTATGGGCGATTTGGCACGGCCAATTAACCTAACCTGTATATCTTTGGACTGTAGGAGGAAACCGGAGTGCCCAGAGAAGATGCAGGGAGAATGGGCACACAGTCGTCCAAGGCTGGAATTGAACCTTGGACCCTGCCGCTGTGAGGTAGCAGTGCTAACCACTGAGCCCTGTGCCGCCCCCACCACTGAACTACTGTGCCACCCTGATTACTGAGCCTCTGTGCTGCCCCTCGCTACACTGTCTTTGCCCATTAATACTTTGAAGACTTCAATCAGATCACCCTTTTAACCTTCTAAACATTAGAGAAACCAGGCTTGATTGTATGATCGCTCTTCATAACTAAACCCTTGAAATCCAGGTTTCATTCTTGCAAATTAGGTTGCATTCCCTCCAAGACCAATGTATCCTTCCTCAGATGTGCTGTCCAGATGTGCCCACAGTACTCCAAGTGATGTCTAACCAGTTTTGTAAAGCAACTGCATAACATCTATGTCCTTATACTCCAATCCTCCAGATATGAAAGCCAGCATTATAACAGCTGCACAGTTTGGAGTACTGCTGTGTCATTTGGATTAGTAATGTCTTGCGTTCAATCCCATTCTTGTATTGCTGTGCCTGTTGGAATGTATGCCTTTGTTGCAATATTTTAAAGTGTAAAATATGAGGTGTTCTACTGCAATTTTCCAAAATATTTCTCAAAACATTCATTTAGAAAATACATAATTTGGGCATCCCACCCTTGAAACCGTATGCTTGCTTTGCAGAAAACTCAGCTTTGGTTCATCAAATTTGTACTAGAGATTTGGTTGAGACAAATTAATTTTTAATAAACTTTCAATTAATTAAGCTAACTAACAGGTCAGGAGAATCCAGATAAGAGAAAATGACAAGAACTTAGAACACAAGATATCCTGACCACATATCTGCCTAGAGAAAAGAATTTAGACACAGGGTTGGGAAAACATGGAGTACTTTGTCCCAGTCAATTGAGATGTTTAACATTGAGAAACTTAATTGAGAATATAGGGTTTTAAAGAATATGGAATAAAGAAAGACAATTGGGATTAAAAGAGTTCAGTTGCTAAAATACTTCAGGCTTAATGGGCTAGATGGGGGTAAGAGGCCTCCTTGTCTTAGCCCAGAAATTGCTGGGTGCAAAAGAAATAGTTTTTCCAATTGAGGATTTGGAAAATAAAAAGATATGATCACAGTACTCACTCCTGATAACTAAACAGTAACCACAACTGGAAAACAAGCATTTGCGACAAGAAAATAAACAAGTTGTACCTGGCTGTTTTTGTTAATATACATGAATAATGCTTAGTAGACGAGATATGGGAGGGTGACCAGCTCCATGACTGGTACATTTCACCATTTCGCAACTTAGTATAACTTTGAATCTGCATGTACTCGAAAAGTTACCTTTATCTTTCACTGTTTACTTTCTTTCTCTAATTCTTGATTTGCCTCAACATTTTTGACCAAAATAGCTGAGGGGCTATACATGAAAGTAAGATGACTTTTGAACATTTGTCCCCAGCATTCAGTATTTGGATGCCTGTTTTAATTTTTTATTTCTTCTTTAGTGCTGTATAGTTGATGTGGAAATGAGCTCTGAATTGCGATGGCACCAAAATTGGTTCTCAGTTTTACCAAAATGGCAGGCAGTGGTAGTGGCCTTACCTCCAGGCCAGGAGAGCTGGGTTCAAGTCCCACCTGTTGAGTGATGTGTCATAACATCTCTGAACAGATTTATTTTATTTTAGAAAGAACCGCACACCTTTTAGATTAATGGTCTGGAAGAATGAAATGTAAAATAAAAACCGAGAGAGAATTGCTGTTGCTGGAAATCAGAAACAAAAACAGAAATTGCTGGAAAAAATCAGCGAGTCCAGCAGCATTTGTGGACAGAAATCAGAGATAATGTTTCAGATCCAATGACCCTTCCTCAGAATTGGAATAATATGTATTGGAAAGGATTAAATGGTTTCAGTTCGAAGTATCTTTTAACAAAGTAAGATACAAGGCGAAAAGAGCAGAACAAAAGATTAACATATGTATTCGAGACAGGGTGGGTGGAGAGTCGAAAAGTATGGTGCTGGATAAACACAGCAGGTCAGGCAGCATCTGAGGAGTAGAAGAGTTGACATTTCGTGCATAAGCCATTCATCAGAAATGTTCATCAGAGTAGGTGTAGAGACTGGCAAGGGCCATGCCAAGGTGATTTAAAGTATAAATAAGGAATGAGCACTTGCAGTTTCTCAGGGTACAGTATTAAACTGCCTAAGACTGGTTCTACCTACATGCTTGAATAAATAATTACAACTTGTACTAGAGTCTCGTGGTTGTTTGTCATTAGTTTAGATTCCCTACAGTGGGGAAACAGGCCCTTTGGCCCAACCAATCCTCTACAGAGCAACCCATCCAGACCCATTTCCCTCTGACTAATGTACTTAGCACTACAAGCAATTTAGCACAGCCAATTCACCTGATCTGTACATCTTTGGACTGTGGGAGGAAACCAGAGCACCTGGAGGAAACCCACACAGACATGGGGAGAATGTGCAAACTCCACACACACAGTCGTCTGAGGCTGGAATTGAACCTGGGACCCTAGTGCTGTGAAGCTCCAGTACAAACCACTGAGCCACTGTGCCGCCCATGTTGTATCACAACACAATGAGCCTGAATGGTCTGTCCTTAAGATATAGGAGCTGAATTATGCCATTCATCCCATTGAGTCTGCACCATTTGATCATGGCTGATGTTTCTCAACTCCATTCTCCTGCCTTCTCCCAGTAATACATGATCCCCTTACTAATCAAGAACCTATCAATCTCTACCTCAAATACATTCCACGCCTTAGCCTTTATAGCCTTCTGCAGCAATGGGTTCTACAGTGTCACCACTCCCTGGATGAAGAACTTCCTTCTTATTTCAGTTCAAAGGGTTGTTCCTTCACTCGGAGGCTGTGTCGTCAAGTCCTAGTCTCCCCTATTAGTGGAAACATACTCTCCGTGTCCATGTCATCCACATCTCAGTATTTTGTAAATTTCAATCAGATCCTCCTCCCAAATTGATTCAAGGTTGTGCTGACACTGGGTGGCTCTTTATGAGCTCTCAACAGAGCTCATAAAGCTCTGGAATGAATTTCTGCTGTGTCTCCTGAATTACCTGCAGCAATTCCTACCATTGCTGCTCCATCATCTTCCCTGCTAGGATCCCCTTCCAATCCATTCTAGCCAGCACCTCCCTCATTTACTTATTTATTTGATTTATTGTTACGTGTAGCTAAGTACAATGAAAAGTTTTGTTGAGAAGCAGTACAGGCAGATCATAGTAAGCAAAGTCATACAGACTATAGGGTGAAAAACACAACCTGGACAGGGGTGTACAGGTCAGACAGCAAAATTAGTAAGGTCAGCATTATTTGAAAGTAGAGAGTCCATTCATCAGTCCAATATAGGCAGGGAAGATGATGTTCTTGAACCTTCTGATGTGTGTGTTCCAGCTTTTATAGCATCTGTCTGACGGAAAAGATTGGAGGTGATCATTACTGGGATGTGATACGTCTTTGATGATGTTGGCAGCCTTTCTGCGGCAGTGAACCATGTAAATGGAGACCAATAATGGAAGGTTGGCATCTGTGACAGTCTGGGCTGTGCATATAACCTTCTGTACTTTCTTACGGTCCTGGGCAGAGCAGTTACCGTACCAGGCTATTATGACCCTGACAGCAAGCTTTCAATGGTACCTCTGTAAGAGTTATGAAGATCTTTTTGAACATGCCAAATTTCCTGACCCACCTGAGGAAGAAGAGACGTTGTTATGCCTTAATTGTCACATCTATGTGGGAAGTCCAGGACAGGTTATCAGTTATCATCACTCCGAGGAACTTGATGCTCTCCACTCTCTCAACCTCAGCTCCATTGACGTATATGGGGTGTGTTCTCCTTCCTTCTCTCTCAAATCAATGATCAGTTCTTTAGTTTTGCTGATATTGAGAGGTTGTTCTCATTGCACCATGTCACCAAGCCCTCCAACTCCTTTCTGTATTCTGCCTAATCATCATTAGATATCTGTCCTGCTAAGGTGGTGACATCAGCAAACTTATGGGTGGCATTCATTTGGAATTTCGCTACACAGTCGTGGGTGTACAGGGCAGATAGTAGGGGGCTGAGGACACACCTATGGAGGCCACCAGTGTTGAGGATTATCATGGAGGAGGTGCAGTTGTCTATCTTCACTGAATGCAGTCTGAGAGTCAGAAAATGTAAGATCCAGTTGCAGAGGGCTGAGCTGAAACCTAGGTCTCGGAGTTTTGAGATCAGTTTGGAGGGGATGATGGTGTTGAAGGTGGAGCTGTAAACAATCAGCAGGAGTCTGATGTTGATGTCCTTGCTGTTCAGATGTTCCAGGGATGAATGAATGTTGTAGTGGTTCTGTTCGCCGAGCTGGAAGTTTTTGTTGCAAACGTTTCGTCCCCTGGCTAGGAGACATCATCAGTGCTCTGGAGCCTCCTGCGAAGCGCTTCTTTGATGTTTCTTCCGGCATTTATAGTGGTCTGTCCTTGCCGCTTTCGGGTGTCAGTTTCAGCTGTCTGCTGTAGTGATTGGTATATTGGGTCCAGGTCGATGTGTCTGTTGATGGAGTTTGTGGATGAATGCCATGCCTCTAGGATTTCCATGGCTGTTCTCTGTCTGGCTTGCCCTATGATAGTATCATTGTAATAGTGTCTTTCTTGCCCGTCTTTTCTACCTCCAGATTTATTTTCTTCCCCATATCCTGACTACTGCCAGAGGCCATCAGGATCTTTACTTCTGAGCCATTCCTCAACTCTACCCACACAGTTTTCATGCCTTTTGACTTTATTTCACTTCTTTGCTGTTGATTTCATTTCATTTCATACTAACAAGGCAACTCTGCTGTCAAATTGTCCAACTGTAAATGAAGCCCATACACAGATGTTGTGAGATTGACAAAATCTGGTTTAATTCACAATACTGTGGGAAGAGAAATTGACTGCATGTATGCAAAATGAACACTCTGCACAGCTGAGTCAAGACCTTCCTCCCCGAGCTTCAGGGTTACAAACGGTCAATGTTAATTACAAGACAATACAGTTTTAATCACAGTTGATAGAAACAATGCTGCTAGTCCAGCAGTATCAGTCAGTTAACAATGACAACACGAGGTTAATTAATCCACTGAAATGGGTGCTAATATTCAGCATCATGGCTGCTATGATTTCTCAGGGCAATGAGCATCCATATCAAGTACCCTGTGCCATTTAGTCTACATGGGCATTGTGGTGACTGAGTTCCTGGGGAGATAGGGAGCGCCTCAGGGATACAGGAGCTGCGATGCCAGTGTCAGGCAGTGAATTTCATTAGGTCAGCTAGATAGCATGTTCCTGCTGTCAGTAAAGGCTTAGGTAATGGCTCTTTTATTGTCTGTTCCTGAGTGTGGCCAAGTTTGAGGTAGCTGTGGCATTATGGATAGGCTCTTTTTGGCTAAAGACAAACATGGTGCCTGGAAGCAAGTGGTCTGCAGGCAAAGTGGGTTTTCCTTCCCCCATAGAGAAAGTGAGGACTGCAGATGCTGGAGATTAGAGTCAAGATTAGAGTGGTGCTGGAAAAGCACAGTAGGTCAGGCAGCATCGGATGAGCAGGAAAATCGATGTTTCAGGCAAAAGCCCTTCATCAGGAATGAGGCTTCCAGACCTGACCTGCTGTGCTTTTCCAGCACCACACTCTTCCCACTGCTCATCTGCCAGTCCTTTCAAAGAACATGGATTCTTGGATATTTAGTTCCCAGTCCTGATCCCCTTGCAGCCACATCTCTGTGATACCTACATTATACCTGCCAATTTCGATGTGTGCTACAAACTCATTTAACTTGTTTTGTTTTCTGCGTATATTTCTTTTTGACACTCTCAGACCTGCATTTATTGTCTTCCTTTTCTCAGTTGTCCCCTTATCTGCTGCGCCTAAAGTTAGATTCTTGACCCTTCCATACTTTTTATCCTGATGAAGCAGCAGTGCTCTGAAAGCTAGTGCTTCCAAGTAAACCTGTTGGACTATAACCTGGTGTTGCGTGATTTTTAACTTTGTACACCCCCGTCCAACACTGGCACCTCCAAATCATACTTTCTATCCTATTACTTGTTGTGATAATTCCTCTTTCTACCAATATTGTTTGTATCTACATGGACCACAACAACTGGATCTTTCTCTCTCCTACTCCAGGGTCCTCTGCAGCCCAGATATGATATCCTGAACCTTGGCATCAGGCAGACAATACAGCTTTTAGGACTCTCGATCCTGGTCACAGAAATCAGTGTCTAAGCCCCTGACAATGTATCCTGGATTACAACTACATTTCTCCTTCCTCCCACTTCTTGAATGCCTCTCTGTGCTTTGGTCACTTAGCTCATCTTCCCTACAGGCCCCATCTCACCCAGACAAGAAGTCAGAATCTCAAACCTGCTACACAAACTCAATGGCTGAGGCGCCTTCAGCATCCTCTACCTGCCTCACTTGTACTCACACCCACCTGACCCTGTCTATTAATGAAATTCGAGGTAGTTAAGGGGTGTTACTGTCTCCTGAAACACAGCATCAAGGTAACTTCCTCCCTCCCTGATGTGTCACAATGCTCGGTCTCCAGCTCATCCACTCTGAGCCTGAGTTTCTCAAACGACTTGCTACAGATGTGGTCATTATGAACCACAATGGGGTCCATTAGCCCCCACATCATGCAGGTATATTACATTTTATTTACTTCATTCTTTATTTGATTTTTAAAGAGTTCCTACTTGGTGTTTAGGTTACAACTTGTAAATGTTTCCCCTATTTACTTCAGTCTGAAAATAGTCTACATTATGCAGTCAAATTAGTTGCTATTCCCAACCAATAACGTATGGTTTTTCTGAGATGTCACTCCTTCTTTTATGATTGGCTCCAATTCTGGGCTTCCATGTATCCTGTAGAAAGACTTATAAACGATGAGCCAAAAAAATCAAAAAGTACATCTTCCCCTCTGTATCGAATTCTTTTGCTGCCTCCAAATTTCCCAACCTATGTCTTCACCCAAACTGTGTCTCACTGCAGATGTGATCTCTCCCTCCTGACCATGCACAGCTTACTGCCGAAACAATTGACGTTCCTATTATTTATACATAAAAGCTACAACAAATGACAGGTATGTCATTAAATACCAATATCCAGATGTTGGTTCCAGAGATGGCAAACATGCTATCAGTTCTTTATTCAAATAGGTAAATTACAAAACAATACAAACAAAAGATTGAGATATGAGTTAAAGCAAGTTTTTAAAAAAACATTATCATAGGTTTTGACAGACAAAAGTTTTGGACTTTTCAGTTGACCCAAAACAAAGTCAATACTACAAGATGGGTGAAAAAATATCCAATAGAGGAAACTTCAGGTAGAATGTAATATCCTCCACCTCCGCGCTCCTCCTCGCCCCTCACCTCCCCCCCCCCCCCCCCCCACCCCCACAAAAGGCAAGCTTGTAGCAGGAGAGACAATTAATACCTACTTTAGGGCCTCTGCTAATTAATGCCTACTTTAGTGACGGCTGGCATTCAATTGGCAGCATGTGAGAAGCCCCACAAAAACATAATCTCATGGGGTTTGCTTATGGGTTGCTGAGTTCCACTTGGTGATGAGCCACCTCCCTCAATTTAATACAACAAATCAGAGAGGTGGACATCACCTAAATTAAATTCTACCATTTGTTACCAAGAGTTACTGAACCTGGAACATGCTGCTACCATCATATGATTGAGGTGACAGCAGGAATAAGTTTGAAGGAATGCCAGATAAGTATGAAGAAGAAAGCAGCTCTGTTGATAGAGTCAGCTGAAGTAAATGGAACTGGAGAGGACTTGTGTGAAGCAAAAATGCTGGCAGTGTGCAGACTGTACTATAATCATAGTCATTTCACATTGAATTTAAAGTGTGAGCTTGGCAATGAGTTTCTGCAAATAGCCAGACTCACGTGACCCTTCAATAAGTGTTCACTTCAACATGCTTCACAAGAGTACACTGACATTTCTTCTATTTCCAGATCTACTTTCTTCATTCCTAAACCAGGAATGTGGAATCCTTGGAAGTGCTTTTACTGATTCTTCAGCTGAGATCAGTTAACCTGATATGGATGATAAAGCATCAAAACTAGAATGTTCACTTGGCTAAATGATTCACTGTCTCAGCTCGGAATCATCGTATATTCAAACTCACAATTAAGTTCAGCAATTTTCGCATAAACTCTGCATACAAATCACATATGAAGAGAAAAATTGTTCAATACATGGCAAGAGATTTTAAGGTTCTGGACAGAGGATATTAATATTTGCCATCTTGTCATAGATTTTTCAGAAGTGATTTACACCTAATATTCTTCAATGCATGATCCTGAGTTAGATTTAAATACTAGAGGTAGAAGTTAAACTTCATGACAAATTTTATTTTTGTCAATTTATCCATTAAATATATTAGAAATGTAGATTCATACTAGGTCCCCAAGTAAAAATCTTTCACTGTTCCAAGTATCGGTAAGATTAAGTCATTCAGATTCCTACATGAAAACAGCCTGCTTCTGTGAATGTGTGTGCAGCATAGTGTATCTGTGCTGAAGCATGTCTGAACAATACTTCCAGCATTTTACATGTGCTTATCTTTCTGTCTGGTATGCAACTATTTGCATGACCCCTCCTTGCTTATGTTCCCCTGGTAACAGTGTCTCCTGAGGATCTCCTCTTGAAAATAATTGTGGCTAATTTTAATGCACTTGCTTTCCCTTATGTTAATTATCGGTTGTTCTTCCAAAAACATATTTTTTGTTCAGACAATGAATGCCTTGTCAACCACCTTCCGAGCACAAGATTGGAGATGATACTGAGCTGGATTTTAAAAAAAGTAATGTTTACAAAAAGTAGCAGCATTCTTCAAAGATCTTGCCATATCAAATTAATGTGTTATTTCTCACCAGATGCAGGAATTAATCAAGTCACTTTTGCTGCCGTTATCTTCAGTGCCAGCTGCTTATGCCCAAGTTCAGCACAATAAACAGTGGGAGAAAAGGATATTACAAATAATCTTATTTCCTTGTGCTGATGCCGAATATTCCTCTTCAAGCTCTATTGGAGATTGAACCCTCTGTAGACTATAAAACCACAGTCACGGAAGCTGCTGGAAAATGCAGTTTGAGCTGAAATGAGACTAACAACTCCTGAAAGCTCAACTGCATATGCGTGACGTGAGACTAACTGTTTCTGAAAGCTGCAAAGAAAGGGCAAAGTCACTAAATCCAAAATGCAAACTATTACAGGTCAAACTGAGCACATTAAAAAACAAAATACAAATTCCACTTTTAAACAGGTTATCCAAACAATTTCAATGACTGTATGATACTTGCTAGACCATTGTCACATTAAACAGTGAAGCTGCATCACTGTAAAATATCAATATTTAATATGATCAAATCTAGTGTTGCTTAATTCAAGCTTTGGGTTGCTGAGATGATATGTTATCCGAATTTCATATTTATTATATTTAAAATGATAAGAGGTCTAAAGATCTGGTGAATACAATCAGTCAAATTGTTAAAACTGAGCATCAAGCAACAACTGAAATTCCATACAGCAAATACTGTGGCCGAGAGTGGTTAGATATCTGGGATAAATGCATGCTAAAAGAATGTTTCATTAGATAATGTGGCAGATTAGTACTGACTGAAATACTATCAGTGTTCAATATAAATGATTTGAAAATGATTGGATTATAATCTTGTTCTATCATGTCATAACTAATAAACATGCAAAAAACAATATCAATTTAATATATATACTGAAACATACACAAAAAAGGTACAGAATTTCAAGTAATTCATTATTACACCAGTAGAAGTAACTCAGTCGTCTTGCAGCCTGATGTACTCATTAGATTGTTCATCATAAATTCATTGTTCCCATTCAATGATCCAATATCATGTGGAAGTAAAAGAGATGCCATCCAGAATGAGAGCCATAATAACAAATAAAAGAGATGGATGATTTTATGCGATTGTACTGAATAACAGTTACTTTTCATGAGCTAAATTGTCCTTACATTTCCTTAGCAAATTATCACTGTACATTCATGATGCTTCACAGAAATTATTATTTTTGCTATTTTAACATGTCAAGTATAATCAAAACTTAGGAATTCTTGGACAAATTCTGCTATTCAGTGAAATTATGACCGATCAACATCTCTACTCCAATCACCTGCTCCATATCCTCTTGTTCCACAGTTCAGCAAGTGCTTATCAGTTTAAGGGTTGGAAATTATTAATAGAGCTCGTCTTTTTTTGTGGGAGAGAGTTCCACACCTACCAGCCTTTATTAGATTAGATTAGACTTACAGTGTAGAAACAGGCCCTTCGGCCCAACAAGTCCACACCGACCCGCCGAAGCGAAACCCACCCATACCCCTACATTACCCCTTACCTAACACTACGGGCAATTTAGCATGGCCAATTCACCTGACCCGCACATCTTTGGACTGTGGGAGGAAACCGGAGCACCCGGAGGAAACCCACGCAGACACGGGGAGAACGTGCAAACTCCACACAGTCAGTCGCCTGAGTCGGGAATTGAACCCGGGTCTTCAGGCGCTGTGAGGCAGCAGTGCTAACCACTGTGCCACCGTGCCGCCCACAACTAAATGGTCTGATTTAAAGGTTATTTTCCCCGATCCATGCTCACGAAATAACCCAGCCACTGCTTTTCAAGATCCTTAAAATTCTATCAAACCTTGAACATCAGATGATTTGGAGGAATCACATCAGTTGGATAATGCCATTGAAATGTCCCCCTTATCGACATTATTTAGATCGATCTCACTTTTCTTCTGGAAATTATGGATTATCCACCCCCAACCATGGGTTCGAAGCTGGGGGCTTGTTAAATCCAATATGCAGGCTGCCTGGCAATAGCAAGGCAAAAGTGAGGACTGCAAATGCTGGAAACCAGAGTTTAGATCAGTGTGGTGTTGGAAAAGCACAGCTGGTCAGGCAGCATCCGAGAGCAGAAAAATCGATGCTTTGGGCAAAAGCCCTTCATCAGGAATGGTGAGATGCCCTGAAAACCTCCAACACAGCAGAACAGTGCAAACCTCTCCCTTGATTGAATGATAAACACAGAAGTAGCCAAATAGGAGACTGCTTCCAGAAACATCACTGAGCTTGTCTTACAGCCAGTGAGCGTTGTCTCAGGACCTCCACATGGTCATCGTGTCAGGGTTGCAAAGTCCATAGAAATATATGATCCTATATTCACAAGAATCTATTCTTAGCTGGCTGAAGAGCCTGTCTAGGTGAAGCAGGAGATTATTAACTTGCATTGCATTTACTGGCAGTAAGACAAGCTCAGTGATGTTTCTGGAAGTAGTCTCCTATTTGGCCACTTCTGTGTTTGTCATTCAATCAAGGGAGAGGTCTGCACTGTTTTGCTTTGTTGGAGATTTTCAGGCACCTCACCATTCCTGATGAAGGGCTTTTGCCCGAAGCATCAATTTTCCTGCTCTCGGATGTTGCCTGACCTGCTGTGCTTTTCAAGCACCACTCTGACCTAACCCATGCCTGGCAATAGCTATCTATCCTTTCCCCTATTACAATTATACCAACAACATTGGTGGCATTGAAAAGCTCACATAGCTTTGGGACAATTGCCAACCTAAAGGGGGCAACCACACCTTACTTTTGACTTGATCCTGCTGCTGGGATTTAACTGGTCAGCAGGAGGCTCATATCAAGCCTCCAACCATAATGTTCTACTTTCACCCATACCTTCTCAAAGATTAGCACCCACACAAACTGCCAAGCCTTGGCACGCAGTGCAATCTTCCCAAATACACACCCAACACTCAGAGTCAGAGATTCATAGAGCTGTACAGCATGGGAACAGATCCTCGTCCATGCTGACCAGATATCCTTAAATTAATCTAGTCCCATTTAGCCCAGATCCCTCTCAACCCCTCCAATTTATACACGTTCCATACATGCACTACTCTCTGTGCGAAAAATTGACCCCTTATGTCCTTTTTAAATCTTTCCCCTCTCATCTTAAATATATGCCTTCTATATGTAGGAAAAAGACTTTGGCTACTCAGGAGCAAGTGTGGACTGCAGATGCTGGAGATCAGCATCGAAAGTGTGGTGCTTGGCTACTCACCCTATCCATGTCCCTCATGATTTTATAAACCTTTATAAGGTCACCCCTCAGCTTCCCATCCTCCAGGGAAAACAGCCCCAGCCAAGTCAAACCCCTCCCTACAGCTTAAATCCTCCAACCCTGCAACACCCTTGCAAATCTTTTCCATACCCTTTCAAGTTTAACAACATCTTTCCTGCAAAAGGGAGACCAGAATTGAACACAGTATTTCAAAAGTGGCCTAACCAATGTCCTGCACAGCTGAAACATGACCTCCAAACTCCAATACTCAATGCACTAACCAATAAAGGCAAGTATACCAAACGCATTCTTCATTACCCTGTCTATCTGTGACTCGACTTTCAAGGAACTATGAACCTGCAGCTCTATGTTCATCAATACTCCCCAGCACCTT
Organism: Hemiscyllium ocellatum; assembly: GCF_020745735.1. Lineage (NCBI taxonomy): Eukaryota > Metazoa > Chordata > Chondrichthyes > Orectolobiformes > Hemiscylliidae > Hemiscyllium > Hemiscyllium ocellatum. The sequence goes on along the minus strand of NC_083413.1, from coordinate 63,960,737 downwards.
ACCATTATGTATAAGTTCTGCCCTGGTTTGTCTTCCTAAAATGCAACATCTTACATTTATCTAAATTAAACTCCTTGGCCCAGCCAACACTATACACCTCTATCCTGAAATAGAGGAAGACTGCCAGGAACTCTGAGGCTGGATCAGGAAAGGCAATCTCTTAACACCAGTTAAACTGTTAAATGGCCACAGGGCAGTTGTGTCTCCTTTGGCAGGTTTTTGTACAATTCCTACCAAAGCAAACTTATAGCTGGGGGTTTAACTCAGCACCACATGGCAGTGTTATTTTCAGTACTGACATCGCAATAGCTTCTCAAATCCACAGTGGTGTTCCAACTCCACTTCTAAAACTCACAAACAGCATCAATTTTATTGATACTGAACTATGTTGTATAAAAAGTAACTAAAGCAAAGAATTAATAGTAGACTGCAATTAATCTCAAGATCAGAGAGACCTAAGGGTTCAGCGACATAATTTTTTGAGGTTTACATCACATATAGTGTGGTTAAGAAGACATTTAGCACACATGCCTTCATTGCTCAGGCCTTTGAGTATATTAGTTAGGACATTATGTTAAGGTTGTACAAGATACTGGTGCCGTCTCTTCTGGAGTACTGTGATCAGTTCTGGCCACACTGTTATAGGATAGATATTATTAAGCTGGAGAGGATTTAGAAGAGATTTACCAGGTTGTTGCTGGGAATGGAGGGTTTGAGTTATAAGGAGAGGTTGGATAAGCTGTAAGGCAGGATGACCCTTTGAGAGATTTATAAAATCATGAGGGGCATAGCTAAGGTGAATAGCAGGTGTCTTTTCCTGAGGATGGAGGATTTTAAGACTAGAGGGTATACTTTCAAGGTAACAGGAAAAGATTTAAAAAAGACATGAGAGATAATTTATTTTAAACAAAGTGTGGTTCGTGTGAGGAATGAACTTCCGGAAGACATGGTGGATGCAGGAACAGTTACAACATTTAAAGGACATTTAGATAAGTACATGAATAAGAAATATAGCATATGGGCCTGGCGCAGGCAGGTGGGACTAGTTTCATTTGGGATTATTGTTGGCATGGACTGCTTATACTGAAGGGTCTGTTTCTGTTCTGTATGCCTCCATCAAATAGTCCAATCTCAATGTGAAAAAGTAGCTGTTAGTTTCTAAGGTTAATATAGAATAATACCTTTCATCACATCTTCCTTTCAAATTCCTTGTTTTTGCTGATATATTGTTTGCTAAACATCCATCTTCATCAAATTTTAACTAATGTGGAAATACGCATTGCACATCAATATTTAAGCAATAACCTATGCACAAATGACACACAGAAAACAAACTTGGGGCAAATACTTTTATTTCAAACTTATCAGCGCTTTACATTTTTTTTTACTACTCGTGCTGTGGTGCATTAAAGAAACTAGTTAGCCTCTTTGGCGTAGTTAGTCACTTTTGTTCTATAGCTGAATAGATTGTGTACTGTTAGGGACTTTTACAAAAAAAGGGAATATAAGATCTGGCAGTCTCAGACATTTATGTCGGCTCTATGGATTGACATCTGCAGGCAATGTTGATGACAAGCCAGATATTTTACACAGATTTATTTTAACATAGAAAAAATGTAACAGTACAATTACAGGCATCCATAATATGCTGCACAAGATGGTAAATCTCAAGCTGCTAAAAATAAAATTTAAAATGACAAGTCACAACACTAGAAAGTTATAACAGCAGTATCAATAAAAAGTATTTGTTTTTCTCTGCTTATACACACAGTCTACACACAAGCAACAACTACTTGATTAAGCTTTAGTGAAGTACTAACGTACTCAACTAGCATTTGATTGGTTGGTAAGTCAAAAGAAATTAAGAACTGATTATTTATTACCCTTTCAGCTCAGGGTTTGTACCAAGATTGTGCTCACTCCAAGTTAGGTTATACTTATGTCTGATCCTCAAGCATTTGTCTCAGGAAAAGTTTGTACACATAAAGTGATGGACACAAATGTACTGCAGCTGATTATCTGAAACTCATATTAAGCAAAGTAGAACAAAATAATGGTTCTTTCTATCTAATGTTGTACAAATTGATTGATTATTTATTCCCATTAGACCACAAAACCAAAAGAAATAAGAAAACATGTAGGTCATTCGGCCCCTCGAGCTTGCTCTACCATTCAATAGGATCGTAGCTGAACCAACTCTCCTTACATCAACTGTCCTGCCCTTTTCCCAACCCTTTGATTCCCCTACTGATCAAGAATCTATCTCAGCCTTAAACATATAAATGCCCCCACAGCTCTTTGCGGGAAGGAGTTCCAAAGATATATAACCCTCCAAGAGAAGAAATTTCTCCTGTCCCAGTCTTAAATTAGTGTCCCTTAATTTTGAAATTATGCCCATTGTTTCCTAGACCTTCTCATGAGAGGAAACATCCTCTTAGCACTTATCTTGTCAAGTCCCTTAAGAATTCTATAGGTTTCACTGAGATCACCTCTTGTTCTTCTAAATTCCAATGAATACCATCCCAACGCATTTAACCTTTGTGCAGAAGACAATCCCTCCATATTGGGGATCATGAGTTTTCTGAATTACCTCCAATGAAGTAATAATATCTTTTCTTTTAAAAATGGGACCAAAACAAGACTTCCCTTCTCTGTACTCTTATACTCCAGCTTTTTAACAGTTAGAGATGATGGGATGTGATTATTTTTACACAATTTCATGTTGATCCACATTTGTACAGAATCATTAAATTATTGACCTTTGCAGAACAGCAGGTTCACATTTAGGTGTAATACACCTTTGGTGAAAATTCGGTACAATCTGATCCTGCAGGGCTAATGAATGTTCCAGTTTCACATCAACCTTAGGATGTTGTAAACTCAGTAAGTATAATTGAATTACACACAACATTGTCCGAATAGAAGATATTCTGCCAACGGATGGAATGACATTCATCACACCATTTATTGAAAACTGCACAAATGTCCTGAATGATAGAAACCTCAGTTTATAATATCTTACCAAAATCAAATGAACAGGAGAAGGTCAGTCAACCCATCAAGACCTTTTTTGCCAAACGACTAGGACATAAAATGCATCTAATTAATTGCCTTGGTTACATGTCATTTTTAATTAAGTCTATCCTAGTTTTTAGCTTTGGAACTTCCAATTCATCTCACCTCTACAGGATATTTTTTGGGGGAAAATTGATCCAAATTTTCACAATCCCTTGTGAACAGTGCTTTCTGATACCTACATGGATGAACTCTAATTTAGTTACAAGCCCCCTTGTTCTGGTCTCTTCCACCAGAGTAAATAGTTTAAATTGGGCTGCATTCAGTAATCAGACACACTTGGTGCCTCAAATGCATGTATATATTGTCTTCTACAAGTAAGATATGCCTTTGGTTTGTTTATTGGATAGAGTCAAATTTCAATGTTTGTTTGTTTCTCCTTGTGCGACTATACAGAACCAAACTGCTTTAGGGACTATGTATGATATAAAGATACCTTGTATAAATAGAGTATATTTGTGAAATAAGGTTGTCTGCCCATCTACCTAGTCCATAAATCATTTAGTCAACTGAAAGCATATTAGTTGATTCACCTCTTCATCATGTATACTGAAAGGAATACACACCTGTCATTCTACCTGTTCTTACATTTGAAACTTTTCAGCACTGCTACCATTCTGGCAAATTTGCAGTGTACTTTAACCAAAAGCAATATATCCCACTGCATGAAATGCAGTGTCTGGAATGAAATTCAGCACTTCAGGTACTGATTAATCACACATTTATACAACCAGTAGCATAATTTCCATCTCAATATGTTTGAGCCTGCTTGAGATAAAGGTAAACATTCCAACAATCTTTTTTTGTTGTAATCGGTTTCAGCTCAAAAGGACGCCATTTAGCTTGTTGGATCTCCTACAACTCTCTGCAGAGCAAGACAGTCCATCACATTTCACCAATCTATCCACCTAGGCATGGACGTTCATTTCCTTTTGGTGCCAATACATTTTACTTTTTAAATCATCGATTGTCTCCACTTCCACTAACCATGGACAAGGCCCGGGAGAAAATTATGGCCCTGTACTTCGCCTTCTCCAGGTCCATTGACCTGCTTCACCTCTGCTTCACCTCTCCCACCACATCCTTTAGGAACTGTTTGGAACTGCAGTCATAGTGGGTTCACATTGTTTCATATAAATTTAGCAAAACTTCTTGGTGTTACACTATTTCTCTACTTATAAAATCTATTGAATGCTCAGATTTCAATGTGGTCCACTTCATGACTACAGTTTTGTTAGGCAATTAACACAATGTGGCTGTTCCTATAATACAATGAGTTCTGCATCATTGAACCTGGCGCTATGCAATGTTCAGACAGCAAAAGACTTAGACTTTTTTAAATAAACACAATTACATCTTGCATTGAGTGATAAATATATTCTCATTCTAAACAGAAACTGACCACATTTACCAATGTCCAGCACAAAGTGTATAATAGAAGACCAAAATATCATAGGTGATTGAAACCTCAAATATTAACAGAAAATGCTGAAAGTACTCAGTAAAGCAGGCAGCACTGTTGAGAGAGAAACAGAATCAACACTTCATGTCTATGATCTTCACTAGTATTTCAAAGGACCACTGGTCTGTTTCTCTCTGCACAGATGTGAAACCTGGATAGAGTAGACATGAGAAGATATTTCCACTAGGATGAGAGACTAAGATCCGAGGGCACAGCCACAGAGTGAAGGGGTGGCACTTTAGAACTGAGATGAGGAGGAAATTCTTCAACCAGAAGGTGGCAAATTTGCCGAACTCATTTCCACAGAAGGCTGTGGTGGCTAAGTCTTTGAGTGTCTTGATTAGCCATTAACTAGTAAGGGTATGGAGAAGGCAAGTGAATAGAGTTGAGAAACATAACAGCCATGATTGAATGGCAGAGCAGACTCCATGGTCTGAATGGCCTAATTCTGTTCTTGTATCTTATGGTCTTATGCTCTCAGACACATTGTGCATTTCCAATATTTCCTATTTCTTATTGAGCAAAAGTAACCCCTTTTTCAGTCCTGCAAAAAGTAATCAGCCTCTTGTTCCCTTCCACCAGGAAACACAGCGGCACTTGCCCGAGATCTAGATTGCCACTCTTTTCAAGGTGAATGTAAAACAAAAATTAATGTACAATTTAAGCATAAAGAGGATGATGTCCAAAAACAAAACCGATAATTTATAAAATGAACAAATAATAAAAATGACCATTAAGAAGTGACAAGCAGCAGAGCAATCGCCTTTGTCTTTTTACTTCAGAAGCAGAGTTAAGTTGTAATCTTGGTCACATGGGAAGGGAGGGTATGGGGACCAAACAACGGAGTTCTGGCTTACTAGCACTGCCCTTGCCTTCACCTCTGGTAGCATACATATTGAGGTGACCTCAGCAGAATTCATACAAAAGTGGAATTCAGAGCATGTTCCCTTGCATAAAATCACAGAATCCCTATAATTTGTAAGCAGGCCATTTCGCCCATCAAGTCCACACCAACCTGCTGAAGAGCATCCCATTCAGAGCCACTCTCCTACCCATGGCATTTCCTGTGGCTAATCCACTGATCCTGCACATCCCTGGACACGATGAGCAATATAAGCTTGGCCCAATCTAGGCCCATATATACGTCCAGTATGTTGCTAGGGGGAGCTGGAGGCTGAGGATGAATGTGTTTCCACTCTGAGTTGCCCCTGTCACTGTATGCACACCTGTCTCACACTCAGACTCACTCCAACACACACACTCTCTCACACATCCCTACTTGAGGGGGTGGGGGGAATACTAACCACCTCTGCTGAGCCCTGTCCTTGCGCATATCATTTCCTGTGTCATACAGTCATAGAGTCATAGAGATATACAGCAGGAAAACAGACCCTTCAGTCCAATTCGTCCATACCGACCAGACATCCTAACTTAATTTGCTAGCACTTGGCCCAGATCCCTCTAAACCCTTCCTATTCATACACCCATCCAGATGCCTTTTAAATGTTGCAATTGTACCAGCCTCTACCACTTCCTATGGCAGCTCATTCCATACGCACACTACCCTGTGTGACAAAATTGCCCCTTAGGGCCCTTTTATATCTTTCCCCTCTCACCCTAAACCGGTGCCCTCTAGTTCTGGACTCCCCCACCCGAGGGAAAAGACCTTGTCTATTTATCCTTGTCTATTTACACCTCTTGTTTCCCAAAACTAATCTTTTAATTAAAATTCTACATCATGGGACCCATTCTGATAACCCTCCTTTGCATTCACAGAACCCTCACATTCTTCTTCAAGTGCGGTGATGATACCTGAATGCAAAATCAAAACAGTCAGTGCTGGATAAACTGAGCAGGACTAGCAGCAGCCATGGAGTGAAAAAGATTTAATTAATATTTCAACTCTGATGTAATTCTTCTTTTTTAGTAGTATGTTTTTATTTCAGATCTTCAGTATCCAGGTTTTGGTCTCAAAATGCACTAATTGCTGCCTAACCAGAGTTTTATAATATTTGGTGTAGCTTCCCTGCTGTTCACATTCAATGCTTCTATTTACGTAGCCCAAGATCCCACATACTTTGTTTTACCACGCTCTTAATGCACCCTTTCACATACACGTCCAAGCCCCTCTGCTCCCATACACCTTTCAGAACTGTGCCATTTTATTTATGTTGCCTTTCTCTATCCCTTCTGCTAAAATGCACGACCTCTCACTTTTTTGTGCTAAATTCCCTTTGCCATTTGTCTGCCCATTATACCAGCCTCTGCCTTGTTACAACCAATTTATATCATCCTCACTACTTGTCACCCCTTCAAGTTTGATATCATCAGCAACTTTTGAAATAATACTCTATATTCTAACAAGTCAAGCATATATCAGAAAAGTTGTAGTTCTAGTACTGACAATTTTTTGGGGTGTGTGTCCATTTTTAATTTATTTTTCTACATAAACTTCAATAACTCTTTCATCCAGAGTGATTAGTTTTGTTTTACTATGTGGAAAACAGTCTGATCCACTGTTTTTGATCTCAAATGAAATGGCAGTGTATTTCCCCACACACAAATTTTACCTGCTCCAGTTCCATTCACTCGCTCAACCTAACACTGTCTCTCTACAAGTTTCTTCTCCCACACATTTACAATACCACTTAACCTCACACCTTAAGCAAATATGTTCTCAACTGCTTCATTTAAGTCATTGTTAAGTCTATTGAAAAGCCAAGGCCTCAGTGCAGATCCCTGGAGGATATGGCTAGTTTACAAATTGGTGTACATACCTATCTTCTGATCTCCTAACCATTCCCTTAACAATTGGCCTGATATAGCTTGTATCATTAATCTATGGCTTGTCTCCAAGACCAAATGTAGAAAGATATTTTGTGCGTGTCTATCTACAAGTTTAACATTATTGTCCACCTTGTCTGTCTTATTTTTGAAGGCCTTAAATTAATCATGTACAGGGACTCAGTCTCAGTGATTTCTTATTGAGAACTTAGCAGCCATTTGCCATTAATGAGTGAATGCACTGTTTCCTGTTTACTACAATGAACGTTTTTATGGCATGGTGCTCTTTTAGTCTGTGCCTAATGAATTGATACCATACTTATATCAATCTTAACTTTTTAGGATCTCTGCTAAACTTAAATGGTATTGATTTCTTATTCAATTAATTGAACATTTAGAACATATCAGTGATTTAAGAGCAAAGGCTACATCATTAAAATAATATAAATGTTGGAATATGAATTCAGAATTCATACCTAGGAGAGACTCACAGATTCTATTGATTAACTGGATAGTTTTAATATACAATTTCATTGGAGTTTGATTTCTGTGATAAAGTTTTTCTCGACTGTTATTATTTACTTACATGTAATGTTTTATCTTACAAATAAGCAATGAACCTGAAATGAACATCCATGTGAAATTTTCTGCAATGACAATAATGTAAAAGTGAAGTGGTATGCAAAGCACCTTATAGTTCCAGGTATAGATAATATGTAAGTAATTGATAAGGATTACTTTCCAGATATTTAGAAATAGATTGAATTATATTTAGTCTTATTTTTCTGCTGGCACTAGTTGCAGTAAATTATAGACAACTTGCTGATGATGCAAGAATAACAAAGCAAATTTAATCAAATAGTCAGGCTGGCTATTTGACACAAATGTTTTACAGTGATTAAGAAACTGACTGAATGAAACTTCAAGTACATTTCCAAATCACAAACAGAAAGTGCTGAAGAAACTCAATAGACCTGCCATCATCTGTAGAGAGAGAAATAGAATGAACGTTTCGAGTCCAATGTGAGTCTTTCTTACACTCAACATGCTAAGTCTGTTTTGCTCTCTCGACAGATGCTTTCTGACCTGCTGCATTTCTCCATTTCTTAGTAATATTTCTTAGGTTAACATAATCAGTTAAGATATAGATACATACCAGACTAGATCAGCTCTGCTTAACTTGAGATTAGAAGACTGTTGCACAAAACAATGTCCAGGCCCTGAATTTCTGCAGTGGTTTTTCTAACTTCCAGTTGTAACTCCTGCATAACACCAGTGCAACTTACATAAATTACCCATGTTTATTAAAGGTCAGACGTCAGTATCATTAAATTTCACCTTCATTCCCAAATGAACTGGAAATTTGTGATCCACAGAATCTCAAGATAACAGATTAATGTTTCCTACACAGAGATTAATTGTATAAACTCCAGCTCACTCAGCTCATTCCAACAAAGATTAATGGTCATTTGTAAAAGCCATTTTTGAGTAGTCAATCATGTCTTCCATGAAGAGTATTTCTGCTCAAACATCTGTACTGAATAGCTGCAATAAAAAGTTTTGGACATGACTAACATTTCACTGGCTTATCAGATATTTTCTAATCAACCTGTTCAGAGATATTATTATGCACTTCTGGAGCAGGTGGGACTTGAACCTGTGGGGTATGAGTGTCTCCTGGCTCAGAGTTAGAGACCATACCGCTAAACCAAAGGAGCTCTATCACTGACATAACACTCCAATGATGATAATGAAAATCACCCTTTCAGGCTTAGCAACTATTCTTTGAAGTAACTTGATGAATCATTGCAATTTAAAGTAGCAGACTGTGTCTCGTACTGAAACCAAAAGAGAGAATGCTGGAAAATCTCAGCAGGTCTGGCAGCATCTGTAAGGAGAGAAAAGAGCTGACCTTTCGAGTCTAACTGACCCTTTGTCAAAGCTGAATGGGAAGCAGTGCATTCTTTGGGGAAGAGACTTTTCTTTCTTAATTCCAAAACTAACTATTGCTTTCAATTGTATGTATCAATATTAATCGGCTCATTCACAAGCTAAGAATTGTTCATTGAGAATAATACTTATAATAAAGAGGAAGATCTATTGCACTGGTATGTACATTTACAGGTCATTGCAGGGCAATTGAAAATAATTCTGGGATATTACATAGAATACTCGTGTTTTTACGAGTGAGGATAGGCAAAGCTTGAACTGTTTGTTAATGTTCTCTCATCTATATAAATTTCCACTGTTTAGCCTGCTTTTCCACTGCTAGTTTTATGAAGCTCTCAGACTCCAGGGCCTATCATGATGATCTCTGTTAAGCCATGTGTGGATGAAGGAGTCAAAAATGCTAATGAAAGTCCACAGGTGCCATAAAATCTGATGGACTGGGAGTAAAGATGGACAAGTCACACTCACAGCCAACTAATAAGGTGATTGCATAAACTGCACCTTTAGGGTTGAAGATTGCATGAAATTGCAGGCGTACAAGTGATATGGCATATGTAGTTTCACCCAAGAGGAAGGGTAAACGTTTGTTTTGCTGCAGTTATCCTCGGAAACCATGAAATATACAATATTAATTCTTATCTAACTTTAGCTCAAGTGAATTGCAGTTTTAAGATTTTTAAACATGCCAGCTTCAAGAAACGCTTTTGGCAAATCTTTCATGTCACAATACAAAGCACATCAAACAAATATTTTATCACTCGCCTTGAAATAAGTAGGCAGCTCAATTCACTGTTCAATCCTCCTTGAAATAAAATGTGTCCAGCACTATTTTTGTGGAGACTGCACCTCACTAAACTAAATAAAGAAAATACATTAACTCAAACAAAATGTTACCTGTTAGCAATTTTAAATTCCATACATATTTGATGGAATATAAACGGATTTTTGTGGTTCAAAAGCTCTGTGAAATAATTATTATAGAATTTGATTTTTTTTCTCAACAGAGGAATGCTGAAGCAGACATAATTTGCACAACTGCTTTCCTTTGCTTATTTTCAATATGGTATTTACATCGTGAAATATAAAATTTAACTTTTCATTTTTAAACTTCCTCCATTTTTCGAATGACAGCATAACCCAATGGGGAAAGTTTTTTTTATTACAAACAAATAAATAAAGTACTTCAGAAAATTTCAAGTTACAGATACTGGTACGTGATTTCACAAAGTTAATAGTTCTTGGCGCAAAGATAGAACATTCAGATAACCACGAAAAGAACACTCAGATATAACAAAAGAAAGATAGGCATTATAACTATTGTTGGATGTTAACTCTTGGACCCAGATGATGATATGTCATTGCAAGTTGCTTTCGAATTCAGAAAATCTGAAAGTTCTTTACATATTACCAGCAACAGCAATCTAAATAATATTTGACCATACCAAACATTGCTGGACATCAAAACTTTGTTGAGGACTTGAAAGATTAGAGGTTTCTTAATAAGGAAGTGTTGAATCATCCCACTCAAGCTGTTCCCGCCTGGTGACGTTCTGCTGATCTTCATGCTCAGCTTCCTCTTCTTCCTCACTTTCCTCCGAATCAGCGCTCGTGATGTCATCCTCCTCTCCTTCTTCCTCATCCTCGCTCTCTTGTTCACTGTGCTGTTGGTCTTCATAGTTCTGAAATATAGTCACAAACAGCCCATGTTTCACTGACAGTGGTGTGAGGGGACATGACCCTGCTGCCTGCCACTACGTCAAGCAATTGCAGGATGTAACAGAGATGTGGTTGTGATGGCTGAGGACCATAATTCCTGCCCTCCATCATCTGTGTAGACTGTGGCAGATATCCCACTTTGACGCAAAGGATGGCTTAAAACATTTGCTGCACAAAAGCCAACCAAGTGACTGGGTGTGCAGTGTGAAGCCCTGATAATGGAATCTGGAAAACTGTTCCAAAGTGAGCCCATGTGGCAATTAGTCATGGTGAAGACACAAGGGAACTTTAGTTCCATGCAAATGGGGAGCAGAAGCAGCTCAGGAAAACTGAAATTGTTGTCTGCTCAGTGCGGTGGTGCTTAGAAAAAGCAATAAACCATTCAGCCTGTCATGCCTCCTTCACACTCCTTTTCCACAATATCTCCATATCCCCAGGATGTCATTAGTTTTCAGAAACCTGTCAATTTCTATCTTGAATCTGCTCAATGACTGAGGTTCCACAGACCAATGTGGTAGAGAATTCCAAAGAGTCACCACCCTCTAAACAATGAATTTCCTACTCTCAACTCAGTCTTAGATATCCTATCTATTATTTTGTAATTCTGTCCCCTGGTCAGAGAGTCATCAGCAAGGGGAAATATCCTATCTACTCTCACATTTCACACACTGTCAGAGATTTGCAAGTTTCAAAGGGATCACATCTTATTTTGAAACCTCAGAGAATACAGAGCCCGTTCCCTCAATCTCTCCTCATAAGAATATTCTCCCAGAGAACATCAACTAGGTGGAAGTGGGTACTACAGATGCTGGAGATTAGAGTCAGGATTACAGTGGTGCTGGAAAAGCACAGCAGGTCGGGCAGCATCCGAGGAGCAGGACAATCAACATTTCAGGCAAAAGCCCTTCATCAGGAATCTGAAAAAGCCATTCCTGATGAAGGGCTTTTGCCCAAAACATTGATTTTCCTGCTCCTCTGATGCTGCCTGACCTGCTGCGCTTTTCCAGCATGACTCTAATCTTTATTCTGGTGAACCTCCATTGGCAAGAATATCCTTCTTTTAGGTGAAGCAACGAGAACTGAAGAGAATATTCAAGTGGGTTCTAACCAATATATCGTACTCCTGTACTCAACAAAGACAAGTACAGGTTTTGTTTTTCTACACGTTAGTTTTTAATGACTCATGAACAGAGACACCAGGTACCACTGGATTTAATATTTAGAAAATCTCATCATTTTAAAAAATATTTTGTCTTTCTGTTTTTACTATTAAACTACTTAACATTTCTTCAGATTATATTTCATTTGTCATATCCATTCACTTAGTCTGTCCAGGTCTGCATGAAGCCCCTTGCATACTCTTCATAACTTACATTTCCATCTACTTCTATCTCATCAGCAATTTTGGGAATATTACACAAACACAGAATACTGGAGAAACTCAGCAGATTTGGCAGCACTTGTGCGAAGAGAAACAGAGTTAGCATTATGAAACCAGCATGACCTTTCTTCAGAACAATTGGTTTCCACATCATTTATGTAGACTGCAAAAAGCTGTTGTTTCATGATCTATTTAATTCCTCCTCCCTCTTTTCTGTCATTTCAGATACCCCCAATCCTGATTAGTTTATTAGCCCCAATCCCATGAACTGTAAATTTCTTTACTAACCTCCTATACATACCTTATTAAAAGACTTTTGAAAATTGTGGCTCTCCTTTACCTATGCCAGAGCGCATAAGTTTAAAGTGAGGAGCAAATGGTTTAGAGAAGATATGAGAAAGAGGTTTTTCACCCAGACGGTGGTAGATATGTGGAAAGTGGTGTCTGAGAGGGTGGTGAAGGTAGATACTCTCGAAATATTTAAGAAGCTTCAAAATAAGTACATAAAATACCAGGATATAGTAGTTAAAAATCACACAACACCAGATTATAGTCCAACAGGTTTATAATCCAACAGATAGTGGAGGGCTCAATCGTAACACAGAATTTATAGCAAAACAGTGATAGTTTTTGAGCTCAGAGTTCTACATGAATGTATGCAGTTTTGAGCAAAGTGCAATGTAACTCTGCAAGTACAAATTCACCCCACAAAATATATATGTGCATGTGGGTCTTTGTCTGTCTGTCTGGAGTGGGGGTTTTTTGTGTGTGTGTGTGTGTGCGCGTGTGCGTGTGCATGTGTGTGTGTATACCTTCAACATGAATTTATGTAAAACTTTGTTATCTCACTTTTTAGATTAGAATCAATCTAAACATCAGGTCATAGACAGAGAACACAGGGGCTAACACCTTCAGCATATTATCTAGCTATCACCATTGTTAGCAGCTAACCCAAGAATGCAACTTTAAAAACAAGGTTTTGTGATTTACACATGAAAGAAGTGACACTATCACTGTATTCTAACAGATGAAAGGTTTAACAGACAATCAATTTTTCAATGTATAATTTCAGTTACATCACACTGCAAATTTTTGCTATAAATTCGGTGTTACGATCGAGCCTTCCACTATCACCTGATGAAGGAGCAGTGCTCTGAAAGCTAGTGTGCTTCCAACTAAACCTGTTGGACTATAACCTGGTGTTGTGTGATTTTTAACTTTGTACACCCCAGTCCAACACCGGCATCTCCAAATCAAGGGTATAGTAGGCTATGGATGAAGTGTAGGTAAACTGGATTAGTATAGTTTGCTGTTTGATGGTTGGCATAGACATAGGTGGTTGAATGGCTAGTTTCTATGCTGTAAGGGCTGTGTGACACTCTGTAACAAACAACGTTCCCAGAAAAAAATCTCCCAACATGTTTGTCAAACATTATTTCCCTTTCACAAATGGATGTTGAATCTACTCAATTTTAACCATTATTTTCAGTGTCCAGTAATTGCATTGTTTATTATTTTCCCTCCCAGTGACATTATCCTAACAGGTCTGCAGCTTTCTGCTTTCTTTCCCTATTCCTCCTTAAACTTGTGATGACATTACATTTGCCACTTTTCTTGGTTAAACCTTTTATGCTTAGTATTTCTGAGAAATGTTCTGCCTCTTCTTCTGTGAAGGCAGACACACAGTAATTGTTTAGCTTCTCGGCCACTACTACCTACCATCTCTAGTATCTACTATCTTTACTGTTCTCTACTATCACTTCACTTGTCTCCATTTGTAATGGGTGCACATTTGTCCTTGCAAAACTCTTCATTTTCACATATTAAAGACGTTTTGATTGTCCACCTTTTTGATTCTCACTAGCTTATCTTTATCATTCCCTTTTCAGTTTTTTTTGTACCAGTCTCTTGGTCATCCTTTGCTGGGTTCTAAATTACTCCTAATCCTCCAGCTTACTGCTATTTCTGGTATATTTGTTAGCTAAATCTTTTGATCTAATTCAGCTTTTAGCTTCTTTTCTTTGTTGATTCATTTGTCCAATTGGGTATTTGTGCCTTAAAGGAATGGATATCTCATGAAGATCATGCAGCAATTATTATCGATACAATCCACTGGGTGTGAGCAGACAAATCTTTTAGTGTATTTTTCTGATCCACGACAGCCAAGTTGTCCTTTCTATCATTATTTTTTCCTTTGTTCAGATTCAAACTGCAGGTTTGGAAGTAAGTGTACTATATTCAAAACCAAATGCAATTGCAAAATTCTATCACTTTAATCCGAAATAGGTTCTTTACAGCAAGTTTGTTAATTAGATCATCCTCATTACATTTTATGAAATCTTGAACAGACTGATCCCTAGTCGGCTCTTCAACAAACTGTCTGAGAAATCTATCTTCTGCACAATCTTGGAAAGTATCCAGGAACTCAGTATTACTGCTGATCAGGTTTACCCAGTTGACGTGTAAATTGAAGTCACCCATTCATACTGTATTACTCACATTACAAGCAGTTCTAATTTTCCAAGCAATACCATGCCCATTATTACCACAACTGCTTCATGGTCTACAAACAATTCCCACTGATGTTTCTGCTCCTTGCATTTTCTGAACTGCACCCAAACTGATTCTACTTTTTGATCTTTTGCCCTAGGATCCTGCCTTATCTCTTATTTAATCTGCTACCTCACATTCTATTTCATCTTGCCTACCCTTCTTAAATGTCACGTAATATTGAATATATAGTTCCCTATCTTAATCATCCTACAGCAATGTCTCTGTAACAGCAATTAAAAAGTCATACTAATAGATCACAGTTGGTGTCTTCAAACCATCATCAATGTTTTGAATTCAGCAAATATTCCACTGGAGTAACTTTAACAGGCCCTTAACATGATTCTGCATTTTGATACTATTTGGTGCTTGTCTTTTCTTCATATGTCTTCTGATTTGTTTAAAACTCCCACTCCCAGTTTTGGTTTCCTCCAATCTGAGCTCCCTCTTAGATTCCCATTCCCTGCCAATCTAATTTACCAGCAGTAGCAAATCTCACTGTTAAGAAATTAGTCACAGAATTGCTGAGATTGTGACTACCTATCCATTTTGTATAGATGTCATCTGCTGCAGTTCTAACCCTAATGCCTTAGAGTCTGCTCTCCTCATTCTCTCACCAGTTCTCCAGCTACATGCCCAAACACTCAATTCTCCTTTGCCTTATTTTCACCAGCTTCTGTGAGTGGGCATAATCCTGAAATCATGCTACATTTGACATTCCTTTTTTTAAAACTTCTTCAATTTTGCTTTCAGAATCTTATTCTTCACCCAACTCATATCATCATGTTCAACCTCCCCTAGAAGTATGCCCTGCAGCTCTATGAAGAGGCTGTCAATTGCTCAGCATCATTGTGGAGCTGGGGCCCATGGTGAACAGGAGTTGCCTGTTTAATACAGTTAGATATTTGGAAGTGTGCAGTTAGTCAGATCCTGCAGTGCAGCCTCTGAATCCAGTGGTGCACAGTCTCAGGTGAAGAGGTTGACCGTTGGTAGTTGAATAGTGGTTGGGATAGTTGTCCTGATTCCTGACAGCTCATTGAAGCTCAGAGTAGTGAGAGGGCTTTGGAGTTGGAACTACTATTGAAGGTAGTCATTGGTCAGATTTTTTAAAATGAGAAAATCTGAAGTCCTTCACGAAGGACGAGTTGAAAGAATTTTTATAGCTCACACTGATCACTGACAGCTGTGTGGGTTGTGGGAAACTTCATGGTATCCATCTTGGTTTGTCTGTTTTTTATGTGAGGTTTGACCAACATTTGTCTGTTATTTCATGTTTACGTCATTTTAAATTCAGATGTTAGAGTACAAGATAAACAGTATCCACTCTTTGTTTTATTGACTCTTGTAAAGTGTATTCTGTTTGTTTGAAATGATGAAATTCTATAACTTTTTTAGTGAACATTTAGGATTTCAAATTTTGTCTATTTGACAAAAAAAAATCATTGGTTCTTAATCATTTTGTAAGAAAATTGGGTCTCATTTAGGGCCCACAATATTTGTGAAAACATTTAACACTTGCTGACCTGTCAGTGTGACCTTCAGCAAATGTTACACAACTGAAAGTAATGTTTAATACCAACATAACATTGGTTCAGCACCTTAATGTCCTGTTGGATTCCCATTCCTAAAGGGTACTTCAATTAAAATTAAGGTGGAAATAAAACAAAATAAACATTTGAATTTGATTTCTTTCCTACTTCATATGCAATTTTTCTGCCATTGTTTTACACCTTAAAAAAGAATATCAGCATGGGATGTAGATATTACTGACTAGGTTAATATATTGCACTTCCTTAATTGACCTGAAGAACATGGTAGTAGTGACCTGCCTTCTTGAACCACTACAGTCTTGGCTGGTACCACTGCCCACAGCACATTTAGGAAGGGGTTTTCAGCATATTGACAGATCAACAATGCAAGAAATGAAATAAAATTTTAAATCAGGAAGGTGAGTGGCTTGGAGGAGAACTTGCAGGTGTTGGTATTCCCATATATCTACTGCCTTTGTTTTTCTAGGTGGTAGGGATCATGGATTTGAAAGGTGCTGTCAAAGGAGCCTTGGTGAATTATTGCAGGGGATCTTGTAGGTGGTATGTACTGCTATCACTGCGGCTGATGGGTGCAAATTACATGTTGCTTTGTATTGGTTGCTAGTGAGCCTCTTAAATGTTTTTCCAAGCAGCACCACAGCAGACAAGTGAAATGTATCCTCCAATGTATAGCAGAGGCAGTGCTGAAACCTTCTCTCTTCCCCTGTCAGTGAGATATTTCCAGAGGTGGCTAACAGAAATGTTGGTGTATTCTAAGAGATTCATTCTAATGGTTTCCCCCTCGTAGTGACTTTCTATTCTGTATTTTCTGCTTGGAGGTCAGTTGGATTAATTAACCTGTTGTGTATATTACCTCAGAAATAAATCTCTACCTGAGAACTTTGCTGAAAGCCTTCCAAATTCAGACATACACAGTTTAATATGTTTCTTTATGTTATTTGCTGCAGGTGTTCCATTTAGCTATAATGTTCAATTACCTCACCCAGTTACAGGGCAAATAATTGCAAAAGAAGCTAAGAAAAAATTAAGCAATAAGTGATATGAAAAGAACAGTGCTGAACATAAAGAGGTGGATTGTAATCATTTGCTATATTGAACTTCAAGTTATATAGTACAAAAATATATCTAAAATTTCAAGGAGGAATGGTTGTGTATTTACTTTAACAAATGTAATTTTATGATTTTTCTTAAATTTATTTGCATCAAACTATGACATGTCCAACCTAATAAATTAACTCCTTGCTACATACAAAACCTGAAAGGCCAATGCCTCTGTATCTCAATTAGATGAGTATGGACAGTAATGGTTGACAGACTGAAAAATAATAAAGAATTATAGATGCTGGAAAATCAGAAACAAATATAGAAATTGCTGGAAAAACTCAACAAGTCTGAGAGAAGAGTTACTATTTCGCATCCTGAAGGAACAGTCCCTTCAGAGTTCTGAGAAGGGAAGGGAGAAAAATGTGTGCCTGGCGGTGGCGGGAATAGTGGCTAATGATCCTTTGGATATGAATGCTGGTGGGATGGTAGGTGAGGGGAAGGGAGACCTCATCGCTGTTGTAGGAGGGAAGAAAAGGGGTCGAGGACCAGTGTGGGAGATGGCTCCGACATGACTGAGGGTCCTGGTGGGGAATCCTTAGTTGAGGAAGAAGGTGGACATTTTTGAGGTCTCCTTGTAGAAGCTGGCATCATTGGAACAAATGCATCGGAGACAGAAAACTGGGAAGATGGAATAGAGTCTTTGCAGGAAACAGTGTGTGAGGATATGTAGTCAAGGTAACCGTGGCAGCCAGTGGGTTTTTAGATTAGATTAGATTAGATTCACTACAATGTGGAAACAGGTCCTTCAGCCCTCCGACCCTCTGAAGAGTAACCAACCAGGTCCATTTCCCTCTGGCTAGTGCACCTAGCACTATGGGCAATTTAGTATGGCCAATTCACCTGGCCTGCACATCCTTGGACTGTGGGAGGAAACCAGAGCACTCCGAGGTAACCCACGCAGACACAGGGAGAATGTGCAAACTCCAAACAGACAGTCGCCTGAGGCTAGAATTGAACCTAGGTCCCTGGTGCTGTGAGGTAGCAGTGCTAACCATGGCTAGCCTATCCCCAAAAATTGAAACAGAGATGTTGAGAAAGGGAAGGAAGGTGAAGGTATGAAGGTGAAAAATGGAAGCAAAACTGATAAACATTTCCAATTCCAGACGAGAGAGGCAAGTAGCACTTACCATGTCATTGATGTACCAGAGAGAGTCGTGAGTGGGGGCTTGTGGGTGGGTGGGTCTGGAACAAGGAATGTCCACTTACCTCACAAATAGACTGGCATAACTGGGACCTACAGGAGAACTCATAGCCACACCTTTGACCTTAAGCGACGAGGTCTCTGTTCTCCTCACCTACCATCCCACCAGCATTCATATCCAAAGGATCATTAGCCACCATTTCTCCCACCACCAATTTTCCTCCCTTCCCTTCTCAGACCTCTGAAGGGACTGTTCCTTCAGGACTTGAAATAGTAACTCTTCTGTCAGACTTATTGAGTTTTTCCAGCAATTTCTGTATTTGTTTCTGATTATCCAGCATCTGCAATTCTTTAATATTTTTCAATTTGTCAACCATTACTGTCCACACTCATCTAGTTGAGATAAAGAGGCATTGGCCTTTCACGGTTTTGTATGTAGCAAGGAGTTAAATTATCAGGCTGTAAGTGTTATAGTTTGATGAAAGTAATGGAAAAGTTGTGTAAATGGCTCCATCTCCACGTATTGTGTTGTTATCCCCCTCCGCAACCCTATGTACCAACCTTTTACAAGTTAAAATCAGTTCTGGAGAAGGATCACTGGACCCAAAATATTAACTCTGCCGTCTCTCCACTGTTGATGGTTGACAGACTGATTGCAGGGTGGGACGCTGCAATGCATCTACTGGCAATTATAAATAATGAAACAAAAATTCTACCTGAATATGAAGAAGGCTGTTACAATCTCATAACAATATAGTAGAAAGTATTGCAAAACAATCTCGCTCTCCGTTATTGTTTGACTGGAAGAAGCTTTTGATTTCAGACAGAAGATAGGATGTACTGCTGAAATAGTTTACATTTTAGAACTTTAGATGTTTGTCCAATTGAAATCATTGCTGCAATGCTTTGGCAATTTATAGGCTTTCAAACAGAGCCATTGAGAAACAAACCAACTCCATTTTGTAGTTGGAGCTGGTGTGTGTAGGTGTACTTGTATGCCAACAAGTTTACACAGATTTGTGTATCTGTATAGGGGTGTGTGTGTGTGTGTGTGTGTGTGTGTGTATAAAAAAAATGTGCATTGTCTTCTTCCTGTCTGACTGATGGGCCTGTGCTTATTTATGAATCTTAAGTGATGATTGATTGATTTTGAAGTGGTTCAGGCAGGTGTGTCTAACTGGAAAAGATAGATCAGTTTGAGGAAATGTCTCTTAAGTTTGTGAGCTTAGCTGTTGAGTACGTGTATGTCTTTTTTTATAAATCCAGGATGGATTGTTCTTTCCACGTCTGTGCCCATTTCTGGGTCTTGCCCTCCATCTGACATTTTCAGCTGACAGATGGATTGTCGACTTGGAGCGATATAACATTAACCTCAGGAGACATCTAATGTGGCTCTACAGCATGTCTGGCTGAATTTCGTTTTTTAAGATTGGGTTATTTGACAGCTGTGGGCTGAGGGACAGCATCCCAAGTCAAAGGAATGCAGTGTCACTTTTTCTTAGCCATTCTGAAGGTTGATAATGAACAGTAAAATTCCTCAAGGTTAAAAGTCACTTGGGGTTTAGTTGGTTACAGCTGCCCTAATGGAAGTAAAACAATCAATGTAACTCACCTTTGATTTCCATTACCCAGCTAAAGCATTCTTCAATTTTCCCTGGATCTCATGGGCTTTCACATTTCTCTTACATTACCCACAAGAAACTTCAATCAAGTCAAAAGATAGTCTTAAAAAAGAATATTTCACAAATCTTTAACAAAATCAATAATGCTGTATTACATATATAGTTCAGGTGTGTCAATAGTTTACAACATAAAAAGCTTTTCATGCTGTTTCCTAAAATTCTATGCAGGAAGTGACACAGTTAAAATCATTAGTGAATGTAGAACATTGCATAGTGCTAAAACCATTGACGGTGATTAAAGTGCTTTATGAATAATTCCAATTGTAGGAGACTTGATTTCAGAGACAATGATTACAGAAGAGGCCAAACAACTTTCATACTTTTTTGGGAATTGGTGGTGCAGACTGCAAAGGATGGCACAAAGGTTTGACCTGGGCAATAGCATTCTCCATTTAGAGTCAACATGTGGAAAAACATTTGACAGGCTACAGAATGTTTCTTAACTGAATCTGGGAAGTTATTGAAGGAAAATAAATTCAGCCTTGAGGAGACATGAAAGACAAAGTGCAAACTGCATGGCAGATGCAGTTTAATGTGGATAAATGTATGGTTATCCATTTTGGTGGCAAGAACAGGAAGGCAGATTACTACCTCAATGGAATTAATTTAGGTAAAGGGGCAGTACAAAGAGATCTGGGTGTTCTTGTACACCAGTCAATGAAGGTAAGCATGCAGGTACAGCAGGTAGTGAAGAAGGCTAATAGCATGCTGGCCTTCATAACAAGAGGAATTGAGTATAGAAGCAAAGAGTGCTTCTGCAGTTGTACAGGGCCCTGGTGAGACCACACCTGGAGTACTGTGTGCAGTTCTGGTCTCCAAATTTGAGGAAAGACATTCTGGCTATTGAGGGAGTGCAGTGTAGGTTCATGAGGTCAATTCCTGGAATGGAGGGATTACCTTACACTGAAAGACTGAAGCGATTGGGCTTGTATACTCTTGAGTTTGGAAGACTGAGAGGGGATCTGATTGAGACATATAAGATTATGAAAGGATTGGACATTCTGCAGCAGAAAACATGTTTCCACTGATGGGTGAGTGCCAAACCAGAGGACACAGCTTAAAAATACGGGGTAAACCATTTAGGACAGAGATGAGGAGAAATTTCTTCACCCAGAGAGTGGTGGCTGTGTGGAATGCTCTGCCCCGGAGAGCAGTGGAGGCCCAGTCTCTGGATTCATTTAAGAAAGAGTTTGATAGAGCTCTCAAAGATAGTGGAATCAAGGGTTATGGAGATAAGGCAGGAAGCGGATACTGATTAGGAATAATCAGCCATGATCATGTTGAATGGCGGTGCAGGCTCGAAGGGCTGAATGGCCTACTCCTGCATCTATTGTCTATTGTCTATTGCTGGTTATAGGCAAAAGTGCTTTCAAAGTGTTACAATGTTGAAACATCTTGCTCTCAAAAGAAATCTCTCAAAAGGCATCATCTACTAAAGGTACCAAGAAATTGTATATAAAGACACTCGCTGAAAAAAGTTAGGTGATGACCCATGGAGAAGACGGCAGGATTGGAAGGACAAAAGGAAGCAGTAATTCAGAAAACTGGGAGGAAGACAACATAAGAGACTTTTGGATTTTGGGAGATTAAGTTAATTTTAGGTTTAATAATTGTGTTATTGGAGCACTATTTTTATGCAGTTGGGGTCAGATAGTACTTAGTTAAGAAAAAGGGGGGCTTAGATTTGTTAATAGTTTCTGTTCAGTGTTCACTGTTAGAGTTTGGAAAATAAATTGTTATTTTCTCTTTAATCAATGGAAATCAGGGGTTTTCTTTCATTCACACACTTTTAGCAGATTCCGAGACAAGGAGACCTTTTCTGGGATGTTAGTTTTAACTCCCCATCATAACAAAAGGTACTAAAGATAATCTGTGCTTTACAAGGCTTGCAAACATACATGTAGATCTTGGGCAATTGGTTCCATAATCATTTTGATCTCAAGTCTCATGCACATTGCATTGGCTGTGGATTGTAATATTATGCTCCTTTGGACAATTGTTCAGCTCAGTCTCTGTGGAACAATTAAATGCTGCCAATTTATTCCCTACATTTCCTAAATGGCAGAAGAATTGAACACACATTTTAGTTCTGTCTTCGCCAGAGACAGCACTAATAATTTTCCAGAAATGTCTGGAACCAAAGTTCAAGTGAGAGAGAGGAATTGGGGGAAATCACTATTAGGAGAAAAGATGGTGCTCAAAATTAGTGGAATTAAAGACTGACCAATCCTCAGGCCCTGATAATCTGCTCCCAAAGTACAAATTAAGCAGGTCTGAAAATATTAGACGTATTGGTGGTAATGTTCCAAAGTTACAGACAAATTAGCCATCATCAGAAAATGCTAGCATCTATCATAAAAGATGTGATAACAGAAGACTTGGAAAGCATTAATGGGATTAGACAAAGTTAACTTGTGTTTGACAAAATAAAGTCATGTTTAACAAATCCATTAGTTTTTTTTACATAAGAAATTTACATAAGGGGAAAACAGCTGATGTGCTGTATTTTGGTTTTGTGAATGCTTTTCATAATGTTCCACATTAACAGGCTAATGGGCAAAATTATAGGTGGAATGGTGGCTCAGTTGTTAGCATTGCTGCCTTACAGTGCCAGGGACCTGGATTTGATTCCAGTCTCAGGTGATTGTCTGCGTGGAGCTTGCACATTCTCCCGTGTCTGCGTGGGTTTCCTTTGGGTGCTCCAGTTTTCTCCAACAGTCCAAAGATGTGCAGGTTAGGTGGATTGGCTGTGCTAAATTGCCTGTAATGTCCAGGGATGGACAGGTTAGGTGGATTAGTCATGGGAAAACACAGGGTTGTAGGGTAGAGAGGAAGGACGCTCTTTGGACAGTTGGTGCTGACTTGATGGGCCAAACTAGTGGTGTACTACAGGGATCAATGCTTCAGGTCCAGCCAATGAGGACATAAATATTAATGACTCGGATGAGGAAGCCAAAAACAATATTTCCAAGTTTACGGATGACACCAAACTAGGTAGGGTTCTGAGGAGGGTGCAAAGAGGCTTCAAGGCTATCTCGACAAGTTGAATATGTGGGCAGATGCAGTATAATGTAGTTAAATGTGAAGTAATACACTTCAGTTTGAAAATCAAAAAAGCAGAGCATTATTTAAATGATGATATATTGGGAAATATGGATGTGCATCGTACATTGGATAAGGTGTCCTTGTACATTGGATAAGGAAAGTAAACAGGGAAGTGCATCAAGCAATTAGGATGGCAAATGATATATTGGCCTTAACTGCAAGAGGATTTGAGTTCAGAAGTATGAATATCTTACTGCAGTATACCAGGGGTGGCAGGACTGTTTCATGAGGAGAGATCAGTTCAACTGGGCTTGTACTCACTTAAGAAAATGAGAGATCTGATAGAAATTCTAACAAGGCTAGACAGACCGGACACATGGGGTTGGGGAGCCTCAAAACAGTATTCACAATCTCAGGATATGGAGTAGGCCATTTAGGACTGAGATTAAGAAATATTTCTTCACTCAAAGTGTGATCAACCAGTGGAAGGCTGTGGAGCTGAGTCACTGAGTTTAAAAGAGACATACTTTTTTTTAGATATTAAAGACAGCAAAAAGTATGGAGAGACAGCTGCAATATGGCATTGAGATAGAGAATCAGCCACAATCATATTGAATGGCAGAGTAGGTAATGGGGGCCGAATGGCCTAGTCTAGATTGTCGTTTCTATGCCTGTAAACATATTTTTCCCCAGTTGTACATCTCTAATTCAACCAAAGGACCGTGAAGTTATTAGTTCAATAAAAAGTACTGCATACTAATCAATTCAATGACACAGGCACAGTTTTTGCTATGTCTATAAATAGTTGTAATCTGGTGCTCTTTAAAATTGGCCTTCCATATTGATTGGTGATTTGGCATTGGGCAAATGTATGGATGATCATCACTGGGAAAATCTTGTAAAATGTGTGGCACAGGTGGTGTCCTTTAAATGTTCTTGGTGACAAGGATACAGAGCTTTAAATGGAAACAAGGTCAAGGCAAAAGCAACTGATATCTTGTACTATGCCAAGTGAATGCAAAGTGATGCAGACATTGACCTAGACAAGGAAAACATTAGGAGATGGCTAAATTGTGAGGATAATGCTCCAGCTGTTCAACAAGAAACAGATGTAGAAATTATTGAAATAGTTTTACATAAGTATAGAATGGCAATAGTGATGAAGAAGATAATGTTCCCGTGGGGAAGATTATTAAGAAGATCAATCTGGCTTCCTGCTTTACTGGCTTTCGAGAGTGATGATGCTTTATAAGTCAGCATGCGCACAGGATCCAGGCTAAATCAATATCAGAACAGCCATTTGAGGTTGTGGCAAATATTTGATGCATTTGGAAAGTCACACCACACGCACACCTATCAACATCACCAAGCCCAATGCCATTCACCAGCAGAGAGGACCAATGCCAAAGAATTAACTGTTCCTGCTGTAGATGATCAGCTATCTTCTTTGACACTAACTCCAACTCCAGGCAACTGCCAGGTTGTAAATGGGTCCTGTTTGAGTCCGTTTGCATTTCAATTTGTATGCAAATCACAACACAATGCCTGACAATATAAAGGAGCTGTTTTGTACGTACAGGAAATGTTCATAAATTGGATGTTTGTAAATTGGGTACCCTCCTGGTGAAATAAAGAATCTACCGAGTTACCTGTTCCGGCAACAACATCATTTTAGTACACAGCAGTTCTTTGGAAAGATGGATTATACAGCATTTACAGAAATAAAATATTTTTTATTAGTGCTTCATAACATTTTTCTACTGTTTTATGTCTCAGGTACATAACTCATATCTGGTTTACACACTGTGGTTAGCATTCCAGTGCTATTACACAACACAGACAATTCTGAAATTCCGAAACACCTTGATCACAAGTGTTTCAGGCTGTAGAGTTTACTGAGTAATATCAGTTATAACACTTAGAAATAATAATTAGCTCTATTCATAATGTTGTTTTTATAATGAGGGTATTAATAGAATATATTCTAAATTTTCTATTACAGTGATTGAGTTAACATATTTCTTGATTCCTTGCATTGTTTGGATTCACCACTTTGGATCCAGTTGGAATTTATCACATAAATGGATTCCCTATCTAATTCCTCAGTAAAACTCTAAAATATCCCTCTATAATATCACAGCAACAATCAGAAAACTGTCAGGAGGTATCTTCCGAAAAGCTTTTCATCATCCTATTATCTTCCGTTACCTAAAGGGAGACCAGCGATTCATGACCTGGATGACTGAGGTGAATGCAGAGTCATCATGTTTATGGAGACATAAAGAAAAATAGGTGGGAAGGCAAGTGGTGAGGATGGCACAGGGAGTTTGTAGAGAGTTAGAGACAGATTGAATGAGTGTGCAAGAAGTTGACAGATGGAATATAATATGGGAAAATGTGATGTCAGGTCCATTGGCAGGAAGAATAGAAGAGCTGAATATTATTTAAATTAGGAAAGATGCAGAAAAATGCTGCACAGTGGGATTTGGCTGTCCCACTGCAAGAATCACAAAAAGCTAGATCCATACTTAGGGGTTAAAGGGAAGGCCAATGAAATATTGGCCTTTATTTAAAAAAGAAATGGAATATAAAATAGGGAGATCTTGTGAAAACTACACATGGCACTTGTCAGACCACACCAGGGATACTGCGAACAGTTTTATTTTACTTTGAAAGGAAAGATATACAGTCATTAGAGACATACAGTCATTAGAGACAGGCCAGGGAAGGTTTAGTTGGTTGGTTCCAGATATATGGGTTTTCTTGAGGAAAGGGTGAATAGGTCAGACTGGGGCTTGTTACTCATTGGAGTTTAGAAGAATGAGAGGCAAGCTTTTTGAAATGTATCAAATTCTTAGGAGATGTGACAGGGTACAAATGGAGAGGTTGAAGTCATTATAGAGGAGGGGGCATGATTTGAGAATTGGTGTCCCTATTAAAGATAAAGATGACAACGTTATTTTTTTCTTTAAGGGTAGTAATGCTTTACAATCAAAGACCATTAAGTATATTCAAGGCTGAGATCGACAGATTTTTAATCATTAAGGGAATCAAGGATTATGGGCAAAAGCAAGAAAGTGGAGCTCAGGGCTCTCAGGTCAGCCATGAACACACTGAATGCAGAGCAGACTGGATGGGCTGAACAGTCTATTTCTGCTCCTATGTCATATGGGCTAATGCTGCTTCAGTAACAAAATATCAAACCAATCTTTAACCTAATATCTGGCATTACTCACCTCCATTGGGTTAACAGTAATGGTCAGAGCAGAGTCATCCCAATCCATTTCATTTTCTTTCCCACTCTCGTTTTCCCGACTAGTGTGCTGGTGAGCTGCTCGGATCCTGAAGACCCCCAGAACAATTATGAAGACTAAGAAACTAATGCATACCACAATGACAATTGTGGCAGCATTGGGAATAACTGAAAAACAAAGTTTTTATACACTGTGTGTCAGAAATGAGATAAACGTTTAAGATTTTGAGATTCAAAAACTTGCCTGTAGCTAACATCTTGCATTTAATTCAGTTTTAGGGATGGAAAGAGTACATTCTTTTTATATGGGTACTGTGCTCATTAAGATGCAGCATTTAATAAAACTCAGAAAGGCTTAGTTTAATTGTGCTGAAAATAACTTCAGTAATTATAAAATAGTTTGACAGTTGGCAATTTTGATATCGACATTGCTTGCAACTCCAAGACATTTTTATTTTCTCCCAAGCTCCTTATGTTTTCCATAAATTTATTACTTGGCAAATTCCATCATGGTGCACATCTCAAAAGTGATTTACTGTGCATGCTTTGCTTCCTTGGCTAGCAAGTAACTTCTACAACAATGCAATGTGACAAAGTACTGTTTACTTCTGCCATAGCTGTCAGTACAATCAATCCTCTAAATAGATGCTGAACCTCAGCAAGCCCAATTTAAATGCACTCTGCTGCTGCCTGATCTTAGCCAGCAGAAAAGCCTTCAGAGAGATGAATTCTGGAAGCTACTGCAGTAATGTTCCAAATAATAGATTGCTTTCAAAATTATTTTCCTGGTAACCATCGCAACTGACTTAGAACCAGCATGCTTATTGAATCCTCATTTTATTTCTTTCTCTGGTCTACATACAGAAACACTATTCTGGAGAGGTTAAGATGGGGAGAGAGTGAAATATTGAACACATCTGGGTGAGTGAGCTGGGAAATGCATGCAAAGAAATACACACTGTGTGTACTCAAAAGCAAGTGTGCGAGTGCATCATGTGAGCATATGTGCCACATGAATACACAAGTGACTGCAATGTTATAAAATAGCTACTATTTTTAATAGAACATTTCATTGACTGTAAAACACTTCGGGATGTCTTCACATCCTGAGGTCATGATGAGTATGCTCAGCTTTTGTTTCGGAGAGCAGATGTGTGTTATATGGTTATATACCAAATTATAATATAATAACAATTCTGTTTGAAAAGAAATTGGCCTTAGGCAACTTTACTGATCAAAAAGGCAATAATGAGTTTAATTAAACGAAAGGTAAGGCACATAGGAGAGTTGTGCAGTACCATTTTGTTGATGATTATTCAGTCTAGCTAACTGAATATTTGTATTGGTAAAACTGAATATAGTCTTGGTGCAAAGCTAGAGGTTTTAGCGTTCACTGCAATGAACATAATAGCCCATGGTAAACACCCGGGTAGGAGAGAGTGGAGAGGGAAGCAGATAACTTCATTGGGAGAGAGGTGGAGGTGAAGGGATTGAGGAGGTGAGAGAATGAAGGAATTAACAAAGGGAAGAAGAAGACCAAAAGAGTGAAAGAGGAGAGTGTACCTGATTAAGGTGATAGCACATGGCAAGGATGGGGGGTGGGGGGGGGGGGCAGTGCAGTATAGACAGACAATTTGAGTGTGAGGAGGAGGAGAAGGGGAAAGGGCAAGTGGAGGAGGAATGGGGAAGAAATATCAAATGCTCTAGTTGGTTGGTTTTGGCATCGTTTCTTAGTGCATTGGGGGGGATAGGCGAAGTATGTCAATGACTCTCTTTTCAGCTTGTAAAATACCTCTAAGAATGGTGGCAGGGAATGGGCAGCAATGAGGACCAGTTGCACATGTTGGGGAAGAACAAGCAGCAGATATCCATCTCATGACCATTTTCAACAAAACTTCAATAGTGGACGAGAAAGTGGTTTGAAAGTGACCTCAAAATAGATTGCTTATCCCTCTGCTAGGGATAAAGAAACATTGTATCATTGAGTTACTGCTTTCTGTAAAGGTTGTATAGAAATGTGAAGACATGCTAATGTCCAATTCTCCTACTTTTGCCATTTGCCAGTCAGTGAGATGAAAGACCAGCAGTTCAAAGTAATTGTCCTCAAGCTTATCTCACACATTTAAGAGGATAAACAACATTTGCTGAAAATGTGTTGCTGGTTAAAGCACAGCAGGTCAAGAAGTATCCAAGGAACAGGAAATTCGACGTTTCGGGCAAAAGCCCTTCATCAGGCTCTGATCTCCAGCATCTGCAGACCTCACTTTTTACTCGATAAACAACATTTACCAATCCACTGCATTCAGAGATTCATGGCACAAATGCAACTTTAATCACAAGCCAGTATAAGGTGTGGAAATATGATTGCAAGCTCATCTTGGGCTCAAATATGACATCACGTTTGGTTCAACCTTCAAAAGCTGACAGGGAGGAAGATGGAGTTAATGGCTGGAGAGCAGAATCTGTCGGAGAGTCAGTGTTTTCCAAATCCATGAAGCTCAATCCAACATTCTTAATCATTTGGCTATATTTCGAGTTGGTAGTCTAGCTAGATCTATATATTTAGCATTACGATTAGACCATCAGTTGGACAAAACTGCCAAAAAGAACTTCACATCTCTTGTAAGCTCTAAACTCAGAATTAAATCAGAACATAGAAATAGAGAAGAAATCCTAAGTTTTCCTGAGCTGAAAGGGTTTATTTAAAGGCTTGGAGCTGCAAGCATCTTAAGGATTGCAGTTTGGATAGTAGAAAGCTTGTAGTTAAAATATCCAGTAGCCCTTTGGTATGTAAATCTATAGACCCCAGTTTTGAAGCCATGCAGGTTTTCCCCTATTTCTGCACAAACATCTGTTTTTACAAACAGTGGATATCTGATTATCAGAATTCCAACTAGTCCAAGTCTAATTCTCAAGCGCCAATAAATATAGATATTTATCACTTGTAAATTTCACAGCCTACCTTTTGATACATTTTTTCTATTGTTAATGCTTCCATATCTTTAAACTTAATGTCATTCACTGTGTTTAGCTTCGTTAAGAAGATTGTTTTAGTACCTGAACTATGAGCAGCATTAAGGTTGTGACCTGGAAGATCAGGAAGATGGATTGACTGGAGGAATTGGGGCTGAACCATCACATGATTAACATGGTCCATAAGATTAATGTTGTGCAGAACATTCACCTAGACAAACGAAATCAAGGTGGTCAATAATCATCCTGTCAAATTAAATCAAATTTCACAGTCCTGTACCAGTGACAGTCTAAGTACATTACAGCTCACCAAGTAAATTCCAGCAACATTCATGAATTGAACAGCTCTTCTATCTGACCTTAATACATCAGCTGTCTCTAAGTCTACACTCAATTTGTCTTTTTCTCACCTCTAAATTGAATTCATTGCTTGTGTAGCGTCCATTGAGCTCTGAGCATGTCAGCCTAAAACTTCGGCCAAAAATGGATGCAGTTTTCCAGTTACGGTAACGGAGTTTACGAAGAACATGTTCATAATTTGTCATGGTGTCCACCCCTAATAAGCACAAGCAGACACGTTCATCATGTGGAAGATTGCTTTGATAATATGAATGCTTTCTGTTCATACAGGTGCCCACTAATAGTATTGAAAATAATTCTTGTTAAAATAAACCATAACTTTTGGTTTGAAGAGTGTCAGATAATGTAATATTTCATACAACATGCTTCAACAGAAGTAAAACCAGTTTCAACATGACACAATACTGAAGCAGTTCTCAATGGGTTATTAAAATAATTCATTTTTGCCTTCATATTAACATGAAATAAACCATTCTATTGGATAACTATTGCACACTGTGGCTGCAATCCAATTAAGTTTCATACAGTTAGATATACATTTCATTGCAAGCATTATTTTATAGATATTGAATTAGCTAAAAATGTGAAATAATTACAAACATATTTGCAATTTGGTAATTTGGGGATGACTTGATCACCGTATCAAGTCAACAAGTATTCTGAAATATCAGTCAATTTGATGGGATAATAGACACAAAATAAATTTGCAGTACAATCAATTCATGCATTATTGTTACTGTTCCTCTTATGTTCTCTCCCAAAAGCAGATCAGACACAGAGTGTCACAACCTTTACCTCAGATGGGCATGGGGCCAGGCCTTGAATCCACCCCAGTTGAAACAGGGGATTGAACCTCGTCCATCTGGCACTGATCTGATCTACACCAGCCAACTGCTGCCACCATCCCCCTCACCAAAGGGATCTGGGTTACTGTGGCAACATTCTAATTGTACATGTACATCATAGCTTGAAGCTATGGGTAGTCATGGTAAAGCTCCAATTTCTTCCCATTACATGACGAACCACGAAGCTCTCCCACCCTTACTGCATGCCATTGGCATATGTTGGAATGATTTATAAGTTGATACTCTACCTGTTTGGCCATGTTTGAACAAATCTGCATTGGCCATCAAGTCCTGGAGTGGGAATTGTATCCAGTGCTTCTGGCTTAGAGACAGGGATTCTACCACAGTGCCACAAGACATGCTTACTATTCTTCCCCAAGAAAGAAAAGGAATTTACCATAAATGGACATTCCAGATGTGGAATTTGTGAACTCGAGATGTTTCCCATGCAACTCAATTGGCTCCAGTTCCAAACACTCCTCTTCAGAATTTAGTTCATCTCCAACGATCAAAATATCACAGTAATCTAGATTGTGAACAACCTCTTCTGGTCTAGTAATATGATGGGCTACCAAAAAGAAATTTACATGAGTTAAATGAATATAAAATTGCTCAATATCAAATTTTCAAGCAAGTTTGAAATACAGTTCCTATTTACGAAAAAAGATTACTATAAACCATTCCATTCCTAAATTCTAAAGTTTCATATCAGCCGTAGGAGTAGCTCAAGTGTTTGGCTTCCAGTCACAATTTGCAAATAGAAATCCATGTTTTGCTCATCAAATTTATTCCTTTCAGATGGATTTTTTTTTCATTTCTTATCCAAGCTAGCTAGATGAAATTTCACATAAAGCTGAAATATGTCCTTTAAGGAGAAAAGCTCATGTTTTCTCCTGGCCAGATTGCTGCTTAGAGAAGTACTGAAGTCAACCACCATTCATAGCTTAAACTGGGGCCTTCCCTTCCATTGCACATGTGGAGTGCACCAAACCTCCAGGCGCCTATTATTGTAATGATGTGGTCACTACTTATTGATTTTCCACTTGCCCTTCTGTTGAGTCATTAAAATCTTAAACGCTTATTCATACCCTTAATAATTCTTCACTCTCCACACAAGTCTGGCCAAGAATAGAATATTAGTCCTGTACCTGAGAAAATATCTTTCACAAGTCAGGCAGGACACATGAGATACACAGTCGAACACCCACCCTCTTGCAACCTTCCTTACCTTTTCCTGTTTTGTTTAATCCTACTTTTGTTCACCCTGGGCATTTCCTGCTAAACAGAACCTACAGCTTCCAGTGGGGAAGGCCAGCATTTTCATCAGCTTGTTTCTTGACTAGCAACCAATGTCAGGCCACAGAAAATCACAAACTGGTGGTTTTAATTTTGCCAGTTTACCAAGGAAAAACGAGTCAACTGACCGTCAAAAACCCTCACTGGTGTTATTTATCAGTATCCTTGACAATCTCACCAGCTTGATTTTTAACTGGAACTTGCAAATGAAGGAACTTGGGCTCTTCCACAGAATCTTTTCTTTCAATAAACAGACTGGCCCCTGGTGATGCAGGCAGGACCCAATGGCTACTTTAACATTGAGCCTGAGCGGGGAAAGTAGTTCAGCTTTTATTTTTCCCTCAATGTCCACCCAGCAGAAGGTAGAGGCTCAAAAGGCTCTTTTCATTTTTTATTTTTTACTCACTTGTGAAGCCAAGAACGGCAGCTCCCTTGTTTTATTCATTCATGTGGACATTACTGGATGTGCCAGCAGTTTTTGCTCACCCCTGGTTGCCCCTGAGAAGGTGCGCTGTTTTGTTGAAACACTTCAGTCAGTTTTGTGTGGATATGCCTAAAATGTCATTAGGTGGAGAGATGCAGAATTTTGACCTTATGATGCTGAAAAAAAAATTGTGATATGCTTCCAAGTCAGGATGCTGAGTGGATTGGAGGGTAACTTGCAGGTGGTGGTTGTTCCCATGTATCTGCTGCCCTGGTTCTTCTAGACAGTTGTGATCAGAGGGTTACAAGGTGTTATCTGAAGAGTTTTGGTAAATTTCTAGAGTGCATCTTCTAGATAGAACATACTGCTATTACTGTGCATTTGTGTTGGAGGGAGTAAACATTTGTGAGTGTGGTGCCAATCAAGTGGCTCCTTTGTCCTGGATGGTGCCTATCTTCTTCTGTGTTGTTGGAGCTGTGCCCATCCAGGCAAGTGGGGAGTACTCTACCAAACTCCTGACCTGTGCCTGATCAATAGTGAACAGGGTTTGGGGTGTAAGGAGGGAAGTTATTTGCTGCAGGATACAGAGCCTCTGAACGGTTTGTTTAACCACTGTATGACTAATCCAGTTTAGTTTCTGGTCAATGGAAACCCCTAGGAAGTTGACAATAGGGGATTCAGTGAGTGTAATTCTACTGAATGTCAAGGAATAATGATTAGGTTCTCTCTTGTTGGTGATGGTCATTGCCTGGCATTTGTATGGCAGATATAGTACTTGCCACTTGTCAGCCCAAACCTGGCTATTGTCCAAATCTTGTTGCCTTTGAACAATGACTGCTTCAGTATCTGAGGAGTCGTGAACACTGCTGTCCTCATGTCTGACTTTATAATGGAGGGAAGGTCAATGAGGAAGCAGCTGAAGATGGTCAGGCCGAGGACACAACACCGGAGAGCTCTTGCAGAGTTGTCCTAGAGCTGAGATGATTGGTGTTTATTAACAACAACTTCCTTTCTGCTAGCCTTTCGGTCGCAATTGGGGTATTGCGTACAGTTCTGGTCATCACATCATAGGAAGGATGTGGAAGCTTTGGAAAGGGTTCAGAGGAGATTTACTAGGATGTTGCCTGGTATGGAGGGAAGGTCTTATGAGGAAAGGCCGAGGGACTTGAGGCTATTTTCGCTAGAGAGAAGAAAGTTGAGAGGTGATATAATTGCAACATATAAGATAATCATAAGGTTGAATTGGGTGGACAGTGAGAGCCTTTTTCCGAGGATGGTGTTGGCTGGCATGAGGGGGCATTGCTTTAAATTGAGAGGTGATAGATATAGGACAGATGTCAGAGGTAGTTAGTTTACTACTCGAGAGTAGTAAGGGTGTGGAACACACTGCCTACACCAGTTGTAGACTTGCCAATTTTACGGACATTTAAATGGTCATTGGATAGGCATATGGACGAGAACAGAATAGTGTAGATTAGATGGGCTTCAGATTGGTTTTACAGGGTGGTGCAACATCGAGGGCCAAAGGACCTGTACTTGGGTCTATATGACTCCAATAAACAGAGTTTTCTCCTGATTGCCATTGACTCCAGTTTTGCTGGGGGCTCCTTGATGTCACACTCAGTCAAATGTGGCTGTGGTGTGACAGGTTATCACTCTCACCTCACCTCTGGGATTCAGCTCTTTTTTCCATGTTTTTCCTTAATGAAGTCAGGAACTCAAGATGCCCTGGCAGAACTCAGGATCGGTGAGCAGGTTACAGTGAAGCAGGTGTTGCTTTTTAGCACTGTTACTGACAGCATCCATCACCTTACTGATGACGGAGAGTAAACTGATGGGCTGGTAATTAACCAGATTGCATTTGTCCTGATTTTTGGGTACAAGACATGGTGGATAATATTCCAGTTGTCGGGTAGGTAACAGTGCTATAACCATACGGGAATAGATTGGCTCAGGGTGTGGTAAAATTTGGAGTACACAATTACTGTACTATTGCAGGAATATGGTCAGGGCCCATAGCCTCTGTAGTATCCAATGTCACCTCATGTTTCTTGGTGCCATGTGGAATGAATCAACTTGGCTGGAGACTGATATCTGAGGACCCCTGGAGGAGATGGACCATCGACTTAACCTATGCTGGCTGAAAATTGTTGCAAATGCTTCAGTCCTATCTTTTGCACTGAAATGCTGAACTCTCCCATCCTCCTCATCTAGTTAATTGTTTACTTTTTTCCCTGCCATTCATGGCTGAATGACCTGTTGGTTAAGAAATCACTGTCCATCGCTTATGATGCTTGTTTTACCAGGTCGACACTTCACTTTTTGAAATGCCAGGTATTGCTCCTTCCATGCAATCCTGTACTTTCCATTGAGCACTGGCTTAATGGCAGAGTGGGGAATATGCTAAGCCATGAGGTTGCAGGTTGTGTTTGAGTACAACTCTATTACTTCTGATGTCCCACAATGCCTCATGGTTGCCCAGTCTTCCGTTGCCAGCTATATTTAATGTCCAGTACATTTAGCACAAAGCTGATGCCATACAACACAATGGAGGGTCTTCTCAATGTGAAGACAGGACTTTGTCTCCACGAGGACTGTGTGGTGGTTGTTCTTACCAATACTGCCATAGATAGACTCATCTGCGACATGCTGATTGGTGCAGATGAGGTATAGTATGTTGCTCTCTTCTTTTGGTTACCTTGCTACCTGCCAGAAATCCAGTCTAGCAGGAATGTCCTCTAGGACTTGACCAAATTAATCAAAGATGCTGCTGCCATGCACTGACATTGGTGATTGATATTGAAGAGGGAGGGAAAAATTCCTGAAGAAGGGCTCATGCCCGAAACGTCAATTCTCCTGCTTCTTGGATGCTGCCTGACCTGCTGCGCTTTTCCAGGAACACATTTTCAGGATTGATATTGAAGAGGCCCAGTCAGAGAACATTCTCCACTCTTGCTACCCTCAGTACTTTCTGCAAGTGGACTACTGACTCATCAACAGAGGGAGGATGGTGTGTGGTAATCAGCAGGAAATTTCTTTACCCGGTTTGGCCTGTTGCTATGAGACTTCAAGGGTTTGGACTCAATGTTGAAGACTCCCAGAAAATTCTCTCCTAACTGTATGTCACTGTGCTGCTACCTGTGCTGAGTCTGTCCTGCCAAGGGAGTGGATATACTCAGAAATGGTGATAGTGCAAGGTTTGTGAAGGTTTGTAGCTCAGGTTGAGGTTTAGGGTGTAGGTTTGCTCACTGAGCTGTAGGTTTGATATCCAGACGTTTCATTACCTGGCTAGGTAACGTCATCAGTGGCAACCTCCAAGTGAAGCAAAGCTGTTGTCTCCTGCTTTCTATTTATATCTTTCTCCTGGTTGGGGTTCCTGGGGTTTGTGGTGATGTCATTTCCTGTTTGTTTTCTGAGGGGTTGATAGATGGCATCTAGATCTATGTGTTTGTTTATGGCGTTGTGGTTGGAGTGCCAGGCCTCTAGGAATTCTCTGGCATGTCTTTGCTTAGCCTGTCCCAGGATAGATGTGTTGTCCCAGTCAAAATGGTGTTTTTTTTTCATCCATGTGTAGGGCTATGAGGGAGAGAGGGTCGAGTCTTTTTGTGGCTAGCTGGTGTTCGTGTATCCTGGTGGCTAACTTTCTTCCTGTTTGTCCTACGTAATGTTTGTGGCAGTCCTTGCATGGAATTTTATAGATGACGTTGGTTTTGTCCATGGGTTGTATTGGGTCTTTTAAGTTTGTTAGTTTTTGTTTGAGAGTGTTGGTGGGTTTGTGTGCTACTAGGATTCTGAGGGGTCTCAGTAGTCTGGCTGCCATTTCTGAAACTTCTTTGATGTATGGTAAGGTGGTTAGGGTTTCTGGCTGTGGTTTGTCTGCTTGTCGTGGTTTGTTCTTGAGGAATCTGCGCACTGTGTTTTTTGAGTATCCGTTCTTCTTGAATACGTCGTATAGGTGATTCTCCGATGTTTTTCTAAGTTCATCTGTGCTGCAGTGTATGGTGGCTCATTGGAATAGTGTTCTGATACAGCTTTGTTTGTGTGTGTTGGGATGGTTGCTGGTGTAGTTGAGTGTTTGGTCAGTGTTTGTCGGTTTTCTGTATACGCAGGTTTGTAATTCTCCCTTGTCCTTTCTTTCTACTGTGACGTCCAGAAATGCGAGTTTGTTGTCAGTTTCTTCCTCCTTGGTGAAATTTATGCCTGTGAGGGTGTTGTTGATGATGTTAAGTGTCTCTTCTATCTTGTTTCGTTTTGTGATGACAAAAGTGTCATCTGCGTAGCGAACCCAGATTTTTGGTTTGATGATTGGTACGGCTGTTTGCTCTAGCCTTTGCATTACCACTTCTGCTATGAATCCTGATAGTGGAAATCCCATGGGTGTGCCGTTGGTTTGTTTGTAGACTATGTTGTTGAAAGTGAAGTGGGTGGTGAGGCACAGGTCCACTAGCTTCATGATGTTTTCGTTGGTAATGTGATTGATGGTGGTTGGTGTGTGTGTGTGTGTGATGGTCTGTTCTAGAAGTGTGGCGAGTGTTTCCTTTGCTAGGTCGATGTTGATGGAGGTGAACAGTGCCGTTACGTCGAATGAGATCATTGCTTCGACTTCCTCTATTTTGGTGTTTTTGATGATTTTTAGGAATTCCTGGGTGGAGTGGATGGAGTGCTGTGCCTCTTCTACTAGGTACTTCAGTCTCGTGTGTAGTTCTTTGGCCAGTCTGTAAGTTGGTGTTTTGGGTAGTGAGACTATAGGTCTGAGGGGGGTCCTGGTTTATGGATTTTTGGTAGTCCGTAGATTCGTGGGGTGCTGGTCCCGTCAGGTTTCATTTTCTGGAATTCCGTCTTGTTTAATTGTCCGGAATTGTGTAATTTTCTTAGGAGATATGTAATTTTGTTTCCTAATTGTGGGGTCGGGTCTAGCGCCACCTTTTGGTAGGTGTTGTGAAGGTGTTGCCTGGACATAACGTATGATTCTGTGAGAATGACTATCGTGAAACAATAGCCAATAAGTTTGTGAGGCAGCTCGCTCTCCCAGATGTTGATAAGGAGGATTTTGCAGGAGTAACACAGCTGAGTTTATCCTTGTTTCTTATACCTAGATTAGTACCAGGTGATCTGTCTGCTTTCATTCCAGTTAGAGACTTTTTTTAGTACAACTGAGTGGTTTGTTAGGTTATTTTAGAGGGCGGTTAAGAATCAAATACATTGCTGTGGGTCTGGAGTCACACGTGGGCCAAACCAGGTTGGGATATAGCATTCCTTCCCTAAAGGTCGTTATTGAACCAAATGGGTTTTTATGATAATCAACAAAGAGACATAGAATTAGACAGAAATACTGAACACAAAGTCCACCATCTGCCATGGTGGGCCATGTCTCATAAGGATCATTTAGGCCCTCAACGCAGGACATCTAAACTATGCTCCCCGTGACTCCCTTTCACAAGCTTTCACTCAACCAACTCACTTAGTAAGCGTCCAGGGAATATTCCATGGATACCAAGCTGTGGCCTCCTGTCTGTGCTCTCCACCCAGTAACCAGCTTCTTCTTGCCACCAGTAACAGGTACAGGAGAATACAGACGATGCCCAGTAGTTAACATCACCCAAGCCTCAACACTGCTGAGGTTAGGAGGATTTACCACCCTCCAGCTCTGCTCCACCCACTTGACCCCAGCCCGAGTTAAAATCAAAGTTAAAATAATAGAAAGTAGATCAAATTTCCAAACTTGTAGCATGTGTGGTACAAATTTCTTTTGTCAGGTATAAGGAAACCCACTGATATGAGCAACATGACTGCCAAAATTATAGCGCGGAGCTCATCACTTCAACAATGTAGCATGTTGTTCATCAAAATACTGTAAAATTCTGATACCATGAACTCTAGGTCTAATTGTGATTCCTAGCCAGTATCTTAAGTCTGTTAAATATTTAAAATTCAGTTTTCAACTAATCAAGAGTCAGAATTATTGATAGAATAAATTAAATCTTCCTGTAAATTTGATCCGAACAAGAAGTATGGTACTATCAGGGATGAATCTTAGAAAATGTAACTAGAAACATTTATTGCAAGAGACGATGATTAAATTGATTAAAGTTCCTGATTTGAGGGTTACTATGATTAGAATTGCATTGCATAAAAAAAATCCAATGAAAGCTGTGTAAACAAATAATGGATTTAGGTGTCATCAAAAGAATAGCAACTAACTGAACTGCTTATTACTGATGAACTGTTGGCACAGTGTTGCTTGTGCACTGTTAGTACACTGGTCAACTACACAACTGGAACATACTTGTTTGGAATATGAGTTAAATTTTTGGGTGACTTCTGGGGTATGATATAACGTGCTGCTATTGTTGTAATAAAATCGGTTGCTGTAAAATGTGCACTAAACAATATATATACCAAGTAAATAGTATCGACTTTGTTAAAAAGCAAAATACTTATTTAAAAAAATCCAATGCATCAAGATTTTTAACTTGGCACTTCTCTCTACCTGTTTTGCATTGCCTCTTAGTTTTCTCACCTTTGCCATCTTCGCGTTGCCCTCTTCGGATTGTGCTGATGATTCTGAGGCCTGGGAAGAGTATCACGCCCCTGTTGTTTTCAAATTCAGATGCCGGTCTGGAGAAATGGTCCAACCCACTAATTGTAATCTTTGGTTCAACAGGCTGAAGGACTACAATGTATGCAGAAATGTTGGAGATACTGATACAAGTGTCCTCGCCGAAACACCTTCACAAGTAAATAAGACATTACAGGGAAACGTTCATTACCTTAAAGCCTAAAGCCAGTTTTCAAAGACAGAAGTTTAATAATTTTGTGCACAATTGCTTGAATCTTGCAAGCAGGATCTGGAGATCCTTTTCAAGTCTCTCTGCTTTTATGTTGGACTCTTCCATATTACAACCAATCAAATAATTCTACTGAACTGAAAGATCCTGTTCACACATTTCCATAATTTTTCCATCGCCAAGGTAATTAGTTCATGTTCCCCCTCCAACACAACCGTCACACTCGGCACCTGCCCTTGATACCTCAAGAGATGTAAAACCTGTGCCAACACCTCCCCCCTCACCTCCATCCAAGGCCCCAATGGATCCTTGCACATCCGGCAGAGATTTTCCTGCACATCCAAACACCTTATCTACTGTGTCTATTGCTCTTGACGTGGTCTCCTCTACATTGGGGATGCAGGGTACTAACTTGTGGAACATTTCAGGGAACATCTCTGGTACACATGCAACAAACAACCCCACCGCCCTGTGGCCGATAACTTCAACTCCCCCTCCCACTCCACTAAGGACATACTAGTCCTGGGCCTCCTCCGCTGCCAAATCCAAGCCATGCAACACCTGGAGGAAGAACGCCTGATCTTCTTCCTTGGGACTCTTCAACCAGATGGCATCAATGTCGCTTTCACCAATTTCCTCATCTCCCCTCCCTCCAACTCATCCCAGATCCAACCCCCCAACTCGGCACCGCCCTCTTGAACTGTCCTACCTGTCCATCTTCCTTCCCACCTATCCGCACCACCCTCCCCTCCAACATATCTCCATCACACCTCACCTCCATCTATTTATCGCATTCCCAGTTACCTAGTAGTGGGCGGCATGGTGGCACAGTGGTTAGCACTGCTGCCTCACAGCGCCTGTAGACCCGGGTTCAATTCCCGACTCAGGCGACTGACTGTGTGGAGTTTGCACGTTCTCCCCGTGTCTGCGTGGGTTTTCTCCGGGTGCTCCGGTTTCCTCCCACAGTCACAAAGATGTGCGGGTCAGGTGAATTGGCCAAGCTAAATTGCCCGTAGTGTTAGGTAAGGGGTAAATGTAGGGGTATGGGTGGGTTGCGGGTTGGTGTGGACTTGTTGGGCCGAAGGGCCTGTTTCCACACTGTAAGTCTAATCTAATCTAATCTTCCACCCAGCCTCACTCTCACCCTCCTATTTATCTCTCAGCCCCCTTCTCCCCCCATTCCTGATGAAGGGCTTATGTCCAAAATGCCGATACTCCTGCTCCTCGGGTGCTGCCTGACCTTAAGTGCTTTCCCAGCGCCACACTTTTCGACAATTAGTTCCAAGTTGACTAACCTCTAGGCCCTCAGTTGTAGATATTTTAATCAACCTGTTCAGATGATGTAACATCACAGCTTTGGAGCAGCTGGGACATGAACATAGCCTTCCTGGCTCAGAGGTTGGGGCACTGCCACTGTGCCACAAAAGTGTGCACTCCCTCAGCCCTATTCGAACTTACATGGAAACAACATCTGCATGATTCACATTGCCCTGGAGATTGACTTTAGGGAGGAAGAATGCATAGGAATTATTGGTGGATCTGGTTGTAAACTTTTAGATAGAAACATTGAAACATGGAAAATAGGAACAAGCCTAACAGCCCTTCAAGCCTGTCCCACAATCCATTATGATCATGGCTGATCATCCAACTCAATAGTGTGAGCTTTTCCCTATATCCTTTGATCCCTCTTGCTCCAAGCGCAATATCTAACACCTTCTTGAAATTAAACAGTTTTGGCCTTGACTGCTTTCTGTGGTTGTGAATTCCACAGGCTTACCACTCTTTGGGTGAAGAAATTTCTCATCATCTCAGTGCTAAATGGTCTACTCTGCGTCCTTACACCATGACCCTGGTTCTGGACTCCATTGCCGTCAGGAGCATCCTTCCTGTAGCTACCCTGCCTAGTCATAGAATCATACAGCTTGGAAACAAGACCCTCTGGTCCAATTCATCTGCTCCATCCAGACATCCCAATCTGACCTCGTCCCATTTGCCAGCATTTGTCCCATATCCCTCTAAACCCTTCCTATTCATTCACACCCAAATGTCTTTTAAATATAATTGTACCAGCCTCCATCATTTCCTCTGTTGTG
This sequence comes from Hemiscyllium ocellatum, assembly GCF_020745735.1. Taxonomy (NCBI): domain Eukaryota; kingdom Metazoa; phylum Chordata; class Chondrichthyes; order Orectolobiformes; family Hemiscylliidae; genus Hemiscyllium; species Hemiscyllium ocellatum. The sequence goes on along the minus strand of NC_083413.1, from coordinate 63,919,265 downwards.
ACAATTTAACTTTTAATGGTCATCTGAAATGGCCGAGTAAGCTATTCTGTTCAAGGGCAATTAGTATTGTGTTGCAAAATTAAACTTGAATTTGAAAAATAGTAAAGATATAAAGAAAATGTATAAAACTTTCTGACCCAAAAACGAGTGAAAGCAATGAATTTATAATTGTAAATACAGACTAATTAATATAAAAAACTTAAAATGTGCCAAACAGTAAAGCTAACTCATATGACCTTTTTAATCTTTTCAATGAAGAAGTGGAAATATAGAGAGACAATATTGCAAATGGATTGGTTGATGCTAATTTACTAAAACATTTTGCTATTTTGATCACTATTCCACACATGCACCACCCTCTTTATGAAAAAAAATCACTCTTTAAGTCCCTTTTAAATCTTTCCCCTCTCACCCTAAACTTATGCCCTTTAAACCCCCCCACCCGCTCTCCAGGAAAAAGATCTTGGCTATTTACTCTATGCATGCCCCTCATGATTTATAAACTTCTATGAAGTCACCCCTCAGGCTCCAACAGTCCAGAGAAAAAAAGCCCCAAACCTTTTCCGGCTCTCCCTATAGGTTGAACCCTTCAATCCTGTTAGGGTATTATAAATTTCTATGTGATTGCACCTCATTCTTTTCGACTGCAGTCAATACAATCCTAAATAATTTAACCTCTCCTCGTTGTCTTTCCTGCCATCCCAGAAATGATTCTGGTGAACCTGCACTGCACTCCCCCTGTCAAACTTATCAACTCAGTGCAGAGACACATCTCCAGAATTCCAATAGATATGTCAAGCATGATTCAGCTTTCATAAATTCATGCTGATTCTGTTCGATTCTGCCACTGTCTTCCAAATACTCAGCTACTATATCTTTTATCGTGGGAACTGGCATTGTCTCCATTATTTATATCAGGCTGAGTGGTCTATAATTCCTAGTTTACTCTCTGCTCCCTTTTTAAATAGATGAGTTACATTAGCTACCCTCAAATCTGTAGGAACTGTTCCAGATTCACAGAACCTTGAAAGATGACTACCACTATTTCAAGCTGCTTCCTTAAGTACTCTAATTTGTAGATTACCAAGCCCTGAGGTTTTTATCAGTCTTTAATCCTATAAGTTTTCCCAAGATTGCCTTTCTACGAATGCTGATATTCTAAGATTATCTTTAAACGTCACATACAGGGTCAGGTTGCTGAAATATGAGAGAGAGAGAGAGACAGAGACTGAGTGAACTGAGAGATGGAAGCAGCGAGTCTCAGTCATTCATCGCACAGGATGTGGGTGGACCCTTGCATTTGAATTAACAAGGACAGGTTTGTGAGGGTGTAAATGAAGCTGGAAGATTCATCTAGCTTTGGCTAGAAAGAATAATCTGTTATTCCTTTCTCACCCTGAAAGCCAATTCTGGGAGAAGAAGTTTGCTGAATAGAAATGGAAAGTAAAATTGAGAATATTTTTGGACTGGTTGCAGGAGAATGAAATTTATATCTCTGGGACAGAGTAAAGTATAACAAGTAGCAGGGAAGATTTTAAATTGCTTTAGAAAATAATTAAGTGGAAGATCTTTTCTGTTATTTGGAACATAAGTTGCCTTCTGAAATAGTGTTTTGTCAATGATCCTTTTAATTTATCACAGTAAGTCTTAAAACTTTACGTGTCACATGGTGCTTTTAGTCATTCATTGGAAGCTTGAATTGCTTTTTAAAAAGACAGTCTCTTTGGAGATCTTAGGAAATTCAGAGATCTGGTAGGATTTTGAATCCTCATGATGAGATTAATATACTCAGATTTATCAGAGCTTAAATGAATTGGTTTTTTTGTACTGTGGAAACATTAACATAATTTTTTCCGACTAAACTATTCAGAGATGTTATTACACACCTCTGGAGCAAGTGGGGTTTGAACCTAAACCTCCTGGTCTAAAGTTAGGGGCAATACCACAATGTCTCAAGAGCCTAATACATTAACATCACCATGTCTATTGTGGAGGTGTTCCTCAAGTAGAGGATCTATCTGAATGCTTTGTAACGGTTAACCATTGTTAATTTGAAGGCAATAGCATAAAAGTTAGAAATAAATTTACAAACAGGCACAAAGAAGGTAGAGATACTTGAAGCATTAGTTCAATACTTGAACTTTGACAAAGCAGTAATCCAGATAAAACACAGGTAGAGTTGACCAGAATTCATTTGCAACTGAAACAACTTGAACTAGAAGGAAACAGGAAAGGATTGAACTCAGAAAAAGGAAAAGAGAAAGAGAGGGAATATGCAAATATGAATGAGGATTCTAAGTAGAAGAAAAAGATAAAGATAGAAGGCCAGATCTCAGCGTCAACATTAGTGTTGTACACATTGCTGCTAACCCCAGAATACCACTACATGTACGAGATCATATTTCATTATTTCAGCAATAACACCCGGTGTGGTGGGCATGTAAAACCTTGTAAGAGAAAGATTGGCAAATGAAGAATCGGAGCAGACAGAAGACATGATTCCTTCATATCACAGTAGCTTTTGTATTAAGCCAAGATTTTTCAAGTCTCAAGTCCTTCAGTGGCTGAAAGGGTTGAGTATGAAAGTCAGTGAGTGGGTGAGATGGGAGTCAGTAAGCGATAATTGACTCAAGGGTGTAGCTGGGTCTGGAGGGTGGCGGTGGGACAGAGAGTTTGGATTAGCAGGTGATGGGAAGGGTGGGGTTGGTCATTTTTAATGCTCTGCTCATTTACACTGTCCAATTACTCATTATAGTAAAACGTGAGGTCTGCAGATGCTGGAGATCACAGCTGAAAATGTGTTGCTGGTTAAAGCACAGCAGGTTAGGCAGCATCCAAGGAACAGGAAATTCGACGTTTCGGGCCGGCTCTGGCCCGAAACGTCGAATTTCCTGTTCCTTGGATGCTGCCTAACCTGCTGTGCTTTAACCAGCAACACATTTTCAGCAATCACTCATTATACCAGAGATTAACCAGTGTGACATTCTCAAAGTAAGTATCCAGCTGAAGTCTCACACATTTGGCTCAAGCCTCTGAGCCTGAGCTCAGTGTTGGAGTCTTTGAGGCATTCTTCCAGGCAGTGAGGGTCAGTGGAGCAACATGCATACGCCATGGATTCTGCAGGATTCTGCTGATTGTTATAACTCAGACAGGAAGAATATGCTGGTAATCACGCCCCTCTAACTTCACCACTATATTGTCCTAAATGTGTAAGTGCCTGACTGAATCACCAAGATGTTTGAATTCATTTAGTTTTACTGTTATCAAGGAAAACAAACACTCTGACAGGGTTTTGTCAATAAACACAAAATCTTATTTATGGTGGACAAACTTAGTTTTTCCACAAGTGGTAAACTTCACAGACTTAACCTATGGCCTTTTAATCCCACATACACACATAAACGGGCAGGATACATAGCTCTGCTGAGTTATAATGGGTGGGGGATAAAAGCAAGAAAGAAGCACTGAAACTAGGAGCAGGAGTAGACCATCAGCCCTTTAGCCATAATCATATTGATTGGTGAAGCAGGCTTGAGCATCCAACTCAGTACCTGTTCCTGCTTTCTCCCCATGCTCTTTGATCATTTTGGCGATGAAAAAAAGAATTAATGAAAGTATTTAAAGAATCTTTGAAAACATAATGTCCTACTTAAAAGATCATGAAGGCAATCGCAGAAATGTTAAGGCAGCTGCTTCTCTGTGTGGAAATTTGCATGATTTGAGGGGAACAGCATGTTACTTTTGCCATAAACAGAGCATGTAAAGCCTTGTTGCTGGAAGGTAAAAGCTAGGATTTTTGTGTTTGAAGGGATGGATAATGTCTTTTTTAGAAAATGCTGTACTGGAGAATGAAGCTTGCAACAAATTGACATTATTAATGTACTTAGAGTGTGTGCATATTGGAAGATATAAGATTATGGGAGTTTTACATGGATGAAATAACTCCATTTTTGTCTTGTTAACAGGCAAAACATTGAGCTTAGAGAAACAGGGTTGGCTCAATTCCTGATGTTAGCGAAATACATGAATTTCTCACTTGGAATTTCACTAAATAAAAATGCATTCATATAGGCATTAATAGAAATCAGTTATCTGGTCCACTCAGTAGAGCAAATTTAATCTGTGCTTGAGGCACTGGCTGTTATTGTAAGAGAAGCATCAAAATTGCCTATTAATGATATTGACCTTATTGTTGGAAAAAACATCTAGGCTGGAAAACCTGCACAAACTCTAGATGTATCTGCAAAAGTTAAACTTGTTAACGATCAGGATGTATCAGCAAGATTAATGGATGTTGAAAAATATATGTCTGTTTTTGAATTTGTTGTAAAGAATGATAGTTTGCTTCAAGATATGAATGTATATCCCTAATTGTTCTTGAGAAGGTAATAGCGAACTGCCTTCTTGAACTGCTGCATGTCACGTGTGAGGGTACAGTCACAGTGTTGTTGAGATGGAAGTTCCAGGATGGTTTTGACCCAGTGACAGTGGAGGAATGGTGATATAGTTCCAAGTCAGAATGGTTTGTGACTTGGTGGGGAAACCGAAGGTCATGGTGTGTCCATGTATGTGCTACTGCTGTCCTTCTGGGATGGACAGGCCATGATTTTGCAGTTGGAACAAATCTTGATGAGGTGCTGCTGTGCATTTTGCAGGTGGCACATACTGTGCGTCAGGGAGAGTAAATCTTTAAGGCAGATAACTAGATTAACGCACAGAGCTAAGACAACTGGAAACAATCTGGTGCTGTCTGAATTAAATCTGCCTCCAGGTCCATAGGTGACAAAGTGGAATACAGCAGCTATTGATGGAGCAACAGCAATAGACTCTGCTTTAAAACAAGATAATGTGTCTGTAACTAATGCTGATACTGTGAAACTATGAGGACAAAGTAGAATCTAAATACTTCAGCATAACGAAGCAGATGGTTACAGAGAGTGGTAAACTCGGGCCCGGACAATCACAAAGGCCAACCTGTCATCTATAGAATCCAACTACCAGGCCCGCTGTCAAGGAAAGGCTGCCAGCATTCTTAAAGATCCATCCCACCCTGGCAATGTATTTTTACAACCTCTACCATCGGGGAGAAGGTACAGAAGCCTGAATGCATGCGTCAGCTGGTTTCATAACCCTTCGGTTGTTAGAATACTGAATGTACACACAAACACTTAACATCTGCCTGTTCCTGTGTTTTTGTTTTTGCTGCTATTTACCTATTATCTACTTATCTATGCTACTTAACTACGTGATCTGCCTGTATTGCTCGCAAGACAAAACTTTTCACTGTGCCTCGGTACACATGACAATAAATTCAATTCAGTTAACTCTGCAAGAAAGGGGTTTAACAAAGCTCATACTGAATAGGGAAAAAAAAATTAAAACAATCCCCGAGCTTGCGAAGTTGAGAGCATCAGGATTTCCTAAGTGAACGTCAATATGATTTTCGACAAGATTCTTAAAGCAGTAAAGAACTGTACTCCTAGCTTTAAGCAGGAGATCATGATTCCATTGTTTGTCTGAGTGGTCCTTTATTTACCAACTTGAACAATAAAATACTCATATCCATGGAAAATAAGAGAGTCCCAGAGGTGAAACCTGAATAAAGTGATTCACAGACTGATTCTAAAGAAGAAAAAAGACCCTACAGAAGCCACATGTAGAGTTGTGACAGAGGATTTTATCTTGATTTACAGCTTACACCTAATGGAATTTGAAAATCACAGGGATTGTCAGCAAAAAGCTGTGTTTCTTGTCACCGCTACCCAGACTGAACCAATTGTGTTATCTTTTAACCAAGGGCATCGAAACACTTGAAATTTATTTGACATGAGAAAGGAGATTTACCATGAAGCGTAGTGGAAAGAGAAGCCAGCAGCTGCAGAATGAACTCTCTGTCAGAAGAGAGCTTGCACCTTAAAGATCCGCGTAAGAATCAGAGAATCCCTACAGTATGGAAGGCCATTCAACCCATTGAGTCTGCACCGACCCTCCAAAAAACAGCCTACTCAGACCCAGCCACCTCGACCCTATTCCTCTGACCCTGCATTTCCCATAGTTAATCCACCTAGCTTGCACAACCCTGGACACTCTGGGCAATTTAGCATGGCCAACCCATCTAATCTGCACAGTTTGGACTGTGGGAAGAAATCAGAGCACCCGGAGGAAACCCACACAGGCACAAGGAAAATCTACACAGACAGCCGCTGAAAGGTAAAATTGAACCCAGGTCTCTAGCACCATGAGGCAGCAGTGCTAACCACTGAGCCACCTACTGCCCTGGACTCCTAACAGTTACATGCTTTTGATGAATACAGGTTGTATGTTATGAAGGTGCCAAGGTGAGATCTTTAATGGCAAAATGTGACAGCATTGTACAGGTGGGGGGTTGGTGGCATTTGCCAGTGAGAAGATTACTAATAATGTACATGGTCAGTTAGTGACTATTCTTTACAAGGTTATACTTTGGAATAGTGTTCGTGAAAGCTTCTAACGTTTTAGAGGTGAGGTCCAACAAAAGCAAAGTTTTAAAGGTTTGCTGTGTTTTGACACTCTTTTAAAATAAAATGGATGAATGAACAGGGTCATGTGATGTGTTCTGAATCTTGGCTGGCAACAAACCTGAATACTAAGTAGTTCAAAGTTAAAAGGAGAGTCCAAGTTGTCTTACTGAATAGGAGGTGCACAATCTTCAAATTTGCAAACAATGGTCAGACCAACTGTGCTGGTAGATAGACTGTAGTCTCTAATTCTCAAGGATATGTTAGTAATGTCAGTTTTCACCCACAAGTATACTTTACATCACTATGTAATTTCAAGATTGAATTGAGTTTGGGAGGGAGGACAATAGCAAAGTAGCTTTTTGACCTGGGTTCAATTCTGATGCGATTCACGTTGCTACTGACATGTGCTTTGACAGGGAATAAAACCACAGGAGTCATTGTAGAATTAGCAGTTTGACAAATATCATGATAGCATCAACCTGGAAAAACCAGAGAGAGTGACAGCAAAGGATAAAGTAACGACAGCAGATGCTGGAGACCAGAGTTGAAACATCTGATGCTGGAAAAACACAGCAGGCCAGGCAGCATCCGACGTTTTATGCCCGAAACATTGATTCTCCTGCTCCTCGGATGCTGCCTGGCCTGCTGTCCAGCATCACATTTTTCAACAGAGTGACAGCAAAACCAGACACTGACCAGAAAAATATTGACTAGGTCACCCAGGATAATTCTGCAGCTCTTCTTTGAGGGGTGACCTTGTGGGAGTTTGTGAAATCATGAGGGGCATGAGTGGGTGGATGGGCAGGGTCTTTTCCCTGGGGTGGGAGGGGTCCTGGGCTATGGGGTGTGGATTTGGGGTGAGTGGGGAAGGATGTGGGGGAGATCTAGGAGGCAACTTTTTCACTCGGGGGATGGTGTGTGTATGGAATGGGCTGCCAGAGGAGGCTGGTACAATTGCAACATTTGGAGAGCATCTGGATGGGTGTATGAATGGGAGGGGTTTGGAGGGATATGGGCCAAGTGCTGACAGGTGGCACTAGAGTGGTTGGGATATCTGGTCAGCATGGATGTGTTGGACCTAAGGGTCTGTTTCCATGCTGTACATCTCTATGACTCTATAAATTTCCATTGTTAACTACATACAATGTGGTGCGAGCTTGTCCTTGGATCGAAGAGGCCATCTTCATGAGGGTTTCAATGAAGGTTCTCTTAGCTTTAGCTAGAGAGTGAATCAATCCCTTATTGCAAAAGTCAGTTTGGGGAGCAGACGTAATCCGGGGTGGGTGGAGGGAACAAAAATAGAGGTAAGAATAGCTTTTGCGCTGTTTCCTAGCTCATGATATGTATACTTAAGAAACAAAGTAAGGTAGAATTATGGTAGGAGGACTTTCAATTGATTTAAAGGGTTTCTGTAGTTTAGAACTTAATTTATCTACTAAATTTGTGTTTAGGCAATGTTACCAAGAGTTTTTTTTAGATTAGTTTAGATTCCCTCAGTGTGGAAACAGGTCCAAGTCCACACCGACTCTCCGAAGTGTAACCCATCCAGACCCATTTCTCTACTCATGCACCTATCACTGTGGGCAATTGAGCATGGCCAATTCACCTGACCTGCACATCTTTGGAGTGTGGAAGGAAACTGGAGCACCCGGAGGAAACCCACGCAGACACGGGGAGAGTGTGCAAACTCCCACAGACAGTTGCCCGAGGCTGGAATCAAACCCGGGTCCCTGGCGCTGCGAGGCAGCAGTGCTAACCACTGAGCCACTGTACCGCCCTCAAATTAAATTCTAAACCACAGAAACACTTTAGATCAACTGAAAGTCCTCCTACCGTCATTCTACCTTACTTTGTTTCTTAAATGTACATGTCATGATCGAGGAAACAGCGCAAAAGCTATTCTTACCTCTATTTTTAGTCCCCCTCCCACCCACCCCAGATAACGTCTGCTCCCCAAACTGACTTTTGCAATAAGGCATTGATTTACTCTCTAGTAAAGCTAAGAGAACCTTAATTGAAACCTTAATGATGATGGCCTCTTCAATCCAAGGACAAACTCCCACCACATTCTATGTAGTTAACAATGGAGACTTGCTGTCACATTCTCTAGTTCTTCCAGGCAATGCTATCATGATATTTTTCAAACTGCCTAATTTTGTCACAGTAAATTTCTTAAAATCTGAAATCTTGATCTGTGATCCTTTCAGTCATTCACGTGGAAACTTGAATTTTGTTTTACAACTTAAGGGTCTATATGGACAACTATCCAAGAAAAATAATCCAAACGATGAAGGTAACATATCATAAATTCGAACAGTAAATGACTTGTGGAGACTCAACTCATTGTGTCTTTTAAAGAAAATAAACAGCAAGTCCCATCATGCACCTTGTTTATAGTTGATAGTCTAAAAATCCCAAAATGTTGCAATGTCATCATCACATTCAATAGAGGTCAATGTTTACACTTAGCTTTCAAGGGGTTAAATTCACAGGACAGCAGAAACTGCAAGCTTCAAATGGGACAATTGAAACACTGTACCTGTGACAGTGGGATTGATTTCCCTGTCATGATTCAGAGTTATTGTTGCTGTAATAACTCCTCAGTTCAATTCAGCAGATTTCACCTCCATGCTAGACTGGTGGATTCTATTCTTGACAGAGGCAGTCAGCTTAACTAAACACTGACATTGGGCTTGGGTTTTTAAAACAGAGATCTTCAAAATCTAAACACAGTCATGCAAACAGGAGACTAAGGGAAGAAATGGAATGCAAGAGAAAGGAATTAGGAAATTTGCTTCAAGTATAATTTCAAATATGATGACTCACTGAAGTGAGATAAGGTGTTACATTAACGCACAAAATTAAGTTGTATCAATGAAACAAAGTGAATCCAAACACCAATGTTATTCTACACCTTCAACTGATAACTTTAGTGATTCATATGAAGTTGCATCTGAATAAGCCTTCAGAGCGAATGGAGAAATAAATACATGAGAGAAAGACAGAAGTGTCAGGTCCAAAGTTTGAGGCGTTGTGTTACATTGTTGGTGTACATGCTATATAAATAAATTTAGGGCTGCATCAGGCAACTCCTCTAAACATATAGCACTTAAGAGAATGATTGATGCCTAAGAATGCATTTATAGCTGGAAGCAATTGAAAATTGGTTTCAATCATTAGGTGAACCAAATTGAGCTTCATATAATTCTTGCAAATTATTTTTTGACAATGGGATAAATTCAATATACATCGATATTTATTGGGGGAAAAATTATATTGAAATCTTGTTTTCTGTTTATTCTGATTAAAATTAACCAACGTATGTGTGTGAACACAGAACATTTTAGAGGTAACCTACTGGACTGTGGTAGAAACGGTGTAGCGTCGAATACCAGGAGTTGGGAACTGCCTTGAGTTAATGTATGCAACCAACTGCATGGCTCGAGTTACAGTGTCGATGTCATCTCCTTCAATAACCAGGACTGACTGGGCAGGATTGAAGTGAAACTAGAAGAAAAGAACAGAATGAAGTTGGATACATTACTTAATCAAAATTGCTTTCGAATTTACAGATAAAATCTCTACTTCAACTGTCAAAAAAAATCATCCATAGCACTGGATTTCATTTGTAAGTTCCAAGTAAATTTGGAGTGAATCGATTTAGCAATAAAATAAATTTATCATAGTTCTCAAATCATTCATGCGAGCATATTTTGAAGTTTAGTGTGCTCAAGAAAGATAAAGTTTAAATGCAAAGCAATTTAGTATCAAATTATTTGTCAATATAATTAACAAAATGGTAATCTTTTAGTGCTATTCTTTTGCATCAAATTAATTGTACATGCATTTAGCCTTTCGTGAACAGTGACATACGTTAATGGAAAATCTTCAATCAACAGACTTATAAGCCATTATAATCCCTCACCTTGATTTCTTTGCCAAGACTCTCCAAGGAATTAATATCTAAGCCCTCCTTACAAGTCTGCAAGCAGGAGATAACTTTCCGACTCTCAATCTTGCCTGGACGTATAGATAAATCAGCAAGACTACCATGGAAAAACTGGGCAAATCGAGGCTTCACAATCTCCCCACCTAAAAGATAATTTTTTAAAAATCAATGTCTACTCAATGCAAGTACAGCAGTAGCTCCATCTTATTTAATAGTAAGTGTCCTGTTGTCCTTGTCATGCATAAACAAGCAAGAAGAGTATTGGTGTTAGAAAGGGATAATTTATAGCGTACCTAAACTTTCCAATTGCAAACATCCGGTTACAACAAAAAAAAACACCTCTTGCCAATTAGTCACTACTTTCCACCTCAAACTAAATACATTTGTCTTAAATTGACTCTCTTAAGCCCTTTTTAAACAACTTGAATTGCTGTTGTACAGAACAGTTGCTGATAAAAGAAAGTTTGGACATCGTCAGTGGTTTTTCTAGAACTATGATTTGAAGAAAAGTTCTCGAAACATTGATGGATAGTTATTTCTGCACAGTAATTCTTCACTTCAAGCTGCAAATATATTCCTGAAAAAAGCAACTTTATGTGAAATAACTTTAATTGAATCAGGTTTCCATTACAACCAATGTAAAAGTTCTAGTGATGTTCTGTAGGACCATTCTGCACTGAAAAAAACTTCCTAAATTGACATAGTTGTGAATAAATACCTATCAAACTAATTAAAACATATGAATAAAATTTAGCAACTATTTCAATGCACCCCCCCCCCACCATGCAGATCAGCTCTCTCACAAGCCAATCCTCTCCTCCTTATCGTTTCCCTGCCAACCATCTCTCACTCACTATTTCCTCCCTGAAACCCTGAGTGTGGACTCAGCAGAAGGTAACAAGAGAGTAGGCGAAAAAGTGAGAGTCAGAGAGGGAAGCGACAAGTGTGAAGACTGGAGAGTGGGAGAGCCACAAAGGGAGGAGAGACTCTTGGGAGGAAATGGGAGAGTAGTTCAGAGAATAGGAGAGAATCTTGGGGAGCCAGGAGTGGCTGTTTTAAAATAGCACCAGTTGGGAGATACATGCTCTGTCAGGTCCAGTGTGAAACAACACTAAAACAAAAGTCTTCATGCTAAATAATGGCTGTATTGTATCATCATGGTAAATAATGGTGAGGAAGGTAAACTAAAACTGGGATACACACATATTTGAAATTGTAATACAAACAGTACACACCAAACAAAATTTATTACAAACACATGCACAATCTTAGAGAGATTTAAGAACATTTGTAGCTCAGGTTGAGGTTCTGAGTATAGGTTTGCTTGCTGAGTTGGAAGGTTCTTTTTTAGACATTTTGTCACCGTACTAGGTAACATCTTCAATGAGCCTCCAGGTGAAGCACTGGTAGTATCGCGTGCTTTCTATTTATGTGTTTGGGTTTCCTTGAGTTGGTGATGTCATTTCCTTTGGTGACATCATTTCCGGTTCTTTTTCTCAGGGAGTGATAAATGGGATCCAACTCAATGTGTTTATTGAAAGACATCCGGTTGGAATGCCATGCATCTAGGAATTCTCATGTGTGTCTTTGTTTGGCTTGTCCTAAGATGGATGTGTTGTTCCAGTCGAAGTGGTGTCCTTCCTCATCCATATGTAAGGATACTAGTGAGAGTGGGTCATGTCTTTTTGTGGCTAGTTGATGCTCATGTATTCTGGTGGTTAGTTTTCTGCCTGTTTGTCCAATGCAGTGCTTGTTACAGTTCTTGCAAGGTATATTGCTGAGAAATTGGCAGACTGTGTTTATTGGGTACTCGTTCTTTTTGAATACACAGTATAGGTGATTTTCCTCTGCTCTTCATAGTTCCTCTGAGCTGCAGTGTGTAGCGGCTCATTGAAATAATGTTCTAATGCAGTTTCGTTTGTGGATGTAGTTCAATATTTGGTCCATATGTGTCATTTTCCTGTAGACGCTGGTTTGAAGTTTCCCATTGGCTGTACGCTCTACTGTGATATCTACGAATGGCAGTTTGCTGTTGTTTTCCTCCTCTTTAGCAAACTTTATGCCAGTAAGGGTATTATTGATGGTCTTGAAGGTTTCCTCTAATTTGTTTCATTTATTGATGACAAAGGTGTCATCCACATAGCAGACCCAAAGTTTGGGTTGAATGGTTGGCAGAGCTGTTTGTTTGAGTCTCTACATTACTGCCTCTGCTGAGAAGCCTGATATCAGAGAACCAAAGACATGCACACCAAGCACCACCAAGTTCATCAGCAAGGACAATATCAAGTTAGTGTACCTATGCCTTACCACCCACTTCACCTTAAACAATAAAACCTACTGACAAACCAATGGAACACCCATGGGATCTCGGATATCAGGGTTCTTAGCAGAGGCAGTAATGCAGAGACTTGAACAAACAGCTCTGCCAACCATCCAACCCATATTTTGGGTCCACTATGTGGATGACACCTTTGCCACCACGAAATGAAACAAATTAGAGGAAACCTTCAATACCATCAATAAGACACATACTGGCATAAAATTCACTAAAGAAGAGGAAAACAACAACAAACTGCCATTCCTGGATGTTGCAGTAGAGCAAGTAGCCAATGGGAAACTTCAAACCAGCATCTACAGGAAAAAGACAAATATGGAACAAATATCGAACTACAGAAGCAATCATTCTAACATCCACAAATGAAACTGCATTAGAACATTATTTCAATGAGCCATCACACACTGCAGAACACATGAACTACAAAGAGCAGAGGAAAATCACCTATGCTGTGTATTCAAAAAGAATGGGTACCCAATGAACACAGTCCGCCAATTTCTCAGCAACAAACCCAAACAAGCAGACAAAACGCACCCAGAAACCCTAGCCACACTCTCCTACATCAAAGACATCTCAGAAATTACTGCCAGACTACTCAGACCTCTTGGCTTCATGGTAGCCAACAAACCTACCAACACTAAAACAGCAGCTAATGAACTTGGAAGACCCTATATAGATACCAAGCAAAACTAACGTCATTTACAAAATACCTTGCAAGAACTGTAACAAACACTGCATTAGACAAACAGGCAGAAAATTAACCACTAGGATACATGTACATCAACTAGCCACAAAAAGACATTGACCTACTTTCACTAGTATCCTTACATACGGATGAGGAAGGACACCACTTTGACTGGGACAACACATCCATCCTAGGTCAAGCCAAACACAGAGATGCACAAGAATTCCTAGACACATGGCATTCTAACAGGAACTCTATCAACAAACACATTGGCTTGAATCCCATTTATCTCCCCTGAGAAAAAAGAACAGGAAATGACATCACCAGAGGAAATGACATCACCAAGCCAAGAGAACCTAAACACATATATAGAAAGTGGGCTACATCACCAGTGCTTCATCCGGAGGTTGACTGATGATGTTACCTACTATGGTGATGAAATGTCTAAAAACGAACTCTCCAGCTTAATGAACAAACATACATCCACAACATGCACAATTTACTTCATTTCAACAAATGATGTGTAATAAAACACTTTGAATCAGGCCTCACATGTACACTGTGAAGTATATTCCCAATATGATGGAGACTACAGCACACACTTTGCTCTTAATTCCTTGTTACCTTGCTGAAGACAGATTCCAGAGACTAGAGCTACTAGAATCTTGAATCGAGGCTGACATTAAGGAGAGCTGCACTGTTTGATTTGCTAACAGTCAGGTGAAATGAGAAACCACACCGCTATTCAGTGTCTCAAGTGTGTGCTAAGAGATCCCATGGCATCATGGGAAGAACAGGGGAGTTCTCCCAATGCCCTGAACAACATTTATCCCTCAGACACAACATCAAAAACAGATTGAGTAATCATTATCCCATTGTGCCTGTAGGACAGTGGCTATGTAAATTCACTCTTGTGATTCCCTATGTTACAGCTGTGAATATACTCTGAAGACATTGCAATGGCAGTGAGTGCGCTCGTCACAAAAGGCACTGTATTAAGGCAAGCTCTTTAATTCTGAGCTAATGTAAGAAACCAGAGAGTAGACGAGACGGACGTCCTAGACTGAAAACAAAATCAATTGAACACTGCAATTTAATCTAAGTGGCCTCTGACTGGAAGAGCCAGTGAGTAGGGGGAGCACCATAACAACTGGGAAATCCAGGCATAAATTACTTGCCACCAGATTTTGTCAGCCACCTTTAGCTGTGGTCAGTTGTATTTCACTAACAGCAGCTAATGGGGAACAGACTGACTGAAGTCTGCAAACAATGCCTCCCATGATGCATTATTGTGTGTCAGTATGTTATTCCTGTGTGTCATATCAAACTGCACACACAGTTCCCCAGTCCCCTGAAAGACTCATTAGACTGGACAGAAAATGAACACCCTTGTCTATTGGTTAGTTATCCAATTTTGCCAAGTATAATTGCGTGCTAAACTGCTTATACATAGGCTCCTTCCTGAGAACTGGTGAACTGTCTAAGATGCAGTGCCCTAAGAGTAAGGCTTGAAGATTGAGATGCAGCAGGCAGCCCAGGAGTTCTGACTGTAATATGTGCATCGGATTATCTCCTCAAGGTCAATCTACAAGTTCTAACTTGCTGTCTGATGTTTGCTATGACCATTGCAATATTCCTGAGCATTCAAAGTGTCACTAGCTACACTGATTTATTTATGGTACTGTTATTGAACATCAACACATTTTGCCAGAATAGGGTACCTGCCAAGTCTATAATGGTTATGACACTAGTGTTTAATCTGTAACATCCCAAACATGAATTTTCCACTTTCAAAATACAATTGACATCCATGAATGTTCATTGTTCCATTTTTCTTTTGCACAAAACAAAATTACAAAGGTTATATTTCTGAGATATGGAGAACAAAGGCCCTAGAAATGGGGAGGCATGTAGCAGAAATTATTGGAACCTCAAAACTGCTACAACACTTGATACAAGATGCCTCTGCTGTCAATCCTCGTTTTAAAATAGGCTTCCCATCCAGTCCTGTCTGTCTGTCTGTTTGTCTATTGAGCTCCCAGCGACCAATCGGTTTCATTCCTCCCACTGACCAATTAGGTTGTACCCTCTGCCTGTCTTCATCCATCCCTGCTCTACTACCCTGTCCCCACCACCCCCTTTTATCTGCAGCTCCCCCTACACCCACCCCCCAGTCCTGAAGAAGGGTTATACCCGAAATGTCAACTTCTCCACCTCCTGATGCTGCCTGGCGTGCTGTGTTCTTCCAGCTTCCTGCCTGTCTATTGATACAGACTTCTTAAAGGTTATCTACACTGGGAAAGCCACTGGTCAGAAACCTACACTTCCAGCTGGTTTTATACAACCAGTATCATGAAAGGTTGGTGAATACAAAGCTTCAAGGCACAACTGATGGAGTGGAAGAGCTAGTGGTAATGGAGACAAATCTGAACCAGCTTTCCTGTGGATAACAGGCAGCAGAAAAATCACTGGAAAAATGTAGCTTTGATGAAACAATTTAGATACCCTCACACTCTGCACCTGGGAGAGTGCGAGAGAAGGTGAAGAACCCCAGGACAGCGGCAGGAGAGCCCCAGGGAAGGGGAGAGTGGTGAGAGCCCCAGGGGAGCTGCGAGAGTGGTGAAAGCCTCAGGGGAGCTGGGAGAGTGATGAGAGGGCTGGGAGAGTGGTGAGAACCCCAGGGGAGCTGGGAGAGTGGTGAAAGCCTCAGGGGAGCTGGGAGAGTGATGGGAGGGCTGGGAGAGTGGTGAGAACCCCAGGGGAGCTGGGAGAGTGGTGAGAGAGGTGGGAGAATGGTGAGAGCCCCAGGGGAGCTGGGAGAGTGATGAGAGAGCTGGGAGAGTGGTGAGAGCCCCAGGGGAGCTGGGAGAGTGATGAGAGAGCTGGGAGAGTGATGAGAGAGCTGGGAAAGTGGTGAGAGCCCCAGGGGAGCTGGGAGAGTGGTGAGAGAGCTGGGAGAGTGCTGAGAGCCCATGGGCAGCTGGGAGAGTGATGAGAGAGCTGGGAGAGTGGTGAGAGCCCCAGGGGAGCAGGGAGAGTGGTGAGAGCCCCAGGGGAGCTGGGAGAGTGATGAGAGAGCTGGGAAAGTGGTGAGAGCCCATGGGGAGCTTGGAGGGTGATGAGAGCCCCAGGGGAGGGGAAAGTGATGGAGAGCTCCAGGGGATCTGGGAAAGTGGGGAGAGAACTGGGAGAGTGGTGAGAGCCCCAGGGGTGGGGAGAGTAATGAGAGCCCGGGGGAGGGGAGAGTAATGGAGAGCCCCTGGGTATCTGGGAGAGTGGCGAGAGCCCATGGCGAGTGGAGAATGATGAGAGCCATAAGGGATCTGGGAAAGTGGGGAAAGAGCTGGGAGAGTGGTGATAATCCCAAGACAGCTATCAGTAATGTTGAAAAGGGAAGATGCACTTTTTTGATGTCTATGATTGTAAATTTGCAGATAAATTGATTGTAATCATGATTTTTAGCAAGTTCATATTTTTGCATTTATTTCTACTTTGCTGTCAATTTTAAAAAATATTCCTGCATTTAATTTTTATTTTGCAGACACTAATCTAAAACTGAGTATGATTGTGCTTTCTTAAGTTTTTAACTAATCAAGATATCAATAGTAAATAAACTATGTTCCTGGTCTTTTCCCAGGACTTGACTTGTGCACAGTGTTCACAGCTGCTGTTTGACTGAACTATTGGGGTGAACATTCCTACATTTTGGTTAATTGTCAGTTTTGAGGAGTTTCATGAAGGCTTTCCACCTGTGAGTCACCTTGAATTTGCTTATGCAATTTAATGAAGTTTACCTCATCAAATCTGCAGCATATTTCCACACGATGACACTCACACAATCTGGCATCCAACAGCATTGGAAATGCTCACAAGTGCTTGGATCTAATGGGATCCAACTGCAGATGCCATATGTAAACCCTAGTTGAGCAAACGTTGCTAGCCAATCTTTTGAAACCACCCAGGTCAGTGCAGTACCCACACTCCAGAGGAAAGCCCAGCAATTCCTCATGAAGGTTAATGACATTCTTAACTCTGCAAGGGTGCATACAAACATCTTCATTCTGTTGCCTCACACTTACATTAATTCTGCCATTGCATCATGATCTACCACTCTCAAAGTTGTATGCAGTACCTTCCCACAATGGCTCTCACTCACTCAATCCCACCAAACTGCAAACTCTTCCTGCTCTCTGCACTTCATACAGACTTTGTATCCAGGCTGAGGATGGATGAGACTTGATGAAGGGCTTTTGCCCGAAACGTTGATTTTACTGCTCCTCGGATGCTGCCTGAACTGCTGAGCTCTTCCAGCACCACTAATTCAGAATCTGGTTTCCAGTATCTGCAGTCATTGTTTTTAACCCACCCTGTTGGATGAGACCTGCCGAGTCATAGAGCCATGGAGCTGTACAGCATGGAAACTGACCCTTCAGTCCAATTCATCCATGCCAACCAGATATCCTAAATTAATCTAGTCCCATTTGCCAGCATTTGGCCCAAATCCCTCTAAATCCTTCCTGATGCCTTTTAAATGTGGCAATTGTACCATCCTCCATCACTTCCCCTGGCAGCTCGTTCCATTCATGTGCCACTTTCTGCATAAAAAGGATTCCCTTTTCATTTTTTTCCTCTCCTCCCTTAAACTAGTTTTGGACTCACCACCCTGGGAAATGACTTTGGTTATTCACCCTATCCATGCCCCTCATGATTTATTAACTTCTACAAAGTCATACCCCCCCCCACCTCCGACGCTTCAGAGAAAATAGCTCCAGTCTATTCAGCCTCAACCTATCATTCAAAGCCTTCAACCCTGGCAACATCCTTGTAAATCTTTTCTGCACCCTTTCAAGTTTCACAACACCCATCCTATAGAAGGGAGACCAGAACTGAACACAGTATTCCAAAAGTGGCCTAACCAATGTCCTGTAGAGCCACAACATGACCTCTCAACTCCAATACTCAACACACTGACCAAATGCCTTCTTCACCACCCTGCCGACCTACGACTTCACTTTCAGGGAACTGTGAATTTGCATTCCAAGGTCTCTTTGGTCGGCAACACACCCCGGGTACCTACCATTAAATGTCCAAATCCTACCCTTTCCAAATTACAATACCTCACATTTATCTAAATTACACTCCATCTGCCACTCCTTGGCCCATCGACTTATCTGATCAAGGTCCTGTTTTATTTGTCTCACATTTTCTGTTTTGATTTCAGATCTTCAGCATTCGCAGTTCTTTGTTTTAGTTATTTGTTAGGGGTCAGTTCACCAATTCCCTTTTGTAGAAGTTGGGTTCAATTTGGACAAGTGGATAACAACAAGTGACAACTGCTCCTTGGCAGGGTATAGACGACTGGTGATGTCTCTTTCGAACCAAGGCCAAGCAGTGTCAACTATTTCCATTGTGAAAACCATCATTGCTCAGCAACTAGAATCAACCATTTCAGACCTCCTGTTCTTTCTTTAACCCCTTGGGTTTGTATGTTTTTATGGTTGTTCATGGTTGCGTTTTGTCTGAAATTTAATTTTGTTGAAGTGATACTTATTCAGCTGCCTGCATTACAAAAGCTTTTTTTTTAAAACAGGATAACTTTCATTTTCAATTGCTCGAATTGAAGTCCCACATTTGTAGTCATTATTTTAGCATTCTGAAAGATAAGAAATGAAGGAAACAACACCATTTGGGTCTTAGGGAAAATAGTTGTAAAGCAAAATTTAGGGAAAGGAAAAGGCCATTCAATTTTATAAATATGCCACTCTGGCAAAAGCTTGTTTAAATTTTCATCAAAATCAGAGTTATTTGAAGTTGTATCCTAAAGAAGAAAATATTTATGCTTAAATCACATTTTACTACCTCAGCCACAAATTGTTTCACTCACAATGAACTACTCTGAAGCACATTACTACATTGGCAAGCGCACATAGTAAGTAGATGAATGATCGGCTTCTCTTTATTTTTAGTCGTCAAAATTGCTGGGAGAGCTTCCTGTTCTTTCTCAAATAGTATAGAAATTTTCCGTGTGCCCCAGGACTAAAATGTCTTGTTTGATACAGTAAAACACTCTTCAGATACTTTCCTCATGTTAAAAAGCTGCTACTATAAATAAACCCCAGCTCCAATGAATTGAAGCAAAACATCTCAGGTACTGTGAAGTGCTCAGGATAATAAATAAGAACAATCAATCTCTTAGGCCTGATATACTCACTGGAAGTGGTTCAACACACCTCATACTCTGCTTGGCTGTCTGACACAGATAATAGCACTGAGAGACAGTGCCGGTGTTATGCTCAATCTTTTAGACTTGGCAGTGGCCAGTTTTAGCAGACAACCTGTCTCTTGTCAAATGTACCTCAGCATCATTCCATTGAATCCAATGGGACAATTCCAGACTGTTGCATGGAGGGTGGGAAATGTGCTTGGATCAATGTTGCTGCAAGGGAATAGAAAATCCAGCAGTTATCTCAGAACTGACCTGGTTGCTGATGACTTGGAGAAATTTTTGTTGACTATATTCAACAGTGTGATTGGTTGCCTATTCCTAATATTTTTCCTTCTCCCCATTCCACTTCTAGATGAGGGTGTCCTTCCTCATGGATTCATACATATTTACCAACTAGAAGCATACTCTTATACACTGTGGTCTCAGTAATGGTCACTGGACCCAAAGCTTTATATTTATATTCATTCACGGGATGAGGACGTCGCTGGCTAGGCCAGCATTTATTATCCATCCCTAACTGCCCAGAGGGCACATAAGAGTCAACCATATTGCTGTTGTTCTGGAGTCACATGTAGGTCAGACCAGGTAAGGCTGGCTGTTTACTTCCCTGAAGGACATTAGTGAACCAGATTGGTTTTTCCACCAATCAACAATGGATTCATGGTCATCGTTAGACTCTTAATTCCAGATTGCTGTTGAATTCAAATTCTACCATCTGCCGTGGCAGGATTTGAACCCCAAACATTTGACCTGAGTCTCGGGAATAGCAGTCCAGCGATAATAACACAAGGTCATCGCCTCCCCCGTGAACTCTAATTCTCTCCACAGAAGCTGCCAGACTTGCCGAGCTTTTCCAGAGTTTCTGTTTTTGTACTCTTGTACATGTCCAGCAGGTTTCAGCCAAACAACTCCCACAGAGCTGAACGAAACTCAACCAGTAAACTGTTACTTCCAGGTATTTTACTGTTCTCAAGGGATTGGAGGACCTCAGCCAGCTTGTCCATAGATAGTAATGTGAGTCTTGCAGACGGCGCATGGAGGCTCACTGATTAGCACTACTGCCTCACAGCACCAGGGACGTGGGTTTGATTCCAGCTTTGGGCAACTCTCTGTGTGGAGCATGTTTTGAGACTGTCTGTGTGGAGCAAGTTTTGAGACTGTCTGTGTGGAGTTTGCACTTGCTCCTTGTGTCTGCTTGGATTTCCTCTAGGTGCTCTGGTTTCCTCTTACAGGCCAAAGATGTGCAGGTTAAGTGAGTTGACCATGCTAAATTGCCCGTAGTGTTCAGGGATGTGAAAGTTAGGTGCATTAGTCAGAGGAAATGTAAAGTAATAGGGTAGGGGCATGTGTCTTGTGGGATACTCTAGAGGGTTGGTGTTGACTTGTTGGGCCAAATGGCCTGTTTCCACACAGTAGGGATTCTATGGATTCTAGAAAAGGGTTTATTGATCCTCAAAAATGGCAGACTGAGATGATGTTACTGAGCTACCTCCTTCCTTCAGGCTGTTGATCTCACCACTCTCCCTCCTCCCCTTCTGGAAGGAGAGATGAAAGCACATTGCATCGTGATCAACAGAGCAGACCCTGAACCAGGGATTACTTTGGAGGCCAGTAAAGCAAAGAATGAGGCTTACTGGCTCTTTACCTCCTGGAAATCCTTCTTGACATCAAAACCCTTTGTTTGCAGGAGTAGGTTCTGCAGTTTTTCTGGAATTGGGATAATTCCACATATCTCTTTTCAGTCTTCTGATTATCTTTAAGGATGAAGAACCTCTTGATTATTGCTTTGACAGCTTCCCTACCAACGTGCTGCGACTCAACCAGGGGCGTCTCAGTTCTTCCTTTAGATTTCATCAGTGTTTTCTCGGGTCAACAGAGTCACATTCAGCTCCCAGGTTCCCAAACCTCCCATCTGATTGTCTTATCAGTAACAGTCGGCCAGCAGGAAGCAGTGGTCGGCAAATTTGATTAAGATCGCTTGAGACACAAATGTGACGTCTATCTTGAGCAGATAGGCCCTTCCTGCTGTGACCAAGTGTCTCTCCTTCTGAAGGATTGCTGAGAAATTATTCAGTTGCTTCATGTTACTGTTAGGTGTCTGGACGGGGCATTGAGTTTGCTACCAGTCCCTCCGATTGTCCTGCAATATCAACAATGACGTTGAAGTGACTGCCCAGAAAAATTGACCTGGATGTACATAGCAATAGTGGGAGTTGCTGAAGGACAGCAAAATGTTTACTCTTTACAGCCATTAATTAGCCTTAGTGGTTCATTTTTGTATGTAATGTCTGCAACTGTCTGCATTCTGCTCACCAGCTCCTTTACTTTGGAGATGGTGACATTGCTTCTCTTCAATAGAATATACAGGCTGGAGGAACAGCAATGGTTACCTCCTGAGCAAATCGGTGGAGGTGTCTGGGACCACCAGCCTGACTATTTCCTGTAGCTGCTGAGATGCAGTATCCTGCATGCTTTTGCGAAATGGTAGGTTATCTTTGATGTAAGCCAAAGTGGAAACACATTGCGCAGTGATTTAAACACTGCACATGCTGATACTTGCAAATTTTAAATGCATCTTTAAATCGGATTACTGGTCTAAGTGTCCAAAAAACCCAAAGTTCCAAGCCTGCTCCAGATAAGCTACTACATCTTCGCAGTGTGGATGGACTGCTGTGGTCTCCTGAGGCTAAGATGGTGAACCTGTTCTCCTCTGGGGGCAGTGTCTTATCTGGGTCTCATGTGGGGAGACATGCAGCTGGGAAGATTAGGTTAAGCATCAGGCTCAGAATCTGGCAGGGATTCCAATCCTGGCCAAGAGCATCACTGCTCCTGGCTGACTGGAGCTGGGGAATGCAGGGTGCATTGAGGCATCCGGATTCTGAGGGAGGTCTTCCCTTGTCATCTCTCAGCTGGTGTTCCCTCATCTCCTTTCCTTCCTTGGCACTTTGCTGCTTCTCCTGTTTGGGGCCAATCACCTGCACCAGAGACATGTCTGGTTGGGTTAACTGCCACGTTCTCCTGCTCAGTTAGTTTATGGTTATCTTCTTGTTTGCTTTTCTTTGGAGGTTCCTCCTCACTGTTTGCCAATCTCCTTGTCCTGCTGTTGCCTCCTCTTTCATCAACGGTTTTCTCCAAAGGAGGGTGAACTACTTTTGATGAGTCCTACTCCCCTTGACGACATGTCTTATTCCCCTTCTCACTGTCCCTGCCCTGACAATATCTGAACAGACCTGGCTGCCAATGGACCATAGGGAGGCATGAATATCCAAGGCTGCTCTTTGACCTAGAAATTATTTCCTCCAGTTACATTTCAAGGTCAATATGCAATGGAAGGTTGGCTTTCAGTAATTTGAGTCGCTATTACGGTTTGCACATGAGCTGACTGTCAGGCATCTTTCAGAGTACAGGGTCTATAGCAATTCAGAACTTCAATTTAACTTACTTAAAAACACATGTAACTTGATTTATAATTATGGCCTTTCATTTTTGTTTTGAAATGTGACCACATAAGCTTGATCCTGTCTGCAAATTGCAATTTACCAGCGGTACTCAATGGTCAGATTGGAAGAATCAGTAATCCAGAAAAATTCCAATATTTTATTATCCATATAGATTTATCTTTCGATAAGAAGATTAATCTAACCAGCACATTCAAATTAGGTCTAATAAACATAGCATATTCATTTTTCAATCCTTTAGTTAAATATGTCTTCCAAATTTCACAAAAGGGTTTTGCAGCTTTCTGGCTCTGCATAATTAATCTAATTTGCATGCATAAAACCGAGCCAGCATATTTCTTTAACGAGCTATTAACATTAATATATTGTCTAAGTGCCTAATAGAAGCAGTTCTTTCAGAGTAATTAATGAAAATGTTGGAGAGGTTGATACTGACAATGCCACAGTTCCTGCTGGCTTTGTCCTCTGCTAACATTCCACAAGTATTTTGTTCCAACAAATTTAAAGATTACATATCTTCTCCAAGTTGTTACATAGATCCAACACAAGAATATTTGCCTGGTGTTAAGAAGGCGAGACTTTATATTGTGAATGCTCCGTGCAAGCTGACATTAGGACAGATTGCAGTACTTTCCCTTGAATTAAATGTCCCCTTCAGAATGTGCACACATCATCTAAACTGCCTCAATTTTGCACAAGGGAAAAAGTACTGGCTGAATCTTACTTTTTTTTTGCAAAATTCTGTATTGTTGAGTTTCAGGGAGGATTTCACTCCATGATGCTGAGCGACTTTTCTCATCAAGTCATCCCAAGCCCACCTCATTCATTACTTTCCCCTCTCTTCTCTTCTGATATTAGCTGATACTCCCACTCAGCGTTGACAGAGGTCATTGTCAGAATATGCTGGAATACCCCAGGATGCCTGATACCAACTCCATTGTTAAAAGACCACTGTGCACCTTGTCAAGTACCGTCAGTCAGAGCTGCCCGTCATAGTACATGACATTTGCCTTGGATGTGGGAGAAAAATGGAAAAAGGTGCCTTGTTTTGTGGACACAGATGCGAAGGTTCTCCTGGGGTGGCATGGTGGCTCAGTGGTTAGCACTGTTGCCTCACAGCGACAGGGACCTGGGTTCGATTTCAGCCTCAGGTATCTGTCTGTATGGAGTTTGCACATTTTCCCAGTGTTTGCGTGGGTTTCCTCCAGGTGCTCTGGTTTCCTCCCACAGCCCAAAGGTGTGCAGATCAGGTGAATTGGCTGTATTAAATTGTCCATAGTGTTCAGGGATGTATAAGTTAGGTGCATTAGCCAGGGGTAAATGTAGAGTAATAGGGACAGGGGAATGGGTCTTGGTGGGTTACTCTTCTGAGGGTCGGTGTGAACTTGTTGGGCTGAAAGGCTTGTTTCCACACTGCAGGGATTCTATGAATGAGGTGGTGAGAGGGGAGATGTTCTCTTCCTCAGGACTGGCAGGAGAGGCCACGATGACAGACACTGCCAGCCAGGATGGAGGATGCCACCCAACTCAGTACAAAGTCAGCCCATCTGCAGGAATATATGTGTGTGAAGGAAGAAGGTTTCATGATGGTCTCACTGTCTTCTCTCTTCTACCTCTCATCACTCCTTCTCTCCTACCAAACCCACATTCCAACAGGGGTCATGCTTTGCCACTCTCACTATTTCATGCAACAGCTCCCTTCAAACTTTCAACAACACCCTGCATCATGCTACTAAAACATAGCTCTCAATAGGACTGAAAGTGCTAGAATGGATGGTGGGCTCCTGATATTCAGCTTCTCACCCCTTGTGGAAAGAGGATCCCAATGTTGACCATCCTGACTGGCTAAATGATTGGGCCCAAGCCTGAACTGATCCCACAGGCCTCCCTTGACTTGCTATGCTTGGACCCCCTGCCTGATGGGTGTCTACCTATAATTCATAAAGCACTACTCCCCTTAAGACTTTGAGATGTGAACATTTAGTTGATGCATGTGCAGTTTGGCACAATCATTGTTGCCACACGGTGCAGATGAGAGATTCAAGTAGTCATGTGCCGTATAGCAAGATGTTCATCCCCTTCACTGATGATGGCCAACAAGCTGCCTGTCCACACTTGACTGTAGGACAATCCAGCAATACTGTTCAATTCTGTCTGAGGGTTTCAAAGTGTCAAAATGCTTTGAGGGCATCCAGGTAGGTATGTAATGGATGAGTGCTGGGTGCAGCAGCATTGCAATGATAGGAAGACAGCACGGCAGTGCAGAAATGGACTGCCTGCAGATCGGAGATGAGCCATCGGTGTGCAGAGAGGTTGATACATGTCAGGTGCCAGGTACATGGATCCGGGGTTTGCACAGACACTGCCCATGGAGTTTGCCTTAAGATGTTGGTGCATGATGTCCAAAATATAGTCAACATGAGTAAGTGGCAAATTGAAGTCAGCAGGTAACCAGTCATGTCAGGAATTCTCAGTGTCCAGTTTCTCCCCAGTGAATGGAAGAATGAGACCTTGCACATTAATGAGGTGAGATTAGGTTGTAATCAGGGTGATACTAAGCAATAGCCCCTGTTATTAGGCCTCTTGCTGCTCATTAGCAAGAACTACATCCAGAATTTCATTGGAAAATGTGACAGCCAAGTTATTCAGGGCCTGGAAAGATTTTGCCAATAAAAATGAGAGAATTTACTCATTCTTTCTTTCTTTCTTTCTTGTGGTACTCACTGAAAATAATTGTTTATTTACTTTCTCAAAGCTGAAGCAAGCTGGTGGTCCTGAACACTGAGGATTCACTTCCTGATGTAATTGCATTCAAAAGTAAACTTTCGTGTATTAAACTTTTATGCAAAACTTCTCTATGTTTATAAATGTTTATTCTATCAAGTGGATATTTGTTCTCACATCTCAGCCTGTTATCCTTTAAGAATTGACAGCTCTTCACAGCCTTGGGAGTGCTGCAGAAATTAGTATCTTCTATACTAAATAGAAGAAACCAACAATTCAGTTTGTAAAAGTAACTTAATAGTTTCAACACATTTGGAATGGTATCACTTCAGTTCTGTTCAGTTGAATATCAGAATCCTCTTTATAGAATGATTTGATCATCCTTCTCTCTTATAAGGAGAACAAGGTCATTTTCTCCAGTTTCTGCAAATAACTGAAGTCCCTCTTATCCACTAAAGCTCCTCTGCATCCATGTTACAATGCTGATATATGTCCTATAACTGTGGTGTCTGAAACTGGGCACAATACTTCAAAGTTCAACCAATGACTTATAAAGATTTAGCATAACTTCCTTAGCATTATATTCTATGGCACTATTCATAAAGCTGAGGAAATCTGACTGTGTTTCTCCCTCCTCAGATATTGTCACATCTGCTGAGGCATGTGTTGTTCTTATTTCAGTTGGGTTACTACCCTGGGGCCAGTAACTTAGATGGCCAGCATGTGCTTCACAATATTGCCAACAGCACAGGCCTAATTTCTGTTCCAGCTGAGGTACACTCAGGACCTGCCTCCTCACCCTGCTCCCAGAGTGCAAACCACTACTGCCAAGAAAGCAGCTCAGAATAAAGCATCTGCAGACAGTAGATGAGCCAAGGAAATGTCTTGGACAGAGGACATGCAAGTGAATTTATCGACATCCTGCGAGAATATTCAATATCTTTTACAGCACAATGAGATGATGGATTGAAAATGCTAAGATTACCACCTTTTTATTAAGTTATATGCATTTCAACAAGACAAAAACACTTATGTCTTTGAGCTTTCCAAACCTACCTTGTATTTCACTGAAAACAACGTTCAGTTACGGTTCCTACTTACGCTAGGTGGCATCATAATTCAAAAGATCATAAATCTATATAGATTTATTACATCTATATGAGCACCAGAATTTGGAATTATAGAGATAAGAGTGAGCAAATACAATGCAAGACATGGAAAGAAAAACTGCTCCATCTCATCTATTGCAGTCATTGACATGCCATGTGAATCATCTTCCATATCATCCCATCCAGTTGAGCAAAGAAAAAACATCTTTCATTTATAATAGAAAAAATAGTCGCCTGTGCCAGCACTAAATGCAAGAAAGATATATTAGAGCCTATGGCAATGTTTTTCTTATTTATTAGCTTATGGGATGTGGGCGTCCCTGGTTAGACAATCATTTAATGCCTGTCCCTCATTGCCAAGACAGTGAATGAACAGTGATATTGTTTCAAGTGAGATTGGTGAGTGACTTGGAGGGGAACTTGCAGTTGATGCTGGTCCCAATTATCTTTTATTCTCTAGGTGGGTGACATCAGGGGTTTTATCAATAATATCAGTCTTCTGCATTTTGCTACAACTTGTGATGTCATCAGTTCTCAAGAGATCTTTCTTTTTGAAAGGTTCATGATGGAGGTCTATACTGCTTAAGTATTTAGATCAGCTAGATGATTGGTTGATGGATCTTTGCAAAAATAAATCATCACTAGCATCAGTATTTAATCCATTCATTGTTTCCTAACCATCCACACATGCCCTTGACCAGACTTTTCTCTGTATCAAGTTGAAGCACTTAGACATAACCTTAAATCATTTTCTAAACCTCTATAATTTAGCTACTTGACTTTTGTTAGCAGTTAAGAAAGCACATATTAGTTTTTTTGCTCTATGCTGTACAGTGTTGTTAACAAATTTGGAAGTATTAATACTAAGGAATGCTGTAAGCACCAGCCATTATCATGTTAAATAGCATATTGTGGACAGACTAGCTTAGGATCTTGAATGGGTGTGTTCTAAAATCTGGTATTCCTCACAAACCTCGCAACAGTACATGTCATATCAATGTAACCTACAACTTGTTGTTAACATGCAAGAAACTACAGCTTAATAGCTACAAATCAGCTTCTGGTCAGACTGCCGAGTGGTTTTCCTGTACCACACTAGAATGAGCAGGCACTGGAGTTTCCTACATTTGAAGAGGATAGTGGCAGCAACGTTCAGATGAGCAGCAGCTGATATAGTGCAGTGAGCTGGTATGTCTATACAGGCAGCTCAGCAGACTCGATTTGACAATATAAATTGAGTAACAGTGAGAGATCTTCAAACTGTGCTGCCAGTGGCTTATATTCACACAGCCTGAGAGCTGAACATTTATGGATTTTACAGACAAAACACCTGCAGCAATCCTCAACAAGACAAAAATACTCTAGTGTGCCTGGTAAAGGCATTTCAGATCTACTAACAGATGCTCTGCAACAGCAGAATTAGTGACTCTCTGGAGAAGGAGAATTAGTCAGCCCAAAGCATATTTCAATTGCATCGTGGTACAGGATTTAGTGGTCCCGAGTCAGAGTTCACTCGCAAGGGAACAGGCGTCAGAGTCTCTGTGAGTAAAGCTTGAAATTCCTGGTGGATGAGGAGAAGTTATGAAATGGCTCAGTAATCCAGGCTGGAAAGTAAGTAGTTAAAAAACTACTTATAGTTCAGGTTGAACATCGCCCACAGAGTGAGCTGGCATCATGAAGCATGGCAACAGAAAGGGAAATGAAGGGCTATGAGAAAAGTGAGGTGACAGAACCAGGGAGACCATGAAACCAATAACTAAAAGCCTAAGCAGACCTGCTCTAAAAAGAGCAGAATGTTTGAGTGACTTTATTCAGACTGCACAAAAAGACGGAGATCTTTCAGGACAGCAGGATCATTCAGGGAGTATCGTTTACTTAAACTGGATGAGTGGGAATCATTCAATAAAACTATAATTAAAATGTGAATTTAAAGCTGCAAATGGCAGGATTCATAAAGTGAAACCATGAAAAGTCGTGCATGCTCCATTTTACCTATGAAGGGTTGGAATCCTCCAGTTTAGAAATAAAGGTAGGAAAGCCCTCTACTAAAGTAGCACAGAGTAGCAGAGTGGCGATCATTGGGAATAAACCGATTTAGGTGGTGTAGGCCTTGCACCTGGAGGACGGGAGGAGGAGAGGGTGGGGGTAAGGGGCCCCTGGGTGAGGCAGTGTTGTCCAGGAGGGGCGGTCTCAGACTTGAGACCTGTCTGTAACCTGGCATGGAGGTCTTCTTTGATGCCACCAGCCAACGTGAAAGTCTCCTCCTGGCATGGCGGTCTAGACCTGTAGTGGAAGTCTTATCTTGGCGTGGACCTGTGTGCTGAAAAATGTGTTGCTGGAAAAGTGCAGCAGGTCAGGAAGCATCCAATGAGCAGGAAAATCGATGTTTCGGGCATAAGCCCTTCTTCAGCAGGCTCCTACTGATGCCACTGATCGTGCAATCATGGATGCTTACCACATTCCTGAAGAAGGGCTTATGCCCAAAACGTCAATTCTCCTGCTCCTTGGATGCTGCCTGACCTGCTGCGCTTTTCCAGCAACACATTTTTCAGCTCTGATCTCCAGCACCTGCAGTCCTCACTTTCTCCTAGTGGACCTATGTGGCCTGGTTTTCCAGTGTACCCCATACCCAAGAGTCGCTAGTTTAACTGTGACAAGCTTTTACTTCTTTTTGCCTTATTTGTGACTTCCGTCATTAATTTAGATGTTGTGGTATCGGGGGAGGGTGGCAAAGTTACTTAAATTCAGGGATGGGCCACTTAGAACACAGAAATAGTTACCACGGAGTAAACAATTTCGCAGTTGAATACTGAACACATTACACTGAAGAAAAATGTTAAAACATGATGGTTCTGCATCCACTAGTGAGGCAAGCTGACAAGCAAAATGCAAGAAGGGGCATCATTTCCCTTCTCAGTATGTCAACTGAGTACAGCTCAGGCATAGTTACTGCGCTCCAGCCTAACAGCACTATTTTAATGGTGTTAACCTTACTGTGGTAAGTTGGGAGAAATTCCACCCGATGTCTATGGTTGACATGAGTAAACTAAGTTATCCAAAATTAGGGTCTCATGTGTCATGTCCTGAGAATTCCAAGAACTTTGAAGTTCTCATCACAGCTTGAGAGACCTGAGCCATCCACAGACGAGAGTAACAAAAGCCATTGATACCATGACCTTCCCCACCAGACCATGGGCCCAGATCTATTTGCTTTAATGAAAGGACTTATCTTGATGTCATTGATTATTTCTCCCCATGGAAAGAAGTTAGAAGTTGCATACAGCAGCTATGGCTGAAACTATCAGTTTGGCAATGGATAATTGAAATGCATGGTATTCTAGATTTGGTCTTTTTAGATAAGGGTCACAGAGTTCACAAATGAGTACTTCAGCCAATTGAAGCCCATTCTGGTTTTGAAAATGTCACAAGCTGGCTGAGGTACCCACAACTGAACAGGAAAGCTGAACATGGCATCAGGATCGTTGAGTCGCTCTTGAAGAAGAATATTGGCCTCTATATTGCACTGGTATGTTTATCGATGCACCCCAGTGCAGAAGCTTCAGCTGCCCACCATAGCAAAGGGGTTGACTTCATATTTACATCTATAGTAGCCTCAAAAAGACATCAAAAGGTGCAGTTTTAATGTGCCTAACAGACCACTCACTACGATTAGCAAGATGGTTGTGATAGTTAGGATGTTGGTAATAGACATGGATTAAGAATCCAAATAGAAAAGCTACTGCCATCCTAGGAGCTGTGGATGAGAAATAGATGGTTCAGACTGTCCATGGAGATTTTTGAAGGAACTTGGGGATCTTTAACCTATTAAAGGTTATTGATCCACCAGTGGTAGAATGGAGAGAAAAGTAACATGTAGAGACTTAGCGCTGAAGTTTTGTTTTGGGGTTAGAACTGTGAAATCTGCTAAATTTCTGGGTTCCAATCCCTGATTATATCAGAGTCAGAGGTGCAATTTTTGTAGCGATGACCCATTAGTGCCAGAGAGCACAAACATATAAATCAAATGAATACAGTAGGCAGATCACCAGGGCTGCTGGGAGGCCGTATATCATAGGTACATCAGCGATGTCACTGTCTCAGAAGGAAGCTGCTGATGGAGGAGAATGTGGAAGGAGGACAGAAGGAGCCCAGAAATCTCACAACGGGGGTGCCCTCTGAAGGAAATTTTGAGACTCCTTGCATTAAAGTGACCACAGTTGCCAGGCCAAAGAGGTGCAAGGGCACTCGATGGCCACAGTTCAATGAGACAGACAGCATTTCTACAGCCGGATGGCAAGATGGTATCCTAGCCCTCAGCCAGTTGCTGCAAAATCACCGTCAGTTCCCCTGTCATGTTTGTGGCCTCTGTGGGGCTGCCAAAAGCTGACTGCAAAGTTCGATCTGGTCTCTGCTCAGTCACTAAAAAAGCCAACAGGTTGGTCGAACAGGCTGCCAATCACCCTCTCCTCCTGGAAATGATCCAGGTACACAGACTGAAGGAAACCTAGCAGACGTTCGCTGAGTACCAATTTTCAGTCAATCCTGTCTCTATTCTTTCTGTCCAGTCCAGTTGACAGCAATTTAGTTACTACTGATATTCTGGTGACTGGTTTCAAAAGTTTATTGTTTCGCCTGTCCTCATAACTTCCTTGCCATTTTCATACTGTCACGTAATCCATTCTCCTTGCACTGTCTCCCATCAATGATTTATTTTCACCGTGCTATGATTTCCCCATTCCTTTCGGACTATCTCTCCCCCAGCATGATATATCCTCTTGCCTATAATTAGCTATGCTGTGGACAGGAGCTTCAACCATTCTGTTCTCCAATTTATGAACAACATCTCACATAACTCATGGCAATCATTCACAAATCCACTAAAAATTCCCAACACTACCTGTTCACCACGATAAGCTCCTAAGCAATTGCTGAATTTTGGGTCAAATTTCCTTCATTTTAGTGTCATTATAAGCAATGTTATCTTTGCCCACATCTAGACTAGCAACTAAGTATTTCTGACTTCCACTGCATAAGTTCCCCGTGTTCTTTAGATCTTCATGAACTGTAGAACTGATTTCTCAAATACTGTCCCCTTTTTCGTCCTTTGCAACCCCCAGTTATAGAGTCATATAACAGACCCTTGGGTCCAACCTGTCCATGCTGACCAGATATCCCAACCCAATCTAGTTCCACCTGCCAGCACCCGGCCATATCCCTTCAAACCCTTCCTATTCATATACTCATCCAAATGCCTTTTAAATGTTGCAATTGTACTAGCCTCCACCACTTCCTCTAACAACTCATTCCATACACATACCACCCACTGTGTGAAAAAGTTGCCCCTTATGTCTCTTTTATATCTTTCCCCTCTCACCCTAAACCTATGCCCTCTAGTTCTGGACTCCCCAACCCCAGGGAAAAGACTTTGTCTATTTATCCTATTCGTGCCCCTCATGATTTTGTAAACCTCTATAAGGTCACCCCTCAACTTCCACGCTCCAAGGGAAAACAGCCCCAGTCTCTTCAGCCTCTCCCTGTAGCTCAGTCCTCCAACTGTGGCAACATTCTTGTAAATCTTTTCTGAACCCTTTCAACTTTCACAACATATTTCCGATAGGAAGGAGACCAGAATTACACGCAATATTCCAACAGTGGTCTAACCATTGTCCTGCACGGCTGCAACATGACCTCCCAACCTCTGTACTCAATACTCTGACCAATAAAAAAAAACTCTGACCAAACGCCTTCTTCACTATCCTATTAACCTGCGACTCCACTTTCAAGGAGCTATGAACCTGCACTCCAAGGTCTCTTTGTTCAGCAACACTCCCTAGGACCTTACCATTAAGTGTATAAGTCCTGCTATGATTTGCTCTCCCAAAATGCAGCATCTCGCATTTACCTGAATTAAATTCTACCTGCCACTTCTCAGCCCATTGGCCTATCTGATCAAGATCCTGTTGTAATCTGAGGTAACCCTCTTCGCTGTCCACTACACCTACAATTTTGGTGTCATGTGCAAAATTACTAACTGTACCACTTATGCTCACATCCAAATCATTTATGTAAATGACTAAAAGTAGAGGACCCAGCACCGATCCTTGTGGCACTCCACTGGTCACAGACCTCCAGTCTGAAAAACAACTCTTCACCATCACCCTCTGTCTTCTAGCTTTGAGCCAGTTCTGTATCCAAATGGCGAGTTCTCCCTGTATTCCATGAGATTGAACCTTGCTCACGAGTCTCTCATGGGGAATCTTGTCGAACACCTTACTGAAGTCCATAGAGCTCACATCTACCGCTCTGCCCTCATTAATCCTCTTTGTTACTTCCTCAAAAAACTCAATCAAGCTTGTGAGACATGATTTCCCATGCACAAAACCATGCTGACTATCCCTAATTGGTCCTTGCCTTTCCAAATACATGTACATCATGTCCCTCAGGAATCCCCCCAACAACTTGCCCACTACCAATGTCATGCTCACTGGTCTGCAGTTCCCTGGCTTGTCCTTACCAGCTTTCTTAAACAGTGGCCCCACGTTAGCCAACCTCCAGTCTTCTGGCACCTCACCTGCGACTATCAATGATATAAATATCTCAGTAAGAAGCCCAGCAATCACTTCCCGATCTTCCCACAGAGTTCTGCGGTACACCTGAGCAGTCCGAGGGGATTTATCCACTTTTATGCGTTTCAAGACATCCAGTACTTCCTCCTCTGTAATATGGACATTTTTTAAGATGTCACCATCTGTTTTCCTACATTCTACATCTTCCATGTCCTTTTCCACAGTAAACACTGATGCAAAATACTCATTTAGTATTTTCCCCATCTCCTGGGCTCCATACAAAGGCTGCCTTGCTGATCTTTGTGGGGCCCTATTCTCTCCCTAGTTACACTTTTATACTTAATGTGTTTGCAAAAACCCTTTGAATTCTCCCTAACCCTATTTGCCAAAGCTATCTCATGTCCCCTTTTTGCCCTCCTGATTTCCCTCTTAAGTATACTCCTATTTTCTTTATACTCTTCTAAGGATTCACTCGATCTATCCTGTCTATACCTTACATATGCTTCCTTCTTTTTCTTAACCAAACCCTCAATTTCTTTAGCCGTCCAGCATTCCCTTCACCCTAACAGGAATATACTGTCTCTGGATTCTCGTTATCTCATTTCTGGAAGCTTCCCATTTTCGAGCCGTCCCTTTACCTGTGAAAATCTGCCCCCAATCAGCTTTTGAAAGTTCTTACCGAATACCATCAAAATTGGCCTTTCTCCAATTTAGAACTTCAACTTTTAGATCTGGTCTATCCTTTTCCATCACTATTTTAAATCTAATAGAATTATGGTCGCTGGCCCCAAAGCTCCCCCCCCCCACCCCGCCACTAACACCGCAATCGCCTGCCGTGACTTATTTTCCAAGAGTAGGTCAAGTATTGCACCATCTCTAGTAGGTACATCCACACACTGAATCAGAAAGTTTTCTTGTACACACTTAACAAATTCCTCTCCATCTCAACCCTTAACACTGTGGCAGTCCCAGTCTATGTTTGGAAAGTTAAAATCCCCTACCATAACCACCCTATTATTCTTATAGATAGCTGAGATCTCCTTACAAGTTTGTTTCTCAATTGCTGTCTGACTATTAGGGGGTCTGTAATACAATCCCAACATTCTGTGTTTGGAGTATTTTTCTGAATAGCTCTACATCTCCATTTCATCTGTTCTTGCCAAGCTGTATTGGATCCTTCAAATAAACTATCGCAGATATTGGAGACCTTAGAAGGAGCTCAGCAGGTTTGGCAGCATCTCTGGAGAAAGAAACAGATTTAACATTTCTCTCTTTCGCAACTGCATTTTTGTCACTCAACAAAGTCAGAAGTCACATGACACCAGGTTACAGTCCATACAAAGCTATAGACTCCCATAGCTACCTTCACCACAGTTCGTCACACCCCATCCCATGCGCCCAATTCCTTCGCCTACATCGTATCGGTTTGTATGATGCCACCTTCCAAAACAATGTTGCTGCCATGGCTTGCTTCTTCCATAACCGTGGTTTCCCACCCACTGTGATTGACAGGGCCCTCAACTGCATCCGACCTATCACCCGTGCTTCTATCCTTGCCCCTTCCTATCACTCACAGCAGTGGGATTGGGTCACCCTTGCCCTCACTTTTCATCCCACCAGCCACCACATTCAAAGGATCATCGGCTTCCATTTCAGACAACTCCAGTAGAATGCCATCTCCAAACACATCTTCCCTTCACTCCCCTGTCTGCTTTTCTCAGGGATCATTCCTCTGGGATAGCCTAGTCCATTCCTTGATCACCAACATCAACCCCTTTCCCATATAACCACGGAAGATCCAACACCTGCCTCTTCACCCCCTCCCTACTCACCATCCAAGGGCCTAAAGAGTGTTTCGATGGGAAGCAGTATTTCACCTGTACCTCCTCCAATCTTGGGTATTGTATTCATTGCACCAAACGTGGCCTACTCTGCATTGGAGAAACCAAACACAGACTGGGTGACCACTTAGTGGAACACCTCTGGTCTGTGTGCAAGTAAGATCCTGACCTTCCCGCAGTCGGTCATTTTAACACAGTGTCCCGTTTGCATGCATGCTTGTCTGCGCTAGGCATGCTGCAGTGTTCCAGTGAATCACAGCACAAGCTGGAGAAACAACATCTCATCTTCAGACTAGGTACTTTACAGCTTACTGGACATAATATTGAGTTGGAGAAAGTGAGGACTGCAGATGCTGGAGATCAGAGCTGAAAATGTGTTGCTGGAAAAGCGCAGATCAGGCAGCATCCAAGGAGGAGAATCGACGTTTCGGGCATGAGCCCTTCTTCATAATATTGAGTTCAATGCCTTCAAATTGTGAACAATCTACCACTTATTTACTTTCTTTTAGCTTGTTGCATTCTGTTATCATGACCTCTCTCCCCTCCCTCCATCCCAGTGGGACTGTCTGTCCTTTCAGGTCTGGCCTGAGACACACCATTGTTCTGTCATTCTCACATTCTGATCGCTGAATCTGAACTATCTATCAACACCTTTTCTCCAAAACAACCTACACCCACTACCCCCACCCCCACATCCCCCCCCCCCATAAGTCCCATAACTGCTGCCCCCTCCACACTTCATTTCAGCTCTGATGAAGAGTCATCTGGACTCAAAACGTTAACTTGCTCTCTCTCCATGAATGCTGTCTGACCCGCTGTGATCTCCAGCATTTGTTGTTTTCAGTAGATTTCAGCATCTGCAAGAATTTACCTCTGTAGTTCAACAGGTTTATTTGAAATCACAAGCTTTCAGAGCATTACTCCTTTGTCAGGTGAAGTGGAGGCACAGAGTTTACATGCAGAGGGATCATTGCAAGAAATTTCTAGGTAATTCGGAGTGCCAAAGGATCATACAAATGGCATGAGTAGACAGGCTGAATAACAAGTCTTTGCAGGAGATCAAATGTGTGGTAAAGTGTCAATAGTTGAATAGCAAATTGACTGAAGGGATGAGCTAGGATGTGATTAATTAAGGCAGAGAGATAATTATCAATAATAAAAAATAAGATGGTGCTACAGACAAAGGCTGGAATAACATGATAGGTGTAAGAGTCACATGATGAGGATCTTACCAAAATAGCAAGTAATCCAAAACTGTACAAACCAATTGAGATAGCGAGACCATAAGTTATCGAAGTGATGGTGAAAAAACAAAACAGTAAGGAAAATTTTTACAAACACAGAACAGTGTGGTGGGGTTACATGTACCGCGACATTTGGGCGGCACGGTGGCACAGTGGTTAGCACTGCTGCCTCACAGCGCCAGAGACCTGGGTTCAATTCCCGACTCAGGCGACTGACTGTGTGGAGTTTGCACGTTCTCCCCGTGTCTGCGTGGGTTTTCTCCGGGTGCTCCGGTTTCCTCCCACAGTCCAAAGATGTGCGGGTCAGGTGAATTGGCCATGCTAAATTGCCCGTAGTGTTAGGTAAGGGGTAAATATAGGGGTATGGGTGGGTAGCGCTTCCGCGGGTCGGTGTGGACTTGTTGGGCCGAAGGGCCTGTTTCCACACTGTAAGTAATCTAATCTAATGAACCCAAGATCACGGTTGAGCCCATTGTATGTAGCTTGACTATCAGTTTCTCCTTGAAGGTCGTAGCCTTGTAGTAGAGTGAGGTACTGAAGTGCACCCTTTATCGTCCTGTACTTCCCCAGAGTGGAGAAGCTATGTCATGTTCTTTGCAGCGTTCAAAATGTCATCATTGACAATGAGCATCTCACCAGGGCCTTCCCTAAGCCTCCATTTCTCACCTTCAAACAACCGCCAAACCTCAAACAAACCATTGCTCATTGCAAATCATCCAGCTTTCATGAAAACAACGACCAGAACACCATACAACCCAACCATGGCAACCACTGCCAGGTCATTGACATGGATACTACCATCACTCATGGGAACACCACTCACCATGTACACAGCAGGCACTCATTGACTTGACCAATGTTGTCTACCTCACATGCTGCAGGCAAGAATGCTCCGAGGCATGGTGCATTAGCGAGGCCGTGCAGACGCTACGACTACGGACGAAAGGACACTGTGCAACAATTGCATCTGAGTTAGATAAGCATCCTCCAAGATGGCCTTCGAGATACAAAGCAATGCAGAATTGACCAGCAGAAGCTGATAGCCAAGTTCCGTACCCATGAAGACTGCCTCAACCATGATCTTGTGTTCATGACGCAATACATGACGGATTTCCTGAAGAAGGGCTCATGCCCGAAATGTCGATTTTCGTGCTCCTTGGATGCTGCCTGACTTGCTGAGCTTTTCCAGCAACACATTTTCAGCGATACATGTATCGCCAACACATGGTTCTGTGTCTGTAAAATCTTCATTTCTGTGCTGTTTTGAAACCGTCACCATAACTGTTATGATCTCTCGACCTCAATTAGTTTGTACAGTTTTGGATTGCTTGATACTTTGGTGAGACCCTCGTCATGTCACTCTTCTACCTATCATTTTATTCCAGCCATTTGGTTTGTCTCTAGAAATATCTTATTTTCTATTTTTCATTCTCTCTGCCTTAATTAATCAAATCATAGGTCATCCTTTCACTTTTTATTCAACTGTTGATACTTTACTCTCATCATCTGACACTTTTGAGCACTTGCAAAGACTTGTTATTCAGCCTGTCTATGCTCCACTCACATCATTTGTACTATCTTATGACACTCTTAATTACCTATAATTACATTGCAATGATGGCACAGTCGCTCAGTGGTTAGCACTGCTGCCTCACAGCATCAGGGTCCTGAGTTCAATTCCCACCTGTCTATGTGGAGTTTGCACATTCTCCCTGTGTTTCCTCCCATAATCCAAAAAATGTGCAGGTCAAGTGAATTGGCCATGCTAAATTGCCTGTAGTGTTAGTCAGGGGTAAATATAGGGTAGGGGTTTGGGTGGGTTTCTCTTCAGAGGGGTGGTTTGGGCTGAAGGGCATTGCAGAGAATCTAAATCTCTCTGCATATAAATTCTATAAAGAACTGATGAAAAGTCATCCAGATTTTAAACTTTAGCTTGCTCTGTCTCTATGGCTGCTATTTGACCTGCTATGATCTCCAGCATTTATTGTTTTCAGTACAGATTCCAGCATCTGCAGTAACTTGATCCTACAATTTGTTCAATCAATGCTGCAGCTCTGATGAAGAGTCATCTAAACTTGAAATGTTAGCTGCTCTCTCCATGGATGCCATCTGACCTGCTATGAGCTCAGCATTTGTTGTTTTCAGCCCAGATTCCAGCATCTCAGTAATTTATTCCTAAATATTCTGTGTGCTTCCCTCCATTTTGCCTGATGAAGGAGCAGCACTCCAAAAGCTTGTAATCTCAAATAAACCTATTGGACCTCTGACTTTGTCCACCACAGTCCAACACCAGTACCTCCACATCATGTTACCTAGCACACTAAGCAAAAGTCAGTTATGATGTATTTTGTGCATAAGTATTTTGAAATCATGGCAAATCCTTGTATCGTATCACTCCACTGTATCTAAGTTCACTTCCTCAGCCTTGTACCTCACTTCTTCTATTTCTTTAAGTCCAGGTTAAGTGCATCTCCCAATCCTTTTGTGGACAATCAGAAACTGATTTTCTAGACTCTTTCCTGTTCACTATCTCCTTGTGAAGCACTCTGAAGGAATCTAGTGAAATAATAGCAGTAAGACATGGAACAGCTTGTTCACATTGCATAAATCTAATAAGTCATATGTTTGTGAGTGGATTTCTGCCTGCTATCCCTCAACTTTTGTGTTTCTCTCTCCTCTCTCTGCACATTTTCTCTCTTTCGCTGTGTGTGTGTGTGTGTGTGTACGCACATCTGTCGTCTATATGTAGGGAACTCAAAAATATTCATAAAACTGCGAATTCTATCTTGGTATTTTATGAAATATTTGCATAGCAGAATCTCTTTTTAAATAAAGTTTACTGTGCCAGATGTTTAACATGATCAGAGTCAGTTAGAGGTTGTTGGAGGTTTTGTTGTGCAAGTAAAATGTTAGCTGACATTAGTAATAGATTTAATAAAATGTACATCTTTATTTGAAACAGATATGTGGCTAGGTAATTGAAACAGAATATCAGATCTCAAATTGCTAAATACATTGCATTCACCCATAGCTGTTTGCAAGAAATTTTACCATGCTGTGATTGCCCACTAGCAGACCATAGCAATCAAATAGATGTCTGCAGACAGGAAACTGATTGAATTGGTGAGTTTGGCAGTTATGGAATTCATACCCTACAGTTGATCAGTCTCCTCTAATAAATGCTCTAACATCTAATGGAAAAGTTTTCAACTTAGAGCATTTAATAGTGTTTGTGATTTGTGACATTAGTAGAGCAACAAAACAGATGTCTCATTATTTGGAAAAGTCCTAATTGACTCTTCAGTGTACTGGTTCTGATTGTGAATTCAATATTATTGCTTATGTCAGACATTTTTAAAATTAGCAACCAATCAATAATTATCCCAGAAAAATAGGCAGCAGGGATGTGTGTGTGTGTGTGTGTGTGTGTAGAGAATACTGACATAATCACTTTTATCCTCTAAATAAAAACAAACTGCGAATGCTGGAAAACAGAAACAAAGGCAGAAATTGCTGGAAAAAGCTCAGCAGGTCAGGAGGCAGCGGTGGAGAGAAATCAGAGTTAACACTTTGGCCCTCTTTCAGAACTCGATCTGAAATGTTAACTCTGATTTCTCTCCACAGATACTGCCTCACCTGCTGAGTTTGTCCAGCAATTTCTGTTTTTGTTTGTCACTTTCATACTGTTTATTCAACTGCAATGGTGCTGTACAAAATGCTACTGTGAACAAGTTAGTGAGACTGTGATTTCTTACCAGCTTTTTGAGATAAAAAATTGACACCCTTCCTAAATTATGTTCAATCCACTACTGTGTCTTTTTGGATGCAGACATCTTTAGTCTTTTGTGTAGAAGGCAAGTCTTAACAACACCTTTTTTTCTATTTTCTCATTGAATTACAGTTCCACAAGGGTTTCTATTCCTTCCCCAGGTAAATCATTCTTCATGTGCAAGCAGGAGAGTTACTTTGTCAGTCAATCGTTAAATAT
This sequence comes from Hemiscyllium ocellatum, assembly GCF_020745735.1. Lineage (NCBI taxonomy): Eukaryota > Metazoa > Chordata > Chondrichthyes > Orectolobiformes > Hemiscylliidae > Hemiscyllium > Hemiscyllium ocellatum. Next base: position 63,878,640 of record NC_083413.1, on the reverse strand, counting down.
TTGAAGCAGAGAAGGCTCATCACAGCCAAGCACAGTTTTGTCCTCATGCCAAAGGAAAACAGACATAGACTTTGCATGAGGAGCTGTCTGAATATGAACCCTTACAGATTTTTCATTTTAAGCCTCCTGAATCTGAGAATACAGAGGATAACTGTTGGAGCTTCTAGGCATCCACTGAAATGCCAAAGCACACGGACAATTACTTCCACGAGTGACTTTACACTCTTCAACGGTATGGGAGACTATTTAGGAAAATTGAATGGACCGACTTAGAATCTTCATAGAATCCCTCCAGCGTGGAAGCAGGCCACTCTGCCCATCAAGTCCACACAAACCCTCTAAAGAGCATCCCATCCAGACCCACACTCATACCCTATAACCCCACATTTCCCCATGGATAACCCATCGAGCTTGCACATCCCTGGACACTGTGGGCAATTTAGCATAGCAATTCTACCTAAACCAACACATCTTTGGACTATGAAAGAAAACAGTTGAACCTGGAGGAAACCTGCACAGACATGGGGAGAATGTGCAAACTCCTCACAGCTAGTTGCCAAAGACTGGGATTGAACTTGAGTCCCTCGTGCTATAAGACAGCTGTGCTAACCACTGAGCTACTGTGTCATTCAACCTACAAGACATTTTAGAGCCTTTGCAAGAATTTTCAACTGTTATTGTTCAACTTACTTGGACATAAATATGCTTTAATGGCTTTTTATTCTACAATATTTTATTTCTTTTCCTCCTGCCACAGTGTTGTATGTGGTTTTTGCCACAGATACTATTTTCATTTGACACTTCAGGCCCAATGGTAAGTCTTTGCTTGATATGAGCCAGAGTGTACTTACCCAATTTGCAGTAATCTCAGCAACCAAAGAGAACTCTCTTATTGCATTCTAGCACCCAATCTCTTGTACTATATTTCATCATCTCATTATACAATGAGGGGTAAATGTAGCAATTCTGCGATATCAGCCTCTAAACCTACAGCTATAAATGGGCACAACGTTACACAACAAGGGCGATATGGTGACTCACTGGTTAGCACTGCTGCCTCATAGTGTCTGTGCGGGTTTTCTCCGAGTGCTCTGGTTTCCTCCCACATTCCAAAAGATGTACTTGTCAGGTGAATTGCCCATAGTGTTAGGTGCATGAGTCAGGGGGTGGGTTACTCTTTGGAGGGTTGGCATGGACTTGTTGAGCTTAAGGGCCTGTTTCCACAGTGGAGGGAATCTTGCAGGTTTCTGTTAACAGAGGTGTCTTTATTTTTTATTTCTTTCTTCGTGTGTGTGCAGGTGTAGGCCACAGTGAAGAATAATAAGTGCAGAATCCTTTATTTATATTCCACCACCAGGAAGAAAGGAAACACCTGAGTGGCCAGTGACAAGCAGTGCCTTTCTCAAAGGGCAATGCTGAGTGATCAAAAAAGGTGGAGGGGAGGGCAGGGACTAAATCAAGATGGAATCAAAGGGGGAAACAAAACACTCCACACCCCACGGTGCCCACCTCTTTCTGAAAGCCTGGAGGGTGTTGGTAGATGCTGTGTGCTCCTTCTCCAGGGACACCCGGGCCTGCAGAGGTGGCTTGAAAGCACAACAGCTATTAGAAATAATTACCAATGCTAATTAACTGCTGCTACTATGGCAACACATTGTCTCATTTAAATTTTTCATTCAACCAAGTAGTTGAAGTGTAAATAAGAAAACACAAAGTTTTTGCACATTTAATAAATCTTCAATCAATCTGATCCAAAACATGCCAATTCTACAACTTGTAAAATCTAACATGATCATTTTAATAAACATAATAATGAGTCATAATATTACTATGGCCTGGGGTTTGCTTTGCACTTGGTTTAGTAGATCATCTATTCAACAATACTCCACAAATCAGGCAGAGTAGAAACATGTAACAATCCTCCAAAATGTATTAATGATTCATAAGACATAATATTTTAGACAAGGCCTTAGTGAGGTAAACATTAATGGTTTTTCTTGATCATCTAATGCACTACATAGAAGATGGATCACTTTGTGATCCCAAATTAGTACACTAAATAAAAAGGAATTTAAAAACAAATGATAAACATCTATATAAAATTGGTAAATACAACACCAATGAGTTATGGGCAACAAATGATGATCTTGCCAGAGCCACTCAGATTTCATTGAAAAAAAAATGAGAGAACTCAAAATAATTAATTGTCATAGTCATATACACACATTATTGAAGCTATATATATTTTTAATACCATTAGTGGAAACTTGATCAACAGCTTGATATACTCCACTTGTTTCACCCAGCCATTTCTGATCTATATAGATTGAATGTCAATCTCACAAATGAAGAGTTGGACTTTTATTACACTATAAGTCTATGTAACCAGGACATCTCTAAAGGAATAACCTTAATCGTCTTCCACAACTACACTGGCACCACCCCCCACCTTTTCCTCCGCTACATCGATGACTGTATCGGCGCTGCCTCGTGCTCCCACGAGGAGGTCGAACAGTTCATCAACTTTACCAACATCTTCCATCCCGACCTCAAATTCACCTGGACTGTCTCAGAAACCCACGCCCTCCACCTCCTCCATGATTTTCGCTTCCCCGGTCCCCAACGCCTTATCTTCACGATGGACATCCAGTCCCTGTACACCTCCATCCCCCATCATGAAGGACACAAAGCCCTCCGCTTCTTCCTTTCCCACCGCACCAACCAGTACCCTTCCACTGACACCCTCCTTCAACTGACTGAACTGGACCTCACCCTGAACAACTTCTCTTTCCAATCCTCCCACTTCCTCCAAACTAAAGGAGTTGCCATGGGCACCCGCATGGACCCCAGCTATGCCTGTCTCTTTGTAGGATATGTGGAACAGTCCATCTTCCGCAACTACACTGGCACCACCCCCCACCTTTTCCTCCGCTACATCGATGACTGTATCGGCGCTGCCTCATGCTCCCACGAGGAGGTCGAACAGTTCATCAAATTTACCAACACCTTCCATCCCGACCTCAAATTCACCTGGACTGTCTCAGACTCCTCCCTCCCCTTCCTAGACCTTTCCATTTCTATCTCGGGCAACCGACTCAACACAGACATCTACTATAAACTGACTGACTCCCACAGCTACCTGGACTACACCTCCTCCCACCCTGCCCCCTGTAAAAACTCCATCCCATATTCCCAATTCCTTCGTCTCCGCTGCATCTGCTCCCAGGAGGACCAGTTCCAATACCGTACAGCCCAGATGGCCTCCTTCTTCAAGGATCGCAGATTCCCCCCAGACGTGATCGACGATGCCCTCCACCGCATCTCCTCCACTTCCCGCTCCTCCGCCCTTGAGCCCCGCTCCTCCAACCACCACCAAGACAGAACCCCACTGGTTCTCACATACCACCCCACCAACCTCCGTATACAGCACATCATCCGCCGTCATTTCCGCTAACTCCAAACGGACCCCATCACCAGGGATATATTTCCCTCCCCTCCCCTATCAGCGTTCCGCAAAGACCACTCCCTTCATGACTCCCTCGTCAGGTCCACACCCCCCACCAACCCAACCTCCACTCCCGGCACCTTCCCCTGCAACCGCAGGAAATGCAAAACTTGCGCCCACACCTCCTCCCTTACCTCTCTGCAAGGCCCCAAGGGATCCTTCCATATCCGCCACAAATTCACCTGCACCTCCACACACATCATCTATTGCATCCGCTGCACCCGATGTGGCCTCCTCTATATTGGGGAGACGGGCCGCCTACTTGCGCAACGCTTCAGGGAACACCGCTGGGATGCCCGGACCAACCAATCCAACCACCCCGTGGCTCAACACTTTAACTCTCCCTCCCACTCCACCGAAGACATGCAGGTCCTTGGACTCCTCCATCGCCAGAACATAACAACACGACGGTTGGAGGAAGACGCCTCATCTTCCGCCTGGGAACCCTCCAACCACAAGGGATGAACTCAGATTTCTCCAGCTTCCTCATTTCCCCTCCCCCCACCTTGTCTCAGTCAATTCCCTTGAACTCAGCACCGCACTCCTAACCTGCAATCTTCTTCCTGACCTCTCCACCCCCACCCCACTCCGGCCTATCACCCTCACCTTGACCTCCTTCCACCTATCACATCTCCATCGCCCCTCCCCCAAGTCCCTCCTCCCTACCTTTTATCTTAGCCTGCCTGGCACCCTCTCCTCATTCCTGATGAAGGGCTCTGGCCCGAAACGTCGAATTTCCTGTTCCTTGGATGCTGCCTGACCTGCTGTGCTTTAACCAGCAACACATTTTCAGCTTAATCATTGTATAAACCACATCTGTGATTTAAGCTTGGTACAAACCCTGTGACACTATTCAATTCTTGCTAACTTGGAATATAATCAAAATTCAACCCAAATTTTATCCATCTTCCCCACTAATTGAAAATCTTACCTTGCCAACAGGCTCCAACAGTGAGCTGCATGTCAATGTGTGATGGGTGGATTGGCCAATCATCCGTCACTAGGTATGGGTCGTAAGTGACTCCATCCACGTACAACGTCACCACAGGAAACTCAACATTAACGACATAATAATGCCATTCCTTGTCGCAGATCTGAGGTGGAGAAAGACACTAGCTATATTTCATTCTGAGGAGCTCAAGCACCTTCAACCACCTTTTCTTAGAATATCCCAAATTGAAGTAAACATTTAGTTATCCTTTTACTTTGCTTTTGTGTTAAAGCTCATTCAACAATATCCTTCTTTTCAGTGTTTTACGGCCAGCCCTGTAAAATAAATTACATTAAGACATGATAACAGACAATATGCATTATTGCTATGACAGAATTGAAAAAATTTAATAGTGTGCACATTCTTGCCTGTGCTTGGTAAATGCCTGCAGATAGACTGAAATTTGATTACCATGATAAAAGTCCAATAAGACAATGGTAATTTAAATCATAATCATATTTGAAAGAATTGCCAGCTCTATTTAAAGATGAATTCATTTGCCCTCCATAGCTTGAATGCACTTGCTATTTTAGAATTGGTTTTTAATCTGAAAGCCATATTTGCAAGAGATGGGGACCATAAAACAAATGGGTCTGCTCAAAGCAGATGTGGTAAGCAGAATTTTATCATTATTCAAGGGGACAGAATTGAGCTCTGAAAATCCATTTTTATTCATTCTGTCAACGAAAAATAAGTATGTAAATTACCATTCTCAGTAATTTATTTTAAAACAAAGCAACTGATTCTTTGCTGCACATGGGTAGAATATAATTTAAGGTAATTACTTCATTCTTCAATCTTGGGGCATTCCTGCAAATAAAAAAATCTACCTTCTTCAGGGTGCATATTATCCTTGTATTTCATGACATTGTTAGATTTTAGTTTAATACAGTCCCTTGCATAAACTCAACGCATTATGAGTAATCAGCAGCAATGCAAATTTGCTTTGAATATGAATATTAAAAATGGTGATTATGATAATAACAAATTGAAAAAAAATTATTATAGTCTTCATTTACTTAAGATCATGGACATTTCTGAGCCATTGCAGAGAACAGTTTCTAATTGGTCAAATTTGCATAAGAAAACTGAGACTGATTGTGTTGTGACATTCCATAGACCCCTATCAAATCCAGAGATGTCTAGTGACTTTCCTTCTAATTTGTCAAACAGAATATTTAAATTCATCATGCTCATTAATGCAAATAATTGTCAACTGATACTTCTCATGGGAATGTGCCTTCTGTGTGTCCTGAAGAATGGATTCTTACAATCTCAAGTTGCACAGATATTAATGGGCAAAGGAAACTGACAGCTCACAATCAGCAATAAACAGAAGTTGAGTCTGAAAAGTACTTTAGGGAAGCAGGTAGTCAGGCCAAGTAGTCAGCAAGCGGTTAACTTAAATGGACAGAGCAGGACCAAAAATGGGACCAGGAACCTTTTTGATAGTCATCGATAGTTCAGCATGTTGCTGGACTTGCAAAGGCGGAATATAATTCACTTTACGGAAGATAAATATTTTTATTGCTGCTGCAATCTATGTGAAAGTGCCCTCTAAATGAACTGAGAAGGGGCTGATTTTCAGCTGTTCACCTGTTATGGCCTTTAGAGAGTCAGCCAGTGACATTGATTCTTTATTTGTTCCAAAGCTACTCCCTTTGCCTTTGCAGTATCATATCTTGCATCCATTAACCTCTCCTGCCTTCCACTACCGCTGTGCTTGCTGGAACACCAGTTCATCTAAATTTTTACAGTGTTGGACAAAGGGCAGTGCCTGGACCCATTACGCCTATCTGTTTCTAAGTCTTCAGCTGCTGTCTGACTGACTGAATATTTTCATTATTTCATACCTTCATCCAGTTACACATTGATTTATTTGTTAAGATGCTTTGTGAATAATTTTACATGTAAAACTCTGCATTGTTCCCCATGTATTTCATTGCTCGAGACACTTTTCATACTATTTTACTGGTACTGTTGTAAAGCCTTGAAAGGCTATTTTAATTGCAGTGTAGTCAGAGCATGATTAAGTTGTTAATGATCGGGTTTATTGGCTGCAGTTTCTTCCTTTATTGGCAAAACTATTTAAGAAAATAACAGTGTTGTTTTGTTTTGTAACCAGCAAGACACTAAAACATTAAATACTTTGAGCTTTCTCTGGAGGCTTTATCCTACAAATGACTCTTCAGGTGCAGAAAATTTGAGACAAAATGACTTAGAAGGGCTAACTTCCAGCATTGTCAGGACTGGCAGTCATGGACTTTGTTGGAAAAGATGCTGCCAGATGACTCACAGTTTCATTCTGAATAGTAGGCAGGGGAAGATTTGACTCGAGACAATATTCAGTTCAAAAGGCTTTGAGCCCCACATGCTCCAGAGGTGTGTCGTAACACTTCTAAACAAGTTGATTAAAAATATCTGCAGAACAAAATGCAACACAAGCAAGGACAGTACAACTCATATCAATGGCATCATCTCCAGGTATGATACTTACTCGAAAGCATCTTTGTAGGGAGCTTTCTGGATCTCCTGTTAGGCTGATCGTAACATCATCAACATTACTTTGTGTTCATTCATACAGTTATACCTCTATTTATCCTTTAAAAACATACTCTTCCCCCCTCCCCCCCCCAAAAGACTTGTGCTATAAATCTCTAGTCTCATTCTTCATAAATGATATGAGACAGTAGCCAAGAGGATGGGACCCAGAGAATAGATTCAACTACTCAGCTCAATCTGATCCAATGAACACATGCAAGAACTTAGTATTAAAGATTATGGGGTAGCCCATTGGAATATTGAAGAATGAGGAGTGACCTTATTGAAATATACAAGATTCTTAGAGTACTTGACAACGGAGATGTGGCAAATTGTTTCCTTTTCTGGGACAGTCGGAGATTAGAGGGCATAATCTCAGAATAAGGAGCTATACATTGAAGGCAGAGATGAGGAATTTCTCCACTCACATGGTAGTGAACCTGCAGAGGAGCATGTTACTGCAGATGCTGGAATCTGTACTGGAAAAAACAAATGCTGGAGGTCACAGCAGGTATGGCAGCATCCATGGAGAGAGAGCAAGCTAACATTTCCAGTCTACATGACTCTTCATCAGAGCCGCCATTAGCATTTATTGCTTGCAGTGAATCTGTGGAATTCTTTTTCTCAGAGGATTATTGTGTTTGCCACAGTAAGAATATTCAAGGCAGAGATTTTTAATCAGTATGGGAATTGAGGGTTACAAGGAAAAGACCAGAGTATGTAGTTAAGGAATATCAGATCGGCCATAATCACATTCAAAGGCAGTCACAAACTTTGTTGGAAAAGATGCTGCTGGATAACTGGCAGGTTCAAGACTGAACAATAAGAAGGTGAAGATTTGAGGTGAGCTGATGGGCTAAATGGCTCCTATGTCATATGATGGTCTTTCAAAACGAGACAGCCTAGCTAATTCAAACTCTCCATCAACCAAAAACAGTAATAAAGCCATTGAAAATATATGCAGTTCCAGCCTGACTAAAATCAGTCAATTTATCATAGATTAAGAAATAATCTTGAACTCTGAAATCCAAATGTTCTGGTGCACATATTATATTGGAGGACAAGGGCTATTTTCTAAAATGTAAATATTATTTCTGTCATCCAATAAGATGGTATAGTTGTACAATAGGTCTTTAATTTGATATTGCATAACCTGTGCCTTTGTAAGAACCACTCACTCCTTTCTTCCACTGTTGAAACAAAAACAACTCTTGTCAAAGGCAAATTCAAATAACATACCTTTAATAATGTAATAACCAGAACACCACATGGGAAAACATTTTGACACATTGTTTGCTCTACTGACAAGATGGAGTAGGATAAAAATCATACAAAACCATTAAATACAGATGCAGAGAAAGCTTGTGCACGCCATGTAATTTATTCACCAGCTGTGGGAAAATCAGTTTAATTAAATCATTTGGAAAACAAATTGCATTATGACTATAAATTAAGTTTGGCTTAACTCATTTCTATGTAAGCTAGGAGATGGGGTGGACAGACAGTATCAGAACAAACACAACTGTACTTAATGAACTTGTTGGCTTGCCATAGTCGTGTCACTCCATCTCTGCTTTGAGTGCCCTTGTTTGCTGTCTGTTGGAGCCCCTAAGCAAAAATCACTTGAAACATGGTGTCAGGAAAAGTGCAACTGAAAATGCATGGATTTTCACAGCAGAAAGAGATCCAGTTTCTAGAAGAAACAGCAAGAATGTAAAATGAAAACAGTCAGCAACTTTGAATTCCTGGGTGCGACTAATGGCTGTGTGCTTTTCACTCCCAATGCTGTGGTATTGAAGGAGACAGAATTGAATTTTTTTTCTGTCAGTGGTAAAACCGTGAAACAGCAACAGAATTAGTTCAAAACAAACCTGAACATACTAGAGCTGCAATCCTGCTACTTGTGCTGAGATAAGAATGCTACAAGCTTTTGTAATCTAAGTTCCACTGGGAAGCAGAAATTCCAGACAGCAGAATTTTTGCAGACTCTGAAAACACATACTGAGCTCATATCAATGTTACTTATGAATGGTATTTGTTTAACATCAGAGCTCAAGGGAGAGGAAGACCACTGATCAGTATGTGACTGCATGAGTACATCTAGCCGACTCCTGACTGTTTGGGCAATTGAAAGATGACCTCTTCAGACATACAGCTATTTTAGACCAGAACAATCCTTGCTGTGAGAACAGAATAATCTATTCTCAAATCATGTTAGCAACAGGTGAAAATGTTCTGAGATCGTCAGTCATCATCTTCAGCAGTAAAGAAAATCACCAAATGAAGTTGTTACATCCAAAGCCAAAATTTAAGTGGTACAAGATTTTGAAATTTTTGCCAGAAGCAAGCTCTCATGATATTGCAGACCCATGATGTATGAAATGACCATACATAAGTCTTGATATTCTTGTACCTGTGAAGCTTATTTACTTCAAACAAGACTTCCTGAAGTAAGGGATTACAATGAACAAGGAATGAGAGTTGGCCATTTGGCCCTCCGTGTCTGCTCCGACATTCAATAAGATCGTGGCAGATCTGATTTTAAAGTCAATTTTACATTCCTGCATACCCCCAATTGATGTTTCACCCCTTGGCAATCAATAACCCATATATCTGGTGACCTGACGAAACAGCAGCGCTCCAAGAGCTAGTGATTTCAAATAAACCTGTTGGATTATAAGCTGATGTTGTTTGACTTCAGAGTTATCCTTTGATAGAGGTTATACAAGAATTCCTTTAAAAATGATTTGCAGGAGCCGTGTTGGACTGGGGTGGACAAAGCTAAAAATCACACAACATGAGGTTATAGTCCAACAGATTTATCTGGAAGCTCTAGCTTTTGAAGCTCTGCTTCCTCATCAGGTGATTGAAGAACCAGCGCTTTGAAAGCTAGTGCTTCCAAATAACCTGATATTGTGTGATTTTTAACATTTTCCTTTAAAAAGCACCTTAAACTTGGGGAGACAGGCCGCCTACTTGCGGAACGTTTCAGAGAACACCTCTGGAACACCCGGACCAACCAACCCAACCACCCTGTGGCTCAACATTTCAACTCCCCTTCCCATTCCACCAAGGACATGCAGGTCCTTGGACTCCTCCACTGCTAGACCATAGCAACAAGACGTCTGGAGGAAAGATGCCTCATCTTCCTCCTAGGAACCCTCCAACCACAAGGGATGAACTCAGATTTCTCCAGTTTCCTCATTTCCCCTCCCCCCACTTGGTCTCAGTCAAATCCCTCGAACTCAGCACCGCCCTCCTAACCTGCAATCTTCTTCCTGACCTCTCTGCCCCACCCCACTCCGGCCTATCACCCTCACCTTGACCTCCTTCCACCTATCGCATTTCCAACGCCTCTCCCCCAAGTCCCTCCTCCCTACCTTTTATCTTAGCCTGCTGGACACACTTTCCTCATTCCTGAAGAAGGGCTCATGCCCGAAACGTCGATTCTCCTGCTCCTTGGATGCTGCGCCTTTCCAGCAACACACAAAATGTAACTACTTTCTCAACCCAGTCAAGTTTAAATCTTTCCTGTCAATGGACCAATACAAGTACAATCCAAACTCCATGGTTACTTGTTCCTACCAAAAATCAGACAGGGACAGTATAAATTAAGTGGCAGTAAAATGTTGTTTTGCAGCCTTTAATCAATATACTGGCTACAATCTACATGATAGGCTTGTTGTGTGGCACTTACACCTGTGGTGTCCTGATAGATCGTTTCTGTGCCTACAAAATTGCTTTAGATTTTGAAACAGCCCTAAACAGACTTACTGTTCTCGATGATCTGGCAATGCCAGGAATAAGCCATCCTTGAGGGCAAAAGAATTAATAAAACATTTAGCAAATCTGTCTAAAACCAGAGGGCAAGACAAATGCCAAGGAAAAATGAAATAGAGAAAAACACATAGCAAGCCATTTATTTCTGAATGACCAATCATTTTAGTGAAAATAATAGAGACACAAAGACCTTTTGCCTGTGAAATAAGTCAAATTCTTACGGGGGATAATTGAAGCATAGTGCTGACACCAAAGAGCAGTCACAAAATTTAAATTGTGAAACAGCTTAGCAAGCACACCAAATAATCAGGATAAATTCCTACAATTTCATATCATTATTGAGAATGCACATGCTCTCATGAATATCCTAAAAGCGAAGGCAAAAAATAACCACACACCAATATCCTCTAATCAACAAGCTCAGTCACTGAATCTTAAACATCATAATCCTCCAAGATTACCTACAAACCTTCCACTAAATATCAGGACACAAGAGGAGGATCATTTACAAACATAAATATTGAGCACAGCACCCCAGGGAACATGTTCCTGAGCTAACGGCTAAACTACAGAGGCAGGGGAGAAAGAAGCACCCAATAATCCAAATGGACGTGATTTCTTAACACATCATGGGTGGAATTTTCCCAGTGACTGAACAACATGGACTGTGGTGAGCAAGTTGAGAAAATAGGTTGAGATCGGCAGTAAGGAGATTTTCGATGTTGAGATCAAAAAGTCCCATCCTCCAGCTGGGGTATTGAAGGATGCGATGAGAATCTCCCTCATGGGCAGCAAGAGGCCTACTTGTATTAGCACGACATGATTAGTTAGACTTGCTTCACCTACATGCCGTTTCCCATTCTCCCACCTGCTGGACGGAAATTAGACGGCATCAATTCCCTACATGAAAGTCGAGCAGTTTCTTATTGACTCCAGTTTGCCACTTACTCTGGCCCTCCATCTTGGATAGCAGTCATCAATATCTCAAAGCACACTCTATAGGTAGTGATCATGCGTACTCCCTATCCACTGAGGTTAGCTGGACACATACCATCCTCAGGCCCTCCAACTTGACACAGCTCTGATCCATTTACAATATAGTTGTGCACTTCAATTCACCTTTCATCAGGACACTGCTGCAGGGATAATATATGCACAGGGGCATAAGGCCATCTCATGTAATGGGGTGGGAGTATACCTTGTGGATCCTCGTTTTCTCTCTTAACACTCAGTCACTTTGTGTCTTTTTCAATATTTACAGCCTCTCGGCTTTGCCTTGTCATTTTCTGTTTTGTCCTCAGCCAGAGTCGAAATGCCAGCAGTACTTCTGTCTTTACTGATCTTGACTGTCTTTCAGTGCAGCTGGTCATGGTTTTTCACAGTGATCAGTCAAGGGAATGGACATGATGCTTGACACAATGTGCAATGTCAATGTTATACTTGCACTACATACCAGCAAAATACCCAGCAAGCACACTGTGTGTGCAGCAAACTAATAACCATTTGTCAAAATACAAAACAAGTAGTTTTCAGTTAAGGGAGACACCCGTCAGTCAGGTAGTCCCAGCAAAGTAAGTCAAGGGTAGCCTTTGAAATCAGTCCAGAGGTTGGAACATGGTCAATTAGGGTCAGGGGTCTCTACCATTACAGTCTGAGAAGCGGACTGCAGTCAGCCTTGAGAGTCAAGTGCAACTAGTCCAGGGAGCCGCAGTAAGTTGGAGAGCTTCATAGACATCAGTCAGGGATCTGGTCAGTCATCAGTTGGGGCTGGCTGTATAAGTTTGTCAACAGAGTAGGCCATGGTGAGTCCAGGGGATCTGTCCACTAATAGTCAAAGGTAGGTTATCGAGAGAAATTGTGTTGGAGGGAAGCTGGGGAATTTCAACTGTCGGGATCAAAGACAGAGTGCTGGGAAACAGAGGGGACGACAATTGTGAAGAGAGGTTATGAGAATGAACTGAACATTCAAGGAGGAGATGACAATACAGTATAGGTAGAAGAGGTCATTAACAGTCAGCACTACCTTAGCTTTGATGAATAACTGGCACAATGACTTGATATGCTCAGGGGGTAAAGATTTGGGAGGGTGTCACCTAGACAGTGAGGCTGACCATGCCACTTGCAATGCAAATCAAAAGTATGCAATGTAGGTGGAAATGGCTGCCACCACACCCAGAGTGGGTAGGATATGTTTTTCACTGTGAGGGAAGATGTCCTATTTTCATGCGATGTTAGGTCATTCAGTGAGTAATAATACTAAATAGATAGCCACATTGAATTTCACCTGTACAATCAAGTGGACGGCTTTTTCCTGGGTGGTATCAAACTTTGTGAGTTGTTAGAGCTGCACCTGAAAAGGCAAGTGATGAGTATTCCATTACACTCCTGACTTGTGATACTGGGACCTCGAGAGGAGACAGAGATGGATCATTCACTTGTCACTTCTGGCTGAAGACTATTGCAATTATTTCAGCTTTATCTTTTGCACTGATGGGCTGGGCCTCTCCATCATTGTGGATGGGAATAGTTGTGGAGACTCCTCTTTGAATGAGCTGTTTAATTGCCCATTACCATTTGGGAGACAATGTGGCAGCAATACAGAGCTTAGCTCCAATCCATCATTGTGGAATGGCTCAACTCTCGACTATTTTTTGCTGTTTGACATGCTAATGGTCTCGTGTTGTAGCTTCACCAGGTTGGCACCTCATTTGTAGGTGTGCCTGATACTGGTCCGGGCATATCTTACTGCATTCTTCATTGAACATTCATTACGAAAGAATATACTTACACTGTGTTCCAGATGGTACTCCATTAATAACATAAGAAAACCTTTTCAGGCCAGGCTCCTCAAACTGAGAGTCGCAATCCCCAGCTGACAAAATGTAGGAACTGGGACTCCCAAATAGTTAATGGTGGCCATGGATTGCAGCAAGGTGCAGGAAAGTCCTCAAAGCTCAATAACGCCTTCACACCCTGGCGTCTGAGGACCATTGCACTCTGCCTGCTAAGGGCTCCTTCCCCTTGTGAGTGTAAGTGACCAAATGAGTGACAGCGTTTGAGTAACTGTGCAAATAGAAAGTGTGCAATGCAGATAAAAATGGCTGTCAGTGATCATGTCTGACCATGAAAGTGAGTGAAAGAAAGGGTGGGAGAAAGAGAGTGAAAGGAAGTTACTGATTGTTTCTTTTTCTGTCATTTTTATGAACACAAGGAAAACTTTTACCAAGTGCTTAACTCGCAATTACTGGCAGTTCACTCAATTTCTTGGGAGCCCTTCAACCTCGATCAGCACTACCCTACCTTTGATGGATAACTGGCACGATGACTTGATATGCCCAGGGCTCAGGGGGTAAAGATTTGGGAGGGTGTCACCTAGACAGTGAGGCTGACCATGCCACTTGCAATGCAAATCGAAAGTGTGCAATGTCGATAGAAATGGCTGCCACCACACCCAGGTACGTTTTCCATTGTGAGGGAAGATGTTCCTTTTTCATGTGATGTGAGGCCATTCAATGAGTAATAATACTAAATAGATAGCCACATTGTACAGGTGAAATTCAATCAAGTGGGCGGCTTTTTCCTGGATGTTGTCAAACTTTGTGAGTTGTTGTTAGAGCTGCAAGTGATGAGTATTCCATTACACTCCTGACTTGTGATGCTGAGACCTCGAGAGGAGGCGGAGATGGGTCATTCACTTGTCACTTCTGGCTGAAGACTATTGCAATTATTTCAGCTTTATCTTTTGCACTGATGGGCTAGAAATGAAAGCCAAGAAAGCCCATTGATTTGACAATAGTTTCCTTCAGTACAATTTCAAGGCTGCTTCAGGGAGATCTGAAGAAAGGCCAAAATGCCTCGTACACCCACAAATATTGTTCAGTGAAAGCACGAAGCCAAATAGGCTGAAGCAAAGCTGAGATTACATTGAGAAACTAAATCATTTTTGCTAGAAAAAGGAACTTTCACAGCAGCAACCTGACTTTAAGAAAGTCCTTAGCATCTCAGAACAAGCTCAACGAGTAGCTTTTGAGATGAGTTATCAGATTGCACTGACCAGGAAATCACACACAATTACACAAATTATGTGGTTTCATTTTAGTTTGTAGTTTGATATGCTCCTGAAGGTTGAATACTGCCTTTTATTTCATTTTAACTACAAATGCAGCAGTGAAGAAAGTTTATGTGCTGCTGTTTTGTTTGGTGTTAGCATGAACTGTCCCAGTGAAGTTTATTGTGCTCCTCTTGCAACTTTGCTTTATTTTAACAAGGAGTGCAGCAGTGAAAGTTCTTGTGTGACGGTTTGATTCTAATATGGATTTTAGAGGAGAAAGTGAGGACTGCAGACGCCGGAGATCAGAGCTGAAAATGTGTTGCTGGAAAAGCGCAGCAGGTCAGGCAGCATCCAAGGAGCAGGAGAATCGATGTTTCGGGCATGAACCCTGAAGAAGGGCTCATGCCCAAAATGTCGATTCTCCTGCTCCTTGGATGCTGCCTGAGCTGCTGCGCTTTTCCAGCAACACATTTTCAGCTCTAATATGGATTTTACCCAGTTCAAAAAGGTTGAAATATTATGGGGAAGGACAGACAAAGAAAGTTGCAGCAATGCCCCTTTCAAATAACACCGTGTCACTGACCAGGAATTGACTTGGTGGAGCATCTGAAATGTATAGCTGCCTTTATCTTCAGATTGATCTGGGTATTGAGAACAATGATGCACATGTGTTGTCTTTCACAAGTTACATGCTGCAAGGTAGTATTGGGTAGCACAATGTTTAGCATGGCTGCCTCACAGCACCAGGGACCTGGGTTTGATAACACCTTCCCAACTGAGTGGAGTTTGCACATTCTTTTTAATAAGAGCTTTCTCTAAGTGCTCTGGTTTCTTTTTGCAGTCCAGAGGTATGCAGGTTAGGTGGATTGGCCATGCCAAAAATTACCAAATAGTGTCATGAAATCTGCAAATTAGATGGGTAAGCCATACAAAAACCCCATGTGGGGCTATGGGTGGAGGAGGTTGGGTCTTGGTGGGATGCTATCGAAGGGTTGGTGCTAACTCAATGGGCCAAACAGCGCTTTCTGCCCATTGTAGGGATTCTATGATTGAAGCTGTTTTCTCTCATGTTTCCTGAACATGAAATAGCACAGGAAATATTCTTAGTGTTAACTGGCTATCGGGAGGAATGAAATATTCCAGTTCTGAGGAGGGGTCAATGGACTTAAAATGTTAACTCTGATTGAGCTCCACAGATGTTACCAGACCTGTTCAGCTTTTCCAGCAAGTTCTGTTTTTGTGTGCAAATATTCCCTCGGACCAGCTGGTTGGATTTTATACTGATGGCACAGGTCTTAGTTTTTTTAGAACACATGCATTAGTGCAGAGAAATGCTCCATATGCTATTTGGACTGTCGTATGATTCACAAAGAGAAACTGGTTACAAAAGAACTGGACACAGACATAGGTAAAGTATTACACCAAATCTCATCAACTGTGAACTACATTAAATCTTCCACACTTCTGCTGCATCTGATCATGATGTGTTGCTGTTTCACACTGAGATCTGTTGGCTGTTCGGAGGATGGACACTGCAGAGATGTTTGGAACAAAGTCATCAGCTTGCAGTTACAACTGACTTCCAAAACATTGGTTTTCTCTGTGATAAGATCACAATAGGCCTCCTGGCTTATATTGTAATCATATTTGTGACGCTGAATGAACTGAATTTAAGAATCCAAGGAAAGAACTCAAACATTCTGCAAACAAATGATTGGCCTAGAGTGAAGAAAATTGCATTGTGGAAGAATAATATAGTGAGGCTGAACCATGACTTGCTTTCCATACATTCCAAGTTTTTCTCAACAAATGACAACAAGTAGTGGCCCACTTGTGTGATGACTGACCACCTCAGTGGCCCGGAGATACACAACGTCTCACCTTCCGCCTCGGAACACTTCAACCCCAGGGGAACGCCTCATCTTCCGCCTCGGAACACTTCAGCCCCAGGGCATCAATGTGGACTTCAACAGCTTCCTCATTTCCCCTTCCCCCACCTCACCCGAGTTCCAAACTTCCAGCTCAGCACTGTCCCCATGACTTGCCCGGACTTGTCCGACCTGCCTAGCTCCTTTTCCACCTATCCACTCCACCCTTTCCTCCCTGACCTATCACCTTCATCCCCTCCCCCACTCACCCATTGTACTCTATGCTACTTTCTCCCCACCCCCACCCTCCTCTAGCTTATCTCTCCACGCTTCAGGCTCACTGCCTTTATTCCTGAAGGGCTTTTGCCCGAAATGTCGATTTCGCTGCTCGTTGGATACTGCGTGAACTGCTGTGCTCTTCCAGCACCACTAATCCCGAATCTGGTTTCCAACATCTGCAGACATTGTTTTAACCTCATTCTTTTTTGCACGTCAGCCTCAACAACTGAATTCACCTACAATTGAAATTGAGCAGCTCATTGAAATTTCATATCATTAATGCTTAGAAAAAAGAACATTTTCCAACAGGACTAAAGTTTGGTGTGAAGACTTCATCCTGATATTGTAATGCTTACATTGCAAACAGTGCTTGCTTTGTCAGTATGCATTTGTGTGAAGCTGGAATTTAGCACACTACTTTTTTTAATCAAATCTTGATATCGATCAGCACTTGAAGACACATCAAAGCTGAAATGTCCACCACTGATCATAGAGCTAGATTGCGACAGACTGTGCACAACATGAATGCCCATGTCCTCCACTAGGGTTAGACAAGTGCCCTAATATGTCATCAAGTCAGCAGTGGAGTAGGGGTCCCAAGCCGGGCTCATCCGCACAAACCACTTTTCTTTTCTTCTTGTTTTTTTGTCTTTCCTTTACTTACCTCTTATCCTGAGCTCGGTCAGCAATGGCAGTGGCCCAGCACAGACTCCGTTTCTTCCTCTCCCAATGTCCCCAACAGTACCCTTCCACCGACACACTCATTCATTTGGCTGAACTGGTCCTCACCCTTAACAATTTCTCCTTCGAATCCTCCCACTTCCTCCAGACCAAAGGAGTAGTCATGAGCACCCGTATGGGCCCCAGCTATGCCTGTCTCAGATGGCTACGTAGCACAGTCCATCTTCCATAATTACACTAGCACCACTCCCCACCTGTTCCTCCGCTACACTGATGACTGCATTGGCGCCATCTTGTGCTCCCACAAGGAGGTTGAGCAATTCATCAATTTCACCAACATATTCCACCCTGACCTTAAATTTACCTGGATCATCTCTGACACCTCCCTCCCCTTCCTGGACCTTTCATCTCCATTAATGACGACCGACTTGACACTGACATTTTTTACAAACCCGACTCCCACAGCTACCCGGATTACACCTCTTCCCACCCTACCTCCTGCAAAAATGCCATCCCATATTCCCAATTCCTCCACCTCTGCCGTATCTGCTCCCAGGAGGACCAGTTCCACCACAGAACACACCAGATGACCTACTTCTTTACAGACGACAACTTCCCTTCCCACGTGGTTAAAGATGCCGTCCAAACCATCTCATCCACATCCTGCACCTCCGCCCTCAAACCCCACCCTTCCAACCATAAGAAGGGCAGAACCCCCCTGGTGCTCACCTTCCACCCTACCAACCTTCGCATAAACCACATCATCCAATGACATTTCCGCCATCTCCAAATGGACCCCACCACCAGGGATATATTTCTATCCCCACCCCTTTCCGCTTTTCGCAAAGACCGTTCCCTCTGTGACTACCTGGTCAGGTCCACGCCCCCAAACAAACCCCCCTCCTGTCCTGGCACCCTCCCTTGCCACCGCAGGAATTATAAAACCTGTGCCCACACCCCCTCCCTCACCTCCATCCAAGGCCCCAAAGGAGCCTTCCACATCCAAAGTTTTACCTGCACATCCACCAATATCATTTATTGTATCAGTTGCTCCCGATGCGGTCTCCTCTACATTGGGGAGACTGGGCGCCTCCTAGCAGAGTGCTTTAGGGAGCATCTCTGGGACACCAGCACGAATCAACCCACCGCCCTATGGCCCAACATTTCAACTCCCCCTCCCACTCTGCTGAGGACATGGAGGTTCTGGGCCTCCTCCACCCCTGCTCCCTCACCACCCGACGCCTGGAGGAAGAACGCCTCATCTTCTGCCTCGGAACACTTCAACCCCAGGGCATCAATGTGGACTCCACCAGTTTCCTCATTTCCCCTTCCCTCACTTCACCCTAGTTCCAACCTTCCAGCTCAGCACAATCCCCATGACCTGTTTCACCTGCCTATCTTCTTTTCCACCAATCCACTCCACCCTCCTCTCTGACCTATCACCTTCATCCCCACCCCCATTCACCCATTGCACTCTTTGCTACCTTCTCCCACCCTCCTTTCTGACCTATCACCTCCATCCCCACCCCCATTCATCTATTGTACTCTATGCTACTTTCTCCCCAACCCCACCTCCCTCTCATTTATCTCTCCACCCTGCAGGCACCCTGCCTCTATTTCTGATGAAGGGATTTTGCCCGAAACATTGATTTTTCTGTTCCTCAAATGCTGCCTGACCTGCTGTGCTTTTCCAGCACAATTCTAATCTAGACTCTGGTTTCCAGCATCTGCAGTCCTTGTTTTTACCCAGCACAGACTCAAGCAAGCCCCTACTTAATTTGCTGAAGCCAGCATTGGACCTGGCATTGGAATTGACGGCTGCTACATCGGTGAGGTAGGCCCAGTGAGGAAGTATGGTACCGGAGGATCGGTGACTTCGTCATTGGGTTGGATACCGCATTGGTGGTGGGGAGGAGAATTGACCCAGCAGCAAAACATGGCACCTGAAGTGTGGCAACTTTAACATTGGTTGGGTCCAGTGTAGGTGGCGGCAAGGTGTGATGGTGGCAAAGGCAACATTGACAATGAGCTGGCTCAGGAATGATGGACTCTCTGTAAGCTCTATCTTTCTATTTTTGTTCTTATTATTAAAACTGGTGCTGGATTGTGGCGACAGTGGAAAAGCCTTTCCCTGCATTTTATTGTTTTTCTCATTGTAAAAGACATGGGACAATAAAATCATTCATTAGGAAGTCTAATTACAATAGCAAAGGTTACAATGCTACTATTTTGTTTTGAGGTTTTGATATACTGCTCAAGCTAAATTATATGTGTTGTTTCGTTTAAACAGAGGATACAGCAGTGAAAGCTATTTTAGCTATTTTGTTTCATTTGGACATTTTGGTCAATACTGATAACTACTATGTGTTGGAGCTTTGTTTAACTTTGGCACTTTAAATAACCAAACATGTCTACACAACATAACAACACTATCCCCTTGTCACAGTCACCCCTCTTTTCCCCCATTACAATTGCTCCTTTTTCCCAAACCCCCTCTTGTTCATCACAACCCCTTCTCTTTAATTCCCTTTGTGTCTCTCACATAACTGTACTAAGCTTGTCTTGGTTCATTATTTTGCTTATTGGATTGCCACCATTTTTAACACAGGCAGCAAGCCCTGGTTAAATGCACATACCCTGGTTTACACTTTCAAGCTGTGACCTGTTTCTTGATCCTCTTATCTCAGCGAATAGTCTCAAACCATCTACACTGGCAAGACGCCTAATGGCGATGAATACCTCAATCACATCTCGCCTTAGCCTTGTCCTCCCCAAGGAAAACAATCCAATTTTTCCTCCTTATTGCAGTTTCTCATCCCTGGGACCATTCTCATAAATCTTATCTGCATTCTCTCCAATCCATTCAAATCCTTCCTTCAGCAAGGCATTCAGAACTGTACACAATTACTGCAGTGTCCTGCATGAGTTCAGCATACCCTCCCTGCTCATGTATTCTCCCTCCAATCTCAATAATGAAGCCCAGAATACAAGATATTTTATTAACATTTCTCTCTACCTATCCTATCACCTGTAACGACTTATGTGCACGCACATCAACATTCCTGTTCCCGCATTCCCTTTATTTTATACAGTCTTATCATGTTCCTAATGAAGTGTACCACCTCACACTTCTTCGCACTGCCACCTATCCAACAGGCAAAATAACTAACCGAGACAAGGGAAACGCTTAGTACAGTCCATCACTCCATCAACCAGCCAATGTCTTTTTGACGTTCTACACTGTCCTTCTCTCAGTTTCCAATCACCTATTTTGATTACCCAAATACTTTGAAAATAGCTCAATGCTGTTCTATTCACGTATGACTGATACGCACAGATCTGAAGCACATTGACTTTTACAGTGATGATATTTATATTTCTGATGACCTGCAAAAACACCTGAACAGTGTGTAAACAGTCACCAGGTCATACAGCATGGAAACAGACTTTTCAGTCCAACCAGTCCGCTTGACCAATTCCCAAACTAAACTAACACCACCAGCCTGCATTTGGCTCATATACCTCCAAACCCTTACTACTCATGTACTTACCCAAATGTGTTTTAAACATTGTATCTGCACCTGCATCCACCACTTCCTCTGGAAGTTTAATCCATATATCAACCCCTCTCTGTGAAAAGATGTTGCCCCTCATATCCTTGTGAATTTTTTTTCCGCTCAGCTTAAAAATATGTCCCCTACCTTTGAACTTGCCCACCTTAGGGAAAAGACCTTTGCTATTCACCTTATTTATGCCCCTCATGATTTCATAAACCCCTAGAAGGTCAACCCTCAACTTCCTTTCCTCAATGGTAAAGGTCCCAGGCTATCCAACTTCTCCTTATAACTCAAACCCTCCATTCCTGGCAACATGCCGGTAAATCTTTTCTGAACCCTCTCCAGTTATATCCTTCCTATAACAGGGCAACCTGAACTGCACATAGTAATCCAGAAGAGGTCTCACCAGTGACCTGTACAATCTCAATATGACATCCCAACTCTTATACTCATAAGGTCTGAGCAATGAAGGCAAGAGATTTAACAGCCTTCTGAACCACCCTGTCGACCTGTGATGCAAATCTCAAAGAATTATGTACCTGAACCCCGAGGTCTCTCTGTTTTACAACACTACCTGCACCCTAAAATTAATTGTGTAAGTCCTGCCCTTGTTTGTTTTACCAAAACGTAATACCTCACAGTTACCCAAATTAAACACCATTTGCCAGTCCTCAGCCCATTGACCCATTTGATCAAGATATCTTTGTAATCTTAGATAACCTTCTTCACTGTCCACTGTACCAACAATGTTGGTGTCATCCACAAATTTGCCAACTGTGCCTCCTATATTTTTGTCCAAATCATTTATATAAGTGGGCCCTGGACCAATCCCTGTGGAACATCACTTGTCACAGGCCTCTGGTCCAAAAATAAACTCCACCACCACCACTCTCTGTCTCCTGCCATTAAGCCAATTTGGTATCCAATTGGCAAGCTCAGCCTGAAGCCCATGTGATCTAACTTTACTAATTAGTCTACCATGCAGAACCTTATCAAAGGCTTTACTAAGGTCCATGTAAACAACATCTACCACTCAGTACTCATCAATCTTTTTGGTTATTTCATTAAAAAACTCAAGTCAAATTTGGGAGTCACGGCTTCCCTCAAACAAAACCATGCAGTCTATTCCTAATCATTCCTTGCTTCTCCAAATGCATGTAAATCCTATCTTTGAGAATCACGTTCATCACCTTACCCACTAACGATGTCAGCCTCACAGATCTATCATTCCCAGGCTTCTCCTTTCTTAAATAAAGGCACAACATTAGCCAGCCTCCAGATCTCTGGCAGCACACCTCTGGTTATAGATGACACAAATATTTCTGCTCGGATTCATGCAATTTCTTTCCTAATTTCCCATAACACCCTGGTATCCACTTGATCAGGTTCCAGAGATTTATTCACCTTTATGTTTGCTGAGACCTCCAGCACTTCCTCTCCTGTAAATTCCATTCCCTGGAATGGTAGGTCTAACATATGAGGAACGGCTGAGGATCCTGGGATTGTATTCATTGGAGTTTAGAAGATTAAGGGGAGACTTAATAGAGACGTACAAGATAATACATGGCTTGGAAAGGGTGGACGCTAGGAAATTGTTTCCATTAGGCGAGGAGACTAGGACCTGTGGACACAGCCTTAGAATTAGAGGGGGTCAATTCAGAACAGAAATGCGGAGACATTTCTTCAGCCAGAGAGTGGTGGGCCTGTGGAATTCATTGCCGCGGAGTGCAGTGGAGGCTGGGACGCTAAATGTCTTCAAGGCAGAGATTGATAGATTCTTGTTGTCTCGAGGAATTAAGGGCTACAGGGAGAACGCTGGTAAGTGGATTTGAAATGCCCATCAGCCATGATTGAATGGCGGAGTGGACTCGATGGGCCGAATGGCCTCACTTCCACTCCTATGTCTTATGGTTTTATAAAGTGAACTGGTTTCAAAACATCAATATTTATTTCAGAGTTCTCTAGCCTCCGTTTCTTTCACCACACTAAAAACTGACACAAAATATGTATTTAATATCTCTCTTCTGAGGTGCAACACAAAGACCGTCCTTGACTGATGCACACTGGAGGGTTACATCACGAACATCAAAAGAAAAATCCATCCCTTGAAATCAAGGATGTTGATTTCCTAGGTTTGAAAATAACTGGCACAAGCAGAGGCTTAACAGATGAATACAGTTTAAAAATAAAATTACAACACTGGCTGCTCAAGATCTTAGTAAAGCTGAACTCCTACAAACAGAAAAGAAAATTGAGATCTGGATTGAAAAATCAGACATAAAAAGAACATGACAGTCCCTGAATGAAAGGCCACCAATGTCAGTTTTACAAGCGGGACTGTCTCATAAATGATGCCATTATAGTATGGAAATTTTTAAAATGAGAAATGTAAGTATCTGAACCAGAAAATAAAATAGAATTTCAAAAGGAAAACTTTTAAACAAATACACTGAATTTTTACATTGTGATGGTTCAGCTCAAAAATTCAGGAAAAAGCATTAAAAATGATAGCTGGAGAGAAATTTGTAATTGCTATAGATTATAAAAGAGAAAAGATAATTTCATTGAATCTAGGCCCACGCAATGAACAATACACTGAAGGAGCAGTCAGAGATTAGACATCCTCAAAAGCTTTGGATCAACCAACTTGCCTGGATTGTTGCTATCATGCTAAAGTTTTGGTCTCCCTGCTACAGGGAGGACATTGTAAAACCTGAAAGTGTTCAGAAAAAATTTTACAAGGATGTTGCCAGGCTTGGAGGGTTTATGCTATAGAGAATAGGTGGGGCTATTTTTCCAGAATGTTGGAGGCTGAGAGGTGACCTTACTGAAGTTTATACAATCATGAGGAACATGGAAAGGATGAATAGTCAAGGCACTTTCCCCAGGGTAGGGGAATCCAAAACTAGAGGGCAGAGGTTTAAGGTGAGAGGGGAAAGATTTGAAAGGGACCTAAGGAACAACACTTCCATGCAGAGGGTGGTGCATGTATGGACTGAACTGCCAGAGGAAGTGGTAGAGGCTGGTACAATCACAACATTTAAAAGGAACCTAGATATACGCACACACATAGGAAGGGTTTAAAGGATGTGATGATGCTGTCACTTTAACAAGGTTATTTTGTCCTTATGTTTTTTTTTAAGATGGGTTGTAAAGGCAGACGTGCCAAGGGGTCTGGAAAGAGCCTAGTTTGACAATGGCAGGGGAGTGGTCAGTTCTCCCAGTTCAGGTTTTTTTGCTAGTTTGGTTTAGCTGCAGCAGTGAGAAGCTGCTGCAGTGCAGAAAGGTTCTAAGCTTCAACAGAAAGGTTCCAAGATTCAGCAGATGATTCCTGACTGACCTTTCTCTTTGAAATCTCTTTGGAAGTTGTTTCCTCCTGCCTGTAAGAATCTGTGTTTAAATTTACCTTTTTGCAAAGGGTGTTTTTGGGGTGTTGCTGATTTGGAGCAGTTCCTTCGTTAAGTTGCTGTGACAAGTTAGTTAAGTTTTCCAATAGTTAAATTATTCTCAATTCCGATTGCTTTTGTTCATGTTTCAACTGTAGTGTTTAAACAAATTCTGTTTTGCTTAAAGCTGAGTGGTTTGACCAGCCTAATTACATCAGGAATATCCATTTCATATCTGCCTTTAAAATAAGAAAATGTTAGGGCCTAGGCTTAAAATATTTTATGCAGGTCTGTCCTGGTCTATTACAAGGGATATGGGCCAAATGCTGGCAAATAGGTCTAGATTAATTTAAGATATCTGGGGAGATATGGGTCATGAGCAGGAAGGTGGGACTAGTTTAGTTTGGGATTATGTTTGGCAGGAACTGGTTGGACCAAGAGATCTTTTTCTGGCTGTGTGACTCGATGACTCTAAGTCGGGATGGATGTCTTGAGCTGAAGGGTCTGTTTCCGTGTTGTACATCTCCATGAGTCTAAATGTAGTATAATAACCTTCTATACCCTTTTACTTCATTGGACAAGAAATGACATTTTAAACCAGAGCATAAACTAATACACCATGCAAAAAAAAGGAAAATATAGTTAACCCGAGGAAGGTTAAACTAGATTATTAGGTAATACATATCAAAGGATGTAACAAGTATGGGATATATATTTTTAGGGAACAACATGATCGACCTGATGGCAAAAGCAGCAGTGGCTAAGCTCTTGGATGATAAACATATTCTAATAATTACTAGGACAAGAGCTATAGAAAACATGGATTCTGAGCAGCAACAATTACTGTTTGTCTCAACCTCTTCCAATTAAATATCAAAAGAAATATTGGTATTGTCAAAGTACAGAAGACAAGTTCTGATAGAACTGCACTATAGAAAATGTGGAATACCAACAAAACACAAACAAAATTAATTTTTAATTGATTGTAGAAATGCACCATAGATTAGAAACTTAAATCCAGGAGAACAAGGAACTTCCTGTACATTAACGGAATATTATTGATGGCCCACATAGCCTAGCATTGGAAGACTTGCATTGCAAAATGTACAGCCTGTAACCAGGTGAACAAATCTCTTACTTTAAAAACACTACCACTTGTGGTCAAAAAGGGAGATCATCAATTGGATCAGATTATAATTGATGTTATTAGATTGGGAGCATAATCAAATTGATACAAAAAATGGGCTTACATTGAACTTGCACTAATTTGGTATGGTGTATCCCCAAAGGTGTAACTTTGTACTTATTTTATTTATTGGTCTTCTTGAAAGAATGTCACTTTCTATTGCTGGGATGCCAAGGAGTGTACTCTAATAGAGGCAAATCTTTCATTTCTAAAGCCCACCAAAATTGTGTAAAACAATAAAGGGATCTTAGTAGAGCCAGTATACAATATTGCTCTGATTCAACAGGAATGCTAGTAAGGAGAAACTATGAAGCAAAGAAAGGTATGTGGTGGTGAGTGGTGTACCATTCTAAAAGAGGTACTCATGCCTTTAACTAAACAACCATGATAGTCAAATGATACAGTGTCTCCCGTGAATCCCCAGTATGTATTATTTGGTACACATATGGAAATACCTCTCACACAACCACTAGTTGAGAAATTCCAGAAATTACATGGGATAGACAGGCACAGCCATAATTTAAACTGCAGGTTACTCATATGATACATGAAAATGAACACCAAGAGAAAGAATATTAATGACAGAAAGCAGTCATTAATAAAGGCGAAAGTGAGGACTGCAGATGCTGGAGATTAAAATCGAGAGTGTGGTGCTGGAAAAGCACAGCAGGTCAGGCAGCATCCTCGGAGCAGGAGAATTGACGTTTCGAGCAAAACATAATTAATAAAGTCTGGTCTCCTCAAATTTGAGGACCAGTACCAGAATGAACAAATCTTAGACTGGGAACACAGAGACTAAAGTGGAATAAAACTGACATAGTAAACATCCACAGTGAGAGAATGGTTAAATTCATTTCTATTGATAAAAAAAACTTAGATGTAGAAAAATAAAATAACACAAGAGAAACTACATCAGAAAAAAAGACAGATGTTGTTGCTTCAAAGTATTAGGTTCCTTTCTGGTCACAACAACTTCAATTATAGCAATTTTTGCTGTGATTTAGCTCAGGGTGCAGCATGTTAGTGCTCAAACAAAAGAGATTTCATGATTATCAACAATTTTGAGGAATCTATAAAGACACAAGTAGGAAATTGAAGATCACTGACAAATGCCCAGGGCAATTCAAAGTGCATCAATATTGGATTAAGAAATGGGATATCGAGGAGGAGCAATCTGCAACCATTAATCATGGCTAAAGATAAATATTATTTACCAATAGCTTTAAAGATTGAGTCAGAGATCATATTGGTCACAATATTCAAACATGTTTCATCTGTTGGCAGTACCAAAGAATTCCTTTGGATCAAGACTTGGGATGGAAATGTAAAGAAAGTAATGTAGCAATTGAACAATTAAGGTGTTCAGTTTAAAGCAGAACATAAGCAGTATGTTTTTCAAATTTTGTCAGAAGGAAGTTCATCAGTAGTACTGCAGACTTAGGCCTATGACAATGTTTAGATTAGATTAAATTACTTACAGTATGGAAACAGGCCCTTCGGCCCAACCAGTCCACACCGGCCCACCGAAGCACAACCCACCCATTCCCCCACATTTACCCCTTTACCTAACACTACGGGCAATTTAACATGGCCAATTCATCTGACCTGCACATCTTTGGACTGTGGGAGGAAACCGGAGCAGACATGGGGAGAATGTGCAAACTCCACACAGTCAGTTGCCTGAGTCGGGAATTGAACCCGGGTCTCTGGCGCTGTGAGGCGGCAGTGCTAACCACTGTGCCACCGTGCCGTCCACACGGTTTACTTGAATCTCGATCTTAAGAAAAGGGGCTGTTATGTTCTTCTAGATCTCTCCACAATGGACAATAGCAGCTTGACTTCAGTTACAGCAAAGACAATTTCTTAACAGCCAACATGTGAATATTGTTGAGATAAAGACACTCCAAACTGTTATGAAAATATAGTGGATAATGAGAACAATCTTTTTCACATGTTTTTTGACTAGTCAAATGTGTTGTTCGGGTGGATTTAGATATTATAAATAAATTTAAAACTTGTAACAACCATGTTTAATTAACATATTTTATACTAACTATTCATTATTACAATGTAAGCCAAAATTGATTCTTATAATAAACATTTATTAGTAAGTTTTTGATGCTTGTGGCCTCATACATAAATATCAGCAACAGATAAACATTCTGAGAGATTGTTAAGTTAGAATTCTATCCGTTGTGATGATGGTCCAGCTTTCAAGAGGTTATTTTGCCCATTGAAAACGGCTTGAGTAAACAGTTTGGGAGGCCTTTGACTTTTTGTAAACAGCATTAACAAGTGTGGCCAGATCTCACAGATGCTGATTTCTCGGTTTTGTTTCTTTCAGTAATAGCAGAAGATATTGGGGTTTCTAAAGAGTTGGAGCTTCCGTGAAAGTCTCTTGGCTGCTAATCTTTCTGAATCTTCTCAATGTTTGTTCCCTGCTGGATTGGAGAACTACATGCAACAATCTGTGTCTGAATTTTCTTTTTTGCCGAGGGGTCTGTTAATGGGATGTTACTATATTGGAACTGTTAATTAGTAACAGCTACTGCATCGATTATTCTGTTGAGTTTCCAGTCTGTTAAGTTGTTCTAAATTCCTATTCCTTTTGTTGAATTTTAACGACAGTGTTTAAATAAATTGTATTTTGCTTAACGTTGAGTAGTCTACTCAGTTGTATTGCATCTGAGACACTTTTTACTTTTGCCTTTAAAATAAGTTATGGTCTAGTCTAGCTTCTCAAAATATTTTTGAAGGGATCTGTCCTGGTCCATAACACTTTGATATTGGTTAAGAAATTGCTCTTACTATCATACTCTTAGATATTTTTTACTCTGAGATAATTTTGCTAGTTTGGTCATTTTATTGCAGGCCACAGTCTGCAATAGATAAAGCTGATTAATTCATTTAATGATCTGACATTTGTCTTGGTTGAGATTTTAATATAATTATGTGAATGACAAGATAGGTTTGCATTACTAAGGATAGAAGGAGAGAGAGTGGGGTAAAGATTGTGTAACAATTGGCCTGAGCCAATTAATGGAATATCAGATGAAGCTTTACATTGTCCTGGGAAAATATTGTTTCAACACGGCGGTGAACCCCTCTGTAAATTAAACCAAACACCCAGAAAAGCTCACCTCGCCTCATAATCTGTTAAAATATGAGTAATAGAGAACTCCCAACATCCATTATTTAAAGAAAATAATGTCAATTTATTCTTTCGCTCTAAAAGTTTCAAAAAACAACAACTATTCACAACTCTAAGTCCCCTTTCTCTTAACCTGCCTCCAACTCTATAACAACATGGTGTTCCAAAACAGAAGAACCTTGATTATCTGAATGAGATGGGCAGGGCAGCATTTTGTTTGGATACTTGATTATTTGGATAACTGATTCAATTCCTTTCCTCTGGGACTCAGAATTTTCTGAAGTTTCCTTTTACCTCATTCTGCCTGCTTTGTTCCACTTCTCTGTCTCAGGGTTTGTTTCTCAGCAGACACACACTTGTGTGTAAGGGACATGCAGCACTGCTGAAGCCTCTCCCCGCTGCTGCTTCACTTCAATGGAATTGACAGAGGGAACACTTGCTAAGTCTGTTGCCCGTTCACACCGCGCACCCTCCCCATCCCCGCTGTGTGCTTTCAACTCTCCACGTTTCCAGCCAGCAGATGGAGTGAAGTGCCAGATGCTTCTCCCTAGTGGGACTCCAGAACAAAATCACATAACAGAACGGGAGACAGCAGCTGGACTGGACACCGGGGGGGGGGGGGGTTTAGTCTCAAACTAACACACACACACCCACACAAAAAAACAGCCACATACACAACTTTTTACTGCAACAAGATCCCCCTCTGCCCTGTACAAGAACAATGTCGAAGAGATAATCTGGGGAAGAAGGGGTTTAGGGTACACCCATGTGGAGAACTTCAGGGAAAATGTGGGGCAAGAGAAAGAGAGGGCGGGCGGTCAGTCATTTGGAGACAGTGCCTGGGCGCCCAGCGATGTCCAGGACAGTTCTCGACAGCATTTCAGTAAGCCGAGTTCACTTCTAATCATTGTAAAGGAAAGACGCGATTAGTATTGGAGACACCTCTTTGATGTAATGTTTCTATCGGGAATTTGAGATCTTCTTCGGATAATCCGAAACTCAGATAATTGTTATTAGGATAATAGAGGTTCCTGTGCAAACACTTATTAAAATTTGATCAACTTAATTTCAAAATCGTACAGTGGCTGTCATCTCCAGTGCCTTTCTTCTTTAGGCTGAAAATCTCCTAAGGTTGTCTTCTTTCTTTTACTGCGAATATGTTTAATATGAAAAGGTACCTTTGATAGATTCTGTTTCAAACTTTTGGGTCTTTCTTGATGGCAGTTCCTGTCTGACTTTCAAACTGCCTGCCTTTTTTTATATCCCAACATCTCATTGGTTCAATGTTGGTAAAAATAATAAACTCAAATGCCATTTGGGTTTTACAGCCAAATGTTACATATTTTCAATTTTCTACAACCTGGGGCTGCTAGTTAGTCATATGACAGGTGCCTGCAAGCTCTCAGTGCAAAACAGCATTAACTCTCTCTTAAAAGTACAGTATGCACCTTCAACTTCATAACAATATTCCAGGCTGACTGAGAGCGATAAATTGGAAAAAAAGTAAGAAACACTTTCAAAAGCATTACATAAAAGTAAAGGAAGCATGTCCAATGTGAGTAAAGCAGTTTGTAAAAAGCTGAATAACTTCACATGTAAGTGTTTCTGTACAAAGAAGAAGAACAAGCCTGTAAAGATGATAGTAGGAGAGATACTTTTTTTAATCTGACTAGTCAGTTTGTGCCATTCAACAGGTTGTTTTGATCAAGTCTAAAGGTGATAAGTGATTTGTGTAGGGGCACTGTTGCTTAGTTGTTTAAGGCACATCTTCAGTAAACATAATATCCTGGATTCAAACCCAAGTGGTGCACATACCTTGCCTTAGAGATCCCTTGTTGAAACTTTCCTCCAATATAATCAATGACTTGTAAAGGGCCTTCAAGTGGCACAATGGTAGTGGCTATACCCCTCGACTGGGAGGCAAGGTTCACGTCTCACCTGATCCAATGGTGTGTAGTAACATCTCTGAACAGGTTAATTTGAAAAACAAGCTAAATATATTTTTTTTAAATCAAGTCGATCCAGGGAGGTCTTGTGGTACAGTGCCTACCTCTAAGCCAAGAGGCCTGGGTCAAGCCCCCAACTTGCTCCAGAAGTGTGTTGAAACACACCTGCACAAGCTGATTAAAAACAAATAAATAAAGAAATGGTTTGTGACTGTGAGAAGGATGACAGCAGAAGGAGAGTATCAAGTGAAAGTGTAGTGTCAAATATACACCAGTGTTTCATGCAACTTCATGAGGTTGGAAAACCTGTGCAAAGTGGATCAAAATGGCAACCCAAACATGAAGCCTTTAAAAGTAAGGTGGAAACTATATGTTGAAACAATATTCCTGTGAAAAGGACAAACTAAGAACCCAGTCAAATGGAAAGAATAAGTACTTGGAATTCCAGATAGTAGGCATTAAGCAAAATTCATGCATTTCAGCTGAAGGAAGGTTAGGTGAGTAACCCGATATGTGGCAGAATAAATTTGCAGCAATTGGCATGGTACAAAGCCATTGACCATTGAACAAATCCTAGAAGAATACAAAGATATTTCTGCAGGTCTTGTAAATCTTCCTGGCGAATGTATTGTGGATTATCTACTAATCTGTAGACTTGGAAAAACAATGGATGAAGGTACTGCAGATCATAATCTGAATCGACTGTGACTACTAGATGGGCTTGTCAGATGAATAAGCCTGAAGTCAAATACAATGTCCATGTACTGACAGAAAATGAGGAGCCTGAAAAGGTGAATGCTGCTGACATACAGAGCTGAACAGGCATGAAAAAGATGTAATGATCTGTTAGATTCATGAACTATTCAGCAAAGTTCATGTTTAATTTGCCACCATAGTGTGAATGCCTCACTGCGAAGGATGTGCAGTAGTCCCAGAGCACAGAACAAGCAACAGCTTTGATTAGAATTAAACAATCAGTGATGAGAATGTCAGTGCTGAGGTGTGTTGATGCCAACGAAGGAGTCATTTCGCAGCATGATGCCAGTGAGACAGGACTTGGAGCAACCCTTATGCATCAAGGCCAGCTAGTTGAGTTTGCATCCAGGTTGTTCATGTAAATTGTTGGATACCAATGTTTGGTTTTCTATGCTTGTGAGCATTTTTAGTCATAAATGTATTGGACAGAAAAAGAATGGAATCAGACCATATGCCAGTTCAAAGCTCTCAACCCACTTTTATCTACTCCAAAGCATTTGTAAAGATTGTTACTTTGAGCACAGAGATATAATTTGGAAATGACATACACATAAGGGAAGCTGGCATACATTACCAGTGGGTTATCGAGGGAAGTAATCCCTATGAAGAAAGCTGCAGATTCTAAAACAGAAGCTGAGATCTTCCAGATTCAACAAGAAGCATCTGCTTGACATACCCTGGAAGTCAGCAACCTGAAAGACACACTGAATTGAAAAAAACACAAGCAATTTGCTCCAATCAAGTGAACTACACATCATTACTCTGCATCCGCAATGCAGGGAAAACTGAGGGAAGGATAGTCTGGAAACATCAAGAACACACCTGTTTTTGTAACAGAGTACTGGACATACAAAGATGCAGTCATAGACAAACACTGCACCTCATATAAGGGAAAAATTCCATGATCCAAAAAGGGGATGGGAAAGAATGAGATGCTGCAACACACTCATGCAAGCCATCAAGGGGTTGGGATGATGGCTAACACTACTGCCTCATGGCTCCAGGGACCCAGATGTGATTCCACCTTCAGAAAACTGTCTGTGTGGAGTTTGCACATTCTCCCCATGTCTGCATGGATTTCTTCCAGGTGCTCCAGTTTCCTCCCACAGTGCGACGATGTGCAGGTTAGGTGGATTAGCCAAGCTAAGTTGCCCTTAGTGGGCAGGGATGTGCAGGCTCGGGGTAGCCATGGGAATTGCAGCGTTAGAAGAATAGGGTGGGGGGGGCTGGGTTGGTCTGGGTGGGATGCTCTTCGGAAGGTTAATACTGACTAGATGGGCTGAATGGACTGCTTCCACACTGTAGGGATTCTATGATTCTACGAATTGACTGTAGTCAGAGGAAGGCAACAGAAGAGCTCAATCAGCTAAATATGAGCAATGAAATGAAGTACCATATCAGTCAGTAATAAATACTAAACAAGCACAAAAGCCACTTGTGATGCATAATATCCCAGACTGACCATGAATGAAACTTGGAAAAGATCTTGCTATTCTCATAGAAACTGATTATCTTGTCACTGTCATCTCCTATTCTGGTGAAAGACAATTGGAACATCTAACAGCAATGATTAGCAATGAGACTGTTGAATGCACAAAATCACAAATCAGTTATTATAGCATCTCAGACACTGTGATTAGTAAAAATGGCCCTCATTTCACATCTGAAATATTCAGCCTCCTAATCAAAGACTGGGAAATTTAATACGATATATCATCTCCACATGCTCCCTGAGTCAAATGGTAAGAATTAGGCTGCAGTGAAAATCACCAAAGAAACTGTAGAAATTTAGAAGCGATTTGAACAAAGCAATCCTGAGGAAGAGGAACACATTTTCTGAAGATATGGAAAGTATCCAAAGACATGCCACACCCACACTTACTCTTCCAATAATGAAAAAAGTACTGATGCCAGAAACTGTAACAAGCATGAAGAATAAAATTGATGTGAAACTGGAGGGCCAAATTTCATTCTGATAAAACTGCAAAGTTATTGCCAGAGCTGAGCTTTGGAGACTCCTTCAGAGTACAAATATTCAGCACTCTCTTCAAGAGTCAGCCCATGTGGCAACTTGGGACCTGTACTGAATTGTTATCACCTTAACGTGTTTGCAGAGAACATGAATGAACAAATATATAGTTCTAATCTCAGACATCTACATACAACTGGATAAGTTGTACCTTCACTGAAAGGAGCTGAATAAAAGGTGTGATCTCATCATCTGTACAGAGTTCCGGATGACCCTTAGATCCCTGATTCCCTAGAAACTGAAATGGGTCCACAAAATTGTTACCTCTTGCCACTGGAATGACACTCCCCTGGAGATGGAACAACACCCTAGAAGTCCAATGACAATGCTCACATGCTGTTAAGAAACCTGCAAATTTAAGTCCATGTTGGAACCACAACTATTTATGTTATACATTAACAATCTAGCTGAAAGAACTGAGGGAATTGTTGCTAAGTTTGTAGATGCCAAAGGATGGGTAGAGGGCAGGCAGTGTTGAGGAAGTGGGGAGGCTTCAGAGGACTTGGACAGGCCCGGACAGCAGGCAAAGAAGTGGTAGTGCGGTCTATGGGAGTAATTAAACCAATGGGTAGATGGGATTCAACCAAAAAGAAATGTGAGGTAAAGTACTTGAGGAAGGCTACATAGCAAGGGATTGCATTATGAAAGGCAGGACCCAGGAAAGTACTGAAGATTGGAGGGACCTTGATGTGCATATCCATAGACTCTTGAAAGTAGCAGAGCAATAGATAAAGTTGTTGAGCAGGCAGTCATAGAGTATACAGCATGGAAACAGAACCCTCGATCCAACTAGTCCATACCGAACATAATCCCAAACTAAACTAGTCTTACCTGCCTGCTCCTGGCCCATATCCCTCCAAACCTTTCCTATTCATGTATTTATTCAAATGTCTTTTAAAAGTTGTAATTGTATCTACATCCACCACTTCCTCAGGAACTTCATTTCACAAGCGAAACACCCTCTCAAAAATATTTGCCTCTCATGTCTTTTTTAAATCTCTCTCCTCTCACCTGAAAAATATGTCCTCCAGTCTTGAAATCCTCCATCCAGGGAAAAGACAACTACCATTAACTCTATCTCTACCTCTCATTATTTTGTAAACTTTGATCAGATTGCCTCTGAACCTCTCGTGAAACAAATCCCAGCCTATCCAACCTTTTTTTAAAACTCAAACCTTCCATACCCAACAACATCCTGATAAATCTCTTTTGAAACTTCTCCAGCTTAATAATATCCTTGGAACTGTATAAAAAAAACATTGGTTAGACCACAATGGGAACACTGCATGCAGTCACTGGTTGCTGCGTTATAAGAATGATATGAATGTACTATATAGGACATTCACCAGGATGTTGCCTGGGCTGGAGGGTCTGACCTGTGAAGTAAGATTGGATTGATTTGAGTTTGCATTTGAGTAGTGACGGTTGGAAGGGGATCTGACAGAGCGAATAACATTATGAGGGGCATAGATAAGGTGAAAAGGAAGGCATATTGCCCATCTGCAGAGGGGTTAATCATGAGGAGGCACAGATTTAAGAGAACATCGAGAAAGCCAAGAGGAAAGTCAAGGAGAAACGTTTTCACCCAAATGGTGGTGGGACTTTCACTGGCTGGGTGAGTTAGAAACTCTTGTAACATTGAAGCCATTGTTAGAGAACTCACTTTCATTGCCACAGCCTCCAGGGATATGGGCCAAAAGCTGGGATTAATATATTCAGATCTTTATTGATTGGCATGGAGGCAATCAATCAAATGATGTCCTTCTGTGCTGTAAATGTCCACAAGTCTCTGAGTCTGAACGCATATCACTTGAAACTTAGAGAGAGCTGGTAAAGTAAACAACCATGAATGTGTAATGGCTTACATCTTAAAGCAGCATCAACAGTGCAGTATAAGAGCAGAAGGATGAATGGAAACTTAGAAAGAAGTAGGGAAATGGAATCTGAAGAACTGGAATTCAGAGATAATCCTGTGCTCTTGCAGGATCAAAAAAACCTATCACAGATCAAACAACTTAGTTCCTGAAGTGAGATGGTTCAGAAAAAAAATAGATTTCTGCTCTGGCCAGCTTGTTCTTCCAATTTGGCTGTTAACGTGCATTTAAATGGAAACGAAAAGATTTGCTTCAGGACATGATTTGAATTGCATTTTTGTGTATTGGAGATGATCTTTAACGTTTACTTGAGAAATAATGGCAACAAGTAAAAGCATGTTAGCATATGCTCATAAATTTTGCATGCTTTACTTCTGTTTGAAGTTTACATCATTAATGATTCAATACCAGGGGGAAGACTGTGCTCTATCTCTGAGACCTATAAGATAATGGTAATAGGACAGAGTACTATGCACGTAGGATTATACCTCACTTAGGTTCTCTTATAATACTCATTACAGTGGGGAATGGTTTTTATGTACCGTATCCTTACCCATTAAGTTTTGAAAACTGGGTCATAGGAGAGAATAGTTCCCAAAGTCTCAAGGTAGTAAACTTGATTACTTACAGAAGCCATTGTGTACTTGTTACAATTCCCATATGGAACTCCTCAATTTGTATAGTACTTGAATAGCTAATCTATAATTAGATATGAATCTTTTCTTTAAAAATAGCAAGGTACCTTGTTTGAAAATATTATCACTGAAAAAAGAAATTGTACAATGAAAGATATGATTCCTGATCATTTTATGCATTAGTCTGTCCATCAGGGACAAATTTATTTCTATTTCCTGTCTTCTGATGTTCAATTTTCTTTTCATAATATTCTTTTAATGTCAAGGGGTTATAAAAAGCAAGGTGGTTTGGTGAGATTTGCTGCAATGTTTAAAATTTGAGGCATATTCCTGACATTCATGCAAACCATAGGAGCTCAAAGCTGCAGAATATTAAATGTGAGTATTCAAAATAAAGGAAACCTTTATCTTTATCCGAGGTATTTTGCTGGAAGTTTGCTTACTTAATAGGATAGAATTCCAAGTGAATCCAACATCTTTGCTGAAAACAGAGTTCATTTATTTGGCTTGGAATGTTATTAATGAGAAAATGTGTTCAAGTTTGAGTGTGTAAAGAAGCTAAACAATAGTGCCTTTTGGTTGTTTTGCTTCCCCTTTTCTCCATTAGAAGCTTTTTCCCTCTCACTGGCTACAGTTTCATAGGTACTTGTTTGCAACTGACATGTTAGTTGTATTAGATACTGAAGCCTAAACTGTTGGGAAATCAGAATAAACGATAACCATCAGAGATCACTGGATAGTAACCAGCACCAGGGATCGCAGATGATACCTTTCTTCACTCTAGACAAATGGCACTGAGACCAAAATGTAGCACAATGACTAACAGCCCAATAAACCAGAGATTCTGTGCTGCTGTACCACACCATGTGTATCATTTACCCATTAAACTAATGCAGTTAAACTCAATAAACCATTCTGTTCCCAGTGTTAACAAAAGATTATACAACCGAATCCTTTAGCTGTAACTTTACTCACAATCTCGACAGCAAGTCATTCCAGAGTTTCCTATCATTTCAACCAAAATCCTTACTTGGAGAGGTTTGTATATTCCCACTGTTTTAATTATGCATTGCAATGAATTCAGCATTAGGGAAAAGGGGCTGGCATTGTCAGATTCACCCAGAACTGAATCTTCTCCATTTTCAACCAACTATTCACATTCCCACAAAGCTCTTGTGAATGAGATAATCTTGTTCCCTGGACAGTTCCTGTCTTGAACAAGAGACATGCATTTGACTTGCAGAATGATTACCGGGAGACCTCAGTTATTCCGGATCAGGAACAATATCTCCAACACCATCATACTAAGCATGAGGGGCCCCCCCAGGGCTGTGTGCTCAATCCACTGTTGTTCACCCTGCTGACACATGACTGTGCAGCGATGCACAGGTTGACTCGCATCATCAAGTTCGCTGACAGTACAACTGTAGTGGGTCTCATCAGCAGGAATGATGAGTCAGCATACAGAGAGGAGGTGCGGTGGCTAACGGACTGGTGCAGAATCAAATACCTGTATCTTAATGTGGACAAGATGAAAGAAATGGCTCTTGACTTCAGGAGGGCACAGGGCAACCACTCTGTGCTGGACAAGAACTGTGGAGATCGTGAAGGGCACCAAATTCCTTGGCATACACCTGGCAGAGAATCTCACCTGGACCCTCAACATCAGCTCCATAGCCAAGAAAGCCCAGCAGTGCCTCTACTTTCTGCACAGGGTTTGGCAATTGCACTGTCTTGGATCGTAAGATCATACAATGGAGAGTGAGGACAGCTCAGAAGATCATCGCGATCTCTCTTCCCTCCATGACAGTCATTTACACCATACACTGCTTCCGCAAGGCTAAGAGCATTATGGAAGACCCCACACACCCCTCACTCAAACTCTTCTCCCTCCTGCCATCTGGCAGAAGATACCAGAACATTCGGTCTCTCACGGCCAAACTGTGCAACAGTTTCTTCCCCAAGCCATCAGGCTCCTTAATACACTATAATCAGACTCTTTCCAATCTGAAATTCTTTCTTTTGCTGCTAGAAAAATGCCCATTATCCATAATTCTTCTGTTACACTGTAACTTGTGTGTTTTGCACTTCTTATGCACTTTATGCCGTGTTTTTTGGTTGTGTAGTTTGTGCTGTACATGCAGTACCCTTGGTACTGGAGGAACGCTGCCTCGCTTTCAGTGTATCTGTTGTATATGGTAGAAATGACAAATAAAAGCTACTCTATTCTATTCTTAAAGAGTCTGCTGCATCACCTAGTCCATCATTAACAGAACAATCAGAATAGTTCAGGGTTAACATAAGTTTGAATACAGCATCATGAAGGGTGCATTTAGATATATTCAAAGTCAACTTGTTCAGAGATATTATTTCACATCTTGAAGCAGGACCTCCTGGCTCAGAGGTAGGGACACAACCACTACATCCCAAAAGCCCTATTAGACTTGACCTAAGATGAGTTCATTGTGACAGTATTTTTAAAATTTGTATTCAGGGTATAGTTCCAATGAAAGGTCACAATTCTAATAGGATACTCTATTTCTCTCCCAATAATTACTCAGGATTTTCAGGACCCACAGTATTTTGCTTTAGGATATTTATTCTCCAGTGTCCTGGCAAAACAGCAATCAGTCGGCCTTCAAGGCTGTACAGATAACCAAGGCATTTTACTAATTAGTGGGCATTACATGTCAACTTCACAGTAATAAAGTGTAGCCATACTTGTGAGTCGGCCAGCAGAAAATGAGTATGGGGAATTAGTAATGGGCATTATAGAGATGGCAGAAAAAAAATTAAACAAATATTTTGTATCGGTCTTCACTAAAGGCAATACAAGCACAATCTTGGTAATGGCTTTAAATCAGGAATTGCAAGGGAGGAACTCTAAAATTACAATTACCAGGAAAGAAGTATCAAGCAAATTGCTGAAACTGCAACTTGACAAGTCCCCAGGTCCTGATGGAAAAAATAGTTGATGCAGTGGTTTTAATTTTCCAAACCTCATTAGATTTTATGAAGATTTCTTTGGATTAGCTTTCTTTAGCTAATGTAACTCCTTCATTCAAAAAGGGAGGGAGGCAGAAAGCAAAAAAAAAACTCACTTAACTTTAAGTCTGTCATAGGGAAATGTTCAAAGCTATTATTAAAGACATTTCAACAGGGCACTTGTTCAAGGTAATCAGGCAGAGCCAACATGCTTTTTCCAAAGGAACAGTTTAATTTATTGGAATTCTTCAAAGAAGTCATTTTTGTTGTAGATTAATGGTAACCAGATGCATTGTATTTATATTTCCCAGAAGACATTTGATTAGGTGCCATATCAAAGGTTATTTGGAAAATAAAAGTTCATGGTGTAGTGGGTAACATTTTGGCATGGACAGAAGATTGGCTGGAGAATAGAAAACAGGGGATAGAAAAAATCGGTCTTTTTCAGGCTGGCAATATCCTGCGAGTGATGTGCCATAGAGATCGGTGTTGGAACTCAACTTTTTACAAATCATATAAATACTTTGGAGGACTTGGATGATGATTTTGGTTCTTTAATCCAAATGAGTTGGATTAAGGGGCCAAAGATATGGTAGCTAAATTTGCTGACGTCACATAGGCAAGTGGAAATGTTGTGAGCGGAATGGAATACAGGAATAGGAAGGCCATGCTTCAATTATACAGGACATTGGGAGATCACATCTGAACTGCTGCATATAGTACTGGTCACTGTATTCATGGAAGTATACCACTGCATTGAAAGAGAATGTTTATTCAACTAATACCTGTCTACCTTTAAGAGGAAAGACTAGATAGGACAGGCCAGTATCTTCTGGACTAGGCGAAAGTGGGTACTGCAGATGTTGGAGATCAGAGTCAAGATTAGGGTGGGTGCTGGAAAAGCACTGCAGGTCAGGCAGCATCCAAAGAGCAGGAAAATTGACGTTTTGGGCAACAGCCACTCAGTATCCTTTGCAGTTGAGAAGAATCATTAGTGACTTAATTGGAACATACAAGATTATATGTCAAAAAGGTGATTCCTCTCATTGCAGAATCTAGAACTAGAGGTCACAGTATAAAAATAAAAGGTCACTGATTTAAGACAAAGATGAGGAAACATTTTCTTTCTCATGCATGGTTGAGTGTCTTTGGAAATCCCTTTCTCAAAAGAAAGTAGATGCAAAATCTTCATGTACTTTTAAGTGTGTGTGTGTGTGCGCGCATGTGCGTGTCGAGTGCGTGTGTGCGTTGAATGGTGATGAAAGCTCACAGGGCCGAGGGGCCTACTCTTGTTCCTTGTTTGTAAGTTTTAGCCCAGACCCTGGATGGATGAAACACTTACTTATCCATGGCTATTGATGAGCCAGCTGGATTTTTTATTGGCAAACTGTCAGATTTACTAAATTCAATTTCAGGACTTACTATTGTGGTTGACTAAAGGCCCATGGTGCCTTAAGTGCATTAACAATGCCAATGTGCAATCCACTACTTGGGTTTTAATTTATCTATTTGATACTTGGGATGTATAAGTGCAATTGTTTGTAAATTTTAGCATCAATAAATCATATTCACTGTAAGTCCTGACACTGCTTAAAAGTCTCAGCTGCAGTTTCAAACTGGGAGCATGAGCCAATACATCAGTGATATTATTATAATTGCGTCTGGGTGCGAGGGATTCCTGCACAATCTGACTCGTTCATTTCACCTGCAATTCCTGGGTCATGGGTTTGAGGTCTGTGTTAGGAGATTGACTAGTTTTCTTGTAAAAACAAAATCAAAAATACATTTTCATTGATTTTTACCAACTCATTAAGAGATTAGAAACTGAAAGTCCAAGACAGAACTGAGATCCCTCTTTATGAGTGCCACCCCCGAGATTGATCAGCATTAATTCCAAGGTTCATTTGTTATTGATTTTTAAATAGCTTTCTTACTTCATTATTTATTCTTAGGCATAAGGCTTCTCTAAAACACAGCATTCTACTGCCCAAAAGATTATTCAGCAGCCCTATGTAAATGTATTACTGTCATGATTTACAGACATATTAAATATTTAAATCCAGCATGTTTTTTTTTAAAAAAAGACTGCTATAGTGAAACAAATTAGTGAGTGTGTAAATTCAGTGGCTGTTTCGAGAAATACTTTGAGGGAGAGAGGGTGAGGGAGAAGAAGAGGGAGAGGGAGGACAGGGAGAGGGAGACAGACTCTGGAATGTCACACATGACAAAGTGCCAAGGAAAATTATGAGGAAAGCACTTATACAGGAGAAATGCACTGCAAAATGAAGTGTAATCTCTGAGGAATGAAGTGTAATCTCCTGGTCTGTGTATGTGTTTGAGACCAATGGTCTGCTAGTTTGGATTCAAGCACTAAATTGCTGTGAATGTCAGAGATGAAGAACCACCCACTGTTCACCCCTATATTGCAGGTAAAGGTTTCTATTTCTCAGAGTGTTAGAAGCCAGTTAGCCTGCAAGCCAATCAGAAGGAAACAGGACAACTGAAGGACTCTCACGCTCTGTATGCTGCTAGCCGGCCACAGTCCAAAGAAAACAGGACCAAACGTTTCAACTAAATCATAAATGCCAAGAACATCTAACATCAACTGTTAATGTTCCACAGTGTACTGCTCACAAATGAACCATACATCCTTGAAAATGGTTTTGGGCTTCCTTTCTATTTGTAATTTATGTGGGTTCTGTGCTGTTATTTGTTTTTGCATTTAGTAACTAATAAAGCCGCTCTTTATGAGCTCAAAAAGCTGATTAAATTGGTTCCTTTTAAAAAAAGTCCATTTGGCCTGTGAGAAAAACACTCACAAACATGGGCGGTTGTGCGGTCGGTGTGTGTGTGTGTGTGCGCGCGCGCACTCATCCCTTCTTACCCCAGAGCTTGCTTATTCAGTGCATTGTATCTGGAACCATAAAAATCTGGGGATCCTTGATCCTTGGCCTGGTCATAACACTATTCCATTTTCAGGTGAGGGGCCTTGTGCTTTCTGTTTGCTGTTGTGAAATAGTGAAAGTGCAGAGATGTTGGAGGGGGTGATGAGATATTCCTTCACCGTAAGGTTAACAGTATTGGAGTTTTGGAAGGAGTGGAGTGGAGTTGAAAGGCACTTCTTCCCACTCAAGACAGATCTAACTGCAGTTCCCCTAGACTGCAGCATCACAGAGAACAGAAAAGATGTCCATAAAGCGAGGAGCATGAGGTGAAGGGGTGATCTTACTCACCCAGGGACTCCAAAGAGTAGGAGGAATATCTGCAGAGGCTGAACTTCAAATGGGTGACCACAGAAATGTTTTACCTCCCTTCAACACCCCCTTATGTCATTATAGCCGTCAGAATCAGGATTTCTAACTCGGGCTAGAAGTGTTCAGTGTGGCAGTGGGGTCTGCAACAGAACTGCAGCTCAGGACTAGCCCAGCTG
Organism: Hemiscyllium ocellatum; assembly: GCF_020745735.1. Classification (NCBI taxonomy): domain Eukaryota; kingdom Metazoa; phylum Chordata; class Chondrichthyes; order Orectolobiformes; family Hemiscylliidae; genus Hemiscyllium; species Hemiscyllium ocellatum. The sequence continues at coordinate 63,836,009 of NC_083413.1, read as the reverse complement.
AGGCATGTTTCTTTTGGTAAGCGCACTCACTTCAAATGTGCAACCTCAAATCTTGGTCACATTTACCAAACTGAGACTTTCCAGTCAGTGAACCTTCGGTGTTTAAAATCTCTCAAATTGCTTTCGGAAAACAGCCGAAAGATTGATGACAAATCCAGTGGTCTCTCAGGCAATCCGGGAGGGTTGGAAATCCTAGACAGAATACTTAAGTCAGACCTGAAGACCCAAGGCGTATGGATTTGTTTTGAAATAATTAACTTTAATCTACATGACAAAACAAGATATTAGTGTAGCTCCAGCTAATGCACTTGTTATTTACTTGGTAAATCTACAGCACAAACTGAAAGGGGAATTAATGAGCCATTTTTAACAGCCTGATTTTTGCAGTATTAGTTTCAATTTCAGAACACTAAACTATCTTGTGTAAGTACTTGACAACAGGAATCCTTCTCAGAAGTAGAAACATAATGACACTATTAATCGACATGCTGGGATCAATAAGGTTTGGTTAGGTAGCAAGATCCTTATTTGATAATACTAAATCTTTCTCTTGTATCAAACTTAACCAGGGTGAAAATGTTTCAATTTACATCTAAAAATATCTGCAAGCCAGCATGCTGACCAATGAGAGCAAGATGAAGGCTATTTTAGTTCACAAGTACTTCCTATATTGTGTGACACCTGTGATTATGTGTCAAATGTTTTTCCTTCAGTTACTTGCAAGATACATACTGAAAGACAGCTCACAACTGAATGTAGTATATGTATCCAACATTAATCTACACTCTAAATGGTTCTTTTGAGGGAACATTCTGTTCCAAACACCCTTAACAACAAGAACTTTAATGCAAGAGAAAATTTTAATAAAGACAAAACAACATTAAACTGCAAATTGATGTTGAGGAGTATACAGGACCATTTAACAGACTTTAATTAATCGAGCAAAGGTAGCTGGTAACTGCTGGAATCAGCAAAACCAACTTAAGACACTATTGTCTTAAGAGACTATTAAATAAGAAATATGCATTATGATTCTCACTAAATTTTAAAATCAACAGGAGGAAGAATGGAAGTGTTTTGCCTGAAGGAACTAATCATTGGAAAGCCACAATGTGTGAAGATCCTTTAGATCTTAATAGAAAGAATGGGGGCATTGGGACATTGATCTGGACCAAATTGGGTTCCAGAAGCTACTCTTCCCAGCGGGACTGGCTTGACGCTTACTGGAGGCAGTCTCATAACGAGCCACCTCTGGATTTGCTTCCTAATTAAAGGTAGTGAGTGGAATATAAATGCTGCTCACCCAAAAATAGTGGTGCTGTTCTACAGCATCATTGGGAGAAGAGGATGGTGCTAAGGCTTCAGGGATCGAAATGTCACAGATGTTAAAACTCAAAAAGTGAAACATTTAAAAGCAATAGGGAATATCAGGTAAGCCCCTCTAATAGACTGACTAAGATTGAAGAAACAGCCTTCCTTAACTGCAATCCTTCCTGAAGAATGGAATTGCTAGGTTCAATGATGACTGGATAGTTAATGGGATGTTGCCTTCCCAACATTTGTTAATTCAGGTAAATTTGGAAAGTCACCTTCAATAGAGCCTGTCATTTTAAAAATTGCCCACCTACTTCCTTTTGGAACCTCCAGGGGATGAAGTTGTATTAGAGAGCCATTCTGGTTCAACTCCCTATTACCACAGACACTTGGAGACTCTTGCAAAATCCAATTTGAATTCTTATCTATTCTTTGTGACTAAATAATTAAATCTCTGAAAGACACTGTATTTGTATGCTTCTGTAAGACCAATTCAGTCTGGCAAGAACAAATGATTTCAATACCCTGAGAGCAAATAGGAATAGAATCCAATGAGTTTGCTTCTCTTCTAAAATGTGTGACTTTTGTATGATTGTCCTGTCTACTAAGTCCTTAATATACTGTTTATGAATGACTGTTCACAAAGGAAAGGCATTCATTTGTGTATGTTCTAAATATTTAATCAAAATAGCTATGTAACTGTGCACAAGATGTTCAAATGCCTATTTAAAATATAGCACGTGTAAATGCAACAGAGACACACGAGACGGACACCACACACACGCACGCACGCACACACACACACACACACACACACACACACAGGAACCCCAGTTAGGAATAAGTTTTGCGATCCCAACAGCACCACCTCGAAATAAGCCAGACCACCAATTTTCGATTAGCTCAATGGAACCATTCTGGGATGCATAAGTACTTCCCCAGGAACCCTGTTATCAGCAGGTACCAGGTGTATAAACAGACTTGTAATGATAGATCACTATGAGAGGAAAAATGACTAATGAAGTCAAAGCTAAGACTTTTTTTTGCTTGGGAAAGTACATCCCTTAGGCATTCTTTCTCATTTAATGATAAATGGACTTTTCTACAGCTCCTGTGCTTAATAATATTCAAACTGGTCTATTGACTTTTGTGCTGTTAATAGAAAAAAAGTATCCTCAGATTCCATTGCTTTCAAATGAGCAGTGTATTAATATATGTTAATATGTGATCACACATTTAACTGACAATTCAAAGACTTCAACCAAAGAGATTAATTCTTTGAAATGTTCAGAGTAATAATCAGAACTCTTGTTCCGTTATTTCTAATACCGCAAGGAGTTCAGTGAAACCTCTAGAAAAGCATTTCAGAACTTGGACACTGTTCAAAAAATTTAGACAACAGACATTGGAAATGTTGCACTCAATTATGTCTTTTTGGTAATTAACCAAGAGAGGGACTTTATTTTTCAAAAAATAATTTCCACGCTCCTTAAGCAACTGAAAATGGAGCAAGTGCCATTTGTGATAATGCTGTCACTTTAAAAAGGTTATTTTGTCTGGTACATTTTTTTGATGAGTGGTTGTAATGGCAGTGGTGCCAAAATGGCTATGAGAAACTGTCTAAGTCAACAATCAGAGGAGGTCTTTAGTATTTTTTCAGAACAGTTGGACAATGAAAGTGATGTGGCCAGTTCTCCCAGTCCAGGCTTTATAGGTTTTTTTTAGCTGTAGCAGTCGCAAGATGTTTAAATCTAGAAGTATTGCAAGCTTCAGTAAATGATTCCTAACTGATCTTCTCTGAAATCTCTTTGGAGATTTCCCTCCTGCCTGTATGAATCTGTGTTCAAATTTACCTTTTGGAAAGAGGTGTGTTTATGGGATGTTACTGTGTTAGAACAGTTAAGTAGTTAAATTATTCTAAATTCTGCTTCCTTTTATTCATGTTTCAATTAAATAAATTGTGGTTTGCTTAATTCAGAGTGGTTGGATCAGTTGCATCATACCAGGAATACCTTCTTCATAGCTACCTTTAAAATAAGGAAAAGTTAGTGCCTGGGTTACCTTAAAATATTTTGAGGTGTCTGGCCTGGTCCATAACACATTATCCAAGTTTTTGCAGCTTCTGATATCTTCTTAAATAACCGTTGACTTCAGAGAAGACCATGATTAGCATTCAGAAATTGAACCATGGAAGACAACAGGTTGAATCTCATAGGGGTCTGTATGGTGTGGTCTATGGTAAGATGCACGATAGAATTGGGAGAGATGTTTGGTGAGGCGCATCCCCATGTGTCAACATCATCCTGCCCCATCTTCTATGTTTTTCACAAGCAGCATAGTGAGAATCTTGTCAGATAGTGGAGAATTGCCAATGGCCAGTAACTATTCCTTGGTAGGCTCCTCAATGATGGCCCAACGTGCCTCATTAATAGGATGGTTGCGATCTTACCAAATTAGCCAAACAAGGTGTCAGGAAAACCCAGTCTCCAGGGAACATTCCAGTTTCTGCAGAAGTTTGAAAGATCACCACCAATACATCTATTATCACCATGGCCATGTGTTTTAATAATTCATCATATAGATCATCAAATTAAATTTCACTGTCATTACGTTCTCTCATGCAGTTACTTTATAGATATCAGTAGTGGGGGTTTGGAAGCTCAGGGAGAAATTGAAGGGTCAGGGACTGTTGGGGATGGGGGGATGTTGAACAGTAAGCTGCAAGTTAGATGAACAGGAATGAGTAAAGGGTGAGTAGTAGAGGCAGTGGGAGACAGGGGGTTAGCAGTATGTCTGGAGTGTTGGAAGGCCTGAGAAGAGGGAAACTAGGAATATATCTGATGACATGGTAATACACTGTCTGCCTCCCACTTTTCACCTTTTATAAATTTGAGCTCATCAAAACCAACCTTGCTTACCCTAACTGGCACAAATTTATTCAATAACGACCACCAATTTTGCTGAGCCACACTGGGCCCTAGTCTACTTTACTAACACCTTCCATCCCGACCTCAAATTCACCTGGACTGTCTCAGACTCCTCCCTCCTCTTCCTAGACCTTTCCATTTCTATCTCGGGCAACCGACTCAACACAGACATCTACTATAAACCGACTGACTCCCACAGCTACCTGGACTACACCTCCTCCCACCCTGCCCCCTGTAAAAACTCCATCCCATATTCCCAATTCCTTCGTCTCCACCGCATCTGCTCCCAGGAGGACCAGTTCCAACACCGTACAGCCCAGATGGCCCCCTTCTTCAAGGACCGCAGATTCCCCCCAGACATAATCGACGATGCCCTCCACCACATCTCCTCCACTTCCCGCTCCTCCGCCCTTGAGCCCCGCCTCTCCAACCGCCACCAAGACAGAACCCCACTGGTTCTCACCTACGACCCCACCAACCTCCGTATACAGCGTATCATCCGCCGTCATTTCCGCCAACTCCAAACGGACCCCACCACCAGGGATATATTTCCCTCCCCTCCCCTATCAGCGTTCCGCAAAGACCACTCCCTTCGTGACTCCCTCGTCAGGTCCACATCCCCCACCAACCCAACCTCCACTCCCGGCACCTTCCCCTGCAACCGCAGGAAATGCAAAACTTGCGCCCACACCTCCTCCCTTACATCTCTCCAAGGCCCCAAGGGATCCTTCCATTTCCGCCACACATTCACCTGCACCTCCACACACATCATCTATTGCATCCGCTGCACACGATGTGGCCTCCTCTATATTGGGGAGATGGGCCGCCTACTTGCAGAACGCTTTAGGGAACACCTCTGGGATGCCCGGACCAACCAACCCAACCACTCCGTGGCTCAACACTTTAACTCTCCCTCCCACTCCACCGAAGACATGCAGGTCCTTGGACTCCTCCATCGCCAGAACATAACAACACGACGGTTGGAGGAAGAGCGCCACATCTTCCGCCTGGGAACCCTCCAACCACAAGGGATGAACTCAGATTTCTCCAGTTTCCTCATTTCCCCTCCCCCTACCTTGTCTCAGTCGATTTCCTTGAACTCAGCACCGCCCTCCTAACCTGCAATCTTCTTCCTGACCTCTCCGCCCCCACCCCACTCCGGCCTATCACCCTCACCTTGACCTCCTTCCACCTATTCCACCTCCATCGCCCCTCCCCCAAGTCCCTCCTCCCTACCTTTTATCTTAGCCTGCCTGGCACCCTCTCCTCATTCCTGATGAAGGGTTCTGGCCCGAAACGTCGAATTTCCTGTTCCTTGGATGCTGCCTGACCTGCTGTGCTTTAACCAGCAACACATTTTCAGCGCTGGGCCCTAGTCTAACAATGCCTGATTTCAGAAATTTCACCAAGGTTTCACTCTCCTCAATCTCTGTAATTCCTTCCATCCTCACAACCCTTCAAGATCTCTGCATTTGTCTAAGCCTGACCTTTTGAGCATCTTCAATTTTCCCAACTCCAGCACAGATGGTTTCAATTACTGGGATCCTAAGTTTTGGATGTGTCCCCAGAAGCCACCTCCATCTCTCCAGCATTCTCCTCCTTTAAACCATTGTTTAAACCTTACGTCTTTGGACAAACTTCAGGCCACTGGCCTTAAATATCTCTTCATTTGACTCATGTAAAATTTTGCTTAACACTATGAAATGCTTTGGGGTGGCTTTGTTATGTTCCAGTTCATTACAGTTGTTGTTGCCTACATTAACATTTTGATACCATACTAATAATCCAGCAAGACTATCAAACAAAGGCAAAGCATCTCATATGTAAAGTTCACCATCAAAAATTGTTGATGAATCCTGGAAATAAGTGACCTTTCTGTGGAATATTCATATAATAAATTACGTCCACCTGAAAAATTATTGACAAATAACCTCCAGTGGTGAAATTACTAAATCTTTCACCTATATTCTTGAATTATATTATGAACCAGATTTTAAAGATATTCTATACAACCTAATAATCGGTATTTTAATATAATCTTTAAATTTGTCCTGACTTTTCCAAGTAGTAAAGCTCATAACATGCAAATTGAATGTTGCTGATTTGTTATAAACACAAACTCCCCTTATAAAACATTCTACCCAATTTTCACATTATTACTTTTTCCTTCATTTATATAATTACTGGATTATATAGAATTTAATATAGACTCTGATTTGGTAAAATTGCCTTGCTACCCTAATTGTCTGCTCACTAGATAGTTGCATGACCTCCATGTCAACGGGCAGCTTCTTTAGTACAGAGTCCCCTTATTCCATTTCATCATTTTATTGATTCTAAATGTAAACATTGATACTCCGCACATAGGATGTCTGTACAAAGTTTTTCTATAAATTTAATTGGTTTAATCGAAGTGGTAAATCAAATTAAATACATTGCACCAGAGTGACTGTTCTCAATTCCAGAGGTAGAACTCATAAAACTGCAGTAAATTGAAGCCATCAATTAATTACTCAAAGTATTGTTTATGCATATTTCCCTTGAGTGAGTTTTCTCTGATGTCCTATTGATGTAATCATTAAATGACAAAGCCTGCTTAGAGAAGGGGAGGAGAGAGAGAGAACATTGGAGAGATCAATAAAGGTACTTCTTCACTGCTTGAACTTTATCATATAATCTAATTGTCAGCAATTATCCTCATTGCATTTTAGTATTTTTAGTTTTTAGCTACAATCCAGGATTTCTTATATTGATGTTACGAACATGTTTTGGTAGATTCAAACTCATTTGTTTTATTCTGTGTTTATAGCAATCCCTTTGGAATGTTAATTATGCACACTTTTTATTGCTATTGCAGTGCCGGTTCTTTTTTTAGGTCAGATATTCAGCAGTAGCTTATATGGTTCAGACATGGCAGTTCATCTGTTTAGCTGGGCAGAGCTGGCTGACTTCATCAGCTCCGTGATTTTAATCTCTCTGTTTGAATCCTCTGAGCTGCACCTGACTAATTACATCCTGGATTCAAGTCAGTTTTGTACTTGGATCTAATTCCGGTGGGGGGGCCCAGCCTGAGTTTGATTCATTTACTGTCCTATGAAGTCACACATCACCACCCTCGGGACTCCCCCTTTTACTTTACTTGTGAGTTAATCCAGCAATTATCAGTGATTTGAATAACTAATAATGATTCACTTCTTCATCCAACAAAACTGTACAGAATAAAACAATATCTAAAGGAGGGGTTTTATTGAAAATTCTTTTTAAAAAACTAAGTACTCTAAAGAAAATTTAGAAGACGTATTCTAATCAGAAGATTAGAAGGAATACAATCAACAGCTTCTAAAACAGCTTTAGATGTGAATCCCTCACCAGGCTTCACACTTTGTACTGATTACTTACCCTGTTGAGTTATTAATATTGAAATTTTGTCAGATTGAATTTTTGGGGAACTGAATAACGAACCTGAATTGCTCATAAGAAAAATGTGGTTTGGATAAAGCCTACTGCAAAAACAAGCCATTGTAAAGATAATTTGCATGTAGTCCAAGTAATAGGTTACACTTCTCTATGGCAAACTGGCAGTGTCCCTGTCTTTGAGCCGGGGGGGGGCAGGGTTCAAAGCCGAACTGCTCCAGAGGTGTGTAGTAACATCTCTGAATGGGTTGAATTGAAAAAAAGTTAATATTAACAGTGAATTACAAAATGAAACTAGTTTTCAGTGGTTTCTCTTACTTTTAACATGCAGACATGTTTAAACCATACAATCTAACTAAGACTTTCATAACTGTCATTCAGGCAGTATTGTCTGCTAGGGGTGAGTTTTCTAACTCTCTCACCCAGTGAACAGCGCTCCATCTCATTATAACAGGGAGTGGGGCAATACTGGCTGATATCATTATAGAACTCTTGAATGATAAGACTTGACCGCACTCTACCAGGTCAATCTGGCCAATCTCAACACAGAGTTGTGTTGAATGGGAAGGCTCTTCTGAACAGGAGAAATGGGGCTTGTGATTGAGAAACCTGCTGATCAGTATTACCTGGAAATGATTAGTACCATTCTCATTATTCTATTTTCAAGAAACCCTTACTGATAGGGAATTGGGCAGCAAGATAGAATGGGAATAGTACTCAAATGGCTCTGGGCACAATCATGCTGCTGAGGTATCTTCCCAGTTGCATTGTTAAACAAGACGTTAAGAGCCACTTGACAGTGCTAAATGTATTTTTTTGACAGTGAAGCAGTGTGAGGTGATGGTGCTGCCAGTTAAATGAGGTGGTGTCCCTCTGGCAGCCTGGGGCAGGGGACCCAGTGAAAATGCTCTCACAACCTGCCACAGATGCAGATATGGACCTTTATATTCAGTGGAGCATTGATACCCAATGAGTTCATTTTCATGTTAATTGCAGTAACATAAGAACTAGTCACAGTATTGGAAGATTCAATAGACATTTATCAAAGCTCCTGCTATTTACATACTTAAAAATCACAAGAACTTCAGTGTCTGTGCTAATACTAAGCAATGAAGTGATACCCTTTTACATATTTCCCTCCCAGCTGCAGACGGAAGGGTAGGATATCTCCTTGAAATCCGGCTGTGGGAATGCAGTCTGACCCACACCACTTCGGCCATTCAATGCCTTTGCACTTCAGTGGCACACAGCCAACTGTGGTCTTTAAAATTTTTCTTCAAAGGGCACCTCCACTGTGAGAGATGCTGGCTCTCTCAAGTGTGTAGGGTCCAAAAGACATGGGGTGCAGGCGTGTGGGGTCCAAGAGACTTGGGGTGCAGGGGTGTGGGATCCAAAAGACATGGGGTGCAGGAGTGTGGGGTCCAAAAGACCTGGGGTGCAGGGGTTTGGGATCCAAAAGACATGGGGTGCAGGGGTGCGGGGTCCAAGAGATTTGGGGTGCAGGGGTGTGGGATCCAAAAGACATGGGGTGCAGGAGTGTGGGGTCCAAAAGACCTGGGGTGCAGGGGTGTGGGATCCAAAAGACATGGAGTACAGTAGTGTGGGGTCCAAAAGACCTGGGGTGCAGGGGTGTGGGGTCCAGGAGACCTGGGGTGCAGGGGTGTGGGGTCCAAGAGACCTGGGATGCAGAGGTGTGGGGTCCAAGAGACCTGGGGTGCAGGCGTGTGGGGTCCAAATGATCTGGGGCGCAGGGGTGTGGATTATGGAAGCTGTGGGGTTCAGCAAGGGATCAGGAAATGGCAGGGAAGCGGAGGCAGGTGCCCAACAGACTCAAGCTGCTCTGCAGAGATGCCGCCGGGCCTAGGAGTTCCAGGACTGTTGAAGGAGGTTGAGTTCCACACTGATTGGCCAGGCCCAGGGATGTGGACAGGCTCTGTCAGGCTCAAAGGATTCCAGAAATGGTTTACCACACCCTGATGTTTCACAATAGAGTCCATCAGGCCCTGAGAGTGGGAATGTTGGGGAGGGGGAGACAATGGATGACAGGCCATTCATTTTTTTAAATTAAATTGTTGTCATACTAATTCTGATACTCTGAAACTTGGCCTGTTGTATGAATAAGGAAAATTGTAGATATCAACAGCCCAGGAAAAAAACAAAACTTCTTGCACTTTATCAGTTTTTTTTATTGTCTGAATGTGCTAAATTGCTGGATCAAGAACAAAATAATGTGTGAGAAGTAAGAAGCAGAGTCAGTTTTTACCTAATTGCAGCCTTTCCCACTTGAGAAGATACAGAACAGAAACAAGACAAAGGTTGTAAAGGAAAGTGTACATTATGTTTCCACTGATCTTCCAACATTTGAGAATTTCAAGGGGACCTCCACTTTGACAGCCTTGCTAGAAACAGGGTCGAGAGTGTGGTGCTGGAAAAGCACAGCAGCACATACAGCATCCGAGGAGCAGGAGAATCAACGTTTCAGGCATAATCCTGCTTCTCGGATGCTGCCTGACCTGCAATGCTTTTCCAGCACCACAATCTCGACTCTGATTTCCAGCATCTGCAGTCCTCACTTTCTCCTTGCTAGAAACAGGCTCCATATATTTAAATCAGGTTACCCAAATACGTTGCAAACCTTATTACAATTTATGTTTACACCTGAATGACTAGGTAAGTTCACTTTGAAAACATCAGCCTTACGTCTTTTTTTTTAAAAAAGAAAACCTTTTGATGTGCCAAGATCACAAATAATACCTTTCCAGCTACTGGTCAACTCCACCACTTCAGCAGGATGACCTTCCTGTTCTTTAAGATCTCCCTGGTATCGCACCTTTGTGTAGGAATGCTGAATTTTCTACTCCGACCTTTCCCTTCCCTGAATCAGCACTCATTCAACAGGAGCAGCGCAATGGATTTACTTAAATGAGTCCTTATCACCAAAATTGATGGGACCACCTGCAGATAATGGGATTGCTTCACCCACCATGTGCCCAACGTATCCTGAAAATGATAAATCACCCTCATAATGTTTTATACACCACAGTGCTTCATGAAACCTCGGATAATAGAGGCAGCAATCTCCGATTTCAATGCTGATGTATGTAAGTGTGAAGCTGGCAGCCATTAAATGAAATACTCTAAGTCATAATAAAATAATTTATCTAAAAGCTCATGAATTTAAAGCAACAAATCTGTTGTGAGAATTTCTCTCTGTGCAAAAATCCAGCCTGAGGCAACAGCATATAGTGAAATGGAAATTCAATCATATGAACAGTTATTTCAGTAGTTGACAAAATGGCCTTAATCAGAGTGCTCAAATAAAAACTGCTATAAAATATTATTTTACATTCTTGGCCTTCTGTTTGCTTCTTGCTGTAGGATGCTTAAGACACCTCTATCGACACATATTGAATAATCTCATTGGGGAGATTGATAACAGAATATTGTGTCATCCTCCTAAATGAAATTAGATTTATTTGCTCGTTATTTTTTTCATGGGATGACAGTGTCAGTGACAAGGCTGACATTTGCTACCCATCCCCATTTGCTTGTGAACTGAATGGCTCACTAGATCATTTGAGAACCAGTTAAGGAATCACCTGTAGGCCAGACCAGGAAAGGTCGTCTGTCCCTAAAGGATATCAGTGAACTACGTGGATGTTTAAAACCATTCGCAATAGCTTTGTGTCTACCATTGCTCTGACCCGTTTCAATTCCCAATTAATTCACTGAATTTAAATTCCATCCACTGTCAAAATGGAATCTGAAACAATGTTCTCAGTGCTTTAGGATTATAGTCCAGCGAGATTACCAGAACATCACAATCTTCTTTTACTACAAATGGAAAATTTGCTGGCCAAGAGGGAGACAGCGCTTACAAAGACTGTCTGAAACATGATGACAGCAATGGGCCACTCCGGTGTTGTACAGTTCTATAATAATTACATTGTTTCAAAGAGGCAGCTTGGTAGCACAGATGCTAAATATCAAAGTACTCTCAGAAAACATGATTTTCCACACACTGAGTTTATGATCTCAGACTCACACCATCAGATGTGTTGGCAGTAGAAAGACCACATTAATCAAATACATGGAGAGGGAGGAGGAACAAATGAAGACTCACTTCAGGGTCACTGGAATACTTTGGAGCCTTCAAATTATTAACAACATAAAAAGCCATGTTAGAAAAAAGTTACTTGGTGGTCGAGTAGGCAATAGTGATCAAAAACTAAGGAAATAATGTACCAAAATCATCACTAAGCTAACAATATCAGATTTTGTTTTGCTAGTTCACTGTGTACGTACACCATTCCACCAACTGCTGCACTGCACTAAATCACTTCGGAATATGAGTTGAAAATATTGTCTCCTGATAACTTGAGTTGGAAACTTCTGTGGGGGCTCTGGGGATTGGATGCTCATTTGCAGCTTTTAAAACAGTGGGCTCACACCTCACTTATAAGTTGCAGTGAATTGATGCATTCTGCATACCACGGATGCAAGATAATACCAATTAATGAGCTTAATTTACACCAGTTCAAAGTTTCCTTCAAACAAAATAATTAAATCTGTTATATTTGTCAGATGCATCTTGTTTTTTCTCTCTTCAGTATTAATGGCCAAGTAACTCGCTTACCTGCTCCAGTTTCCAGTGGAACTCAGCTGGACGAAAAGTGTCAACTTGATCAAAATCTCTACGCAGCAGAAATACGAGCCGACAGTTGTGAACATAGAGCGCGTAGTGGTGCCGATTCATCTCTGAAGGCAAAAGGAAAAGTGAGTCTGTGGGAATCCTGCACTGTTTAAACTTATAACCCTTCATTCAAAGTAACCAATACAGAAGTTACAGAACATGCTTTTGGGTTTGATGATCAAAGAAACCCATGAGACCAAATGGAGAAAATACAGTGATGTGGTGAACCAACCCGAACTAACAATAAAAAATATTTTTTATAATACCAACTGGATAGCATTTGAAACCAAACTTTTATTTACCTTATGTTATGGAGACAATAAGGTCAGTATGGGAATGAATTACAGTTAGGAAAATGGGTTTAATACAGAATAAGGAAATACAGAAAAATATAAAATGAACCAGATCTCTATGACTTAAATTGTGCACACCTCCTCCTTTGTTTGTGTTATGACAGATGATAAGGCAGATATGGCATTTTGGAAATTAAAATGTTGCATGCTGATTAAATATAATTATGGGTCAGTGGGTCGATAAGAAAATTGGAAAAGATGAACAACATTAACATTTTGTGGAGATACCTTTCAATACCACCGTTTTACTGGGTTTAGAGCTGCCAAGATTATACATACAATAATGCAGTCAGCATTATTTAATGTTTGTGAAAAGATTTGTAGCTCGGGTGCTCGTTGTTGTGGTTCTGTTCACCAAGCTGGGAATTTGTGTTGCAGACGTTTTGTCCCCTGTCTAGGTGACATCCTCAGTGCTTGGGAGCCTCCTGTGAAGCGCTTCCCAGCTCGGTGAACAGAACCACAACAGCACTATTTAATTTTACAGTTTCAGTGGTTATTTGCATTAAACAAACAACATAACAACAACTGTTACATACAAATTAATGTTTGGTGTATCTAATCACTGTCAACTACTGAGTTATAAATATTTCAACTGAACTATGGTGTAGTTCTGCCCACTTTATGAGAAGATAAACTACAGAGGCTGTGATGGCTGCTGACAATCATTCCTTTCACAGTCTAAAGCTTTACAGTAGCTGAAGGATGTATGTAAGATGCACACAATCAACCAGAGTACAGATGAATGGTCAGTCTGCATTTTCTCCCATCCCTATTTAAGAGGTTTGTGACACAAAGTTCCAGTTGATTGGTCGACACTTGCGGGCAAAGCACTGCATTGGTTTACCATTGCCTGCTGCAGGATGATGTGCTGCTGGAAAAGCGCAGCAGGTCAGGCAGCATCAAAGGAGCAGGAGAATCGATGTTTCAGGCATTAGCTCCTGCTCCTTTGATGCTGCCTGACCTGCTGCGCTTTTCCAGCAATACATTTTTTAGCTCTGAATCGCCAGCATCTGCAGTCCTCACTTTCTCCTGCTGCAGGATGGCTGACTAGCAGATTTCCTGTTCTTTCTACCTGCCTCAGGCATATTGGAAGGATTTACAGGCTCAAAGGTGTGGCGCTGAGAAAGCACAGCAGGTCAGGCTGCAATTGAGGAGCACAAGAGTCGATGTTCCGGCATAAGCCCTTCATCAGGATGAAGAGCTTATACTCAAAATGTTGACTCCTGCTCCTCGGATGCTGCCTGACCTGCTGTGCTTTTCCAGTGCCACTTTTGACTCTGATCTCCAGCATTTGAAGTCCGCACTTTCTCCTAGGATTTACAGGCTGGCAACCAACCTGTTTGCCCATGTTACAAACGTACCTTTCATGGTCAACATGTCCTGGTGTGGAACAGAGATAGGGATACTATAAACACGTGACATGAACTCCTCAGCACATGCTTCTAAAAAAGAACAGTAGGAATGAAGGGGAGACACTGCAAAGTGTGTTCTAGTGGCCTGGAGGGTCAAAGAAGTGCATTATATGAAAGTTGGAAATGTGTCGCTACGGGAAAAGCTTGGAATTTGTGCCAAATAATAGTTCATTCAAAAATCCACATCGAAAGCTACCAGGAGCATTAATCTCATTTGTGATCTCTCAGGTGCTAACTGATTTGCTCTTTATTTACAGCATTTCATGGTTTTAATTAAACTTCCAAGATTTATGGCTTCTGTTCTTAATCCATAGAAAGCAGAAGCTAAACCCAGCACATCTTCATCCCCGAATCAATATGAGCACGGAACGTCTCTGAAATGGGATTGGATTACTGAAATAGAGAATCAATGCACAAAACTCAACTAGTTTAGATCAGCAACAGAATGAGATTTCAGGCAAATTTCAGGATCATTCTGATGTCGGGTTACCTCCATGAATATAGTTTAACATTCATTAGGCAAGTCATCCAGCAGACTACACAAACTGTTTGAATCTGACACCTGTTTTATCAGAATTGCAGAGAATGGTTTCCTTTTCTGCTCGCAGCCCTGGGCTGGGTCCATGCTTCATCCACATTGTGATGGTAAATTGATCTGAGAGGTTTTTGGGTATCACTCCATCAGGGATCTTTGCAGCATGCTTGCCATCAAACCTGAAGATCAAATCACTGTCATGCCCACTGTCCAGCAGGAGACCAGAGGTCCAGTTCGATAAACCGTAGGGTGCTGGAAGCAAGTTCACACTCTCTGAAGAGGCACCTGGAGATTGAATGAAATTAATAGAAAGGGTTTTAATAATTCAGAAAGCAATTTGAAGTTGATGACTTTACCTTCAAGATGTTCAAGCATTGTTAACCTAAATGATTGAGATTCCAGAAAGCTGCAGGACCCAGCTGGCAGATTAATGAACAGAAAATAACGTATGGCACATAATTATGTCGTTGTAACAGCGCATTAGTGCACACAGCAAATTTTTCAGTGCTGAAGATTATTGTCATTTATCAACCTTTTAGTACCGTATTCTGACAACTTGGGATGAAAGGTGTGAGAGACACATCAGTAGCACTGGACATAGGGGGGTTGCTGTGTGAGAGAAATGCAGCTGGCCACTGTCATCATAGCTGGCCAATTAATGGCCATTCAAAAGTGTGCAGCCCATCCACTGATTGAGTGGGGTCTGGACCATGAAGTGGCAATATCACCTCACGGGGCAGGTACTGTTTCTAAAGGCCTGCCCATACTACCATGCCCTAAGGAAGCCTCAGCACCCAGAATCCACACCTCCACTTCTGTGCCCAAAGGCGACCATCGGGACAAACCTGAGAAGGCCCAAGTGAGAGGAATCACGGATTGGGCCATGGTGGGGGCTACAGCATTCACACCAGACAGAAGCTACCGGCCGTGCTCCCTGGTTTAGCGAAGCCTGGTTGCTGATCCTTGGTGAGGCTCCAAGGGAAAGGTAGGAGGTGTTCTTCTGGATTAGTGGTGCTGGAAGAGCACAGCAGTTCAGGCAGCATCCAAGGAGCAGCGAAATCGATGTTTCGGGCAAAAGCCCTTCATCAGGAATAAAGGCAGTAAGCCTGAAGCGTGGAGAGATAAACTAGAGGAGGTGGGGATGGGGAGAAAGTAGCATTGAGTACAATAGGTGGGTGGGGGAGAGGATGAAGGTGATAGGTCAGGGAGGAGAGGGTGGAGTGGATAGGTGGAAAAGGGGATAGGCAGGTAGGACAAGTCCGGACAAGTCATGGGGACAGTGCTGAGCTGGAAGTTTGGAACTAGGGTGAGGTGGGGGAAGGGGGAATGAGGAAACTGTTGAAGTCCACATTGATGCCCTGAGGTTGAAGTGTTCTTCCTCATGGTCGACAGGATGAGATCAAGCTGTCTGACCAAGCAAATCTTATAGAGGCTGCAGTGAGATTAATAGTCATCGTCCCATCCTGGTACAATGGTACAATGATGTCAATGACTTCCTTCACACCTTCATGGCAAAATCTCCTGACTGCTCTCCTCTTTTGAGGGTGCCAATACCAGACAGTGTGTATCTAGAGTTGCAGCAGCAGCAGATCTCTTCTGGTGCATGGGATCATGATGCCAAGAGCCAGTGCCTGCCTTTGCTTATCCCCATGATATCCCACAAAGAGGAGGCATTCAGGAACCACCATTTTAATGACTCTGCTATGAGATGCAGTAAAACTCAACTTCTGCTTGCAAGAACAACATCTGCACAACAATGACAGGTCTGATCTGATATTCCATCTCAAGCGCTGGTAACAGAACAAACTGTGGAACGCCTTGGATTGTAAAGCAGTTGGAGAGGGTGAGGCTGGATTTTTAACCCAAGAAGATGTCAAGTTCATGACCTCCAACCCTCCTTCCTAGGAACAATGGAGACCCCTAGCAGATATGGAGGGAAGAGAGAGAGGTGAAGTCTTTAATCCCTGTTTGTGTTCTCCCATATAGGGCTCAGGATTTCAGGAAATCAGACAGCTACAGAGACTGGGGTCCTGGAGGTTGGGATACAACGCACTTGTTACCTCAGTCAGTTGCACATTGTTCTCTGGTGCAGGGTGAGGTCCCTCTAGTGGCAAGGGTTAGACCTGCATCTGATTCACCCCACCCCTCTGTGGGTTTGGATAGTCTCTGGCATGGTGCCCTTCTTCACCGCAGTTAAAACACTTGCATGAGCTCCCGGGGTCTGATCACTCCCTGTGGCTGTAAGTGGTGCTCCTCATCCATACACACATCCCTTTCTTACCATTTGATAGGGTGGTGGTGGTTCCTTGGGACTGATCCCTTTCCTTCATTCCTCCATGCCCTGCCTTGATCACTAAAGGGTGTCATTCATCCTCCCTGGGCCTTATGTCCTCTCACCTCCCTCTCTCAAGCTCTGGGGATGAAGAGGAAATCTCAGAAGATGGTGTACTACATTATGTCCTTCTCACTCAGCCAGTGCATGATACTCGCATCTGACACATAGTCATCAGCCGGTCAGCACAACATTGACCCACGTGCGTATTTGTTGGAGGCTGCAACAGATACAGTTACTCTGTGCTCTGTAGGTGGCAAGGTCCATGGTAGACCCCGAACAGCTCTGCCAGATGTTATTTGCAATCAGGGACAGATGATGGAGGAATGCATCCCGACCATGAGTGCTGCCAGGTCTCAGGAGTGCACCGCCTGGCTTCCTCCATCCACAGGCTGGTGATCCTTGTGGGCAGTCAGATCCCAGACCAACCTCTGGATGTTGTAGTAGTGTGTAGACCATGGCATTGGCCACGAGTGCCTTGCAGCACTAAGATGGTTGGAGTATTCATTCTTCTCAGGTCAGCTTGATATACAAGGGTATCTCGCAAGGGAGGTGGAATGTGGGAAGTTTGATACAAAACTTGCTCAGTGACAGGAAACAAGAGGCAATGGTCAACAGATGTTTTGCAAATGAAAAGCCATTTCCAGTGCAATTCCACAAAAAAAGCCTCATTGTTGGGTACCTTGCTGTTTGTGGTGTATATCAATGATTAAGACTTCAATGTGAGAGACAGGTGTGTGAAATTTACAGACAACACAGAAGTTGGCCTTGGAAGATGATTTCAGCAGCATGGTTGAGCAGACGGGAAAGATGCAATTAGAATTCAGTCCAGAGAAGTGCGAGGTTATGTGGTTGGGAGGGTAAGCGACACAATAGAATACACAGTAAACATCAGGATATTGAGAAGGGGAAAGAAATGGGGAAACTTTGGTCTGCATGTACTTGAGCCCCTAAAGATGATATGCCAGATAGATAAAGTGGTAAAGAAAGCATATGGAATGCTTTCTTTCATTGGATGAGGTATTGAAAACAAAAGCAGCTAAGTAATTCTGGAAGTCTGCTTGACACTGGTTAGGCCTTACCTGGAGTTGTGTATACAGCTCTGGTCATTACAAGGGAATCACTTCCATAGAGACTGAGTACAGAGGCAATTTACAGGCATGTTTCCAGGATTGAAAATAACAGCCTATTGGGAAAAATGGATAAACTAGGGTTGTATTCCTTCCAACAGAGGGGTGCAATATCTGAGATATTGAGAAGTTTGGACAGAGTAGACAGGAAAGACCTGATTTCCCTTAACAGAGAGTTGATTACTCGAGGGACACAGATTTAATATGATTGGTTGAAGTAGCAGAGGGAACATGAGGAAATACATTATGATTCAAAGGGTGGTAGGTGTCTGATGGTCATTGCTTGGTTTGAAGGTTGAAGTGAAAACCCTAAACTCGCCTGATATGCACCTGAACTACTGTAACCTGTAAGGTCACAAATCAAGTGCTAGAATGTGGGATTGGAGTGAAAGGTTGGTTTATTCAATCAGCACAGACAAAATGGGCTGAATGACTTCTTTTTAAGTGGTTTCCATTTGTTAAGGGTAAATCATATTTAATTAACTTGCTTGAGCATTTTAATGAAGTAACAGAGAGGGTTGGTGAGGGTCTACATGAAATTCCAAAGGGTATTTGATAAAGTGTCACACAATAGTTAGAGCTGACAGGATAAAAGGGACTGTAGCAACATGGATACAAAATCAGTTTTGTGTGAGGAAATAAAAGAGCATTGGTAAACAGATGATTTTCAAACTAGAGAATGCTTTATACAGCACAGTTCCCCAAGCATCGGTGTTAGAACTGCTGCATTTTTGATATATGTAAATAACCTCAATCTTGGTTTATAAAGCACAATTTCAAGAATTGCAGGCAATACAAAACATTTAAATATAGTAAACTGGGAGGAGGGGTGGGTAAACCTTTAGGAGGACATAAAGAGATTGGCAAAATTGACAGACAAATTATGTAAAATTTAATGTGGAGACATTGAAAGATGTAAAAGGAAGATATAGGATAAAAGATACAGTTCTAAATGGGTTGCAGGAGCAGAGAGACCTGGGTGATTATGTGCATAAATCACGGAAGAAGGCAGGACAGGTTGAGTGCATGGTTTAATAATGTATACAACATCCTAGACATTATTAATAGGGGCATAAGAGTACAAAAGCAAGGAAGTTATGTGAAACCTGGATAAAATACTGATACAATCACAGCTGGAGCATCCAGTTTTGGGCATCGCCCTTTACAATGGGTGTGGAAGAGTGCAGCAACAATTTACAAGCATATCTCCAGGAATAAGGAATATCAAGGCCTTCCAACTTCCAAACGCTCATTTTTATGAATGGACTCTCGAACAGAACCCATTCACAACCTGGGGACTGCCTGTACATGGAAAGATTGGAGAAATGTGGACTGTTTTCCTTGAGGAAAAACTTGATTGAGATGAAATTTGCTCAATGTACACAAAGTCATGAGCGCTCTGGACAAAGTAGATAGGGAGAAACTATGCCCATTCATGACAGGATCAAGTCTTAAGGCAAAAGAAGCAAGGAGTAGACGTGACAATAAAAAGGGACTTTCATGCAGTATGTGATCAGGACCTGGAATGCACTGCCTGAGTGTGTGATGGAGGCACATTCATTGAGGGGTTAGTGACTGAACTGGACTGTTCCCTGAAGAAGAAGAATGTGCAGGGGTACTGGAGGTGGAAGAATGGCAGTAGATGATTTGTTCCTTCACAGAGTGCCAGCACAGATATGACGGGCCAAATGGCCTCATCGTGGTGAGGCTGATCAATCTTGTGCACTGTTAAAAACTCAGTTACCTCCTCCAGTTAAAAACCTGTAGTTTTTCAAGGAAGTTTGCAGGAAAACTAATAACATTGTGTATTAAACTAATAACTGAAACTAAATAAACTAAACCTTATAAGATTAGTGACACATTGGTTGGCACTGCATCCTCGCGTCAGGGACCCGGGTTCGATTCCAGTTTCAGGCGATTGTCTGTGTGGAGTTAGCATGTTCTCCCCATGTCTCTGGATGCTCATGTTTCCTCCCAAAGTACAAAGATGTAAGGTAAGGTGGATTGCCCATAGTGTGCAGGTATGTGCAAGCTAGGTCCGTAATCTATGGGAAACGCATGGTCACAGGAATAGGGTAGGATAGTGGGTCTGGATGGGATGCTCTTCAGAGGGTCAGTGTGTACTCGTTTGGCCAAATGGCCTGAGTCTACATTGTAGGGATTTTATGCTTAAACAGAAAGGTCTTATCAGTGATTTCTGATTCATTGTAATCTGCGGGCTTCATCAGTGCGCCCTGTAGAGACGTGTAGTATCATTGACAGCCACAGATTTCTATGTCCAACTGCACAACAGTGGACTCAAAGCTGCAATTCGGAGGAAGAAAGACAGTGAACACAGACCATTTAGCTGTCATTAAAACTGCAGACATCTGCCCGACTGAGTTAGTTGCTCTTTCCAAAGGTGCTGCCTGACCTACTGAGTGTGCCCAGCACTTGGTTTTCATTCCAGCATCTGCAGCATTTCACTTTCGCATCTTACCAGTTTTCAAATTGAGTGTGTTAGGGTGGGGACGACAATGGAAGAGGTGAGGGTGGTTGCTGGTGGGAATTGGGGACTCTGAATAAAACATTTTTTACAATGCCATGCGTCAAAGGACTAAAAATGCAGGTGTTTGCAACATACCATCTGCTGCTGTTCCGCCTCAGCTCACAGCTGAGATCTTTTGATATGTAAATGCTTCTGGAACAATATGCTTGTACAGTCTGGTTTCCTTGTGGCAACAGGTCTCAAAAACATAACCGACATTCTGAACCCTGACACATTTCTACTGTAGAAGTCCTTTGTAACTTGTATAGGAATATGTCGACGATTCCTCTTTTGTGTCAATTCAAATCTGAAGCTCAGCAGGAGTAACGGTGATCGATTGTGATGAGTCAATGGCCAACGACGTGGACAGGGCCATCGATGGCAATAAATGATGCCACTATAACGGGACACACTAGCTGCTTGTTAGTTGAAAAGATAAATGCAGCAGTGTAGTTGTTGATAAGACATTGGCAGAATGCCATTAGGTTGCAAAACGGCGAACAAGCAGAATATGTTGTAGGAATGCATAGTTAGTTAAGTTGAGGTGGATCCTGTGTTCTCAGTCCTGCTTGCAAATTCAACCATTCAGTTCATGTCTAAAAAAAATCCTTTGCTTGACCCTATTGTTACATGCTGTTTCAATCTTGACTTTGAAATAGTTACACAATCATATCACACATTATTATGTGCAATAGAATAAAAAGTCAAGCTGCTTTGAAATTTAAATATTCTGTATAGATTGAGGGCAAAACGATTATGACATTTATCAGAAAGGACAGTTCTGATGTCAGTTTATTAAATCAAAATGGAGATACTAACTGACACACAACTTCGAGAATTCTTGATCGCAATTTTGACTAAACATAGAAAATCTTTTGCCACCTGTCACAGCTGGGATTATGAACCCATTCAGTTACTAAGATTAAAAATCATACTTTTTCTTCTGAAATGCTCAACTTTTTTTCTCTAGGTGGGTTTGCAGGTAAACTGCTTCTCAAATATATTGATGACAAAGTTCTGAATCTTTTATTTTGTAATTTTAGTGTCTGCAAGTGTCTCAAAGAAAGGCGACCAATTGGCGTGAGGTGACTTTCACGTTGCATGACAGTTTGGCAGGTGGAGGATGGGGCCATTCTACAAACTTCCTGGCGAACTGTGTGGGACCTGATAATTTTTTTGGTTCCTAATTATGCCAGCCAGGTGCCAATAAAAAATGTGTCCTCCAATAGGCAGTACATTGATCCAGAGGCAGGAAACCAGGTGGGATGGCCAAGTCATAGAGTCATGGAGATGTACAGCATGGAAACACACCCTTCAGTCCAACTCATCCATGCTGACCAGATATCCCAACCTAATCTAGTCCCATTTGGCCCATATGCCTCTATACCTTTCCTATTCACATACCCATCCAGAGTCCTTTTAAATGTCGCAATTGTACTAGTCTCCACCAGTTCCTCTGACAGCCCATTCCACATACGTACCACCCTCTGTGTGAAAAAGCTCCCCCTTAGGTCCCTTTTATATCTTTCCCTTCTCACCTTAAACCTCTGCCCTCTAGTTCTGGATTCTCCCACCTCAGAGAAACGACCTTGTCTATTTACTTTATCCATGCCACACATGATTTTAAAACCTCTATAAGGTCACCCTCAGCCTCCAACACTGCAGGGAAAATAGATTAGATTCCCTACATAGTGGAAACAGACCATTTCGCCCAACAAGTCCACACCAACCCACTGAAGAGTAACCCACCCAGACCCATTCTCCTATATTTACAACTGACAAATGCACCTACCCTGCACATCCCTGAATACTATGGGCAATTTAGCTTGGCAAAATCACCTGATCTGCACATCTTTGGACTGTGGGAGGAAACTGGAGAAAACCCACGTAGACACGGGGAAAACGTGCAAACTCCACACAGACAGAGGCCCAAAGTGGGAATCAAACCCAGGTCCCTGGTGCTGTGAGGCAGCAGTGCTAACCAATCAGCCACCATGCTGCCTGAATAGCCCTAGCCTAATCAGCCTCTTCCAGTAGCTCAAGCCCTCCAAACCTGGCAACATTCTTGTGACTCTTTTCTGAACCATTCCAAGTTTCACAACATCTTTCCTACAACAGGGAGACCAGAATTGCACACAGCATTCCAAAAGTGACCTGAGCAATGTCCTGTATGGCTGCAACATGAACTCCCCCAACTCCTACACTCAATCCACTGACCAATAAAAGGAAGCATACCAAACACCTTCTTCACTATCTATCTACCTGCGACTCCACTTTCAAGGGGCTATGAAGCTGCACTCCAAGGTCTCTTCCTGCACTAGAATCTCAGGGAGGGGCAAAAGAAGCAATACTTTACAGGAACAGGAAACATGATTGCAGAATCCAAAGCAGTAACTAAACTAAGTTTAAATACTTTTGGGCTCCAAAGTGGGCTATAAGTTACACTCCTAAACTCCACCTGCTCTTCCAAGTATAGCTAGTGAGTCCTTTCAGTTTATCAGGAAATGACTGTCTCCCAGCTTTTAAATGGATACACAGAAAATAGGGGCAGGAGTCGGCCATTCAGCACTTAGAATCTGCTCCTCCATTCATTGGCAGTCATTCGACAGGTCAAGAGGAAATGGCATTGGATCATTTAACTCCAGTTTGTATATATGACCCGACCTCATGCTGGTTTCAGATGGAAGCTCTGGCCATTAGGTTGGAGATCAACATGAAAATCAGAACTTATAGCAATCTGGGCATGTCATTGCTTTCACTGTTCATGTAATATTGCTCCTGCTACTGTCCAGTTTCTTTAAGCACAAACTAACTTGCCACAAACATAAATTGCCTCAATATTTTTAATGGGGACAGAATTTACTTTTTGTTTGAAAGTATTGGAAACATCCAAGAGATCTTGCCTCAGAGGAATATGGTTTCCAAAGGTACTGCTGACTAAACTAGTGGTCAAGCTGTCAAATATTATTGGCTGAACCTTATGCTTTTGTGGCAGAGTGGTACTGTTGTTACCTCTGTGCCAGGAGACTTGGGTTCAAGTCCCACCTACTATGCGTGTGTCTCTGAACAGGGTCGATTAGAAAATGTCTATGTTTTTGTGGTTAGGTGCCAGTGTTGTCAAGTTTCCTGAAGAGTTTCTCTCCACAAGGCCAAACAGGTTTTCTCACCACATCTGACCAAACCCCCATTGTTAATGACCAACGACATTCCTAAAGCCCACCTCTCATCCAACTGTTCCCCACCTTACTACTTGCTGTCTCCAGAACAACTCACCAATGCCAGGTCATCCTCAAATGGACTAGCCTCACTGGCACCCGTGTAACGCTCAAAAGGTGTGTGTGCAACCGAACACGCATTGTTCATCCAGAGCTACCCTGTATGGTTACTAACGTTTGGCCCAGACCCAGCAGACAGGGGAAAGTATATGCCCCGTTTTTCAGTCAGGGACCTGGAGGACCTGCTGGATGTGATCATATAGAGGCAAGATATTCTCTTCCCCAGGACATGCAGTGGAGGCCATGACAGCAGCCTATGCCAGCCTGGCCTGAGGTTGCCACCCTAAAGTCATCTCAGCTGTCTGGAAGAATGCATAGCGATGTAGGAGGGAGGTCAATGATCTTCTCCAATCCAACAGCCAAAGTGTCACCATCTTCCCTCCAATACCTCACACTCACTCGATGTCTGCAATTCAACAAATGCTCTACCACTCTAACTATTGTCTGCACCACCTTTCCCACTTATTCCAAATAGGGATTCGTTCTCAATTGGAGCCCTGTAAAACCAGTGGGGCTCCATAGGAGTAACTACTGGGATTGTAACTGTTTAAAATATATATTAATTATTGCATTGTTTTGGAGCTTTGGGGGAAAACAGTTCAAAACAATGGCACTTAAAAAGAAAGATGGCAGACAAAGGCAATAGACCTTTGATTCCTGGAAGACAGACAAAGGCAAGATTCCTGATGAAGAGCTTATGCTTGCAATGAAAACTCTCCTGCTCCTCGGATGCACTTTTCCAGCACTACACTTTTCATGTCTGATCTCCAGTATCTGCAGTCCTCACTTTCTTACAAAGGTAAGAGACCACATGGTCAGAGAAAGAAGTCACAGCAGTGAATCTGTACAGTTACTATCTTTGCTGTTTGAGTTCAAGTATCTTTGGACTTTGGAGTGCGTATAAGAAAAATGAACAAACAATGAAATTCACAGCTGACCTCGGAGGAACTTGTATTGGACAGCTCACAGCACAGGAACAGATAGGTGCAGAGTTTATAAGTCTAACCTTGTTGTAAATCTACAATAGTGAATACAGCGGCTTCTTTTTTGATTTTATATTTTAGTGAGATCTGTCTCTTGATTACATTTAAAAATATAAAACATAGGTACTCAGTTAGCCTAGAGCAGTGTTTTTCAGAACAGTAAGATGATGTTATTTTCTGTGTCTGTAGATTGTTAAGGAGCAAGGATAATCTTTATCAGAGTGATGTGGATATGGAGATTAGGGAGAGTTTCTACGTCACTGATGATTATATCTGCAGGAAGTGTCTTTGGTTGTGAATCCTATCAGATCACATAGATCAGTTGGACAGACATTTAGAGGAAATGTGGTATTTACAGGAGCTAGGGGGTGTGATGAATAGCAGTTATAGGAAGGGAGAAAAATAGAGATACAGTCAGGTAAATGGGTTAACTCCAGGAGAAATAGGAGAGGGAGGCAGGTAGTGCCTATCACTTTCACAAACAAGTACACTATTTTGGAAAATGTAGGGGATGGTGGACTCTTAGAGGAATATAGTCAAGTTTCTGGTACCAAGAATGGCTTTAGGGTATGTCAGGTTTCAAGCGATCAATTGTGATAGGGGACCCTCTAGTCAGAGGCACAGACAGACATTTCTGAGGCTGGGAAAAATCAGAATACTGTGTTATTTCCCTGGTGCCATGATCAAAGATATCTCAGAGAGCATGCAGAATGTTCTCAAGTGGAAGAGGAACCAGCAGGAAGCCGTTGCGTACATTGGAGATGCCGGAGATCAAAGTTGAGAGTGTGGTGCTGGAAAAGTTCAGCAGGTCAGGCAGCATCTGAGGAGTGGGGTAATTGACTTTCCAGGCATAAGCCCTTCATCAGGAAAGGCTGATCACCGGTGACAAGCATGACAAGCTTCCTGGCTTTGCATGTGCGGTAAACAGCATGGCAATACCATGGTATTCCATGCGCATGGTATCACTGGCTGGGGGGCAAGATACAAAAAGACAAGGCAGGGATGTTATGAGCATCCAAGGTGAAGGAGCTCTAATGGAGCAAGTGAAGAACCCAGGAATGCAGTCTGGTCTAGGCCATCAGTTGGGTGTGTTGCCCTGCGCACACAGTGTTCTTGCTGCAAGATTACAATGAGAATTGCCATTTCACCATGAGGTGCAGTACTGAAGTGCAGAATCAGGCGCAGGTGGATCAGTGATCTGCGGATGAGAGTAGTCAGAGGCTGGCATTTGTCAGATGCCAATGTCTGTGGATGGGATGTGTGTGTGTGTGTGTATACGCATACCCAGGCAGTATGCCTTGAGATGCCCATGCATGGTGTGCAAAATGGAGGTCCTTTAAAGCTACCAGCGAGCTGACGCCGACAGATACTCATTCTGAGTTCCAGGGCACAGTGTCCAGTTGATATGACATATTGCTGCATATTAATAAACATTTTCAGCTAATAAAATAAATGTTGCAGAATATGAAATAAAATAAAATTTGCAGTTAATAAGGTCATTAACTTGCAATAATTTCTAGTTAATCAATAGCTGCCTATTGAGAAACTTGTGTCCATGTCCTTCTAAGATGCACAAGTCATTCCCAGGCTTGAGACAGGACTTTCAAATACCTTTCCCACCAATGTTGATTGCATTCAGACCCAATAAGATTCTGCCCTATTTGTTCTACCATATTGTCTCACAGCCACTAAAATAGGACCCAAACATTGTATCACAAAAACAAGCAGAAATTTGCTGAGATTGTGAAACACTCAGGCCACTCAGATGTGGAGGCAGTCAAGAAAAACCTTTTGAGATTAGAAATTAGATCATCTGGTTGAGTCTTTCATTTCATCTTTTGGACCTGGGCCTGGAACCAAACCAAACCAAACTGATTTCTCTGCCATTTGTATTTCTTTTAAAACAAGAATTTGAATCAATTTCTTTTAGGGAAATTGGGTTCTCTCAGCTCAAGATCAGCTTTCACTTGTAAAAAGAAAGATTTTGGGGACTGTTGGTGAAATGAGTCCTGAGTAGAATGCATACTGCTGCAGTACAGGGTAGACCTTCAAAGATGACATGAAAACATATTGCTACAGCAGCTTAGAGGGAGTTTTGACTTATACCTCTAATCATGTTATACTGAGAAAACTAATGCTGATACTAGATGATAAAGGAGGAAAAGGTATTCCATATTCAACACTGATATCTTAAACAATTCATAAAAGCAATTTAACATACATTGGTGAATTGAACATCTGTATTTTCACTCAAATCTTGAACCTAATGAGCACATCTTGAATAGATAACTATTAAAGCAGATGGAATGGAAACATTTAAAAATTGATTGGAATTGTAAGCATTAATAGTCTGAAAGCTTTTTTTGCTCACATTAGAGGAATTTAGCTGGCAGCATACATATGCGTCTCCCTTTGTTGGATAAATATCCTTTGTCAGGTACACTCCCAAGTGTAAGTGACCTGAATTCTACAGAACTAGAGGCATCAGACAAACATGAAAATGCGAGTCTGTGAATCTGGCCATTTTAAAACATGCAGAGAATCTGCATTGCACATCTAAACAGTTTTCATTTATTATAACGTGGAGCTTTACTGGGTCATAAACATCAGCATCTAACATTTAAATTAGGGAGAAGCTGCTCGTCCAATAATGAAACAACAGAAAAAAAACACGCTATCAGTGCTACTGCATTGGAAACATTGTTCTGCACATTAGTTGAGTTGTCACATACCACACAATTTTTGTAAAGATTTCTCAGAGTAAGTGTCACGATCACAACCCTTTCCAATGTGGCTAGTCTGAAGATCTATTCTGGTCTGCACAGAAGAAACAGGTTCACCACAGGTCTCCAGATGGATGTTAGGAAACAATGCTTTACTGCCAGAGCCAGACTCATATTCTTTGCGTTTATCCCAACCTGAAAATACATAAACAACTTGGCCTATTACTGCACATTGTAAAATGAACCAATGTTTGAAAACTAAGTTTTCCAGTATGGGATTAATCCAAATAGTACAGTACAATTAATATTGCATAGTTACACTTTTTCATTAGCTAAAGTCAATGTTTATGGTAAGTGTAAAGTGCAGATAGGGGTTTAAAAATGACAGTATAGCTGGAACAGAAGTATTGAGAAAAGGGCTCACTGCATCCAATTTTCCACACAAAATGAAAAATAAATTGTTATGCTTGAATGGGGAGTGAAGGTCCACTATTCTTGTTGGAAAAAAAATGGCATTGAACATTCAATAGGTGAACATTTCCTTTGAAATGACATAATACAGCATTTCACTACCATCACACACAGCAGAAGCACAAGCTCATTTTTTATTAAGAATACACAAAGGAAATCTTCCCTCACATTGAGTATTAAGCAATATTTTAACATTGTTTGGCTACTTTGATTCCTAAAGAATCCAACATAAATGATTTATGATCATGGAAATTGAAAAATAGGCTATCAAGATATTTCCAGCAGAAGTGATTCAAAGAGACTTCAAAGAAATGATTCTGAATTGAAGCAGAAATGAGCATTGAACTCTACAACAGCTGAAATATGACATAAACCGGAGTTGTGCTATCTGCCATTATGGAGAGAACCCCTGTTGTACAATAGAATCTCTTTTTTTTGTGATACATGTAAAATACCACATAAAGGACAAATTTCATACTTCCAACCTCAAATAAACTAAATATTGGGAAGATCAAAGCCATTGTCTTTGGAGCCCCTAAAGAACATTGCTACTAATTCCTTTCACGTTCACAGCTCAGGCTGAACCAGATGGTGTGCAACCTTGGTGTAATATTTGGTCATGAGATCAGCTTCTGCATTATATTTCACACCATAACAAAGGTCACTTATTTTCATTCTATAGCATCACCAACTCTGCTCCTGTCTCAGCTTCTTTACTGTTGAAACCCTCATCCATTACTCTCTATATAGATGCATACATCTAGAAATGACCATTGAAATTCCACTCTTTGCCAGCCTCTTGAGTTCGCCCTTGCACAAAATTGAAGTCATTCAAAACTCTGCTATTGTGCCTGAATGATCAACAAGCACCACTCACCATCTATAAACTGTGGTCAGTTTATAACTGAACAACCATGAGTTACAATGCTGAATAATTTATACACATTAAACTAAATCCCTGTGTTCAATGATCTATACTGACTCTTAGCTAAATAACATCTTTACTTTAAAATTATCAACTTTACTTTAAATCTTTCTATGGTCACATATCTCCCCATCTCTGTAATCATCTCTAGTTTTTAAATGCTCTCTCCATCACCGGCAGATCGCTACATTCCTCTAATTCTGGCTTCTTCAACATTGCCATTTTAATTGCTCCTTTAGCTGTCATGGCCCTAAGCACTGGAGTTCCCTGCATAAGGTTAGGTGAATTGGCCATGCTAAATTGCCCGTAGCGATAGGTGAAGAATGGGTCTGGGTGGGTTGCTCCTCGGAGAGTTGGTGTGAGCTTGTTGGGTCAAAGGACCTGTTTCCACACTGTAAGTAATCTAAATCTAAAGTAATCTAAATCTAAAATCTAAACCTGTCCACCTTTCTCGTCCTCTTTCGCCTGATACAATATTCCTTAAACGTTACTTCTTTGACCAAGCTTTTCATCATCTGTTTATGGATTGCTTTCTGTAAAGTTTTACCTGACTATGATTGTTGTATTTCTTATGATGTGTCAAAGGAAGAGATAATAAATAATAAATTCAAAGAGGGAATCTATCATGCTTAGACATGTGATCTGCCAATTGCCTCCATAAGTGAGAGTTTGAAGGGAAGTAAGTATTAAGAAGCAAGTGAAGATAAAATTCAATGGCAATGATTTGGTCACATTTAGACTTTATTGTTAACACACTGTGGTCAGTTTATAACTGAACAACCATGAATTACAATGCTGAATAATTTATACACATTAAAAATTGAATCTGTCAACATTATCACTTTGATATAAGAGAAGTATAATACTTTTAGTTCCACTGTGATTGTTTGCAACATTTGGAAGCAGTGTTAACAATGCAGGAAATATGTTAAGCATTCTTACCTTGCCAACCTGGCTTGCAAACTGGCTTAATTTCAATGTGGACCAATACATTTTCTGCTGCTTTCTTCTGACCACAATCATATGCTGTAACCATAAACTTGTATTGGTGCTGTTCATCATAGCTCAGCTTCTCAGTGTTCCTAATGTTGCCTGACAAAAAAAGCATGGAGTTATTGCTTTTACAACAACAGTAAAATGTCTCTAGGGAAAGAGGATGGCAAAAATGCTGGCTTCCCAGCAATACCCAAATACATGAGCAAAAGATATATATTGTTACTGTAATAATTTTTCAAACTTAAATATTGTTGTTGTAAACAAATTTGCGAAGCTCAATACTTAAATACAGAAGGGTTCCTTTGGATATATTTGTTCCAAGAAGTAAATTGTTGGTCATAGACTAGTTCCGACTGCAGTATCATTTCAAATATCTCCTCTCTGTCTCACTTTGTTTGCTATGTCACACTTGTTCATACACACCCAATAGTGTGGAAAGTAGTGAAAATCGACATGTGACATAAATTAATTCATGAGGAAATTGCTGGTGATATTTCATGGTTATTAAGTGGAATTGGTCCATGTCTTCACAGTGGTTCTTACTTAGACTATGAAGATGTTCTCTTCTGTTTACCACTGTTTTCACAGGTTTTTCATTCTATTTTCTTCCATATACAAACACCTATCTCTTCACCTGATTTTGCATCACATTACATGTGATGACAAGTTCCTTCATAGAATTATACAACAAGGAATCAGTCCATTCAGCCCAACCAGCCGATGCTAAACTAAACCCAAAAATAGTCCCATCTGCCTGTTCCTGGCCCATATCGTTCCAAACCTTTCCTATTCATATACACTTATCTAATGTCTTTTAAAGGTAATTGTGCCCACATCCACCACTTCTTTCACTCCTTTGGTGAATCAATACCTGTGTAAAAAATTGCCATTTGTGTCTTTTTTAAAATCTCTCTCCTCTCAGTTTAAACATGTGCCCCTTAGTCCCCCACTTTAGGAAAAAGACACCCACCATTAGCTGTATCAATACCCCTCATGATCATAGAACATAGAACATAGAACATAGAAGGATACAGCGCAGTACAGGCCCTTCGGCCCTCGATGTTGCGCCGACCGAATCCTACCTAACCTATACTAGCCCAATAACTTCCAAATGCCTATCCAATGCCCGCTTAAATGACCATAAAGAAGGAGAGTTCACCACTGATACGGGCAGGGCATTCCATGAACTCACAACCCGCTGTGTGAAGAATCTACCCCTAACATCTGTCCTATACCTACCACCCCTTAATTTAAAGCTATGTCCCCTAGTAACACCTGACTCCATTAGCGGTAAAAGGTTCTTAGTATCTACCCTATCTAAACCCCTAATCATCTTATACACTTCTATCAGATCTCCCCTAAACCTTCTCTTCTCCAATGAGAACAGCCCCAAGTGCCTCAGCCTTTCCTCATAAGATTTTCCTACCATTCCAGGCAACATCCTGGTAAACCTCCTCTGCACTCGTTCTAAAGCTTCCACATCCTTCCTATAGTATGGCGACCAAAACTGCACACAATACTCCAGATGAGGCCGCACCAGAGTCTTATACAACTGCAACATGACCTCAGGACTCCGGAACTCAATTCCTCTGCCAATAAAGCCCAGTACACCATATGCCTTCCTCACAGCACTATTTACCTGGGTGGCCACTTTCAGAGATCTGTGTACATGGACACCAAGATCCCTCTGCTCATCCACACTACCAAGTAGCCTACCATTAGCCCAGTAATCCATCATCTTGTTATTCCTACCAAAGTGAACGACTTCGCACTTAGCTACATTGAATTCCATTTGCCACATTTCCGCCCAGCTCTGCAACTTATCTATATCCCGCTGTAACCTACCACTTCCTTCCTCACTATCCACAACTCCACCGACTTTTGTGTCATCCGCAAACTTGCTTACCCAGCTTTCAAGTCCATCCTCTAGATCATTTATAAAGATAACAAAAAGCAATGGTCCCAAAACAGATCCTTGTGGTACACCGCTAGTAACTGCGCTCCAAGATGAACATAATCCATCAACTACTACCCTCTGTCTCCTTCCAGCCAGCCAATTCCTAATCCAAACCTCTAATGTATCCTCAATGCCATACCTCCGAAGTTTTAGCATTAGCCTACCATGGGGAACCTTATCGAACGCCTTACTAAAATCCATATACACAACATCTACTGCTTTACCCTCATCCACTTCCTTGGTCACCTTCTCAAAGAACTCAATAAGGTTTGTGAGGCACGACCTGCCCTTCACAAAACCATGCTGGCTATCCCTGATCACGTTATTCCTACCCAGATGTTCATAAATCTTATCCCTTACCATTCTCTCTAAGACTTTGCCCAAAAGACATCTTCTTACTCAAGATACACTTTGAGTATTGAAACGTTAAAAATCTCTCATTGGAATTTTTATTCACATTACAAGCTTCAAAATTTTAAGAAATAAAACTTTTAAAAGTTTTGGAATTCAAGCTTGAATGATCTCATTGCACCAGGGTACCAATGAAATTGTTGAAAATAAAGGCTAATTCCAGAAGGTAGCAAATTCATGTGGGAAGGTACAGGATCAGGTTTCTCATCTTCAGAGGGCTGAGTTCACATTGTTCCTAGCACAGGAAGGGACAAAAATGCTGCCACTCTATTGAATCAGTCAAGGTCCTTTGCTCATCCTACTCTGAGGTTTCTCTTAGTCATCCATTCATTCAAGATATGCAGCAGCGAGGAAAATACCTTAAAAACGTTAAGGAGAGGAAGATATCTGAAACTTTTATGAAACAAGGGGACAGTAGTTCTACTTATAACAAAGAAATACAGCACATTTTATTTAATTGGAACTTACCATTCCTGTCAATAGCATATGGGACATCAGGTGTGACAATTTCATAATTGCAAATCTGACTATATTGTGGAGAGCAGTCCTCATCCACAGCTTCCACCTGCAATATGTTGTCCTCCAGTTTCCCTTCTGTGATCACACCTTTGTATATTGTCTCTTTAAATGTTGGTGTGTATTCATTGACATCATTCACCTGAATGTGCACTACTGCCCTGCAAACAGATCACAACACTTTTAGTTTTCCATTTACTAATCACTTTACTGGTTTGCATCTATTTTTATAGAACAAGAAATGGACAAAAATTTATATGCATAAATCAAAACGTCATTGGTAATGCTTCAGAAAAAAATTCTTATTTTCCATGAAAGATTTGGTACCACACAATTACTCAAGATGTTGCCGAGAAATGAAATAAAGTTGAATATAATAAAGCAACTTAAAAAGACAGATAATGCTATAGGCAGGAACTACTTAGTTTTAATTGTAATATAGACAAATGCATCCCCTTTACTCAGAGAGACTATTGATAATTATGACCTTAAAGAAAACTCACAAGTGGAGAAAGCAAGTTGACGTTACATTTTTCCCAATAGAATTGGCCAGTGCTGTGTAGAAAAACTGCGTTAAGTATTCCATTTCTGGTCTCATCTTCATTATCAGTTAAGTCAGCAGATATTTGAAATAAAATGGAGAATCTTGGCAAATGACGGTTAAGTGAATTTTTGATTTCTTATTCCAAATCAGCAACAAAATTAGTCATGGCATGCACAATTAGGATTACCCTCTTCTTAATACAACTAAAACAAAATCACAAAGAATTATTTATTTTAAAATCCTTTCATGTTCTGTAGATCCTGACAGATGCTAAACTGAGATTTATACAACGAGGCATGGAAAAAACAGGAAAAACACCAGAAATACTCAGCAGGTAAACTAGCATCTGTCGTAAGGCAGGTTGCTGAATATTAATGGAGATGTCACCATGAAACCAGTGGCACTTATGCTTCAAATATGCACTTTAGATTAATTTGTACACAGTATTAGCTCCAATAGTTTCTCTAAAACGTTGACACCACTATTTTAATCAGTACTGAATTGCATTAGAACATTTTTGATTTTTATTACAAAGAAGTGAGTGTTTTCTATATGGGCAGTCCTTAATAGGAAACTACTTTTCACTCAGCATTCCTGGTTATTAACTATGTATTTACTGAGACTACTGTGTATGGGTCAGGTCACCATACCATAAAATGGATAGGATACTGAAAAGGGTGCACAGAACACTTGCAAGGCATATGATTAGATTAGATTCCCTACAGTGTGGAAACAGGCCCTTCGGCCTGACAAGTCCGCACCAACCCTCTGAAGAGCAACTCACCCAGATACTTTCACTACATTTACCCCTTACTAATGCACCTAACTCTACGGGTAATTTAACATGGCCAATTTACCTGACCTGCACATCTTTGGACTGTGGGAGTAAACTGGAGTACCCAAAGGAAACCCATGCAGACATGGGGAGAATATGCAAACTCCATACCGACAGTTGCCTGTGGCGGGAATTGAACCCGGGTCCCTGGCGCTGTGAGGCAGCAGTGCTAACCACTGAGCCACCGTGCCACCATCTATGGCAGAAATAAATCAGAATTTCAAAATCACGAGTGGGCTGGATGGAGTGAATGGGGAGAAACTGCTCCTGGTCATAAAAAGAACGAGAACAAGAGGGTGTAGGTGTAAAGTGATTTGCAAAAGAAGCAAGGGTTAAGTGAGGAAAAACATTTTCACTCTGTGAGTAATTAGGGTTTGGAATGCACTGCTTGGAAGTGTGGTGGAGGCAGGTTCAATGTAGGTTCAATTGAAAACAGCATTGAAAGATTATGTGGATAAATATAATGTGCTAGAACATGGTGAAAAAGCAGGAAATTGGCATGAGGCAATGATGCTCATTTCATGGGCTAGTGCAGGCAACATAAGACTTCTGCAATTCTACATGTGGGTGTACTTATCAGGAGCAGAATTACAGGCTGGATCTCTCCCCTCTTGGAAACATGTGGTTTAGGGTGACTTGAGAGGTCTTTAAAATTCTAAAAGGTTGTGGTGGTGAGCACAAAAAAACAGAATGTTTCTTCTGGTGGTAAATGTATAACAATAGGCCATCAATAGAAGATAGTCACCAAGAGATCCAATAGGAAATTCAAAAGTAACACTGTCATCCAAAATGTGATAAGAACACGCAACTTACTATCACAGAGAATGGTTGAAGCTAATAGTATAGGTATCCTTGACCACAAACTAGACACACAAATGAAGCAAAGGGTATAGATAGTTATGTCAGATTTATATGGGAAATGCTTTCAGTGGACGGCAAACAAGGGCATTGACTGCATGGGTCACATGGTGCGTTTCTGTGCCATTTATGCTGTGTATTGCTATTAAAAATATAAATTTAGATTCTGAATGACTTTATGTTACTCAATACTCTGAAGTCCAAACCTTTAATAACTGTACAACATGTGCGGCATCTGAACTGTGTCTAGGTACATAGTTTACAACAATATACACACTGTTCAAGGTGTGTATATAGTTGTAAAATAATGACAAGTTCTATATACATGGGTGTAAAGTGTGCTGTTCATTAATCATCAATCAATTAGCATAATTATATCCAAATTGCTTTCACGCATTAAGTTTCCAGAATGTCTTTTGAAATCAAAAATATTTGGCATTCATGCATTGTACAATAAATCAATAGAATAGGTCAACTTAAAATCTGGCTAATTCAAATCCAGTCCATTTCCTTTAGTTATACACAATCAATCTTCTCACCAATGAATCATACAAGTAACAAATTGATTCTAACTATGTTAGGGTCAAGCTACCCACTTGTGTGATTTTTTCCAGTAAGTTCCACTAGGTCTGGCTCCACAGTCATATGCCTGAATGACGAATGTGTACTCTTTCTGAAATTCACAGTCAATTGGACTTTTTGCAAGTATCAGACCTTGGCCAGATGTCCTGTTTAACACCACAGCTTCAAAAGGCACATCCTGTCCATGGATCTTAAAAGCACAAATCTCACCTGAAATAGAAAAAAGTTTGTGTGAACTATGTAGGATGAATACTATAGGCACTTTCAAATGTGAATGATCTTGGCAGAAGTGAAAACACTTAGCTTGAACTGTGATTTATGCCAAAGGTTTATTTCTCATATTGCAATTGTTTGTTTTCAAAAAACAAAAATAATTGAGAATTTGACCATTTTCTACTGCCAGATGAGTTAATCATAAGTAGAAACTGCTAATTCATAGTCAGAACATTTTTACAATTGAGAAAGACTATTACCATCTTACTTCATCAATTACCATCTTATTTCAACATCTCTATTCAAATGTTTTTGTTAATTATTCCCTTATTTCTATAACTGAGTCCATTTCAAGTGTAATTACTCTTTGTAGTAAGTTGAACTTCAAGTCAACACTAGTTTGATCTGCCTTGTTCAATTCTGACTATTTAGTTTGAGATAACTTTCTGGCTTTACCTTTAAGATAGCAAAACATCTGAAAGATTATGTCAAACATATAGAGATACCAAAGATTTTCCAGCCCTGTTCTTTCACTCATTAAGCAGTGACATAAAGATCAATCTTGTGCCTCTTTATTGGATTATTTTAGTTTTCTTTTTCTTTGTAACCAGACTATGAAAGATATTCAAGTTGCAGTCTAACTAAGGCACTTTATACTGAGTACTCTCTGCTTTGAGCTGGATTTCTCATTTTAGGTGAGGTTCAAGATTATTTTGGTGCTGATTTTTGCTGCTCCCTGTTGATTGGATACAGTCGGCACCAAATCTGTTCTGTCACAAACATTTATTTTCTTAATGAAATTTTGCATATGACATTCCATCTCATCTGCTTCTTCCAATTTGCTTGCCCCTACTTACTTGCTGTCAGCTGAGAAATTTGCATCGAATTTCTGAATTTGTGTTAATGACATCAATCAGAAACAGTATTGATCCAACCTGTAACATCCCACTCCATTTGAACAAATTTTCTAACATATTTCCTCAAGATCACAGTGGGCCAATAAAAAAAAGGTTGATCATCCAAGATTTGACAGCATTGGCTCTAACTTAGATAATCAATTACTTTTATTTTTTTAAAATTGATTCACATACCATTTTGGTAAATGTAGCTTTTGTGCATATTTACTTGGATGTTAACCATCATTCAGTGTGAAGCTTTTGAATACATCTCCTTCACTAAAGTTTGAAAATGAAGCATGGAGTTAACTGACACAACATATCACAGTATAATTTTGAGGTTTATGTCTCATAATTACTGAACATGCTGACTCTTACAAGACATGTCAGACCTGCCTCTGATCTCTGTTGAGAATATTTTTGGATGTTTATGACATTTCTTCATTGTATATTTTTGGTAGGAAACTGGTGAAATTGACACTGCTGCCATGTGGTTGGAGGGTCCCAAGTCGGATGATGATGCGTCTTCCTCCAGGCGTCAGGTGGGTAGGAGTTGACAGTGGAAGAGGCCCGGAACTTGCATGCCCTTGGTGGCTTTGGCGGGGGGGGGTGGGGGGGGAGCTGAAGTAATGGTGGGGTTGTTGATGTGTGTGTCCCAGAGGTGTTCTCCGAAATGTTTGTGAATTGGCATCCTGTCTCCCCAATGTAGAGGGGACCACATTGAGAGCAACGGACACAACAGATGAGATGTTTGGATGTGCAGGAAAATCTCTGCCTGATGTGGAAGGATCCATTGGGGCCTTGGATGTAGGTGAGGGGGGGGGAGGTTTGTGCGCAAGTTTTACACCTCTTGGGGTGGCAAAGGAAGGTGTCAGGAGTGGACGTGGGGGTTGGTGGGGTTGGGGGGGGGTCGACATGCACCTAAGGAGGGAGTTGCTGTGGGAATGGTCTCGGTGGAACGCAGATCGGGGTAGGGAGAAAAATATTTCTATAGTAGTGGGCCCTGACTGTAGGTGGTGGAAATGGCAGAGGATGATGCATTTTCTCCTCACACATGGTCAACAATGCCCTCCAGTGCATCTCCTCCACTTTCTGCACCTCCACCCTTGAACCCCACCCCTCCAACCACAACAAGGATGCAACCCCCTCGGTCCTCACCTTCCATCCCACCAATCTCCGGATACAATGAATCATCCTCCACTATTTCCACTCTAACAGTCAGACCCACCACCAGAGATATTTTTCCCTCCCCACCCCTATCAGCATTCGCAGAGACCATTCCCTCTATAACTCCCTCATTAGGTCTATGCCTCTCCACCAACCTACCCTCCACTCCCCACACCTTCCCTTGCCACCACAACAGATGTAAATCCTGCCTCCACACCTCCCCCCCTCAACTGCATCCAGGGCCCCAGAGGATCCTTCCACATCTGGCAGAGATTTTCCTGCACATCCAAACACCTCATTGACTGAGTCCATTGCTCTCGATGTGGTCTCCTCTACAGTGGGGAGACCCAACCAACCCCACTGCACTGTGACTGACCACTTCAACTCCCCCTCCTACTCCCCCAAGGGAATGCAAGTCCTGGGCCTCCTCCACCGCCAAACCCTTACCACCCAACACCTTGATGATGAACACCTCCTTGGGATCCTCCAACCACACGGAATCAGCGTCGATTTCACCAGTTTCCTCATCTCCCCATCTCCACCTCATCCCAGATCCAACCCTCCAACTTGGCACCGCCCTCTTGAACTTTCCTACCTGTCAATCTCCCTTTCCATTTGTCCTGTCTACTCTCCGCTCCTACCCATCACCATCACCCCCCTCCTGTCTCTACCTATTGCCTTCCAAGCTACCTTCCCTCCAGCCTTACCCCCACCCTGTTTTTATGTCTCAGCCCCCTTTCACCCCTCCACATTCCTGATGAAGGGCTTATGCCCGAAACATCGACTCTCCTACTGCTCAGATGCTGCCTTACCTGCTGTGCCTTTCCAGCACCACACTTTTCGAATCTGACTCTCCAAGATCTGCAATCCTCACTTTCTCCTAATTTACCCTTGAAGTCTCTTCACATCCATTCCATAACTTTTATTTCCACCAAGTGTTGTATCATCTGCAAACTTGGAAATATTATAACTGGTCTCCAAACTACTGGCAAGGTTGTGAATAGCTGGAACCTAAACGCTTCTCTTTGTGTGTCGGGCCAAAGAGAGAAATCAAAGGCTCCAGTGTTGCTCCTGGAAGGGTTACTGGCTCCAGTCTGCCCGCAGCCTGCACACAGTTGTCCTACACCCAACTCAACCACAGAGGCCTCCTACAGTCCTAGCTATTATGCCCTGATTTATTGTCCTGTCCTAGGGCCTGCTTGTTGTGCACCACTGTGTGTTGGTCCATCCTGATAAGCGTGACAAGTGAGCTGGTTGTATGTCTGTGCTAAGGAGCTCATTGATCCTACACTGTCAATAGATTTTGTCTCTGGTTAAACAGTCAAGGTGCTAACTGGCTTGGCAGGTCTGGCAAAGCAAGACATAGATGCTGCGAGCATGCAGGTAGGTGTTAAGTGAGTGTGAGCTAAGACAGCAAGTGAGGACTCATGAAATGGAACCTGATCCAATCTGTGAGCTGGGTGCCTGCCTGTAGGCAAAGTGTACTTGCAGCAGCCTTTCAATACCTATTGCCAGTGTGCTCTGCATGTCTATGCTTCTTTCAACTGCGCTGGAAAGATGCCATGGTGACCAGGAAGACTTGGCAAATATTGGGTAGCAATATCCATGGATGTGGGGTGTCAGCAGCTGGTGCAGGTGGGTCATTCTGAGATGATGTTAAGTGCTGAACAACATGGAGCAAGCGGTAAGCTGAAGTTGCAAAGTAACCATTTTGATTTCCATTCAACATTTCTCGACATCCGCCATATTGGGTAAGATAAGAAACTGTAAATTAATGAGCCAAGTCGGTTCCCCATTAACTCAGCACAGCCTAGGAGAAACTTCTCTCTACCTGATAAAATCATAAATGATGGCACAAGATGCTCTTGACATCAAGATAGTTCAATTCTGACACAAATCTTGTCATAATCCACATCATTAATCACTATAAGATTCTCCAAGTCAGTGTGGCTAAATGCATTTGTGCATGTGTGTTATACTCTGGAGCTGTGAGGAGTAAAGACAGAAGTTCTAACATTCCTTCCCTCATAAAGTTGACCAGGAATCTCTCCTGATCTTCCCAGCTGCTCCGGGCATGTGTTAGGAGCAATTGCAAATTGATCCTCATCCCGTTCATCTTCTTTAGCACAAGGTTCAACTTGAACTTGGATCTTATGGTTTAGAGGCAGGGACAACACCCAATGCACCAAAATACCTCCCCACAATCGTATATAGAGATCAAATGATAAAAAAAAACACATGTTTGATTGCTAACAACCACAGCTTGCAATACAAAACTAACACCTCCCACTGGAAATATAAGCATTTATAAAAGTATTAGGAGTGAATTTCAAATTTAAAAGGGCAGAAAACGGGTGAGATTAGACAATTTGAAAAAAAAATTGGGTAGGATGTACCACACAGTTTTGCTTCTCTGAAGTTCAAACTTTTTTTCATGAGTTGTAAGTAATTTTAATTGTGCGGCTCGTGAATGTCTGGCAGGTTAGCAATATTGGTAACAATGTTCAGATGGGAGAAACTGAAGAACATTTCATCAAAACATTAATTAAGTTGAATTTGCAGCTTAATACATTTTCAGATGACTTAATGGGAGGGATAAACCCATTAGGCTGATTGATCTATTTATGTTATAGCCTTAAGAACTCCATAAAGTATTTCACATTTTAAGATCACAATGATTGATATAAATAAAATTGTCAAGAAGTTTAATGAACAGTGTAAATCAAAGGCAAGGACTAAGCAACTATACAGTTATTCAAACCCTAATTTTATGTACAGGAATTTGAGTCCCCATCACAGGCAGGCACCAAAATGTGGTACCACTGATCAGTGCACTGGTTCCTCCACTTCAACCCAACTCTACTATGGACACTTTCTCAAAGGAAGGATGGCAGGACTTCTTGCTGATAAGCAGTAGGTAGACAACTTAAGTAACTGAAGGCCTTTTCATAGAGATCAAATGGGATTTTCTAGTCTGCCTTCAAATCTCTACAAGCAGCAGGGGACAACTGAGCTGCCTGAGCTAGAGATAGCAGTGGAACTGGAAGGCTTAGAAACTACAAAGGCCTTTTTATTTATTTTAAACATAAAGAAAGGGATGCCTTCATTTTGGGGAGCACTGCTCTCACTCTGCTCCCAGGGCAATCTGTTGGATGGCTTCTCATCAGACCTTCAACTTCAAGAGCTTACCCGTCTTAGTGATTGAGATGCCAAGTCCATCTTCTTGCAGTTGATGTAAACTCACAGGTGGGCAATTCTTTTCTCACACAGCCTGAGGGGCTGAGTGACCTACTCTTAATTCTTATGTTCTTAGTGTATTAGAGTTAGTTTTATGTCGGGGGTCAAGACCCCGTATGCTCCTAGTATAGAGGCTGAGGTTAGCCCAACCTTGCCAGGCTGCTGGTTCACTAATGAGCCTGAGTCAGGCCTTTGCCAATATTTCGGATGAGTCCTGGCACTGAGCGCTGCCAGGAATTCGAACAGCAAGTAACTTTCTTGTGGCACTACTGGGACGGATGGCCAATGCTGGAAACACAGGTAGCCTTCTGAAAAGAAGGAGCCCAGGTGCCCAGATGCAAGTAGGTTCAGAGCTAGGGCTCAGCAAAGAGGTGATGAGGGCTTGGGTGGACAAGGCAGGGAGGGAAGGGAGATGTACGGTGGGAATAGAAAGAGGTGGGGTAGGGGGTGGTGCAAGGAACTTCTGATGGGCATATGGGACCCATGAAGAGAGAGCCTCCCCGGCCCCTCCAGCTGCCCACCTAGCGGGCTGGACACTTGATGCTGGCCTTCCTCATAGTGTTGCATCACAGCTGTGGTGGGAGATCATCCTTAAAGCAGGAGCTTTAGTTTGCCCATGGACAAGTTGACCATCCAACACATCCTCTACCATGCTCAAAATAAAATGGAGACAGTCTAGCGACAGATAC
Organism: Hemiscyllium ocellatum; assembly: GCF_020745735.1. Lineage (NCBI taxonomy): Eukaryota > Metazoa > Chordata > Chondrichthyes > Orectolobiformes > Hemiscylliidae > Hemiscyllium > Hemiscyllium ocellatum. The sequence continues at coordinate 63,794,094 of NC_083413.1, read as the reverse complement.
ACTGTGTCTACCATGACATCCAGTTTTACTGCTCCAAATGCCTGCCATTCCATTTTAATCTAGCCAAAATGGCAACAAATGGACAATGAATTAGGTTCACAGGTAGCGATTTATACATTCTCCAATTTTTTCATATAAGTCTGGGTGGAACATAGAAAGAGTGCTGAAAAAATCAGAACAAATAAAAGATTAAATCCCTTAAACAAGATTGCTACCATGTTACGTTTGAATCCATCATTTAAATTCCCCAGGAATAATGTTATTTTCAATAATGAATATACTCTTCTCTTTCAGCACCTCTGAATTATAATCATGCTCACTTCAATTCACTGCTTACATTTTATGCCATAGCAACTCTGTATCCAAGGAGTTGCAGACGACAGAAATGGGTGTCAGAACAGCCCCCAGAGCGTATTTTGTTATTTGCTTTACTTATTTTAGTTTTCCGAATTCAATGTCATGCATCTTCCCTTAATTTATTTTTAAAGATAGTCACTTTGAAACACATTACACCATCTGATTGCAAAGGGATCAGACAGTTGGAAGTCTCATTAACTTATAATAATCAGAGCATTCTCAAACTAAATGAAACGTATCGTCAGTGCAGCCAGCTAAATTCCCCAGGCTGTCAATTAGAAGCCAGCATCTGTGACTGTTTATTAGAAGCTGATAAATGAAAGATCCATATTTTACACAATATACATAAATATATATATGGAGTCACATTTTCCTTTTATTGAAATCTTATACAGAGATGGATTTATATACAACTTCACATTACTCTGAAAAAGGCTCCAAGGAGTTGTCACATCGCAAATTTATCAAGTGGATTAAATGCTTTTATTGACACAAACATAGCAAACAGTTGCATTCTGTGATTGCTTAATGAATGAATGACCAACTCTTTTCTTTGGTTAAGTTTGTTGAGGAGAAAGTGTTGGCCTGGAAATCGAATAATCTTCTTCAGATCTCTGCTCAGAACCTTAAACGTCCACTAAGTCACTGTCAAATCTAGAAAGGGTTTAGTTCTTACCATCTGAAGGAAAGTTTACAGCAAAGCTAAATAAAAACCGAAACAACTGCAGATGCGAAATCAGAAATTGCTGGAAAAGCTCAGCAGGTCTGGCACACCTGTGGAGAGAAATCAGGGTTAGTGTTTTGGGTCCCGTGATCCTTCCTCAGACTTGCTGAGCCTTTCCAGCAATTTCTGTTTTTGTTCACAACACTTGTCTGCAGCAGTTAAGCAACTAGCAAACTATTTAAATTCTCTTTTTTCCTTCACTTTTAATTAAAATGAACAGTGTGAGAAGTGGGGAATAATGCTTAAGGGTTTTTTTAAAAAAGCTGAACAATGATTAATCATTCAAAAAGTTTACATTTCTGGATAATTCCCATTACGAAGCATACCTGAAAAAGGAATGTACTACCACATATGGAATGCAAGACCATTTTTTAAGAATTGAGTTTAAACTTTCTAGACAATGGTTAAAACAACATGAGAGTTGCTGACTTGATGGATTAGCAGCTACATTCACAGCAAATTTTAGGCCAGCTTCAATCAATCTGTTTAGGTGAAACAACCTCAGGTTTCCCAATGGCAATTGTTAGCCAGTGACCCGACTGCAGAAACTATGCACGGATGGATTTGATTTCAACGTGATACCTCCCACTGCTCGAGTTCCTGTCAATACTGTGCACAGATGAAAAATGGTCAAATTCTGCAAGGTAACAGGGGCTGTTACTGCCATCTGCACCAACACAACTTCACTCTTGCTCATGAATCATTGCTTTCAAGACAGGGGTGGAAGGAATGGGGATAGAAAGTTAAACTGAAAAACAAATGAGGAACCAAGTTAACAAGCCTATACAATGTTCAAAACATGACAAAATCATCCCCAGCTTATAGGTAAATGTTGTCCCAGAAATGGTTACACCTCGTCATTTTGAACATTTTGTCATTTTAAACATTTTGTCATTTTCTTCTTTATGAACTCAGAGTCTGAGGAAGTCTACAGTTTGGCTCATTAAGATATTAAATTCATGGCAGTAAAACAATCATATTTCAATACTGTCAACCAAGTGGAGTTCCTCTGGAGAGAGCTCCAGTATTCTTTGCAGCATGACTGGTTTAGTTTTCTGGTGGACCAGAACTTCAGTTTTAAACCATCCAAACAGAAATCTGATGAGTTTGGGTGCAATGCTGTTTTTGTGACCCATTTGGTTTTATTCTCCCTTGCCATCAAGCTCCCAATCCTGAGTGTTTCCCACTTGGTAAATCAGGTTAAAATCACCCAACACCATCCACCATTTGCATTTAAAAATTCAGTCCAAATGTAGCAAATTAACAATCGGTGAGACTATCCCCTCCTGGTGGTGGCAATTAGGGTGACAAGATTAGATTGCATTACCTACAGTGTGGAAACAGGCCCTTTGGCCCAACAAGTCCACACCGACCCTTCGAAGAGCAACCCTTTTCCCTCTGACTAACGCACCTAACCTATGGGCAATTTAGCATGACCGTTTCATCTGACCTGCACATCTTTGGACTGTGGAAGGAAACCGGAGCACCCGGAGGAAACCCGCACAGACATAGGGACAGTCGCCCAAGGCTGGAATTGAACCTGGGATCCTGGCGCTGTGAGGCAGCAGTGCTAACCACTGAACCACTGTGTCGCCCAAAGAGAGCAATAGATTGGGAGAGTTGATACCAGAGAAGTTCTGAGCTTACTCTCGCCACCTCCGCAATTAATGCTAGCCAAAAAGATTGATAAGCGATCTTTTGAACTGATCTTTTGCACTGCTTTGAGTCCCATATCTCAGGAAGGATGTACTGGCCCTGGAGTGTGTCCTGGAGGAGGTTCATGTGAATGGTCCCAGGAATGAAAAGCTTAACATTTGAGGAACATTTGACGACTCTTGGTCTCCACTCCATGGAGTTTAGAAGGGTAAGGGGGATCTATTTGAAATATCTAGAATAATGAATGGCCTGGACAGAGTAGAAGTTGGGAAGAGGTTTCCATTGACAGGAGAAACTAGGACCTGAGGGTACAGCCTTAGAGTAAAGGAAAGACCTTTTTGAACAGAGATAAGGAGAAACCTTCTTCAACCACTGAATCTATGGAAATCATTGACACAGAAGGCTGTGGAGGCCAGGTTATTGAGTATATTGAAGTAAGAAATAGATCAGTTCTTGAGTATCAAGGTAATTAAGTGTTACAGGGAGAAAACAGGAGAATGGGTTGAGAAACATATCAGTCATGATTGAATGGCACAACAGACTCTATGGGCTGAATGGCCTAAGTTCTGCTCCTAGGTGTTTTGGTCTCACGGTCTTACGACGACCCTAAGTGATCAATTAACACCTACTTAAAGACCTCAATAATTGGCTCAATGATCTGCTTTTCCAGTGACAAGAAAAGTGGTTGGTTTCCTCTGTAGAAAATCAGAGTAAGCTGCCTACTGGGTGGACTGAGGAGGAAGTGAGGACAGGGATGGGGCACAGACCCTAGCCTTTGAATTCATATCCTTAATCTCCCTCTCCCATCAAGGCCCCAAAAGAAAAATCACTTCTCATTGCCTGCAGAAAATATCTCTAGGACCCAGAGCTTCTGGTAGGACAGGGCCGCTGTTGAAAGGCCTGTGATTCACTAGCGAGCTCATCAGTCAGTTCTGAAGTGGCTGATTACAACTTGTTCTGGAGTTTTCTTGTTGATCAGCATTGGGAGTCAGTTGGCCCCTGAAGAAACTCAGCCTACACTGTGTGTACAAAGTACTAGACCTCAACCAAGGGTGGAGTTTGAAAGAGAAAAAATAAACTCTACTAGTTAATTGTAGATCAACAAAATGCCTTTCTAAATAATTGGTCCAGTCCATGACTCCAGCAGGTAACCTCAAATAATTCTGGACCAACTGCACATTGCGGATCAATATCTTCCAACACTCAGCGACTCATAATCAAGTTACCATCATGAGTTATACAAAGGTAGCCCCCTGAATGCTGAGTTAGCTAGTCTCAGTCAGCACATCAGTGGAAGAATCAGTTTGCTTTGGGCATTCTGGGTTAGGAAAAGACAGGGAAGGAAGGTAAATGGAGTGAATAAAGACAAACATAGAGAACTCAATCAACAAGGGCTCCAGCTCTTCAAGAGTGTTCAATAAACCCTATTGGAAAATACACATAATACAATGGGTACGATCAGTTTTGAAACAAAAGATTCTTTACGTGCCTTCTGCAGTGAACTGTTATCTCTCAAAGTAAAGCAAGCATTCCTCTGCTTCTACTAAAAAGAGCAATCTCACAGTCACGAATGCTACCTCAGCACAGTAAAATGTCAAGCTGCCTTAAAATTCCTGAATGTTTTTTTGCCATCACAAGAAGGTGACTACTTTGATGAGTGGGAAATAATGACTTCATGCTGAAGCACAAACAACACAGATTAGCACCTTACGCCAAACCTTAAAGTGATCCTGTCACTGAGAGTCACTTGAAACAAGAGAACTGACAGTAGCTGAGTTTAGGAACAAACATTAGTGAATTGACATCGAGCCTACTGTTGATTCATTGTGCATTCTCAATTGCTGAAAAGCACTGATGCAATCTGGTAGCAAAGTAACAAACATGAGTTAGTGTTATTGGGCCTTACCGTAGGATCCTTAGAATGAGACATTGGTGTAAAATGATCTACAATCTGTTCAAACTTCTTCATTTGTTAGGACTAAAGGATTGTGACTTATTTATACTTGTACAGGCTTTGAACATTAATTTGGTGTGTCACACTAAAACATTGCCTAAGTGGAAACTGGGACAATGTGTCACACGTTTTGGGGAAATAACTCAAATGTTGTAATTACGAGTCAGCTTGCTGCAGAAAAATAATTGCGTATTCAATCTACTCTTCTCACAATAGGCTGACACGCGAACAAACTTGCATTAATATAGCACCTTCACGTCCCAGCATGCCCCCCAAAGGACTGCACAGTCAATTACCGACTTGTGAAATGCAGTCATTGCTGTCACATAAAGTAAATGTGTCAGGCTATTTTCACAGAGCGAAGCTTCACAAACAGCAGTGGCAAAGGAGAAAGTAAACTGGTTATCATGTTATTAACTGAGGGATAAATGCTGCCCAGGACATGGCGAGAAACCCCTTGGGAGAATTCAAAAACTGCCAGGAAATATTTCACAATTGTCTCAATGTCGGGTGGGGGCGGGGTAGGTGGTGGAGTGGGCGAACATGGGTACTGCAGATGCTGGAGATTAGAGTCAAGATCAGAGTGGTGCTGGAAAAGCACAGCAGGTCAGGCAGCATCCAAAGAGCAGGAAAAACAACGTTTCGGGCAAAAACCCTTTATCAGGGGTGGTACAGTAGACAGGCATCAGTTTATAGTCACATCTGAAAATAATGGAGCATAGGAAATACCATGAAATGGAATGTCAGTCAGTCACCTACTGTTTTCACAGCAGAACGTACGACTGTAGTGTCGAGGAGCCTAAGATTTTACTTGTCTGTGTGATAAGAGGTGTATTTTGTCCTTTCTTTTAACAAGAGAGGACAAGTGTTGTGTTCCAAGCCAATAAGGTAAACACCTTGTGAGGCCTTAGTGCTTTTTTTAAGTTGGCATAACAAAAACAGCATGAATGCATGGAGTCCAGCTCCCACAGAACCAAGGCTTTAGTTTAGCTTTCAATAATTGTTGGAGTTTTTTGAAGGTATTTGTCGAAGTTGCTACATCTTTCTCTCTGTTACAGCTGGAAGCTCGAGTTCTCACTCTGTTGCCAGAATCCCATGTGAGACAATTTGTTTCACTGAATTTGCCTTTGCCAAGGGTATGTTTATGGGATGCTACTTTATCGGTACAATTGCTGTTTAGTACTTAAATTATCTATTATTCTGTTACGTTTTCCAATAGAGTTAAAAATATACTAATTCTTCCTTTATTTGTATTTTAACTGTAAAGTAAGAATCAATTGTGTTTTGCTTAAAGTTGAGTAATGTAACAATTGAATTACATCGGGAACACAGTACTTTACGCTCGCTTTTTGCCTTTAAATACATAAAAAAAAGGGTTTAGGTTATCTCCTTGATATATTTGAAGGGGGTTTGATCTGATCCATAGCTCCTACCATCACAGCCTGCTGCACCTCTCAAAATAGGAGGCCACTGATTAGTTATCTAGCTTTGAGAGAATGCCTATTCCTCCTAATTAGTTAGAGAACCTGACTCCATGACAATTAAGGTGACACCTTTGTTAAAATCCCAATGCCAAACCGACTTCCTCAGGATCAGTTTAGGGCCAAAAAACAGTTTTGTACTCTGTTTTTTCAGAGGAAAAATTCAGCCCATGGTTCTGACATAACCTGTTAAGTTCCAAGAAGGAACAGGAAGCCTAAGTGTTAAACAGCCAAAGGTTTACTAAGGAGATGTATCAAGCTTAGACTAAGCTGTTTCCTCCCCAAAATGGTCAATAACAACATGATTATATCACATGATTGAACCTTAAAAAGAACAGCCCATCATATGTACATAAACGCTCAATATAATTCAATCCAAATATTCCAGATTGAGACAACATAAACCATGTGTTTGGTTGAAACAACCACCCAATAGCTGCAAATTCGATATAAAAACTGATACAGAGAATAATTGGAATGTACAGAAGAATTGGATTGTACTCAAAATATTAGCTGTTCTCCCTGTTCTCTTTCAGATGCCTACAGAATTGCTATTTCCAATATTTGCCAGCATATTCAGATAAATCTTACCATATAAATTAAATATAACATAAATTCTGTAGTCATATTTAATAGATGGCTCCTGGATAGATTAGTACAAAGGAGGAGGGAAAGTCAGTTTACAATTAACAAATAATTACCTATCAGTGGCTCTGAGAGTCATTTTCATGAACTTTCAGCTTTTAGATTTAGCAATAATTTATACACAATTATTTCTTTGTCAAAGAATAAAGCATCTGAGTAAATACATTTACAGTTTCTTGTTGCTGTTTTAAGACAAAGGTATCATCTTGATGAGCATATTGGCAATACAAATGTTAATTTTGTTGTGATACTTGATATACTTATTGTTTTAAGAAGCTTTACTAATCCAAGATATCAAATACTTGCCTGATTTTGGACAAGGATTGGGCAAGAAATTGCTCCAAAATCATTATTTTTGGTGATGCAGCCATTAAATATGCCCAATGTGCGAGCCAATAAGAAAGGACCATTCAACTCCTTCAATGTAGGATTTGCTATTCAATTAGATCAGAGGTCATTGAAACCTAATTTTTCTTTAATTCATTGGATTGGATGTGGGCATCACTGGCTGGGCTAGCATTTATTATCTATCTCTAATTTACTCTTCAACAGAATACCCCATTAATTCAGAGATGTCTTAAGAGTCAACCACATTGCTGTCTGTCCAGAGTAACATGAAAGCCAGGCCAGGTAAGGAGAACAGATATCCTTCCATAAAGGGCATGAGTCAATTAGATGTGTTTTTTATGATAATTGCCAATGTTTACATGGTTACCATGAAGCTAGCTTTTAATTCCCAACTTTTTCATTTGAATTCAAATTTCAGTTTGCTATGGTGGAATTCCAATTCTGTCCCCAGAATCTTCATTATCCAGACGGTCTGGATTACTAGTTCAATATTATCACTTTGCCACCACAACCCCTACAAGATCCATGTCCTTTGATGTCCACAACCAATTAATCTGTTTTGTGAGAGCCCTAAATGAGATCATGTTCCCATGAGATTTCATGTTTAAATAGTGCCCCTGATTTTGCGAATGTTGGTGGAATAATGTTAAACTTCACTCTTCTTGATAGTGCTACTGAAACAATACTAGAATGTCATAGGTACTGCCTTCAGCACTGCAAAGACACAAACTCAGAATGGCTTAATCATATTCCAAAACCCTTCTAAGTTTATCTTCTCTTATGCAGATTTGAATTCCTTTGCTAGTCACTGTCGTCGGCATTTGAAACTTGGAGCGGCTCATTTTCTCCATTGTCAATTTCCCATCAGCAAGGCATTGGGTTAGCGTTACAGTAGAACAAAAGTATCTACATTTATCCAACCCTGCAGAATTCCACAATAGCTTTGTCCAGGCAGAAGCACATCAAGACTAATTTTCTATCCAATTCCCTTGATGCAATTACAGTTACCACAAATCTAAATTTGACCTGTGACCCCCCAATCTATTTACTACTTTTTTGTGGAAATCTGTGCACATTCACTTGCCCCTTCAAGAACAACACATGGACTGTAGGCCAGTTTCAAGTTTCATGGGGTTTCTGGGCACAAGAGATAAGGCTCTGACTCTCCTATCTACATCTGGTGAAGCAGTTGGAATTCGTGTTTCCTTAATGCATCATGGTTTATTGAAGGAGATGCAGGCACAGACCTAACTTTTATGATGTAGTGTGATGATGCAGGATGCTAAATTATTTTGGCACTCCTAGAAGCTGACTAGTCAAGTATGCTTCCATGCCTGAGCGGTTTTAAAATGCCATTAAAATTGGCACAACGGTGTCCAGCGTGTTAAACAATCAATGTTTATTTATGTCTCCCATTGCAAAGACAAAAAAAATGGCAAACTACTAGAGGATGCAGCAATACACTTTGATACACTTGATACTTTTATTCAGCTAGTCAGGTGCAGTTCAGCTGTGACAGGGTTACATCCAAATTGTTTTCAGCTCTTCCTTCTTTATTAACGATTTTCGGTCCAACCAGCCATTGCAGATTGAAAATTAATCGTGATGCTGGTTTGGCAAGTTAAAACTGACATACCACCAGCCCTATTTAGGGAAGGTTAGCATTTCTTTTGAAATCGGTTTCTTCCTTTGAATAGATCTGCCTATTCCTGTTCACTTAAACAAGACTCCTGTATCAATTCTAATCTTGCTGAGGTACCAGACACTTAAGCAAAACGTGTTCAGTTAACACAGCTGAATTGTCCTGATGAAAGCAGCTTCAGGTTCTTTTAAGTTCTCGTTTCCAATCTACCTTGAAGCGATGTGAACCACAAGAGAATATTTTGAATGGAGTCCACATCACATACCAATTTAACCTATTCTATCACTATCTTGTTTCCTATGCTGGGAAAGCAATTCACAACGTATTTAAGCATACAGATGGAAATGCCTCTGAGTTGGCACAGAATAAGCAGAATTGCCACAGAACAAAGGAAGGTGGCTCAGAGGTGAATGTTATGCTCCTGATGGGTTCCTGGCACAGGCCTTTCTTGGGCATGCTTTAAAGGAGACTGTTTCGGACAGGCAGGGAGGGATGTGGGTGGTGCATATCCAATTAGATGATATCAGGGCCTAGCAAGTCTGGAATATTCCTGATGAAGGAGCAGTGCTCTGAAAGCTTGTACTTTCAAATAAACCTGTTGGACTGTAACCTAGTGTTGTATGATTTTAACTTTGTCCAACCCAGTCCAACACCGGCACCTCCACGTTGTAGAAAATTTCAGACAGCAAACCCACCCTCCACCAATGCTGAATTCTGACTGATGGATGAATATGGCCTCTAGGTGCCAAGCCAGGGGGCTATTGATGCTTCCATTATTGCTCCAAACAGATCTTCCAGTGTTGGATGGCCTTTTATTAACCTTCCAGACTCAGCAGCTCATCATCCTTGTACCGTCCTTCATTGGATCAGGATCCTAGTAGAAGGCAGTATTTGGTGCCTTGCTCCAAAATGTCACCCTAGATCCCACTGCTGGCATTTGTGGCTTCCCTGCCTTCATTTTACACTGACAGCAGAGTTGGAATATTTGAGCAAAATGCTCTATAGTGTTTTCATACTTCTGACATGCACAACTAGGTACCTTTTTAACCAATAAAGTAGAATCAACCCCTGCAAAATAGAATGCTTCCGAGTAGGTAGGCTTTCAGTTCAGAGGTTGATTGGTAGTTCAGCATATGCTTTTTTTAACAAGCCATTCAACTTGCCGCTTTCCTTTTTATTTCCAAAGAGTCTTCTCACTGACAAGTTGAGCAAATTATATATGCATTAAATGTTGCTATTGATGCGTAACAATTGTGTCACAAACGGAAAGTTGACAGCTATATCAACAATACTTATTAAATTACATCCCCTTTGTAACCAAGAAGTCTCTTTGACTTTCCACGTGATAACAGACATTTGGGCTCGCACCAGGATTTGCCATTGGTGGAAAGCCTATCCACAGTCCCAAAAATTCCAGACTTATTAAATGACTGAATTGGCTGTACACACCCACATCCATCAAACCCCCTTTACACGAAAGCAGGTCTTCTTCAAAATGTGCCCAAGTTGGTGATGCAATCTACACACGTCATTAACTTCTTGGTTGTGGTTTGGGGCCTTGAAGCCAAGCATTTTAATATTCCACACTTGGTCTTCATGTATGGACAGGAAAATGTCTTTGTACACAATGCAGAGCCCATTTTTTTTCCCAAGTTTTATTTCTAATTGGGCTGGTATTTCCAAATATAACCAACTGCCATATTATAATGTGTAAGAGAATTAGGACTCTGCAGAAATCTTTCAGTGATGAAGCTTCAGATCATTGTATAAACAGCAGTGTGAACTGAGTTCAAATATTCTAGCATGAGACAGGCTTGTGAGCACATTGACACAAACACACAATTGTGTTTACTACATACCTAATGCAACTATTGGCATCCATGGCTGTTAAATAGCTAATCCCGGGTTGAAGTAGTTAAAAATGGCTGTAGGTTCTGAAGTTGGTGGAGAAGCTCAATTTATGTACAGCTCCAAGATATCCCTTGACTCCGGGTTTGTGTCCTTATAAATAAAATGCACTTATCTCAAAATAGTTTCAGGCACACTTCTGGCAGTTACCAGATGAATGAAACTCTTTAAAAAACTGAGATATTAAGCAACAGAAACAGAAATTGCTGGAGAACTGTTCTGAAGGAGGGTCACTGGACCTTTGATTTTTCCTCACAAATGCTGCCAGACCTGAGTTTTAACAGCAAATCCCATTTTTGTTTTTGTTTTCCAGAGTCGGCAGTTCTTTAGAGTTTATCTTTGATGTTAAGCATCCATTTCCCAATAAAAATAAGGTACCATTCATTTGAAGTGACCCACCAACCAATGCTCAATGAGTCTAATCATTTAGTTATTCACTTCAAGTGAAAGATATTCTGTTCAATTATTTCTGGAATTAATTTATTGAAGAAAATAATTTACAGCTATCTGTTTGTAAATGTTGCCAAATGCAAACCATGTGTTATATTCAGGAAATGGATAAATAAAGATTGCTTATATTTTTATATTTATGAACTGCAAATTCTAAATGGTACACACTCAAAGCTTTTTGTTGCAATACTAATATATCATGCTTGTTCAGAGGTCACTAAGAGTACAGAAATAGTCTCCTTCAGGGAGCGAAGAGCAGACAGGCTTGAAATGCTTTTGCATTATTAAAATTCACTGTTCATGACATCACTTTTCTGAATCTAATTATAACACTCCACAACTACACAAGGGCTAAATGTGTCGTTTGGTGCCTGTGTGCTCAGACCATCAAAACTGCTTACACCATTTCTTGAGTATACAGTTCCAGTAACGGAAAAAGTGCTTAAAGCGATCAGCTACAATAGCACTTGCAGGAGCATTCTTTTAATAGCCTATTATAAGCATAATTCAGAGATGCTTGCATTATTACATAGAATCATAGAGATGTACGGGGTTGCACAAGAACGCACCACCGTGTTTCTCGAAAAACGACCTGTATGCAGCACGGAAACCCTTTGGGCTAACTCATCCATGCTGACCCAATATTCTATATATATCTAGTCCCATTTGCCAGCATTGTCTCACATCCCTCTAAACCCTCCTTACTCACATACACGGTCAGATGCCTTTTAAATGTTGTAATTGTCCAGCCTCCAGTACTTCCCCTGGAAGTTAGTTCCATATACACAACACCCTCTGCACGAAGATGCCCTTTAGGTCCCTGTTAAATCTTTCTCCTCTCACCTTAAACCTATGCCCTCTAGCTTTGGACTCCCCACTCTCAGGAAGATACCTTGCCTGTTTACCCTATCCATGCCCCTCATAATTTTATAATCCTCTACAAAGTCAACCCTCAGCCTCTGACTCTCCAGGGAAAATAGCCCTAGCTGATTCAGCCTGTCCCTGTATCTCAAACTCTTCAACCCTGGCAACATTCTTATAAATCTTTTCTGAACCCTTTCAAGTTTCACAACATCCTTCCAAAAGGGGAGAACAATCAAAATGCATTCTTTAAATAATTCACTTGCAAGAACCTTATTTCACAAGAATAACCACTACAATTAAATAGTAATTCACTGACTTTCATAAAGTTTGCAGCTTGATAACTTATGATTGCATTACTAATGGAATAATTATGGCTGAAATTTATCACATCTACCCCTCAATGAAATAATAAGTCCACCTGAGCAGGGCCTGGAAATCATGACTTTATTTTATGGCCATTAAGTCAAGTAGCTAAGGTCATGGTTTCCTCTCCCTTCTGGAACCATTGCTGGGACTATGGTAATCCACCACAAGGAGTCATAGGTGGAGACCACATGTAGAGTCAGGTTGGCTTGCCAGGTCCAGTCAGGTGGGCGAGATCCATGGTAAGGGGATGACAGGGGAGTAAACAAACACCACTAGCAATGATGATGGCAAGCCTCAGAAAATGCAGGGACCTCCCTCCACCTAAAGCAGCAACCAGCTCACTATGGTTCCTCTGGTGACTGTATCATCGCAAGTAAATGCCAGCATAGATATTGCTGATCAACCTCTTGAGACATGTTATAATCTACATCGGAAGCAGGTAGGACTTAAATCCAGACCTCCTGGCCTCCAGGGAAGGAAATTACCACAACAGCCACGAAGGTATTAGTGAACCAAATGGATCATTTAACAACAAAGGTTGTATGGTCACCATTAGATTATATTTTCAGTCCATTCAAACTTCCCCATCTGCCATGTTGGGATTCAAACCCATGTCCTCAGAACATTTGCCTGGGGTGCGGGAATACTAGCCCAGTGAAATTAGATTAGATTAGACTTACAGTGTGGAAACAGGCCCTTCGGCCCAACAAGTCCACACCGACCCGCCGAAGCGCAACCCACCCATACCCCTACATTTACCCCTTACCTAACACTACGGGCAATTTAGCTTGGCCAATTCACCACCCGCACATCTTTGGACTGTGGGAGGAAACCGGAGCACCCGGAGGAAACCCACGCAGACACAGGGAGAACGTGCAAACTCCACACAGTCAGTCGCCTGAGTCGGGAATTGAACCCGGGTCTACAGGCGCTGTGAGGCAGCAGTGCTAACCACTGTGCCACCGTGCCGCCCACAAACACTAGCACTACATCACCACCTCAGAACAGCACCCCTCAATTGTACAGATGTTTTCCAATCAAACTGTTAAGAGATGTTATTATACATGCCTCTTGACCAGGTGGGACATGAACCCAAGATTCTTGTTTTAGAGATAGGGACATTACCAATGCAGGAGAAGACTCTTAAATGGCCAGTAATTTGTCACTTAAAAGCCTCAATTGAACCAAAGGTAGGTGGGGAGAGGATGGGATTGTTTTCCAAAACTTTACAGCTATTGGAAGAAGGGAGGGAGGCAACAGGCACAGCACTGTCATTATAGAAACTACATTTATATGGCCAGCTTGCCAGCCACTTCTGGGGTGGTGTAAAATTCCAGTCTATACATTGGTTATTAATCACTATTATAACATATAATTAATCATAGTGCTATAAATGTGCAGTTCTTTACAATGCCAATGATTTTCACAGAATAGGAAAGTGCAGATTCCAGTTAAATGCAGGGGATATGTTTAGTTTCTCTGTCTGCTTATATGAATGGAGATGCCATATCTCATAAAAAACTTATTTTCCCACACTACCTTCCAAAGTTGTAAAGTAAGACTGTCATATGTGACTTTTACAGAGATTTCTAATTGATTTTCATCGACAACGGCTAAGCAGAGAACCACTGTCAGCAATTCCAGAATTCCCACATTTAATGTTAAAAAAGATACTGTCAGTTTCGCAGAATATTGGTAAGAAATGCAGATGGCTGTACAGAGTCGAGTCACTGAATCTGGGTTATTATAACTTCATGGGGTTGCATGATCATTTTATATGTGCAATACTCCCAAAGGCCTGTTTTGTATGTTTTACTGACAATGTCACTCACAAATAAATGCAGGAATCAGCTTGAAATAGCCAAAAGTACAAATTTTCCTGTCAATGTACAGTGCTGATTACATTTTAAATTACCTTTATCTTTATTTACCTGTCCTGACTGGTGAATTGTCAGGATAAAGCAAAACCACACTTCCTTCGTTGTTTTGAACTGAAGGCCTGAATACACTGAATGGCCCATCCTCAACAGCCCTCCACAGTAAAATATTCAATCGATTCACTAGCCTGGGAGACAAGAAATTCCTCTTTATCTGTCGTACATGGGTGACTGGTCCAAGACTCTCAAGGGGAACCTATCTCCATCTGCTCGATAAGTACCCGAAGACTTATAGTTCAACAAGGTTACCTCTCATTTTTCTTAACTCCAATGAGTATAGACCCAACCTATTCAACCTCTCATCATAAAAAAGTTCTATGCCCAGGATCAACATAGTGAACAGTCTCTGGACTGCCTCCAATGCCAGTACATCTTTCCTCAATAAAGGGACCAAAACACAGCAATCTAAGATTATCATATTCTAAGTGTTGTCTAAATAGTACCATGTATTTTTCTAATAAGACTTCCCTGTTATCGCACCTTATTCCTTATGAACTAAAGGCCAACAACCAGAAAAAAGATGGTGGCTCAGTGATTAGCACTGCTGCCTCACAGCAGCTCTAGGAACCCAGGTTAGATTCCTGCTTCGGATGATTGTCTGCGTGGATTTGCACATTCTCCCCACGACTGCGTGGGTTCCCTCCGGGTGCTCCTGTTTCCTCCCATAATCCAAAGATGTGCAGGTTAGGTGAATTGACCAAGCTAAATTGTCCATAGTGTTAGGTGCATTAGTCCAGGGTAAATATAGGGTAGGGGAATGGGTCTGGGTGGGTTACTCTTCACAGGATTGGTGTGGACTTGTTGGGCCCAAGATCCTGTACTTACTATAGGGAATCTAATCTAACCTACACCTCTTGAACACAATGGACAATTTAGCACGGCCAATCCACCTAACCTGCACATCTTTAGACTGTGGAAGGAAACCACAGCACCTGGAGAAAGCCCACGCAGATATGGGGAGAGAGTGCAAACACCACATAGACAGTCACCCAAAAGTGGAATCGAACCCAGGTCCCTGGCACTGTGAGACAGTAGTGCGCACCACTGAGCCACCTTGGCACCCTACATCCTACTTGATTGTTCACTTTGTCTCATAGTAAGAAAAATTGGCTTATGGCTGGGTAGAGAGGTCTGAAATCAACAGACATCTCCACTGTGATTAGTGATATGTTAGCATCTAGTATTATAACAAATGGTCACATTCAACCCAGCAAATGTGGTGAAACGTTGAAATTGACTTGTCCATTTTTTGGCTTAATAATTCTGTAAGTATAGTATAAGACCATTTTGCTTCACAAATCACAATGCTAGTCAAAAACAACTTTTTTCTGGTTAAGTTGCAGGCTCTGCATTTATTTTAGCATCCCTTGTCATTTCTGAGTAACATGGGATTCTAGCAAGCTGATGTTGTGACAACTATCAAAAATGACATAGATTATACATAAAATAATAGGCTGTACTTTTAGAGGTCAGAATGTGGGTCGTCACATGTGACTGTAAATAGCAGGACAATTTATAAGAGCAGAACAAGTCCGGTTTACATCTTCATAAGATGCAATGATTATGTTACAGTATGCTTTTAAGCATACTGACTCCTGCTCTGTGCTTACGTCAACACAATGATAACATACACCCCATCAAATGTTAGATGCCCTTTTCCATGATTTAATTGACATATCTGTTTAAATCCATTCCTCATTACTAAAACTCCATTTAGAATGCTAATGACTTTAGATACATAAGTACACAGGGCACTGCAAAACATTTTTAGATCTAACATTAAGACAAAAAATTTTGGAAAGACACATAATATGTTAGACAGAATCTGCTAACTGTGACAATGCTGTCTCTTTAACAAGTTTATTTTGTCCTTGGCTTTTTTTCAAGAGAGGTCCTAAAGGCGATCGTGCTGAGTTGTCTGTTTAACAATGGCAAGGGAATGGCCAGTTTCCCCTGTTCAGGTTTTTTCTAGTTTGGTTTCGTTTTAGCAGGTAGTCAGAAGCTGCAGTGAAAATAATGTTCCGTGCTTCAGCAGATGATCCTTGTCTGAATTTTCTCTCAGAAATCTCTTCTGCCTGCAAGAAGCTGTGTTTTAATTTACCTTTGACCAAGGGGTGTGTTTAATGGAATGTTACAGGAATTGGAACAGCTCCTTGATTAAGTTGTGGTATCAAGTCAGTTCAGTTTTCCAATAGTTAAGTTATTTTAAATTCTTTTTTTTTCACTCGTGTTTCAACTGTAGTGTTTAAATAAATTCTATTTTGTTTAAAGTCACATGGCTTGACCAACTGCATCACACTTAGAATACCCACCTCACATCTGCCTTTAAAATAAGAAAAAGTTGGGTCGAGGCTACCTTCTTGGAATATTTTGATGGGGTCTGGCCTGGTCCATAACATCACTTAATTGTTAACTGTCAAGGCTTTTTCAGGTTTTGGTTTTAAACTCTCAATTTCATTGATGCCAATACTTTCGGGAATAAGGATTGCTAATTCATCAAACAATGTTAAGTATTATTGAGAGACTAGTATCACTGCTTCATATTTGATTTACATCCAGGATCTAAGTAAGACTGGTTAATTGCAAAAAACTGGGTGGCAAAAGTAGTCAAGACTGTAATCCAGGACTGGCATCATTGTTGAGTAAAGGGTTCAGACAGAAAGAGAAATGTTTGAAAATGAGGTCAAAAGGCAATCTGCAATCTATAAAAGTCTCATCACTACAAGAACAGGAGCTGTATGCATGTGAATTACTTATGAAAGCACAATTTACAATCACAACATTTTGTTTTTCCTTTAGAAGAAATTCATTTTATTTATGTTGATATATACATTATTTTATTGTTGCAACTCTTAATAAAATTGCTTAATATTAATCAAAACAAAACATTGTAAGTATGGATATAAAAACAAATTCCTAGAAATACCCAGCAGTTTATCACAACACTTGCAGAGACAGCAACTGTGCGGTAAGAAAAGAGATTATGGTTTGAAGTTGCACAATTCAGTGCTGAGTCTATAATTGAAATTTTCTCAAGGTCATCAATATCAGGACCCATTTTGATTTCTTTCTTTGCACTGTTTTTTACTGTCAGCCAGCAATATATAAGTCAGGGGTGTGGTGCTGGAAAAGCACTGCGGGTCAGGCAGCATCTGAGAAGCAAGAGAATCGATGTTTCAGGCATAAGCCCTTTATTAGGAAGGGCTAATGCCCGAAACATC
The DNA here is from genome assembly GCF_020745735.1 of Hemiscyllium ocellatum. Taxonomy (NCBI): domain Eukaryota; kingdom Metazoa; phylum Chordata; class Chondrichthyes; order Orectolobiformes; family Hemiscylliidae; genus Hemiscyllium; species Hemiscyllium ocellatum. Next base: position 63,776,541 of record NC_083413.1, on the reverse strand, counting down.
AATTCTCCTGCACCTCGGATGCTGCCTGACCTGCTGTGCTTTTCCAGCACCACACTCTTGAATCTGATCTTCAGCATCTACAGTTCTCACTTTCTCGGAGCAATATATGTGTACCTGGCTGATGCTTTTTTTTTGCTTCTTTTCTTGCTCCATCACTATTCCCATTGACCCTGCGGGACTAACCCTGCCACACTATCACCAGCCTCACTTTTGTCCTTTACCCAAAGGTCACACCTTTCTAACTTCTCTCCACTTCCGATGAAAGATCACAGATGTGAAATGTTAAATCTCTACAGATGCCTCTGCAGCCTGCTGAGTGTAGTATTTCTCGCATTTTCTGTTTCTATTCTTGTTGTGATGTCACATCACTCACAATTAGGGCAACCAGAGTTAGAGCTCCCTGAATGATGGAAGAGATAGGTAACTGAAGCTGGAAAATGGTATATGACAGGTATCAAGTTGATAAGACTACTTAGAACTAATTGACTTAAGAATATCACACGAGAAGTAAAAAAAAAGAGATGAGACAAAAATGGAGCATAAGAGACTGGCAGTTAACATAAAAGAGAATTTTAAAAACTTCTATTTTCACATAAATAGCAAAGTGATTGCAAGATAAAGGTCAGGCTAATTAGGGATCTGAGTAAGGACCTATAAATGGAGGCAGAGGGCATGGCTGGGATACTGGGATACTTTGCAACCATCTTTACAAATGAAGAATATATTGCCCTATTTGTTAAATGTCACAGTTTACAATAATTGCTGAATGAAAAGTAAATTGGTTTTCTTCCAGCATAAAGTTGTTTTTAGGGCAGAGAGAATAGAGTTCTTGATGGAACTTTGACCACTCCCACTATCTTGTTCACAGCCTCATGACGTTCAGCTGTTGGGCAGCCAAGTCCACAGACCAGTCAACTACTTGTTGCTGGATGGTTTCCATTTGGACACACCCACAGCTCTAGCTCATCTGTACTGTCTCCCACATTTGCTTGAATTGGCAGCCATTTAAAAGTTCTTACAGTGAATATCAAGTTAATTGATTTCAAAAGTATGCAGGTATCCTTCAACAACTTCTTTAGCCTGTTTAAAAAAATTAACTATGAACAAGTATAGAAAAGTCAAAAGACACAATGATTAGATTAGATTATTTACAGTGTGGAAGCAGGCCCTTCGGCCCAACAAGTCCACACCGACCCGCCGAAGCACAACCCACCCATACCCCTACATATACCCCTTACCTAACACTACGGGCAATTTAGCATGGCCAATTCACCTGACCCGCACATCTTTGGACTGTGGGAGGAAACCGGAGCACCCGGAGGAAACCCACGCAGACACGGGGAGAACGTGCAAACTCCACACAGTCAGTCGCCTGAGGCGGGAATTGAACCCAGGTCCCTGGCGCTGTGAGGCAGCAGTGCTAACCACTGTGCCACCGTGCCGCCCTTATATCTCCCCTATTAAGAGAATAAATACCATTTCAAATATACATTTGCTATTTGCATATCACATCTTTTGGAAGGAAACCACAGGAGTTACATCCACTTGTTACCCCCACCTTCCCATGGCCACCATGCAAATTTTATGCAATGTTATTTCCTCAACCCTTAAACTTTCTAGCTGGGGTCAATGTAACTGTCGATGCATTCTCCCTCTGAGCAATGCGAATAACGTTTCATTTAAATGGTTGAAACAGAAGACTCCATTTACATGGCCTTGTACTCGGAGTTTTAAACTTTTCAATGCAATCCAATCAATTGTGTGTAAATTAGCATTGCCTTGTTAGTGTGTCAGAGAAGGCTCTAGAACATGATGGCACTGTTGCCTCACTGTGCCAGGGATCCAAGTTTGTTTCCAGCCTCAGGTGACTGTCTGTGTGAAATTCACACATTCTCCCTGTGTCTGCATGGGTTTCCTCCAATGCTCCAGTTTCTTCCCACAATCCAAAGATGTGCAGGTTAGGTGAATTGGCCATGCTAAATTTCCCATAGTGTTCATGGATGTGTAGGTTAGAATCATTAATTAGGGGTAAATATAGAATAATGGGGAATGGGTTTGGGTGGTATACTCTTCGGAGGTTCAGTGTGGACCTGCTTGTTGTTTCCACTCTGTAGGACTTTTATGAACACTGAATTCCAAATTTAAACCTCAAGGTCCACTTTTTGCAATAGACTGCTTCTCCTGATATGAATTTAATTTCTTGCATTAGTACCCTATTGGTTTCTCTATTCCTAATTCTTCATCCTGTACTAAAGTAGCCTCTATCCCCAAGGCATTTGCATAAATCACCACTTTAAAAGATATGGAAAAATCAGGGATATCTCACATTGATTCATTTAAAAACTGAAAGAACTGCAGATGCCGTAAATCAGAAACAAAAACAGAAATTATTGGAAAAGCTTAGCAGGTCTGGCAATATCTGTAAAGAGAAATCAGAGGTAATGTTTTGGGTCAAGTGGTCCATCATAAGAACAGACAGGCGCAAGGTTAAAAGGGACCTAAGGGCAACGTTTGCACACAGGTGGTGGCGTATGTATGGAATGAGTTGTCAGAGGAAGTAGGGGGGGCTAGTACAATTACAACATTTAAAAGGCATCTGTGTGGATACATGAATTGGAAGGGTATGGGGGAAATGGGCCAAGTTCTGGCAAATGGGACTAGATTAATTTAGGATACCCAGTCAGCAGGATTGAGTTAGACTGAAGGGTCTATTATGGTGCTGTATGACTCTATGTCTAGCTAATATGATACATCTAGGCATGCCTCTATAGATTACCCCATAATTTCTCAGTGGAGAGATCATCTTTTTTCCAAATAGGACACCATGTACGACTGTTGCAATATATCTGTGTTAATTCATCTAATTATGGGAGGTTTGCATTGAGAATTGACTAGCTCCCCTTTTTTTCCATTCTTATTATGTCATCTTCCACTACTCTAACCACCTGACACACTAGTTCTTTTTCTAGGGTGGGGGAGTACAAAGCTAGGGGGCACTTTTTCAAGATGAGAGAAGGACATTTTGAAAAGGGCATGAGGCACAACTTCTTTAGACAGTGGTTAGTGTGTGGAATGGACTGCCAGAGGAAGTGGTGAACGAGGTACAATTACAACATTTAAAAGACGTTTGGATAAGTGTGTGAATAGGAAAGGTTTTGGGGCAATATGGACCAAACACAGGCAAGTGGGACTAGTTTAGTTGGATACATGGTCAGCGTGGACTAGTTGGACTGAAAGGTCTGCTTCCATGCTGTATGACTCCATGGCTCAACTGAATAGTTCTTCAAAAACTGGTACATGTTTGATTAGATTAGATTTCCTACAGTGTGGAAACAGGCCCTTCAGCCCAACAAGTCCACACCGACCCTCCGAAGAGTAACCCACCCAGAACCTTTCCCCTCTGACTAATGCATCCAACATTATGGGTAATTTAGCATGGCCAATTCACCTGACCTGCAGATCTTTGGACTGTGGGAGGAAATCGGAGCACCCGGAGGAAACCCGCGCAGACACGGGGAGAACGTGCAAAATCCATACAGACAGGCACCCGAGGCTGGAATCGAACCAGGGAACCACTGAGCCACCGTACCAGCCCCGAACCATTACATGGTGACATTTTCCTAGTGCCTGACATGAATGACAATTCTGCAGAATTGCATTATGCCTTTATGAAGTTTTAGCCATTTAAACTGCCTGTTTATTCTGTTTTCCTATAAGCTCTGCCAAAGGAAGTTCATGAGCTACTCACAGTATCTCTTTACAATTCTGAGTGGTACCATATTTAATGAATACCTGCCCTTTATCTGCAGGTTTGTCAGGTTGTCCCCACTTGCTGATCAAAAATCCATTTTTAATAGTAACACCAATCTGGAACCCCTTCAGACTCAGTTCCAGTGTAAGCTGTCTGTACTAACTTACTTAAATCTGGATCTGCTTCTCAACCTTAATTAACAAAACCATGCCATTTTCTAGAAGTATATGAAATGCTTCAATTTTCAGGCCCAGGCTGACAAAGTATAAACTGTGTTTCTGTACTTAACAAGAATGACTAATTATTATAACTAAATAGACTCCAGCTACAGAGAGTTATGAACTATTGGCACAGTGAGTGTTAGGATCCTGATGCCCCTGTGGATTCAACAGTGTCTTCCTAAAGGGAAACAAAGAGGCATGTAACCAGAAAAGAGCTGCAGGATCATAGGAGGGAGAAATGTAACTAATGGGTTTGCTCTTACTGAAAGCCAACACTAACATCACAGGTTGAATCAGTAAATCGTTTGGCGGTTTGCAATCAGCAGAATCTAACTGTAATGGGTCAACCTGCACTTGCAAAATACAGAACATAACGTCCATCTTCAGATGTATTTCCATATTTTGACAACACTTCCTGAACAAGTGAGTGCTCCAAAAATGACACCAGCAACCAATTAAGCATCCCAGTTAGGTTCTCAACGTGTCCCACTTCTGCTTGCGAGGAATTACATATATTCATACACAGGGATCTATCCTGCGCAGGAAAAGGCAACATGAAGAGTCAAATAGACTTGAAACATTAGCCTGCTCTCTCTCCATGAATGCTGTCTGACTCACTGTGATCTCCAGCATTTGTTGTTTTCATATCGAGGCACTGCTCCTTTTTGAAGCATGGGGGTCAATAGCTTCCTGGTAAATTCACCTTGACAATACACCAACCAATCAGGATTTGGAGGTGCCGGTGTTGGATTGGGGGTGAACAAAGTTATAAATCACAGAACATCGGGTTATAGTCCTGGTTTATTTGGAAGCACTAGCTTTCAGAACACGGCTCCTTCATCCACCTGGTGAAGGAGCAGTGCTCTGAAAGCTAGTGCTTTAGTAGGGATGCGGATGGGGCAAAGGTAGAGCACAGGAGAGCACACAGACAAGCACAAGAGAAAGGGTTAAAGATAGATGAATAGCAGTACTAATCTGTAAATTTGATAGTGTCTATTCTTAGATAATATTCATTTGAGAAAGCCAGAAATTGAAAATTCTGTTATTTCAGTGTTCATGAAGGCATTTGTAAATAAATTAGGAAACATTTAGGCTAGAGAATTTATCAGATACTGCAATTTACATTTTTTTAACCTCAATTGTGATGCTCACAAAAAGTGCTTTAGCAATTCACTACTTCATTTTAGGAACACAACATGAATTAGTTCTCTCATTTTATGGCATTGTACTATAGTTTCTAATGGATTTCACTTAAAATAATTAAGCTCAATTATCTGCTTCCACCTTTCAGTAAACAACTGCAATCAATAATTTCTTTTATTTTCAGGCAAATGATTTAGGTTACCTATTCTGACAAAGGAATAATCTTCAGTTTCTTCTTAGTAAATATGTATTGTTTATGAAAAAGAAAACAATACCATGTGTACCAAATGTAAATGAGGATCTGAAAAAACAACAATTACAGCATCTTTAAAGGCACTGCCAATCATCAAAGCAATTTGATCACTTTAACTAGGAATTAGGTGAACTATTTAAAATCTGTTTTTGAGAATGCATTTCAAATACAAACTTGCTGCTGTCAGATTTTAAAGAAGAAAGATTCCTGCCATTCCATCAGTGCTTAAATCTGTCAGCTCTTTAACACCTTATGAAAGGAGTATAAATATGACTAAACTTAGAGATTTGTCAGTACAACTATCTGAATAAATATGTCTATCCATTTACTTTATTGTTAAAAGAGGTGGGGGAACAATTTCAAACTGCTGATGGTTTGGTTTGGATAGGAAGCAGGGTAAATGAAGACCACAATGTGTTTTCTGGGTTTCCTCACCTTTTGCTAAACTTTATGGTGGTTTATATCAATTTTCCATGGTACTTGTGGGCATGTGTCACATAAAGAGAGGCAGGGTGGTAGTGAAGGTTTTTATAGATCACAAGTTGCTATTCTAACATAACTTTTACAAGCATGTTGTAATTTGAAACTGTAGGTGGTTTTTCCATCATGGAGCTGACCGGGAATCTCTCCCTTTTCCTGCCTGCTACTGGTATATGTTGTGCGGATCTACAAGTGGCATTATGCAGACAACTCACTTGGATATCAGATTCTGGGGTAGAACTCATATCCAGAGCTTCTGCTCAGAGGCATCTGCTACCCACACCACAAAAGTACTCAAGACAAGATAGACAAAAGCAATTTTTCAAAGTGAACTCGCACCAACTCTGAGATGGACTTCAATGAGATAACAAGTACAATAAAGATATGAGAGTGATTATAACTTAAATTTATGAAAGTAAAGGCATGAACAGACAATATTTTATCTGTTGCACTGTTCTGATTGGACAGTGGGTTGACTGAATTGTATGGGACTGATACATAGGGAGGACTGCAGCATGCGAGGTTTGAGTGACTGACAACAGTTCCTGGTGGCAGTTGTGGTAGAGATTTGAAGAGATAAAGATCAAATGAAGGTAAGAAGAAACCAACAAAATACTTTGGTAATGTAATGCTGTGGAGAGGCCACGACAAAAGTGGGAAAGGATAGGATGGAATGGGCCCAGCATGGAAAGGATGGAATGTCAAGGGATGGGAATTTAAGGATTTACTATTGCAATCCGGCCACTAACTGCAAATGGTTTGTGAATCTCGGTTTGTATACCAGTAAAGTGGGAGTCATTAGAAGGTTGATGCCTCATCAAAAAGTATCCAGGGTACAATTTTCATGTTTCTTCCCAAAGTTACTCTTGAATCTTTCCATCTGAAGTTACTACCCCTCAGTGAATTGTGTTTATCAGCACCAATGATCCCTGATATCTCATTTAGTGCAAGTATTACAATTAACATCAACGATCCTCCAACAGTTATGTTAAAAGACCATACACTCCTAATTATCATCATGCAAATTCAACAGGAATTACTGCATGCATACTGAAGCTACATCATGTGTGACGCCCTGGAGTTAACATCAGCAGGCAAGTATGAATGAATTTTGGGGTGAAAATCTGTCTAAGCATTGTTGCACACAGGAATGGAGAATGACGATCTCTGCAAAGGGTAAGTAAAAGGCAGAATGGATTTAACATTTTATAAACTGGTTTTTCAGGAGAAAAAAATGCTCAAGGCCTGTGTAAAATCTAAATTGAATTTTACTGTCCTTTGCCAAATACCTGCAATGAAACAATAATTATTCAAATCTCAGAGTCATTCTACTGAGTAGCTTTACATTAATTTTTATTTAGTCAAATGAATAATAGATGTCCCCAGCCGGTTAACAATGGCAACTGCTAACCAAGAATGAGAACTGGGAGAAGAAAAAGCATTCTTTCAACAGAGCATTATGAAATTATACCAGGAACCACACGTGCCCTATACTACATAACCATTATTTTTAATTAAATTGGTACATTCATATTCTATATTAATTTAGGATGCATTTTTTTAAATCAAAAAATATCCAATTTATTTCAAAATTACACTACTAATTGGGACTGCTAGGAGGTGCAGTCTGAAAGGAGTCTGAAAATATTTATAATCAAGCCTATTTTGTTATTTACAGCAAAATTTGATTTTAAAAATACACAAAAGAGTTTTGCCTTCTGAATTGTTCAGCAATTCAATGCATAAAGCAAACAATATTAATGCTTTCTTTAACAGCAGCACAAACAAGCAGCCATAGTCAGAATATTTGTATCAATTTGACTTGGGGATGGTAACAAATATAAAGAAATGATGCAATCACATATCTTCACAAAGATAAAGTCTAATTTCTACAAGATTGGGAATTCATTTAAAAGTAACTTGCTTTCAGATTGGGAAACAACTTTTTTTTTAATCTAGTGCCTTCAATGAAACAAAACACACTTAGGTTTTCACAGAAGAAATATAAAGCAAAGCGAGATATCAAGCCATATAAGGAGCTGTTAGGTCAGATGACCAATATCTTGATCAAACAGGTGGTTTATGTACATATTTAAGGGGGAAAATAACAGAGGTAGTCATCGGGAGGGAATTCCTCACACAATTGCCTGCTTCTGTTGTCATCTGAAAAAACACTTCTTTTATAAGACCTTAGACATGGGAGCAGAGGTTGGCTATTTGGCCTATTGTGTCTTCTCTGCCTTTTAATGAGATAATGGCTGATCTGATAATCTGCACCATTTTTCTCATTTTCTCCACATAATCCTCAATTTCCTTGATGATTTAAAAATCTCTCAGCTTTGAACATTAATAACCGACTTTCGACAGTTCTCCACAGTGAAGAATTCCACAGACTTAGAAGCCTCTTGGAAAATAAATTCTTCCTCATCTCTGCCTTCAGTCTTATTCCCTCTGGTTTATGCCCTCTGGTCCTAGTCTGTTCACACAAGGTGAATCAACTTTTCTACGCCTACATGGATCAATGCGGATTACAAGTATCCAAACTGTACCAATGGGCCTTTAATCACAGCAAAAAATTAAAGATCAAGTAACTTGGTCCTTTTTTCGTTTGCATTTCTGATTTAGTGGTGTTTTATTTTGATTTTTTGGGGATATGGAAATGGACATTTTATTGCATTAATAGTGAATAGACCTTAAATTGGAACAAGACAGTTCATTAGAATCAGTGAATAGATATACAAATAGATTAAATGTTTCTTGTGGTCCCACAATCTGACAATATACACCAAAGCTGCTCACAAGAGCAATATTTTCAATACACAATACATGTTAGATAAATTTCATTATTTTTATCTCATATTAATAAAGAGGGCAACTGGTAACTTATAATGAACCAATTATACAGTATATTTCACAGGAAGTCCTATAAGTTTCATATCCTGATATACAGTTCAGTAAATTAGACCAAGAGTTGGTAAGCAGCTTTAAGTTATCCCTGTCATCAGCAGATGCTAAGAGATGTAGCAAAAGGAAGAGGAATTTGCAACAAAATGTCAGCACTGCATTTTGTAGCCTCACAGCAGGCAGCTCTGAGTAAAACAGCAGATGACTGTTCGACATAGCATAACCCAAAGTAACAGACGACTATGCCCTTGTGCTATTTGTGGCTGGAGAAAAGACTATGGAGACAGTGGATTGCAAATATTCCATGCTGAGTGGGATTGCTTTGAAAACATATGCACAATGTGTATTAAAATCCTCCACAGCATTCCCCCCATCAACGTCAATGTCACATTCTGTGTGAAAACTAATAGCTACCTCTTGCCAGTGTCAACTCTCCGTTGAAGATCAGGCAGGTTGCTTGGCTGTTTTGACCTGACCATGGAGCTTAGCTATAGCAGAACAAGTCTAGAGAAGCAAAATTGACTTTTACTTTCCATCTGAAACAACACCAGTCCAATCTTTTTACTCAAATGAAGTAACAGACGAATGAGGAGCAGGAGTAGACCATTAGGTTTCTCAAGCCTGTTCACCATTCAATGAGATCATGCTTGATCTGATTGAGGTTTTTATTTCCTGTCAACCTCTGTACTCAGAAGGAATGTACGAATTAGGAATAGAACTCCTGACTGCATGTAAGCCATTAAAAAAATTCAGCCAGCTCTCAGGCTTCAAGCGCAAATCACTTGAATATGGAAAGTTTAGGAAATTAATCACAGATCAACAAGTTCACAATTCCTCTGACTGAACAAAACATTATTCATGTGCTTGGATATATTTGTCACATTCAAACTCCCAATCCTCCTCACCCACCTTTCCATCATAACTGCCATCTTGGACAGATGAAACAGCTTTGCTTCTTACTTCTGACTGCATTAAATACCAGAGAGATAAATGTGCTTTGTTACCTTTGCAGTGTGTTTGCAACTAGAAAACCACGTTACCAGGATTTACTTCAATAAAGCTTCAATTCCCAGAAAGAATAGCCTGAGCCTCCAATAGTGTTTTGGGCAGCTGATCCAGCCACATCATTCCCTGGAGCAAGGCATGCCCCAAAGCATGATGGCCTGATAATGGAGGACCCTCTGGTGTCTTCATAAATGATTTTCAATTTATGGTAGCATTAAGTTTAAATGCTACATACTTTGCATAACGAGTTTGATCTTGCTGTCTTTTCACATGATTCTCACAGACCTCTTGACTTAACCTACATCATTCAGGGACCTGTTGTATACGATGGGTGGAATCTTACAGGCCCCTGAATGACATGGGTAAGGTCAAGAAATCTGGGACAATCATGTGAGAAGTCAAGCAAGACAAAACTTGATGTTGGGAGCAACTAAATTAGTTCTTCTGACAGAGCTCTTCATACTGAAGCAGATTCTCATTAAAAAGAGCACCACAATGTCTATTCACGGACAATATTATCACTTGTTATCACCCTCATTAAAACCAGCTTCATATTGAACTATGGGATTGTTACAAACAAGAAAGCCATAGTGTGCCCGGAATCACATGTTGGTAGACCAGGTAAGGATGGCAGCATCCTTCCCAAGATCATTAGTGAGTCAGATGGGTTTCTCCGACAATCAGCAATGGTCATCATTAGACCCTAAATTCCAGATTTTTATCGATTTCAAATTCCTCCTTCTGTCATGGCGGGATTTGAACCTGGATCCCCAGAACATTTCCAGAGTCTTTGAATTAACAGTCTCACAATATAACACTAGGCCATCACCTCCCTGTAACTGTCCAGGAAAAGCAAAGTAGAAGGGGACATGGAAGCTCTGATGCAGAATCAAATGACCAGGCAAGACCAGTACTCACAAAGCTAAACATGACTTGTTACTATAAAATGTCTGGGACAGAGCCTGGGCTGGGCTGAAACAGTGTCTGGTTGACAGGCTGACATGTCAGCTCCTTGAGAACATGAGCGAAGGTCCTTAAACGAGCGATGGTATCAGTCATGCACCTGCAGAGTGCAGGTTCACCCAATTTACAATCATATCATTGTGCAAATGAAAAGCAAGCAGTGGCCTAGTACATGGGCCACAAGCCATTTCTACCAGGTACTGGTGGTTGTGGATGCCATCTCTATATTGCAGAAGATAGGAGAAGGTGAGAACTGCAGATGCTGGAGATCAGAGCTGAAAAATGTATTGCTGGAAAAGCGCAGCAGGTCAGGCAGCATCCAAGGAGCAGGAGAATCAATGTTTCGGGCATAAGCTCTTATTCAGGAATGCAGAAGATAGCACAGCTGAGGTTTAAAGGAGGTAGCTGTGGCCATGATGAACACAGACATTCTGGGGTGCAGTGTGAATGGAACCAAATCCCTCTCCATCTGAACTCTCAAGTGCTAGGCAAGACTCACATATATACAATTATGTGTTTCATATGAGATGTGAAGCAAGAAGAAAGAGGGTTCAGTATGCATAGGGCACTTGCATTATATTTCTATGTATTTGCCAAATAACCTGTGGAAAAACAAGGCTACAAGTGCCTATCACAAAGTGACATGACAATTTGATACATGGGCCTCCTTCTTGCAAGTGTGTGTGTGTGTGTGTGTGTGTGTGTGTGTGTGTGTGTGTTGTCATCAGCAGGATATACAAGCATTGATTGTTCTCATAGCTAAGAACCTGTTGTGTTCCTGATGTTCCCACAGGTTCACTACTGATGGATCCAGCTACCAGATGTGTGATAATCACAGTGCCTGCCTTGGGGAAAAAGGTGCAGGGAGATGGAGGAAAGCAAAGGAGTAACAATAATCCAGCGCGGAAGCCAAAGAACCTCAATCACATCCATTAAGAGAGTAGCCAATGCCCTTTGTGCATGATCACTCCAGTTCAGTTTTCTTTTCCCAAGATGTGACCAGTGTGCTGCCCAGATTCCACCAACTTGCACATCACCATCAACTGTGCATATGTCATATCTAGAGCACCACGTTACACTGTAGCTGGGTTCCTCAATACTAGAGAGTTCCATTCCATCAAAATGTAAGCAACCTATGGTCACCGGTTCCACTTTACAGAGGTTTCCACCCAATACTCTGTGAACTACCACAACTCCTATGTCCTGGAGAACTCTCATGATCCTGGTATGTCTGAGTATTCCGAGGCCTTATGTGGTGGTTACTGGGGGACTCTGCAAACATAGTTGATGACTCTGTTACATAAACCACTCACTGAGGCACAACAAAGGTGCAACACAGCCCATTCTTCAACCACGGTAATAGTGGAGCAGGCAATTGCTGAAGATGAGGATCTGCTGCATAGATCAGCCTGGGGAACCTAGCAATCCAGACAGTGTGCGCTGCAAATCTGAGTATAATGTGTTCTGCACCACTGGAGCAGACAGCAAGTGGATGTGATAGATGCTGTTAGGAATTGGGAGAGTGGGAGCTGTCTTCAGGGGAGCGGAATATTGAGCAGAGGAAAACTGACCTTGTACATGACACAGTGGAGCTGCATTGGGTGCAAGAAGCTAGACAGAATTTAATTGACACCCAGTTCCAACAGATAAGAGTTTGGTTCACTCTGAAATATTTGTTGCTTAACATTCAAGCAATTCACATGTATTCCAGGAAGAAAATGCAGTTTCTTCATCTTCCATTGACTTTTGTGAAAAAGAGCTAAACCTTCAAATAATTCAGAAGATTAGCTGTATGTGATGGTCCCTCACTGAACAATGACAAGATGCTGGTCTATAATGAGCATTGGGACACTGTAGCGATGACTTAGAGAGTGATAAGATATGATGTAACAAAGGGTGGATGAGCTCTGAAGCTTTGTAGTTCATTAGTGACAGGGGTAAAGGAATAACACTAAGTTTCTCTGGAAGGTTGGAGGCTAAGAAGTGACCTTACGGAGGTTTATAAAATCATGAGGGGCATAGACAGGATTAATAGACAAGGTATTTTCCCTGAGGTGTTGGAGTCTAGAACTAGAGGTCACAGGTTTAAGGTGAGAGGGGAAAGATTTAAAAGGGATCTAAGGGGCAACTTTTTCACGCAGAGGATGATAAGAGTATGGAATGAGCTGTCGGAAGAAGTGGTGGAGGTGGGTACAATTACATTTAAAAGGCATCTGGATGGATATATAGATAGGAAGGGTTTAGGGGGATATGGGCCAAATGGATGTTGGGTCGGCATTGACGGGTTGGACAGAAGGGTCTGTTTCCATGCTGTACATCTCTTTGACTCTATAAGAGTCACCCATGCTATTTCTAGCTATTTGGCTGTTGTGCCATGACATTGATGGCAAAGGGCAACTCCAGACTGCAAACACTTGGCTGTGTATATAGTTGGATTTCAACATGGTACCAATGTCAGTGATGATGGTCTATTAGGGGATACCCAGGCAGTGATGGCATCTTCTGGCTATAACAAGAGAGAGTATCCAGCTGGCTTTGGATCAGAGGGACACCAGAGGGATGGGGTAGGCAATTAGTGAGGCGAGTTTAGGATGATCACATAAGATGACTCACTGGGTCCTCAAAGCCAGAAGCTCTCTGTGAAACGTGATGGAAATGACACTTAACCAAAATATTCTAAGATTCAGTCCAACAGCTTTTTCATGAAGCTCAAAAGTGAAATCCAATGATAACTGTTACTGGTATTGTTCATGCCTTTTGAACACTGCATTCAAACACGCTTCACAGAGGTAATAAGAAACAAAACAATGTGACACTAAGCAACATTCGGAGATATCAGGACAGAATACGAGTAGTTTTTAAGAAGAAACTTAAAAGAGGAAAGTGATGTGGAAAGGTGTAGGCAGTTGACTTCCAGAGCTTAGGATCTCAGCCCAATCATTAACAGTGGAACAATTGAATAAAAACCAAAAGAACTGCGGATGCTGTAAATCAGAAACAAAAACTGAAGTTGCTGGAAAAGCTCAGCAGGTCTGGCGGCATCTATGAAGAGAAGTCAGAATGCACATTTTGGACCGGTGACGCGAACATTAACTCTGATTTCTTTTCACAGATGCCGCCAGACCTGCTGAGCTTTTCCAGCAACCGCTGTTTTTGTTGTGGAATAATTCAAATCAGGTATGCTCAAGATGGTGAAGTTAGAGGAGAATTGCAGGGTAGAGGGAGTTACAGAAATACGGAGGGGTCAGGCCATTGCAAGACATGAAAACAAGAAAAAAATTTTTAATTTGAGGCATTAAGCAGTGGTCAGTTTAGTCACTGAGCACAGACATAATAGGGGATGTAAAGAAGGGAAGCAGAGTTTGAATGACCTCAAGGTCTTAGAGGGTAGAATGTGGGTGCCTTGCATGAGAGTTATCGAGGCTGCAGGTACAGAATCATGGATGAGGATTTCGGCTGTTAAGAAGTGGGACAGGATTGGAGATCAGCAATGTTAAAGAGATGAAAATAGGCAATCGTACTGATAATGTGGAAGGCAGATCCACTCCACCCTCTTGCCTGACCTATCACCTTCATCACCTCCCCCACTCACCCATTGTACTCCATGTTACTTTCTCCCCACCCTCACCCTCCTCTAGCTTATCTCTCCACGCTTCAGGCTCTCTGCCTTTATTCCTGATGAAGGGCTTTAGCCCGAAACGTCAATTTTGCTGCTCCTCGGATGCTGCCTGAACTGCTGTGCTCTTCCAGCACCACTAATCCAAAATCTGGTTTCCAGCATCTGCAGTCATTGTTTTTACCTACCCGATGGAAAGTTTACCTCAGTTTAGGTGTCATATTTCACACTGTACTCAATCTAATTGATTCAGTATGGCAGTAGTTACTGCAATAAGCAACAGAATCCCAAATAATCTTTATAGTGTAATGCTAATCATTTGCTTTGATAACAGTATTCAGTGATTAGCTGACCATGTTTAGCTGAGAGCAATTCAGATGAACAGTAAAAACTGGCACAGCAGTTTTCTTTTTAAATGTACTATACCAACTACATTAATCTTTGTAGAACAGCTGAGAGCAGAGTGAGTTGCTTTAGGTAGTTTGTTGGTTTCAGACTATTTCCAGGTAAATCAGAGTTAACATTATGCGGTTTGTGGCATTTAGCTGGCATGACGTATAAAGATGCCAAGGTGATTTTGATCCAAGTCCTACCCCCTATAATTACTAAATGACATGTTTTACAAAAGCAAATAATGTATGACAACATTATATGATAGTGATACAAGGTACTTATAATACAGGCTTTCATTTTATTGGGTGCGTATTGAGTTTTATCAGAGCCAAGCCCAACCATTTGCAATGAATTACATCAAGAAACAAACGGAAATTCCAAGTACCTAGACTTCAGTTATAATAAATTTTACAATGGCTTGCATAATTTATTCCTTCATAAAGTGATGGGTATATTGCAATAAACATATGTTATTTCAATATTTATTACTTGGATACCCTATTACAGCAGTCTCGCAAACAGGGCAGTGCAAACATGAAAACAATCACAGAATCATTAAATTCAAAATAGTGTGAAATGTGTGGCTTATCCACATAAGATTCATATGCATGAAATTTCCTATTCAGAACAAGAGTTCATGTTTAGCTTGTGTTGCAAATTAGTAAACACATGTATCCACATGGTAGTAATATCAATACTGTACAATGCAACATGTTATCAATGCATAGTTGTGAAAAAAGATAAAGGCAGGTGGGTATTGTGTAAGACAGAAGGTTATTCATCATGAAGCCCATAACTCCAGTGAATAGCTGTAGAACTCAAATTAAAATCTGCAGCTTAATTGCTCCCAAAGAGTGAGGGTGTGTGGGTGTAGGTTGCTGCTAGTGGTGTTGGGGGCAATGTTACAATAATGCGGCCAAATTCACGGGGAGCTGGGGATCTGCAATCTTTTAAAAGCATTGCCACGAAAGATTATCTGTGTCAAATGCAATAGTGAAAGAAATATGCTGCTCTGCTATTTCAGAGGACTACATGCAGCATTTTTGGGTGGACCTGATGTGGAGGTGCCGGTGTTGGACTGCGGTGATAAAGTTAAAAATCACACAACGCCAGATTATAGTCCAACAGCTTTATGTGATTGTTAACCGTATATTTGGGTGAAGCCACTTTTAAGCTTATTCAGATCATCAAGACTTATCGCAAATCTCGTGAAAACATCAATCCAATATGCATGACTGAGGTGTCCCAACAGCCAGGAACTGTTACTATAGCTCATTCAAAATAGTGTAAGTGGTCCTTTGACATGGGAGAGAATGCTATGAAGGAAGCAACAGCACAATATTCAGTATGAAGGAGAAATTCAGGCACCTTTGCCAAATGTTTCACCATTTCCTTTTCAAAAAACTCTCTCATGAAAACTGCTCCAAGTTGTGAACTGAACTGTGAAGTTGAAAAAAGAGAATGGAATGAGCTGCCATGGAAGTCCATTTCAAGGTAATAGGGATAATCCTGGGAAGTACAAACAAATCAGTCTTACGTCAGTGGTGAGCAAAGTATTGGACAGGATTCTGAGAGACAGGATTTATGATTGCTTGGAAAATCATCGTCTTGATTAGAGATAGTCAGCATGGCTTTTTGAGGGGCAGGCCATGCCTCACAAACCTTATTGAATTCTTTGAAGATGTGACAAAACAGGTTGATGAAGGTAGAGCAGTGGATGTGGCGTACATGGATTTCAGCAAGGCATTTGATAAGTTTCCCCACTGTAGGCTCAGTCAAAACATAAGGAGGCATGGGATACCTGGAAACCTGCCAGTCTGGACATAGAATTGACTTGCCCATTGAAGGTGGGGGGGTGGTGATAGATGGAAAGTATTTAACCTGGAACTCGGTGACCAGTGGTGCTTTGCAGGGCTCAGTTATGGGACCTCTGCTCTCTGTGATTTTTATAAATTAGTTGGATGAGGAAGTACCAGGGTAGATTAGAAAGTTTGCTGATGACATGATGGTTGGCAGAGTTGTAGATAGTGTGGAGGGCTGTTGTAGGTTACAACAGAACATTGACAGGGTGTAGAACTGGGCTGATAAGTGACAGATGGAGTTCAAACTGGAAGAGTGTGAAGTCATTCACTTTGAAAGGTCAAATTTGAATGCAGAATACAGGGTTAAAGGCAAGATTCTTGGCAGTGTGGAGGAACAGAGGAATCTTGGGGTCCATGTCCATAGATCCTTCAAAGTTGCCACCCAGGTTGAGAGGATTGTTAAGAAGGTGTATGGTGTGTTGGCTTTCATTAGCAGGGGGACTGAGTTTAAGAACTGTGAGATCATGCTGCAGCCCTATAGAGTCCTGGTTAGACCACACTTGGAATAGTGTGCTCAGTTCTGGTCACCTCATTATAGGAAGGATGTGGAAGCTTTAGAGAGAGTGCAGAGGAGATTTACCAGCATGCTGCATGGCCTGCAGGGCATGACTTATGAAGAAAGATCAAGGGAGCCAGGGCTTTTCTCATTAGAGCAAAGAAGGATTGAGAGGTGACTTGATAGAGATGTACAAAATGTTGAGAGGCATAGATAGAGTGGATAGCCAGAGACTTTGTCCCATGGCGGAAATGTCTATCATGAGGGGGCATAATTTTAAGGTAATTGGAGAAAGGATTAGGGGAAATGTAAGATGTACGGTCTTTACTCAGAGAGTGATGGGTGCGTGGAATGCACTGCCAGCAGTGGTAATCGAGTCAGACACATTAGGGACATTTACGTGACTCTTGGATAGGCACATATAAATTAGTACAATGAAGGGTATTTAGGTTAGTCTGATTTTAGAGTCACATAAAAGGCCGGCACAAGGGCCGAGGGCTGAAGGGCCTGTATTGTGCTATACTGTTCTATGGTCTAAATTACTCCACCAAGGTCAGGGAACATTTACAAAATAAGAATTAGAAACATAAGAGGCATCACAAATTATTTTGAACACTTGGAACTGAACAAAATGAAACACTCCAAAGATTTAGACATAACATATAAAGAGTTAGTAAGTAATGCATGACTGACATAGGTTAGCATATTTTTCTAATAATCACAACTTTGTTTCATTCAGGGTCTGTTTAAGGTGGTTATAGGTGCATTGGAAATCCACCATTATTGGCAAACTGTGTTAGATCAACAGCCCATGGGGTTTTTGAGCTGCCTTTTAAATCATCTTCATGAAGTTACATTGGGCTATACAGATGAGTCCTGCCTATTTTCCATGGGTAAGGTCATGCTTAATTATATTGAAATGCAATTCTGTTGAAAGACTGCTTAAGGAGAAGTTTGCAAAGTGCAGTAATTCATCCCAAAAGGCTTTGACAACCTAAAATATGGTGAGGTGTAATGACCAGACAGATTTGTAACTTCACAATATTTCATGGAAGAAACACAATCAAATTAAAGTGCTATCACCTGTTGGTTGATTAAAATTGAGTAATTTAACAAGGTAACATCCAGAGTGTGAATGAAGCAATTTACACTATGATCAGCTTTACTCTTGGTTTGGTCAAAAGTAATATTTGGGCACTTTAATTTGCAAAGTCAATTGTTCTGTTGAAAGTTAATGTTCAAAATAGTACAGCAATCCTGCACTAAATTAGGAAAAGATTAGCTGTGACTTGACTGTTTACAGTGAGAGAAATACAAGATTGGGGAGATGAGTCTGTGTAACTGAATTATTTAGACACAGGGAACATTGGAAAGTTATGCAGCCTCTTTCAGTGACATATATTTCAACAAGTCTAACTTTCCAATATTTGACCTTCCAAGGCAATCCTGTGCATACGGGCACATGGCCAAGAATTCTTCCCTGATAAATCAAGGACAAAAAAAAATGTCCATTTGGCTCAACAAAGCCATCCGTCCAGCACCCCAAATTCTTCCTTTTCAGCATTACTTTAAACATCCCTAATGTTTTTGTCTCTTTTAGCTCATAGTGCAGACTTGAGAAAAATATATTCCTAGCACGTTTTAAGATTATTAGACCATTCATTTCACATGGTTCTGCTTTCTTGGTTTAATTTGTGGTATTATTCTAGATTTATTCTATGTAATGTTTTCCAAACTAGAAACCATTACTTATACTTCGCTTTTCTCAGTGGATGTCTTTTGTTTTATAAATAAAAAAAGGTTTGCTTGGCTGATAGTACCTCATAACATCCAAGTATTTAACAGAATCAATAGGAGAAGAATCATGAATGTTATTGAAGAGGCAGCCCTTATTAGTCAATACCAAGTGGCAACAAATGGCACTATTACAGTATTCTGACACATTACCAGATCCACTCTCTTGCGTGATGCAGCTGAACAGAATCTGAAAGGGGTTTAATTTGTTCTGTGTGTTTAAGAGGATAATATCTATCCTTACCATCTGGGAACTGTCACATACCTGCTTTAACGATCAATCTGATCTTAACACCTTTGAATGAAAATCAGGCTGGTTCTACAACAGGCTGATGATGACTCAAGGTTACAAATAAACTGGTTTAGATTCAGATATGTGCCAAGGAGAGAGACTGAGTCAGCAGTTATTGTGGGCATTGGGGGTGTGGGCAGAATGTTTTTGTGACAGGGACCAAAGGTATTGGTTTCTGTTTCCCAACTGTTCAGCTGGAGGGAAATCCTTGCTCCTCCAGTGTTAAATGCTTGACAAGTTTGAGCCACAGTTTGGCAACATGGCAGGAGGCAAGATGATGAGGAAGAGCTCGGTATCATCAGTGTCATGACTACTGATTGTTGCCCTAGACTTCCAATGGAGACATCAATTCTTTTAATTCCAATGTTTTTTTCCACAAGAGAGCACAGCTACAGGAAAAAACAATGACCCTGATGTACATCCCGTAACTGCTTGTCCTGTGAGGACCCATAGAACGTCACACCACAACAGAGTGAGAAGACTAAAAGAACAAGACAATGAGAAGCTGAGTACCTGCAGGATTCTAACCAAGTTTGCTCTGCTGTGAAATCTCTTCAAAGGATGCCCACTTTGAAGCACCTAACCCCACTTCCCCACCCTACCCCTGCCTCCCCCTTTATTTGCAGCTCCCCCACCTCCCCCCCACCCCCACCCCCCCAGTCCTGGAGAAGGGTTGCATCCAAAACGTCAACTTCTGCACCTCTTGATGCTGCCTGTCTTGCTATGTTCTTCCAGCCTCCTGCCTGCCTACCTGCTGTTTCTCAGCAGGAGACCACCTCCTCCAGGTATGTTTGTGTTTTACCTTTTCAGGATCTATGGAAACAAAAGGGTTTAGAAGTGACTTTGAACCCTGGTCTAGCGATGTTAGTGGCCTGACATTCCAGTATGTGGCGTTGTGAGCTGTGAGGGTTACAGTATTTGAGAACAGCCATTAGACACTGCTGCACTGTAGATAAGGAAAGAGAAAACTTTTCTGACTGAGTGATGCCAGCAAGCCACTATCAAGACAAAGACAATTCAAATGGACCTGTCAAGTGAAGAATCTCAGAATCAGCTATTCAACTATCAATGTCAATGCACTCTAACATCCACACTAATAGCTGCAACATTTCTAGTTTTTAAAAAAAATAAAATGTTCCTTTTGGACTCACTTCTTATTCCTAATCTGTGCCTATGTTTTGTTATTATTTCTTCACACATTTAGTAAATAATAAAATCACTCTTTTGTTCACTCAAAGCCTGGTTATGTTTTAAAACCTTAATTCCTTTGATGTGGGAAAAAGATTTCTGCAAGAGAAGATTTCCTGTTTGAATAAACCTTGTTGCGACCAACTGAGGTTGCACGTGACTGAAAAAGGGGAAGCAGGTCATTTCTCCTCTCCTGGGAACTCGACAATCTGGGGATATCCCATGTGGAAATGTAACAAATTGAGCAACTTCACCTGGGAATTGTGTGTAACATCATCGTCCATGTGAAAACACATGCTTCCGTTTCTGGTGATGTCATTGAGTGGTAACTCATGGATTGGAGACAGGAAGTGGTGAAGGACAGACATAAACATTTAAAACCTTCATATCTATGAGTCTGACCCTATGTCTGATCCCACATGACACCCTAGGCTTCCCTGTTTCCCTCACCCCTTCAACTGCTACCACATGGAATGTTTTTCCCTCCCCTTTTGGGCTTGCTGTCCATTTGCTTCAGAGCACACTGCTGTGAAGAGCACTGAGACAGATCTGCATCTCAGAAAGAGCACATGTGTAAGAGATCATGTTGTTGTAAGACCACATGACTCCAGTAAGAAGCAGTTGGAGGCTGATTCTAAGCTCATGTAGTATTCTATTTGTGTAAATAGAGAGTCTGTAAAGAGAAATTCCTTGTGGAAAGTACACAGAAGTAGAACCATGTAAAAGACTATCAGGCTCTTATCACCCCATCAAGGAGGTAAAACTATAGAATAGGAGTTACTGTTCTTGCAAAAATAACATCTCACATCACTGAGTAAATACATCAAATGTTAGGCCTCCTGTGATTGAGTATAAATGGTCTGTACAAGCATTTCTACATAATCAGTGGCTAGTCTCAATCCAACATTTTGATATTCTCATGGGGCTTGTGTCAACAGAACTATGATACTTGTCATTGATTAATTGCAGCCAAAGGTCTACAGGTTTCACATGAATAAATATTGATGTTACACTGAATTTGTATTAAAATGATGAGGCTGGCTGAAGATAGTGATTTCTCACAAGGTTAAGAGCATTGGGCCAGATTTTATCAGTTGAATAGGGAGCATCATCCAACCATTGGGACATTTTAATGAAGGTTGTATTGGAGGCCCACCAACCCCCGGTGATGTGGAAATTGAATCTCAACACTACCACTGGCAGCAGCAAGAGCTACTCAGCAATTCTGCCACAAAGTGGCCTGTATGGATGGTTAGCTAGCTCCCGAAAGTGCCTTCCCAGGGAGTTTGCAGCTTGGAAGCTTCAGCAGTGGCACGAAGAGAGGTGGTCACTGCTGAGGCACGCACAAGACCGTGACATCAAGAACAGGTAAATAAAAGAATTTAAAATTCAGAAGGCTGAGGATTGGAGGGAAGACGTCTCCAGGAAAGTCTTTAAGGACTGCAAAAGCTGCCTTTTTAGCATGTCGTCCTTCTTTGGCCTGCAAGGTTGCCCACTCTCGGGCTGTCACAGGGTCGTTGCACCTGTTTAACTGGAGTTCTCCCCAAGCACCAGGAAATCTCCCCACACCTCAGCAAAAAGGCTGACCTGATCAAAATAGCCCTGACTTCAGTAATCAAAGGCTTCCCTTGTTGGTATGAATGGGCTTCCAATACCATTATCAATTGTATTTCAGTTGTAAATGTCCCAATGGTAGGATAATGCAGGGAGCCAACCTGATGTGGCTTGCTAACCATTTTAATTGGCATACCACCTCACTTCCTGTCTCCCAGAAACCAGTGAGATTCAGGCTTTTGATTAGCTTACTGCTTATAAATTAGCATCTTCTCAATTTTCAAATATAACCCAATCCAAAATAGATCATTTAATCCTGGCCGCAGTATTTTAAATTAGCTTTAAGCCCAGTTATATTGAATTCTAGTGCACCAAATACTTGGAATTAATGAACTTATATCAAGGGCGATCACATATCTATTCTCTGCTGGAGAAGAAGCCTTGAGCAATAGGATTTTTAACTAGAAATGTTTCTCGATTATTAAAAGCTAAGTAAATCCATGTAAATATCAAATGTAGGACAAACATCCAAAATGCATGTGGTTCTGGACATCAAATCACAATGGCACACGGAATTGTGCAGAAATCCAGCTAGGATCAATCAGCACGCTGAAGTTTAAAACTTCCTGTGTCTGTACCATGTGTTGGTCTGGGCCTCCTCCAGCAGCTTGAGTCACGTCACTTGCCACTCACAATGTGAGAAAATATAGGCTCATATCTCTCACGGTTCCTTTAACGAGAATCATGAGCAAAGTACACTGTTCTATCAGGATTTGTATCATGTGTATGAGCAGTTATCTGTTGAAACAAATAATTTATTAAAGAGGGAAAAATCATTCTTTGCTGTAATTTCTGAAGACAATTCAGAATTACCAGTTGTACAGAGAAAGTTATTGATTATTGCCATCCTGGAAGATATTGAATTACATAAGTAAAATTCAGATTCAAAAGCTAGCTCTCAAAAATGCGTTATGTTCTATATTTTGGCAACATTTGTTGAAAGAAAAGATTGTTTTATGCATTGTTTCTGGGTGACATCAAGGACTTCATTTTCGGACCAGCAGTTTTGATGACGAGACATCTTGGCAGAAAGTAACAAATTACAGATGTGAAATCCGTTCACATCAATTCACCATGGGCATTCTTCAACAAGTCAGATGCTACACTTGACAATCATCTGGAATGGTACTGCATACAGTCCTGCATCTCTGTAGTTGAGTGCATGTGATAGTAAATCTAAATCTGAAAGAAATCTCCTCTTGGAACTGCGCCAAACAAAGAGATTTAGAGAGGGTTGCCTGCTTTATTTTAATCCCATGACAGATGGGTGGGAGGCAAGGTAAGAAAGCAAATGGGAAAGTGTTAAAAATCAATCTCAAAATGCAATCCAGCCTGCTTGATGTACACTTTGTGCTGTTTCCCAGTGGGGTTCTGATCAGTGTTACATTCTTGAGAGGCAGGGCACAATATTATATATTTTTTTACTTCCACAGTACAAATTTAACATTGGTTGCACAGGTCTTAATGAGGCTCAGAAACATATCTGCTAAATAAACAGCCCACCTGCTATCTCCTACCACACTTTTACTAGAGGCAGTGAGGTATCTAACAGCAATAGGATAATGGGCCATTTGCA
This sequence comes from Hemiscyllium ocellatum, assembly GCF_020745735.1. NCBI lineage: Eukaryota > Metazoa > Chordata > Chondrichthyes > Orectolobiformes > Hemiscylliidae > Hemiscyllium > Hemiscyllium ocellatum. The sequence continues at coordinate 63,752,990 of NC_083413.1, read as the reverse complement.
GCACTTTAAGTTAGCAATTAATGCCCACTCAAGGTCTCGACCCACCACCACTGGGATTTAACCTGAAGTGGTCAACATCCATGCTAAGTGGCCAACACCTAGTCTCCTTGTCCAAGCTGGTGATGGGTAAATGAACTGGACTCATGAGAGGGGTCTTCCCAGGAGAAACCCTGGGCTACCCTTCCTCAATTACATGAACTCTTTCCACATACACCCCCTAACTCCCCTCGCCGCCACCCTGTTGTCAACACTCTTCCCAACCACTTACTAAGATCTGATTTATCACCAAACACTTTCTCAAGCCCCAACGCAGGTCAGGATTTGTCATTCCTCCCATTAGTGCTGATGGTACTTGAGAGTTGCTGGCCTCTGAATGGCCAAGAGGTCTCCATGGAGTGGCCTTCCTTTCCTCAATAGGCAGAAGTCCAGTCTCCAGACTAATAATAGCCATAAATGGCTGCAAGAGCTGCAGTCCCTGAAAACCTCTGGCTGGGGGGAGGGTTGGGTAGGGAACAGTCATGGCTCTATGTATAATAATCCATGGTTTTTTCTTTTTCACAATAAGGCCAATCTGCAGTCTCCTACTGGTGGCTTTCCCACCCAGCAGCATGAACCTCAAAAATGTGATGTTGCAAATATGGGAAAGGCCTTAATGCTCCAAGGTTTCCTGCCTGCCAGTAACATCCAGGTTTGAGTGGTGATTAGAAGTCCTGGCTTTATCTTTGTCCTTTACTGACTCAGGAATCCCAGGCTCATCGATAGTTCAAGAGTTGTGATGGCCAAGATCAGTTAATTCATTCAGCAGAATTCAGGGAACAAGCAAAACAAATGCAGAAGCGTTAGTACATGTTCAATAGATTTGAGTTTTTCAAATATACATAGTCCAGAAATATTACATAAATGCCAAGCACAGCATGATTCAATGACTCTTCATAATTCAGATATCCAAGAGACATGAGCTCTCTCATTTATTCTTGACGAATCTGTTTCAGCGATGTTTGTGCTGTGATAATGAAATTCATGTTTTTGCAAATCATTGCTTAATGATATGTTAATTTTAGAATATATATGGAATATATTAATAAAACATACTGCCTCATAATAATTAAACTGAAAATTCATCCTGCAGGAAAAATCACATTTTCAGCACTAGTCCTGGCACGTTGCAAAGCAGTTTTGACTGCTTCCATGGGACTACCTTAGTATACTATATCTTGAACATGCCAGAATTAGACTCTTAAGGGGTTAAATTCACCGAGCAACAAAACTGGGTGATCTTAATTAAGATTCAGATTGGTTGTCTGAACTAACATGCTTTGGCCAGCGACCAATTTAACATCATAGTGTTTATTCACACTCACTGCTGCTGCAATAATGCTAGTCAATTCGACTCAGTAAGGATCATTGTCAAGTCAAATTTATAGATTCTGCACGTAAGTGATGGGTAGTCAATTTGATGGAAAGCTGATAATAAAGTTAGGCTGGCTTATGAAAAAGGGCAGACTGAAGTGAAGCAAGGCTTTGTTGTGTTATGTTTCACAGTCAGTATACTTCTAAGAGGCATATTCATCATATCATCACTGTATTATAGCATAGATTACACAGGTTGGAGAACTGTGAAGTCCCCCTTGGAATCTCCAACAGACTGGGGAACATCAAGAGGTTTTTTTTTAATCTTCAAAGGTGTTCAGAAGCCAAGAGACAGATGGGGAAAACCGTCCAAACTCCAGAAAAGCATGCAAAACCTACTCTTGCTGCGGACAATGGGGATTGGTATCACTGAGGATCTCCAGGAGGCGAAGAGCTAGCAAGCCTTGCTCTTTGCCTCAGTTGCCTCCAACATAACCTTCCAGTGCAGGGTCTGCTCAGTGGAGCAGGATGAGAGGTTCTCATGTTCCTTCCTCTCAATGGTGCACAAGCAGAACTCTGTGCTCAGCAGCCTGAAGGAAGAAAATAGGTCAGTAACATCATCTCAGTCTGACATCCTGAGGAATGCAAATCCTTTTATGTCAGACTGTATGACATGAAGCCCACAGGTAGTTCGGCCTCCCAGTCATTCCTCGCTCATGGAGGTCTTAGTCAACTGCATGTTGTCTCTGGATGAACTGACCAAGGCACTAGAGTCCTTAAAAAAGAATAAAATTCCCGCATGTGACCAGCTTAAGAGCCGAGCTGTATTCAGCTCTGTGGGACTTGATTAGGTGGGACCTGCTGGGGGTGGATGATGGTATGCTTCTAGCAGGTAGTATTTGCAAATTCTTGAGGACAAGAATCATTGCCCTCATCTACAAGCGGGAGGGGGAGAGGGAGGCAATTAGAAATTGGGGATCACTATCACCGCTGAATGCAGATTAAAAAATCGTATCTAAGATCATCACCAACCAGGTTAGGTCTGCTCTGGGATTGGAGATTCGTCCCTACCAAACCTGTGCTGTACCAGGCTGGGTGAACTCAAGAGATCCTACCGCTCCTCAGGGATACAATCGTCTATGTGCAGGACTAAGGGGTGGATGCCTGCCTCATCAGCCTGGACCAGGAGAAGGCCTTTGACAGAATATCGCACACCTACATACGGGATACTCTCCAAATTGGGCTTTGGGGATGGAATCTGCAATTAGATCCAACTGCTCTACACCGACATGATTAGTGTAGTCTCAATCATCAAGTGGGAATCAGAAAGCTTGCCAATCAGATCCGGGGTCAGGCAGGGCTGCCCACTCTCTCCTACCTTGTTTGTGTGTTGTACAGATCCTTTTACTGAGTCCATCAGGAAGGATGTGAGCCTGATCCTTTATCCCCTTCACCGTCAAGATGGATTACCTGAAGGTGCTGGGAATATGGTTCGTAAGGACTAGGGGGTGTGCAAATACTAGAGTGGAGCATATTGCCAAAGTGAGATAGAAATTGGGCTTTTGGGAGCACCAGTCCCTCTCCATTGCAGGTAAAAACCTGGTCATCAGCTGTGAGGCTCCCTCTCTGTTCTTGTATGTGATGAAGGTCTGCACCATTGCAGTCACCCAAGCTGTCTTCCACTTCATCTGGAGGTCAGAGATGGATGGTGTCACTACGTACTGAGGTTCTACCTGTCCCCCCTGCTGTGAAGGAGCTGGCCTCATTGCTGCAGATTGCTCCGTTCTGTGTCACATGAACTCCGTGGAGAAATTTACAAAGAAGAACACCTTTGACTATGAGTCCATCAGAAAGTGGTCAGCACGTAGCATCCTCAAGTCACTGTGGGAAAAGGAGAGGATTAATTCTGTCAGGTTGCTCCCTGAGTAGACTGTCAAAGTCTTTTGACAGAACACCTCATCACCAAAACTTTCCAACAAACACCAAGCTGGTGGGTAGAAGGGCACTGCCTGTGAGGTCCTTCTTGTACACCCAGACTTTCTGCACTACTACACACTGCTCCCAAAGCGGCCGTGGGGGTTAGAGACTATCACACATCTATTTCTGGAATGTACCTTTGCAAAGGAATCTCTGGAGAGATGCAGTGGTTTTTGTCGGGGTTCATCCCAAGCAGCTCCGTGACGCAGGACTCTGGGCTCTGTGGAGAAAGTGAGGACTGCAGATGCTGGAGATCAGAGTCGAGTGTATGTTGAATGTGTTCGGCTTATGCCCAAAACATCGATTCTCTTGCTCCTTTGATGCTGCCTGACTTGATATGCTTTTCCTGCAACACACTCTCCACTCTGTGCTCTGTGGGCTATTTCCCAGGACATACACAGTGACAAACACTGACTGCACCTGGAGGACCATCAATGCGATGAAAGATGCTGTTTGTTCTGTCTGAAACTTGTTGGTCTTCCAGTGCAAAAAGTTGACCTCAACCAAGCGTTGCAGTCTGGCACATTCTAATGTACAGGACTACGTGCTGAGGGACACACTACAGTTTGGGGCAGCTGCTCCCAAGATACAGTGGGGAAGGACCACCTTCTAAAGTCTTTTTGCCAAAGTACAGTGGGGGTCCATTGAGTTATCGGACCCTCCCGGTGCCTCAAATGCATGTAAATATAGCTTTGTATAAGTAAGTAATGATTTGTGTTTATTTGTCGTACATATGTAAAGAACTGCTCTAGTAACTATGCATGTACATCAGATTTTTATGAATAAAGTATATTTTTGAAATAAATTAAAAACCATTATTATACCTTCTGACCCGAGAAAGTTGTATACTCTGTCATACCATAGATTGCTGAGGCCCTGTACTGGAAGCATGTGAAATAACAGCTTAGTGTTAGCCTAGACATATATGTGCCTGATGAATGTAAAATTTCTACGTAATGGTTGTAAAAAAGATCTCTTGGATTCTTCAATACCACAGCACTCACCCCCAGTTTCTTATGGGATTTCAGATACATGTTGCCAGATTGGGTAATATAAAATGTTGATGTCAACCTCATACTATGTTCTGACTAAAGTTAAAATTTACCCGCAGACTATGTGGATTGCTTGCTCCTCAAAGTGGTCAACCAGTTCAGGATCCTTTCTTTCTGAATCAACACCAACTAATGTTTATTAATTATTGCAGAAATAATCCTCAGGCTTACTCCTGATAATGCCATTAATTAATGTCCACAAAATGCAGCAACATAAAGCAGGCTAAATCCAACCCAGACAATTATCATCTCATGAGTCAACTCGAATGATAAAAGGTGCTAACATGAGCGCCAGTAACACAGCAATAACCTGCTCAATGACACTCAGTTTGGGCTCAATTATGGCAACCCAGCTTGTGTCCAAAATTGGACAAAAGAGTTGAATTTAAGTGAAGTAAGAGTGACTGCTGTTGGCACCAAGGCAGCATTTGGCAGAGTAATGACATCAAGAAACCCCAGCAAAACTGAGTCAAATGGGAATAACACTCCACTGTTTAGAATCCTACCTAGCACACAGGAAGATGATTGTGGTCATTGAGGTCGCACGGTATTATCGCAGGAATGTAAGGTTTGCAGGAATTCCTAATGATGCAGCACAAGGTCTGTCCTGTTTCAACTTTTTCAAGAAAGACATTCTCTCCATTTGAACGTCAGAAGTGTGCATGCTTGCTAATCATCCCACATGTTCATCACCATTTGCGACTCCTCAGACACTGAAGCAGTCCAGTCCATATGGAGGATGACCTGGATAACGTCCACACTTTGGCTAATGTCTAGTAAATATTACTTGCCTCTAACATACTATTCAATGAACATCCCCAACAAGAGAGAATCTAAATATTGCTTCTTTGTATTCAAACATAACTGAAACAGCCACATAAATACTGTGGATAGACAGCAGGTCAGAAGCTGGGAATTTGTTGGCAACTATCTCAGCTCCTGATTCATCCACCTCGAGAAGACAAACATCTGGGCTGTGATGGAATTCTCCCCAACAGTCGCATGTAGCTCTGACAACATCCAAAAAGCATGACGCTGGTCAGGATGAAGAGTTTATAACCTCATGAGGGGCATGGATAGGGGAAATAGACAAGGTCTTTTCCCATGGGGTGGGGGAAAGGTTTAGGGTGAGAGGGGAAAGATATAAAAGAGATCCAAGGGGCAACTTTTTCATGCAGAGGGTGGTACATGTATAGAATGAGCTGCCAGATGAAATGGTGGTGGAGGGTACAATTGCAACATTTAAAAGGCATCAGGATGGGTATATGAATAGGAAGGGTTTGGAGGGATATGGGCCGAGTGCTAGCAGTTGGGACTAGATTGGGTTGGGATATCTGGTCAGCATGGATGAGTTGGACCGAAGGGTCTGTTTCCCTGCTGTATATCTCTATGACAAAAATCACTTGCTTGAATGGCACCACATCCAATTCCAAATTCAATAACCACTCCTTCCACCATCAACATTCCAACAGAGATGTTCACCACTGCAACAACTTGCCACGGCTGTTTTGACAGCACCTTCCAAACTTGCCACCTCCACCCATTTAGAAATGATAAGAGCAGAAAATTCATGGGGCCACTAATATCTGCAAGTACCCATCTTACCCACACATCATCCTGACTTGGAACAAAATAGCGGCGCTTCACAATTGTTGGGTCAAAAATCCACAATTGCCCTCCTAACAACAGTGTGGGTGTACCTACTCTATCCAACCCTTACAGACTGCAGCAATTCAAGAAGGTGGTTTCTCAAGACAAGAGGGGTTGGCATCAAAAGCTCATCTTGCCAGTGGTGTCCACATCCTGTGAATGAATTTTTCAAAGAACTGAAAGAAGAACAAGCTACATATTGAAAAAAATATATATTTGTGATTTTCTTTTGTGGTGCAATCACAATTTGTAGTACCACCAGAAAAGTTTGCTTATTAGGAACATGAATTGATAACCTTTCTGCCATCAAGGTCCAGATTTCTTCTTCCTCACCCACCTGACTATAGAACAATTTGATACAGTAAACAATAAGGTTCTGCTCACTGGGAACTTTTCATGTGCTTGGTTTTTAAATTATGCATCACATCAGTCTGTTGCACTGGTCAGAGTCGCAATGCCCAGCAGAGGTTTTGGAAGTATGTTAAAAGTTAATCAGAAACTCAGGGTCAGCACTAGTGTTACTGAGCAACCATTGTGTTTATTGCAAGCAGGTGTTTGTCTCATGCTTTCTGAGCTGCACTCAGTACTTTCCAAACACATTTGGATTCTTCTTGTTACTGTCACTCCCAGACATTGATAAGTTAAAGGTTACATGACAGACACAATGATCTCATTGTAGCCAACCGATTTTTGAATAGGAATATTGACAGAAAGGGATTCTAAGTCTATGCTATCTGTAAAATGTAACACTATGGATGTGATACAGCTTCAGACCGAATCCAAACCAAATATAATGCCACAGCAAATCCAAAGAGGAATGAATTCAGGAGGGAGGTTGAAATATTTTCTAAAAGTGAAAGTTAGGGCCTGAACTGAGATGACTAAATTCAAAGTTCTATGCCCACAGAAGATTTCAAAAGACAGTTTACCTTATCTCACTTATTTGTTCATGGAAATGTGAGGGTCAATATCAAAAAGAGCATTTATCAAGCATCCATAATTTGCTCTTGAAAACCTGGTGGGGAGCTGCTTTCTTGCTTTGTTTCAGTCCTCTTGGTGATGGCACAGCCACTCCTGTTTGGAAATTAGTTCCAGGGTCGTGACCTAGTATTGCTCCAAGTCAGGATGGTATGTGGCATGAAGTAGATGGTGTGTTCATGGAGCATCGCTGACTGGGTCAGCATTTACTGCCCATCCCTAATTGCCTAGGGAGCAGTAAAAAATCATTGCTGAGAGACTGGAGTCACAGGTTGGCTAAACCAGGTAAGGATGACAGTTTCCTTCCCTCAAAGTCATTAGTAAATTAGACAGGTTGTTTTCTGACAATTCACAATGGTTTCATGGTCATCATCAGACTCTGAATTACAGATTTTTATTGAATTCAAATACCACTACCTATCATAGTGGGATTCAAGCCCAGGTCCCCAGGACATTACTTGGATTTCTGGATTAACAGTCCAGTGATAATACCATTAGACCATAGCCTCCCCGAAATGCATCTTGTGTACTTGGCCTTCGACGTGATAAAGGTCACAGTTTTGGGAGGGATTGTCAAACAGCCTTGAAAAGTTGTTCCGTGCCTCATCTAGATGGTACACATTGTTGCCCCTGTGTATTAGTGATGCAAGATGGCCAGGCTGATTTATCTTGAATGGTACTGAGTTTCTTGAATGTTGACGTAGGTGCCTTCATTCATTCCGAGTATTCCATTACTCAACTGACTTGCACCTAGAGATGGTGGAAGACAATGTTGAGTGAAGAGGTGAATTAGCTGTCACTGGATTTGCAGCTCCTGAACTGTTCTGTCAACTAAAATATTTATATAGCTCATTCCGTTATGTTGCTCGTTAATGTTAATTAGAGTCATAGAATCATAGAGATGTACAGCACAGAAACAGACCCTTCAGTCCAACTCATCCATGCCGACCAGATATCTCAACACAATCTAGTCCCACCTGCCAGTGTGGAAAATAAAGAGCATGAAAGCATGGGAAGGGTTAAAGCATGAAGACCTTTGGCAATCTGTGGTCTGTGGAAGGCAGGATGGGATAAGAATAGTGGAATGTTCTTACACCAATTAGTAGAGTAAGATTAAGGCTGAAAGGTCACTGGCAATATTATTCCCAATTCTTTTGTCTCCACCGCATCTGCTCCCAGGAGGACCAGTTCCAACACCGAACAACCCAGATGGCCTCCTTCTTCAAAGACTGCAATTTCCCCCAGACGTGATCGACAATTCTCTCCACCGCATCTCCTCCACTTCCCGCTCCTCCCCCCTTGAGCCCCGCCCCTCCAATCGCCACCAGGACAGAACTCCACTGGTCCTCACCTACCACCGCACCAACCTCCATATATATCACATCATCCGTCGTCATTTCCGCCACCTCCAAACGGAACCCACCACCAGGGATATATTTCCCTCCCCTCCCCTATCAGCGTTCCGAAAAGACCACTCCCTTCGTGACTCCCTTGTCAGGTCCACACGCCCCACCAACCCAACCTCCACTCCCGGAACCTTCCCCTGCAACCGCAAGAAATGCAAAACTTGCGCCCACACCTCCCCCCTTACTTCCCTCCAAGGCCCCAAGGGATCCTTCCATATCCGCCACAAGTTCACCTGCACCTCCACACACATCATTTACTGCATCCGCTGCACCCGATGTGGCCTCCTCTATGTTGGGGAGGTAGGCCGCCTACTTGCGGAATTTTTCAGAGAACACCTCTGGGCCGCCCGGACCAACCAACCCAACCACCCCGTGGCTCAACACTTCAACTCCCCCTCCCACTCCACCACGGACATGCAAGTCCTTGTACTCCTCCATTGCCAGACCACAGGAACACGGCGGCTGGAGGAAGAACGCCTCCTCTTCCGCCTAGGAATCCTCCAACCACAAGGGATGAACTCAGATTTCTCCAGTTTCCTCATTTCCCCTCCCCCCCCCACCTTGTCTCAGTCCCAACCCTCAAACTCAGCATCACCTTCCTAACCTGCAATCTTCTTCCTGACCTCTTCTCCCCCACCCCCACTCCAGCCTATCACCCTCACCTTGACCTCCTTCCACCTATCGCATTTCCAACGCCCCTCCCCCAAGTCCCTCCTCCCTACCTTTTATCTTAGCCTGCTTGGCACACTCTCCTCATTCCTGAAGAAGGGCTCATGCCCGAAACGTCGATTCTCCTGCTCCTTGGATGCTGCCTGACCTGCTGCGCTTTTCCAGCAACACAATTTCAGTATGTCAAGGACTGCCTTGTTAACGATGGTCATTGTCTGAACATTCATAGCAAAAACACTGGAGTTAATCTTACCCCGGGCCGGAAGTGTTGTTATTGACTCTGAAGAGGTTACGTGAAGTCAAGTGCATTTAAGCTCAGGTGTATGATAGCATTTTCCAGAACTATCTGCAATTCCAGTATAAAAGTTGAAGCTTGAAGTGATTTGAAACCTACCAATGTATTAGATATAGGACCACTGGTGCAAGCATTGCACAAGTGGTGTTTTGGGTGCTATACAACAGCTGTTGTTCTTCTTTTCCATTTATAAAAAGGTGTTTTGGGATCAATAATTTTTTACATTTACTATGTGTTTAAAAAATCATTGTGGCTAGATGGTTTAGTTTATTCTCTTTTATCTTATTTAGTTAATAAATTTCTGTTTTATTATCTGCAGTATGTTTCAGTAGGACACCTCCATGTTAACACCAAAACAACTCAGTATTATCTATGAAGCCAGATTTCTGTGTGAGAATTGGATTGTCTGGTAATAACATCAGCTGCGATCATCACATATTGTGCAACATTGGTAGAATGCATGGAGCCAGTCTGTGGTTGGAGACAAAGAGTTCTCTGGTAGTTTTCAGAAGAGAAGATGTATTGGAACCAGTCTCCAAGGTCCTAATACCTATGCCTGACCAAATATATTTATACTTATTGATAACATGAATTAATTTTCTTGTCAGGCAAGAACGATGCCTCTTCTCTAGTTGCTGTATGGTCCTGTATCCTTGACCACTAATCAACAGACAGGCCCAAAACAAAGGAGGATTGATGGTAGGAGAGGGTGTGAATTACCTCAAACAACACTCATTCAATACCACACATGGACAGATGTAGAAAATACAGTAAGACATCAGAGCTTGTCAGCTGGACAATCACCACTGAATCAAAATTAATCAGCAGCTTTAGAAATATTGCTTGACAGCACTGTCCACTTTACTGATGTGTGTGCAGAGACTGCTGGGCATTAATTGGATTTGTCCTGCTTTTTGTGGACAATCCACCTTTGAACAATTATCCATCTGCTGCTTGTTTTCTCATGGGCGCTGATGACACCCAGTTCTAGCTCACACTGTCCCTCTCCACTCCCCCAAGCTGCTAATTTATCAAACTGCTGACACCCTGTATGAACAAGCAGCAATTTCCTTGAATTAAATATTGTTAAATCAAAAGTGATTGTTTCAATTCACACTCCAAACTCCAATCCTTAATCACTGACAACATTCTCAGACTGAACAATTCTGCTTTTGATCTTGGTGTTGCATTTCACCCAGAAATAAGCTTCAGACTATATATTCATGGCTGTTTATTTCCATACACACAAAATTGTGCAACTTCATCTTTCTCAGCTCAGTTGCTGCAGAAAGCCTAATTCATGCCTTGTTACCACAAGATATGAGCATTCCAACACACTCCTTACTAACCTCCCATGTTCTTCCCTCCATTATCTTAAGGTCAAAGCTCAAGTTCTTAAGCTCAAGGTATCCAAAGCTCTGTTGCCTGTAACATAATTTGCCCTAAGTGTCCTTCATTTCATCCTATGTGACCTATTCTAGCTCTCAGTTGAGCAAAGCTTAATTTTAAAATTTGCATCCATGTTTCAAGTTCCCCCACCCCTTATCTCTGTCATATCTTCTAGAACAAAAATCGTATCTGTGCTCTTCTCATTCTGGCCTCTTAAGCATCATCAATTACAATCACTTCACCATTGGTGACTGAGCTTTGGTTGCCAATCCCTAAACTCTGGCCTATGCACGCCACTTAACTTTGCTTCTCTACCTCACTTTTCACCCTGGTGGTCAGTTAGTTCATTTGGTTGAAAGACTGGTTTGCAATCTAGAGAAATGCAGACATTGTAGGGTCAATTCCTACTCAAATCTGTTCTCTGGCTCAGGTTTCCTTGCCCAATGTTGCCTTATGTTGTTCAGTATCATATGCTGTTTTAAAATGATCGTGTGAAACCGTCTGAGATGTATTATGACGATAAAAGGTGCCATAAAAGTATAAGTAGTTGTCGTCAGATACCATTGTTAGAAATGTGGCTGTAATTGTATTCATTGTCAGTTTCACTACTGCAAAAAAGACAAGATGGACATTATCAATGTGCGCACACTGATTTACATTCCAAATTTGAAAGCCTGAACCAACATTACACACTTAGGTAATAACGATCTAAATGTAAGAGTGAATTTGAAATAATCTATAGAATGCATAGTAGAGCAATAAAATTGAGATTTTCATTCTCATTTTTAAATGTATCGCAGCATTGGCAAGGTAAATGTCAGATTCACTGATCCCTATGGAAAGTGAAAGCAAATGACATGATTGTCTCAATGAGAACAGATTTCAGGGTTTTAATATAAACTGCATAGTAAGTTAAATTGTAAAGTGTCAGCCAATTAAGTGACAAACTGACTCACAGGGCGGAATCTTCTTTGTTAGGTAGGTGTCTCATGAGCTGCCTGCAAAAGCAACTAGACACACGTTCTCAGTCTTAGAAAGAAGGCCCTCTGAATCCTTAGCCCATCAGGCACTTAAGTAAACACCAGTGTCTGATCGCTGATGAAGGGCTTATGCCCAAAACTTCGATTCTCCTGCACTTTAGATGCTGCCTGACCTGCTGTGCTTTTCCAGCACCACACTCTCCACTCTGATCTCTAACATCTGCAGTCCTCAGTTTCTCCACCGGTGTTTGAGGACCAAGGACCCGGGACATGATGTCCCGGCTACCTGGAGAAATTGAGTAATCACAGGGGGAGACGATGTAAGTTTGAGAGAACGGACAGAAGATGACTGAATGCATTTAGGCACTGTAGACGTAAAAAGTTAAATTTACTACATCTTCCATTTCCCATATATTTATATTATGAAATACTTGATTGGCAGTACAGAACTTAAAACATTATTAAGAGGTAACATGGAGTCAGGATAGAAACGGTGGCTCAGTGGTTAGCACTGTTGCCTCAAAGCACCAGGATGACTGTCTATGTGGAGTTTACACATTCTCCCCGTGTCTGCGTGGGCTTCCTCCAGGTACTCCAGTTTCCTCCCATAGTCCAAAGATGTGCAGGTCAGGTGAATTGGCCATTCTAAATTGCCCATAGTGTTAGGTGCATTAGTCAGACGGCATTGGGTCTGGGTGAGTTACTCTTCAGCGGGTCGGTGTGGACTTGTTTGGCTGAAGGGCCTGTTTCCACACAGTAGGGAATCTAATCTAATCATCATGCAAGAAGTTATACAATGTGAGGAACCAACGTTGACGTAGTGGCACAACAGGAACTGTTAACTGTCTTTGTTAACGCATTAAATTCCAACCAGGCAGGTCAACTCTAACATATTCCAGTGAGGATGCAGTCTGTCTCCATATTCCGTTATTCAATGAACAAGATGCCATATGTTTTTGCCTGTGGAAGTGGTATGCGATTCAGTCAGATGGAATGTGAGAATTGTATTAACAGAGTATGAATGCTTGGCTGAGCTCCAAGATTCACTAATAGGTTAGCTCAACAAGAATCGATTTAAACATGTAAAGTGTTTGTTTTGATTGATAAACATTGCTTGGGGTTGTAATGTGTTATTCTTCCTTTAATTTGTTTTCCTCAATTAAATATTTTTATTTGGACAAAAGTAAGTGTAGTGTTATTGATAGTGTGAATAGCGGTGTCAGTCTGATACTTGTCTAAAATTTTAACAAGACTAGCTTTCAAAGCACATTTCTGACTGCATGTTTATTTATAAGTATATTAAAACTTATTGTTGTTATTATACAGCTAATTGGCTTTGTACAAAGTGCAGACTGGAAGAGTGGATGTGGAAGTGACATGGACGGCATGGAAAGATACAAAAGGCTCTAGGATCTAGGCTACGGTCATGACTCCTCTGAAAGTGCATGAGCCATTAAACTGAGAGCACTTAGCCTGAAAATCACAAGGATGGGCTGATGAAGGTAGGAGGATGAAACACATACACCCAAGATGGAACCAACCACATCAGAAATACTGGGTGTGGACTTGCTAACTGCACTCAGTATGGTGTGGGGTTCCCAACCATTTCTGAAGCCCTTCAGATTTGACTTGACTGTGTCAAATCCAGCTCAGAGCCTCAGTGAGAAGGCTTAAAATGTGTCCACACTCTTAGACATTTAAGAGAAACCATAAAATATTCTCAGCCGATGGAGTAAATTAAGATTTTTCATTTTTTAAAAAACGCATCTTCCTTCAATGGAATATGTCACTGTATACATTCAGTTATGTTATTCATTATATTTATTCCAATACATTTTCCTGGGATGTTATTCACTTTTTGGAAATTCACTTTCTGGTCATTTTCTAAGTAAGCATTTTTAAGAGACCATATCAATTCAGCACTGGGATTATCTCCCCCACATGAGGGTTGGGGTAATAGCATCTTAAAGAAATTCCTAGGCATGTAAAACATGATTGATTCCTATGCAAAGATATCTGAGCTGAGGTTCTTCACGAGGATGTGAAAGAAGCAGTCAGATAAAAAGCCCCTTTCTGCTTGAGTATTTTTCATACACATTTTGTGGCACTGTCTTATTGCTTAAACAATGAATGGATCCAGTTTGCAAAATACATCCATTTGTGAAAAATGAATCAATGCTAAGCATTTTTAATAATTCAGACTATCAACCAACCATGGACAACAAAAGAACATTAAATTGCCTAGACAATTACATTTACAATCTGTACCCTAACAACTTAAGACATACAATTACAATTCAATGATAATTTCATTTGATAAGACATGATACTTCAGAGGATATCTTATGATTTCAACTTGCCCCGTATTAATTCAAAGCTAAATAAGGCTCTACTCCCCTGATAACTCAATAGCTAAGTGCAGCATTCACTAGGTTACGGCAACAGCAAAGGGCAGACCAGGCAGCTCCGAGGTAGAAGTCTAACCGGATATATGCAGGGTGCGTATATTTATTAATATACTTTGGCAAAAAAATCAGTAATAGGAATCAGTACTTGTTCCAGCAATACTGTCACAGCCTTGCAGAACAGCACTATGTTTTAAGTTGGAATTCTCATGCTTGTTTTAGGAAATCAGGAATTCTCCCCACAGTTGAGTTGGTTTCTCTGGCCACACAGGAAGTAGTGGTAGTGTGGGATAAAGGACCTAAGGAGGCAGTGAAATGGGAGAGAGGAGTTGGAAGATACAAAAAAACTAGGAGAAAGTGAGGACTGCAGATTCTGGCAATCAGAATCGAAGAGTGTGGTGCTGGAAAAGCACAGTCAGTCAGGCAGCATCCGAGGAGCAGGAGAATTCCTGAAGGGCTTATGCCCGAAATGTCAATTGACCTGTTCCTCAGATGCTGTCTGACCGGCTATGCTTTTCCAACACCACACTCTTCGACGAGAAGGAAAACATCACCAACTATGGTGAAGGGGAAAGAAAGAGTATCAACACAAGAATGAAAATTGAGAAACAATAACTGACAGTGAAGAAGAAGCTGGTGTGAAATGGAGAGAAGGGAATGAAGTAGCTCTTGTTGCATTAATGACTGAATTACCTTACATTCCCTAATAGAGAGCTGGCATGCTTCTATGTAATTTACACAAAATAAGGTAGTAAACAGTGTAAACTTCCTTCCCCCAAATATTTTTTTAAGTAAATTGCAAAATGTTGTCTGATTGCTTGCATGATTAAGAAAAAATCATGTCTAATTTTATCGAAAGACTACAAGTTTGACTCATGGGCATGTTTGATTGTAAGATAATTTAGTTGTTAATTGAGAACATTTACAATTAAGAATAAACAGCAATCATTTAAGATGTAATTGGCTACACAGCAGGGCTCTTACCAATTAGCTTGGATGGTGGCCATGAATGCTTTTAAGCAGTTATGGTCGTTTCTGCATCACTGCAGTTCATGGCCATTTCTTGGATAATAATCTGCTTCAGAACCATTTAACAAGATGGTTGCATCAGCAGGATCGACACATAATTAAACATATCCAAGCCAGATGTTCACGTATAAAAGGTAATTCCAATATTTGTAAAGAGAAAAGCAAAAATTATAATACCAGTAAATTATCATTATAAACAGTGGTGGTATTCTACTAATGGTCCTAAGCAGCAGGTAGAAGAGGCATACAATTTAATCTCCCTCTATAATGGAGATTTTACAAGTTTGAAATAAAGGAAGGGGCAAAATAGTTATGTCAGCATAGAACCATAGGAAGCCACAATTAATAACTTTCCCACAACTACTCTGGAATACCAAACCAACGTAATACAATTCTACATTTGAGGTGTCATGGTTCACTGAACAGCAACTTTAATCAGCCAGAAACCTGTGGGCTCAAAGTCCACTTTAATGCAATACAGATGGAACATTGCTATTTGTCAGAAGGCTGTACTTTGGGTGAGCTATTAATTTGACAGCTTGTCTTCCTGCTCAGCTGGATGCAAACAATTCCACGGCATCAAAGATGAGAACTCTTGATCACCTTGCTAACTTCACCTAATGCCTTCAAAAACAGCATAAATGGACATTTTATAAAGCTTCCTGTCAACTGTCGTTGCGGTATTATTCTCCATTTGATTCTAAGAGTGATGGGTTTAACTCACTCTAGAGATTTGGTCTTAACCTAGGTTAACACATCATATTGAAGATATAATCTAGTCATTTTCTCACTACAATCTGTAGGACTTGGCTGTAACAGAATTGGCTACATTGAAATAGTGACAATACTTCAAAATGAAGCTGTGAAGACTTTGGCCATCATGAAGTTGTGAAATGTGCTACATAAGTTTGTTTATTTTGACTTGTTACAGTTGTTTCAGGTTGCCAGTGTTCTGCAATAACATGCATGAATTAACACATTTTTTAAAAAGTTGGAAAACAAAATAAAACTAGGATTTGTTGCACAGCATAGAAACTTAAACATGGTCAATATCAACGGATCATTTGGGATAGCTTCCAAGACAATCTTATCCAGTTTTATCTCTGTGTTGGAATCTTTTCAATCTCTCAATCAATCAAACTCTTAAATTAACCTCAGAAGAAACACAACCATTGATTTCCCAGCCTATTACGAAGGCTAATTTACACAGGCCTGTATCCTGCACTCTATCTGGCTGTTTTTAGGTGCTTATGGTATACTTTAAAACATGAAATTGATAGTTAACATGTATGTTTGAAAAAATATACTGGAGTTCTTATATATAGCATTGAGGAAGCACAAGTTCTGGACATTTGGAGAAATATCTGTTCAAAAACTAATTGTGAACATAATAATTGCATTTGTGAAATGTCAGTAAATAAACATTACACCTAATATTATTTTTTCTGAATTCTAATTTAACTCACTTGCAGTTCTATTCTATGCTGGACACCTGGGGACAGAAACAATTTCAAACTATATTCATGTCAGTAGCTCCCCAGATGGTTTGCAGATTAGGAAATCTCCTATTGTGCTGCTGTGCCAAAAGCTGGATAACTCCAGGTTTGATTTGTAATCTTCATTACACCAATAATTTTCTTGCTTCTCACATCCTTTACAAACTCCAAATTGCCTAAATCTCTGCCTGATAGATCATCTCCTGCAATGGAGCCTTCGATTTCCAAATTTCACTGCCTTATTCCCCTCTCACCAGCAACAGAAACCTCCTCCAGATTATCCTTTTGATTAAACTTTCAGTCACTTATTCTCATCGCTAACAAAAGCAGGTGTTGTTAAATGTTCTCAGCTAGATTGTCAGGCTACAGTAGAACAAACTGGGGAAAATGACCTATGATCTCCATTCTTACAGTCATGAACTGATACCTGGAGACTTATGGGTAGTGAGGACAGAAAATATGCACGCATTGCTCCCTGGATCTACTGTCAAATTTTTAAAAAGTTGTACATGGGATATTGGCATCACTAGGGAAGCATTTATTGCTTATCCATAATTCCAATTCCCTGGAGAAAGTGGCGGTGAGATGCCCTTTTGCACTGCTTCAGTGCTTATGATGTCAGTACACCCACAGTGTTATGAGGAAAGGAGTTCCAGTGTCTTAAGCCAGTGATAATGAATGAACAGTGAAAGTCAGGATTATGTATGACTTGTGGTTGGCGGTGTTCATATATATGCTGCTCTTTGTCTTTCAGAATGGTAGAACTTGTGGGTTCAAAAAGGAATGTCAAAGCACATCAAATCTCTCAGTTTAGTGCTTTACACGCTGATCACCTATTTGAATGAGGTACCAAAGGGCACTTCATGCAAATACATCCCAGCATAAGTTGGCTCCTTAAGGAAAGATGACTGAGCAGAAGAACATAAATAATACAAATCAACACACATTAAATTTTAGAATGCAAAACATCGGGTTGCCATATCTGATAGATTTACTATTGATTTCCTACTTTTGATCTTTGACTCCTTGACTACCTCTGAAAATGGCTTCAACTTTTAGCTGCAGAAAAATCTACTGATTGTGTGCTTTGTACGGCTTGCAGCCATATCATTGCTCACTCTTAGCCACATCATGGACAGATGCAGAATTGACATACATTTGATAAAAGCTACAGTTCGGTTCATAAACAAGGACTGATGGTTTTGATGTCACATTGTCAATATGCAAATTGAATATTTACAAATAGATTTTTTCAATCTTTAAACAGTAATACAGTTGAATCGCTGACTAACAATCAAAAAATGTCAAAAGTGTTTTTCAATAATCCAAACATTCAGCCCAGTCAAATCCATCACTAGTTTGCCTATAAATATCCCTTCAATCATATTATCCAGGTTACTTATTTTAAAAGTGAAAGACATTTTTATTTCAGACCAGTTCATCATTAAGTTCAATGCAAGTTTAAACATTTTAATACAAATTATACACTGTTACACATGTATTATTTTACATGTAATGAACCATTTTCAAAGTCTCCACCTTTATTATTCTACATCAGTTCAAGTGAAAATAATAAATGTAAGTGAAAATAACAACCAATCTGTCTCGCACAGTACACTGTGATTCCTAAAGGCACTTTATGATTAGCTTCATAGCAAGGGAGAAAAGAACAAAAATGGAGTAGGTCACTCACATGAGCAGAGGTGAATTCAGCCCAGATTTAAAGGATGAAAGATATCTTTCTTTACTCCCTCATCAGCTGTAAAGATTCTATCTCAGAATGAGTGTCAACAGCTTCAAACAAATTAAGAACAAAGCCATCCATAAGCTTGGTTCAACTAGCAATCACATTCAGAGGTCACTAGGACAGCTTGAAAGATGCAGTTGAGGTGCTCTTCTGAAATGAGAGAAAATTAAAACAAGATGCGTATTACCCAGGACTTAAATTTGCTGTGGAGGTAACTATGGGTCATTTAAAAACCAGTTAGATGCTAAGTTTCAATAGAATGGTGGCTAGGTAAGTGGTTGAACTTCTTTTCTTCAACTGTGCTTAACACAGTTATCTGATTATACCTCACCGAGCTGTAATTCATGCTGGTAATTTTGTGAATGGAACCCTATTAACATTGCCATGAGTGTTAAACGAGAAGCAAGGATAAAAGATAATATTGCTACACAAGAATAAAGGCATATCAACAGTACATGGGTATGTTTCATCTGTACCTTGGGAGCTACCGCTATGTGTATCATTATGCAAAGTAATGACTGTTCAGTAGCACCTTGTGATCTACAAGGTATCATGCACCACTTACTAGCCAAGATTTCATCACACTATCATCAGTTTACTCCTGCAATTATTATATAAACCTTTACCAGAGATCATTTTAAATATCAAATACTGCCAAGTCCTGAATACAGCTCTCTGCTTGTATGGTCTGTTGTGCTAAATGCTTCAGGCCCTCTATGGATTCAGGACCTCTTTCTTACTTTCCAACTCCTCTAACACTGTAGCCAATTCTCTAATTTCCCAACACTCTTCAATTTTCCCCAAGTCAGATTTTTTAGCATACATTTGCCAGACCCTGCTTGAACCACAGGACATTTTTCTTCAGGGGGTCCTTATTTGGCTGAACAGACAAGCTTTAAGTGGTACTAACATGTTACAATTTTATGCTCCTGTTGATGCATGTAATTAATGAAGACAATTAAAAACTAGCTGCTTCTAACAATTATTTATCTGAGCTGCATGCACAAAGATGGTTACCTGCATTTATCATGCATTGTGACCCCTATGGAGTATCTAGTTTATCCCTGCAGCCATAGATTGTGCAATAAATAACTACGTAACCATATCAGTGCCTGTTCTATCCATGCTATTGCTGGACCTGCTATCAGCATATCTACAGTGTATCTAGTGATCTTAGAAGCCAACTTCCAGGTGACAATGCAACCTTTCTTGGTCGATCTGAGGAAAGAAGAGAATTCTTTGGGAGACTAGCTCAACATCTCCTTAGTGTCAGTTTAAGCATCCACTATCAATTCCCTCACTATCTGAGTGAGCTCAGTTGTTAGGTGCTATATTACAATGTTCTGTAGTTGTTACATCCTTCATAGTAGACTATAGTGATGAACCTTCATAAGGAACTGCAACAAAAACAATAGAGGTCTCTCCTGGTAGTCATAATGGATATGTTCCTCACCATGCATTCTAAAGAAAACATGGCAATTCAAATAGCATCCTCCCTCTGAACAGAGGATCTTTGACGTCTGAAAGTAAGGCCTTTTCAGCTGAATATCAATACCAACTGGCATTCAACTCTATCTGTTCTTTAGGCCATAAGACACAGGAGTCGAAGTAAGGTCATTCGTCCCATTGAGTCCACTCCACCATTCAATCATGGCTGATGGGCATTTCAAAGCCACTTACCCACACTCTCCCCATGGCCCTTAATTTCTTGCAAGATCAAAAATTTATCAATCTCTGCCTTGAAGACATTTAACGTCCCAGCCTCCACTGCACTCTGTGGCAATGAATTCCACAGGCTCACCACTCTCTGGCTGAAGAAATGTCTCATTTCCATTCTAAATTGACTCCCTCTAATTCTAAACTGTGCCCATGGGTCCTAGTATCCTCCCGCCTAATGTAAACAAATTCCCAGCATCCACCCTTTCTAAGCCATGCATTATCTTGCAAGTTTCTGTTAGATCTCCCCTCAAATTTCTAAACTCTAATGAATACAATCCCAGGATCCTCAGCCATTCATCGTACATTAGGTCTACCATACCAGGGATCATCTGTGTGAATCGCCACTGGACACCCTCCAGTGCCAGTATGTCCTTCCTGAGGGGTGGGGCCCACAATTGGACACAGTATTCTAAATGGGGTCTAATTAGATATTTATGAATTCTCAGAAGCACATTGCTACTTTTGTTTTCCAACCCTCCTGAGATAAATGATACCATTATATTTGCTTCCTTAATCACGGACTCAATCTGCAAGTCAACCTTTAGAGAATCCTGGACTAACACTCCCAGATCCCTTTGTACTTTGACTTGAGGAATTTTCTCATGGTTTAGAAAATAGTCCATGCCTGTATTCTTTCTTCCACAGTGCAAGACCTCGCATTTGCTCACGTTGAATTCCATTAGCCATTTCTTGGACCATTCTCCTAAACTGTCTAGATCTTTCTGTAGCCTCCCAACCTCCTCGGTATTACCTGCCTGTCCACCTAACTTTGTATCATCGGTGAACTTCGCCAGCATGCCCCCGGTCTCCTCATCCAGATCACTAATCTAAAGTGTGAACAGCAGCAGCCCCAACACTTGAACCCTGCGGGACACCACTTGTCACCAGCTGCCATTCCAAAAAAAGAATCTTTTATCCCAACTCTCTGCCTTCTGTCAGATAGCCAATCCTCAATCCATGCCAGTAGCTCACCTCAAACACCATGGATCTTCACCTTACTTAGCAGCCTCCTGTGAGGCACCTTAACAAAGGCCTTTTGGAAATCTAGGCAGATAACAGCTACTGGTTTTCCCTGGTCTAACCTACTTGTTACCTCTTTGATTTATTTAACACATTGTCCTGGGAGCTACGGTCCTAATGTACTGCCCACTTAGTGTGACTTAACTGATATTTGGAAAGACTTAATTGCTAAACTACTTAGGTTATGGCAGCCATTCAGTCCTATGATATCCTCAGTAACATGTCTCAAAACAAACCCTGTTAGAATTGTGCCTAAAAGCAGCTTTTAAAACTAGATTTTGTAGCCAATGACGTATATTTACCTGCTCTACTGGACTGTATGTGAGAGATTAGGCAACTGAGTGAGTAACAGAAGAATAGTACTGGTCATGCCATTCATTGAGGCCTTCAACTCAAACATGTCAACTCACAACCATGACCACAGAGTGAGTTGCCTAAGGTGGAATGAGATGTCTAAATTGAGATCTACCTTTTCTAATGCTACACTGCTCCCTTCCACTATACACAGCTTCATCTTACAGGGACAGAAGTAATATAGAGATGTTGAAATTTTGAAAAATACAGAAGAGGGGTAATTTTGCCATTCAGCTTGTGAAAGATTAACTGAATATAACTGCAGGCAGGCTAGTTGTGTGTGAGGCTCACCTAGCACCTTTTAAATGTTGGAGTTTTGTGGTCATTGGTCTTGGACTTTAACCCAAACCTCTGTCCTCCCACCTAAAGGCTGTTAAGATGCCATTTTAAAAAATGCATTCGCACTTCTAAAAAAATTTGGATTGCACATTTCAGGAGATAAAGGAAGCTGAAAATAACATCTGACTGTCATGGTAACGCCAAGCCAAAATACATCATTAGTACCACAGCCTTAAAAGTTAACAGGAAGTGAGGGAGAATCTCAAGCTATTGTATTTGTGGCAGTGATCAACTTTGAATTGGTTGAGAGGCTGGGAGGAATAGGATGCTCCTGTTAAAGATGTTTTGGCGAGATCCAGCCCAGACTTCTGGATGGTCACAGCCTCCTCACCCAACTCCCATTACCAACACAGCTCCTGTTGGTGAGATGGTCCTCAGGTGCCAACAGCTGTGAATTCTGACACTAGTGTTCCCTGCAACTGTGGGTCAGAAGATGGAGCAATAGCTTGATAATAAGCCCCAACTTACATGTTCCTGGCCTGCTATCTTCTGACACTGCTTTTGGCCACTTCCCTTCCCATTGGAACCTCCTTTTTTATCCGAACTCACCTCAAATTGTCACATTTCCAACAGCTTGAAGCAAGCTAATTTGACGGCTTTGACCTGTAGCCTCAGGCAGGATGTGGCTGCAAGAGTGGGAGACATGTGCCTCCAACAAATGTTGCCCTTATACTTGTTATGGTTCAGTTTTACCAGTTTTGCTTTGTAATTTTTCCTTTATCTTTCTTCAGGCCTTTGGTTTGCTTGCTCCATCATCTGTCGCACATTACAGACATTTGCTCATTGAAGAGGTCGCCTTTAGGAGAGTAGTACAGTCATAGAGATGAACAGTGTGGAAACAGACCCTTCGGTCAAACCCTTCCAGGCCGACCAGATATCCCAAACCAATCTAGTCCCACCTGCCCCCAGCCCATATCCCTCCAAACCCTTCCTATTCATATCCCCATTCGGATGCCTTTTAATTGTTGCAATTGTACCAGCCTCCACCACTTCCTCTGGCAGCTCATTCCATACATGTACCAGCCTCTGCATGAAAACGTTGCATCTTAGGTCTCTTTTATATCTTTCCCCTCTCGCCCTAAACCTATGCCCTCTTGTTCTGGACTTGAGCAATGTATCTTTTCTGATGAAAGCATGGAAGTAGCCTCCAACTTGTTGCAACATTTCCTAAACTTGTTCCCAGTCAAGATCAGTAGGCTCCATTATGCATCTAGATTTAGCCTTTAAAATGCTAAAGCTCTGCATTACTGTGACTGCTAATGTTGGCAAATTCCTCTTGCAAGGCCCATTCCAGGTTGAGAACTGACTTCAAATAAATAACTGGCTCTGTCCATGGAAAATGCATGAAATCACCATCGTACCTTGCAAATACTCTACTCCCTACCATGAGATTATGTGACTTCCGTGCCAGATCCAGGAGATTCTCCTCAGCTTGAAACTGTCAAAACCCCCGATCAAACTCAAATTCACTGTGACCTGACTCAACCCTGTTCATTATATCTTGCAAGGTGCAATATTTAACCTGTAGCCATACAGTTTCTGCAGCACCGATCCTCCAAATATTGTCTAATGCAAGAATTCATCTAAAACTCATGGTTGGCAGAAGAATTGAAACAATAATTATTTTGTTCTAAACCTTGTGATTAAATTCAGATCATTCCGACAGTGATAAGTTACAGGCTACAGGCTTGTTCAGGGCACAAACAAAATTGTATACGTGACCGGAAAATAGAAATGCAAGTAACCTGAAAGAACCCACAAGTTAAGATAACTTTTGTCAAATTTAAAGCCATCTGCTGAGTTTGTATGCGGTGATAAAATCTCAAACTGTACAACTGTACTGTAAATAAAACTTATACCTATAATTGCATTTTCCACTCTAACTGAATCTAGAGGAGTTATGAACAGCAATTACCACCTAGGGATGTAATCTTTTAAAAGATAATATGCAGACACACTGCCCACTTTCACCATCTGTTTTATCACCATGTGCCTTCCAGAAACAGATTACTGTGACCACAGCAGAGAACACTGTGATAAAATTACAGATAGGTGTTTGTGACTTGAAGAAGAAAATTATTTTCTGATGAAAAAAGCTCCAGGAGTTCCCTCTACAGACGGGGGCAGTCATACAAAATCATTCAAGTCACACACCAATGTTCAAACTCTGCTCTGTGCTCAGCTAATCTCCAGATTCCTGCATCAGGAAGGGTAGAGGGAAAATGAAAACAAAGACAGCCAGGATTTATGCTCCTGAGCACCATCCCGTGACCTTTGGTGGACTCGTACTCAAAGGTGGAGGATAGAATCCAGTTCAGTAGTGATATGCTTGCCCCACTCAAGAAACAGCCTGCTGCCATACACAGTCTTCATCCATACATGGAGTACCTACTTGGATAAGGTGCTAGAGAGTGTCTATAGCATTGCACCCAACAGGAAGAGTAGGCCATTCAGCCCTTCAAGTCTTCTCTACTATTCAATATAATAAGACCATATGATACAGGAGCAGACATTAGGCTATTCAGCCCATCGGGTCTGCTCTGCCATTCAATCGTAGTTGATAAGTTTCTCAACCCCATTCTCCCACTTTCTCCCTCTAACCCTTGATCCCTTTGACAATCAAGAACCTATCTATCTCCATCTTAAATATACTCAAATACCTGGCCTTCTGTGGCAATGAATCCAACAGATTCATCACTCTCTGGCTGAAGAAGTTAATTCTTAGCTCTGTTCTAAAGAGTCGTCCCTTGACTCTCAGGCTAGGCTGTCAGGTGCCAGTATCTCTTACCAATGGCAACACCTTCCCAACATCCACTTTGTCCAGGCTATTTCAGTATTCTGTAAGTTTCAATTCGGTCCCCCCTCATCCTTCTCATCTCCATTGAGTACATCCAGAGTTCTCGAACGTTCCTTGCATGTTAGCTTTTCATTGCTGGGACCATTCTTGTGAACCTCCTCTGAACACACTGCAGGGCCAGTACATCCTTCCTGAGATATGGGGCCCAAAACTGCACATAATACTCCAAATGTGGTCTGATGAGAGCCTTATAGAGCCTCAGAAGTACATCCTCTCCAAATAAATGCCATCATTGCATTTGCAAGACCATGACTGGTCACCCAACTCAGTACTCTGTTCCCACTTTTTCCTCGTACCATTTTAGCCCAAAGAACAATATTTAACTCCTTCTTGAAAACATTCAAAGTTGTGACTTCAGCTGCTTCCTGTGACAGAGAATTCCATAGGTTCACGACTGTCAGGGTGAAGAACTTCCTTCTCATGTCACTCCTAAATGACCTTTCCCATATCCTTAAACTGAGACTCCTGGTTCTGGATTCCCCAGTCATAGGGAATATCCTTCCTGCATTTACCATGTCTGTTCCTATCAGAATTCTACAGGTTGCTTGGAGATTGCCCCTCCCCGCATTCTCCTAAATTCCAGTGAACATAATCGTAACTGATCCAGGCTCTCTTCCTCAATCAGTCCTGCCATTCCAGAAATCATGATGAAGGGCTTATGCCCAAAATTTCAATTCTCCTGCTTCTAGGATGCTGCCTGTGCTTTTCCAGTGCTACGTTCTTGACTCTGATCTCCAGCATTTGCAGTCCTCACTTTCTTCCGTTCCAGAAATCAGTTTGGTAAACCTTCATTGCACTCCCTCCTCAGCCAGAGCATCATTCCTCAGATAAGGAAACCAGAATTGCACATATATCACCTTCAAGAGTAGGGAAAAAGAATGGAAATTGGAAACATAAGACATTTTTAACATATCAATATGGTAACTGTGCCTCCATTAGTGTTAACTTGTGTTGCAATAGAGAGAAACCTATATAAACCCCTACACTATATGCAGATATTCTGTGCGTCTTGGGTGATCCTTATTTATGGCTGTAAACAGTGCTGCTGACTTTCAAAGCCAGGATCTTCTGATTGCTGATGGACATGTGTTCAACAGAAACCTTTAATTGCCAAAAGGTAATCATGGCACAGAGACAGACAGCTGAACCAAATGAGCCTTTCCATCTCTCTGTTTGAGAGAGATACAATCCTTTATATTCACACTTTGAGGTCAGAGCACCTCCAATGAACAAGTGATGACAGGTAGCCCTGAATGAGAGACTGGGGTCTGCTTTGTTTGTTCTTATTTTACACACAGAAGTGTTAACACACAACAGAGTGACTTTCCCACCAACAAACTCACTGTGGACCTTTTTTTTGTAAACTACTAACTACCATTAGTACTCGTCCGTGTGGCCAAATAAATTACTATGCAAAGCACATTAAAGAAGTCGGGGGGTAGGAGGACCTGGGACTGCTTTACGTTTCTGAAACCTATTTTCTCATCAACCTGTTCAGAGATGTTAATATACACCTCTGGAGAAGCTGAGTCTTGACCCCAAGCCTCCCAGCTCAAAGATAAGGATCACTACCAATGATCCACAAGAGGCCTCTGTGTTGGGTCTCTTTTTTTAAAAAACCTATTTTTTAAACAACCTGTTCAGACTTGTTATTATACACCTCTGGAGCAGATGGGACCTCCAGCTCCTATGGTAGGGGCACTACAACTGCACCACAAGACAGCCTGCTTTTTTCCTTTCCTTAGTTCAATCAGGCCAAAACAGCAGCACGACTAACTCAGATTTGTACTTTTGGGCTTTTGAAAACAGATTAGATGAAGCTTTCAAATCTTCAATTTGTTTCGTCAGCAGCTAAACTAATTTTCTGGGAAAATATAGATTAACAAAACTTTAATTCTGAACACTCCCTGATTAAGGAATTGTCTCTTCCCAAGGCCTCAATTACCATTCAATAACTGCCATATACTATAACACAGGATCTCTTCCAGAATTGCCGGAACCAATTCCCAAGTACTGACTGCGTTAATATCCAACTTCTGCTGTCAGCTTAAACATAATATTTTTCCTGGGGTGCTGTGTCTGTCTGAAATCCTTTTAATCAAGACTCAGTCTGCAATTAAGCACCAGACCTGGCCTCACAAGCAAACAAAAGCTTGTTTGATACATCCTTTTCTTTTTACCACAACCTATCAAAAGTCCTCAACTCATTCCAAGCTCACAAATCCCATTTCACAACTCGAAACCAAAATTGCTGAAAGAATAAAAATGTAAAAAAAACCATGAAAAACCAGTGAGGGTTCTACCAGGTAGATTTGATGGGATGTTTCAGACATTGAAATTTCACAACAAGATTGTTGGTTGTTACATTGGGTTTAGCACGTTGATTGTGACTATGTGCAACTGACCTCATGCCTTCACATTATAGGAAGTATTATTCAAGGTTGTAGTAAAACTACCACCCCCAATTGAATCGGAGACCTCTGATGGTAAACAAGCAATAAACGTATGATCTGCTCCTGACATGTCTAAACTTCAACTCCCAGTTTACAATGGTCCTTTGAGAGGCCAAGGCCAAAAGCCTATATTTCTTAGAGATTTGTTACATTAATTATGATTGCTATAAGACAGTGACGGTACTTTGGGGCTATTTACAAAGTTCACTAACTGTCACAACTCTACTAATTCATGTATTAGCCTACTTTCCCTACGGCCATCTTTTATCCAATCAATTCAGTTGTTCTGAGTGTTTGAAACAACAATTTATAAGATTAAAATAATTAATTATTCATGCAATATAATAAATGCGCAGCAAACTCTGAATTTCGAAAGGGCAGGATGTTGGATATTTAAACTGTGTTACAGCATTCCATAAACCCAACCTAAAGACTTGAGCTCCTGCTGGGAGCATTTAGATTCATAGCACTTCCAATTCACTCAGCTTTACTTTCTGATTTTGCATAGCACCTAGAAATACTTCAAATCCTGGAAATATTTAATAAAAGCGAAAAATGCTGGAAAGATGCAGCAGTTTTATTTGCTGCTGAAAAGAAATATATGTTAATGGATCTGCGGTAACAATTCTGCTGAGGAGTACTCACTAAAATGTGGTGAATGTTTTGCATGTTGGCTGATTTGCTGTGCATTTAAGTATTTACAGTTTTTAAAATTATTTATGTTGCATTCTAAGAGGACACAGGAAGGAAATTTGAGAAGAGGCAGACTTTTCATTTTATCTGTCTACCTAATCCTCCATCTTCTTTCATCTATCCCAAAAAGTTTCCAATACAGCATAGAAGATTTTACTAATAATATTGCATTACATTAAGAGAAAAATATTCAGTAATATATGAAAAAGTATAATTAGAGCCATGGCTAAATATTACGGTGAAGAAAAACTGGGTAAATATGTACGCCTACACTGAAGTGAATACATAATTGTACATTCTACTACCAGCATAAGGACAAGTAATCACCCTCCCCTCCTGATGAGCTAAACTCGCTATTCCCTTCTGAAAGATATTCCATCTTATAATTTGGCTGTACTCCAAAAGGAGCAATTTAAGAAGCTGTTCATCGTTAAGCAATGCATTCTAAGTTTACTAACAATGTACTTTCAGGAATACAACCGGAGTCTATATTTCAAGTTACATCTCAATTTTCTTTTACTTGTTTCCAATGTCTATGTCACTGTCCATGTCTGTGTTAATTAGACAGCCCTCAAGAAGGTGGTGCTGAATCTTGTTTTGGAATTCAACTGTGTCTCTTTCTCAGCTGTTCCACAGATAGAGTCAAACACATTGCTACAGAGGCACAGTGGCTCAGTGGTTAGCACTGCTGCCTCACAGTGCTAGGGAACCAGGTTCGATTCCAGCCTTGGGCCACTGTCTGTGTGGAATTTGCACATTCTCCCCGTGTCTACATGGGTTTCCTCCGTGTGCTCCGGTTTCCTCCCACAGTCCAAAGATGGGCAGGTCAGGTGAATTGGTCATGCTAAAGTACCCATAGAGTTAGGTGCATTAGTTAGGGGGAATGGGTCTGGGTGGGTAGCTCTTTGGAGGGTCGGTGTGGACTAGTTGGGCTGAAGGGCCTGTTTCCACACTGTAGGGAATCTAATCCAATCTGCAATCAAAATGGCCAGGCCAGGTAATGATCACACATTCTCTCCCTTAAAACACAAGAGTGAACCTGATAGAATTCTATGATAATCTGGATGACCTCATGGTCACCATTCTTCATACAAGTAGTTTATTTCACATTTACCCAATTAGCTGAATTTAAATTACAGAACAACCTCAGTAAACCAAACGTCATTTCTCCAAATTTCGGACTATCTGAACAAGATTGCAAGCTCCCGTAAAAATGTTATCCAAACAATCAGTTATCCGAACAAAATACTCTCTGCCCATCTTGTTTGGATAATCGAGGTTGTTCTGTAGAATTTGAGCATATCTTTGGCTTATTAAAACAATATTACCACTCCAAATGTATAACCAATACAGGATCACAGAACGAAAAAGTTAAACTCTGACTATACACAGTGCATATTGTGGCTGCATGTCATCAAGCTTTTGAGAATTTCCAAATTTTATTCTTTTTTTCCTAATTCCTGAAGTAATATATATATATATCGTCAATATGATCGTGTGGATTTGTTTCGACTGATGCACTTCTCAGATTTACTTCCCTTGATTGTCCTTACGTTTATTTTTAACCTATTCAAGGAGATAAAATTCCTGATGGGATTACTGATGCGAATATGCATCCAATTACACTGCTCCTGTACTTGAAGCTCTAAAGAATAGACTTGATGGACCAGCTGGTCTTTTACATAGCAACTAATGACTTAGGAATATCGCCATTGTGTGTCAGTCACAAGATCAAATAATTTGTTTAATCATCACATTCAACTAAAAAGCTGGCTAATGTCCAACTATTATCATGTTGTACATACAGACAGAGGGCTGAATCTTTATCAGAAATCAACTAAATGTCAATTTCAGCAATCTCATGGGAGGTTTCCTTCTCTGAGTTGGAGCTTGTTTTATATGCTATTCTCCAAAGTTCACCTCATTAGCTTTGCACCAAACCTCTTTGGTACCCCATTCACGCTGCCTCGCTCGCACCAGAGGGAGAAGTACTCACCACAAGCATACCTTTGATATTCTTATCAGCTACACATGCCTCAGAGGCCAATAGTCTATCAGGGACTTCTGGAACTGGGCTTCACTGCTGTAAATAATATGTCAATGATTACCCTTAGTGGAACACTGGAGCTGCTGCACTAACAGCTATGCCATCTCACTCCATCTCCCTCTTTTCTCATTCCAGGAGAAATGGCCAACAACGAGGGCATGGTGATGTATATGACATTTGGCTCCTCAACCCCAATCAAGAGAAAATCCTTACCTTAACTGAAGATGGAGACCAGCCATGCTGTAATGTCAAAATGTTCATGTCTGGGAAACTAAGTAAGATTCCTTGTCAAGAGCTGTGCTGCTTTCCCATTACCATTGTGAATGTATTCTTAGTATTCCTAAACACCTCCTCCTAATTCATCTCTTATTCGCTCTTTTGCCTCCTGCAGACATCAGTGACATCTGCATAGTTTCCACACTCATAGGAACAGCCCCAGATGATATCATCCCCGTCTCCCCCTCACAGCCATTAGTTGGATGGGTTAGTTTTGAATGGTGTGTTCAAGAGGGCTTCGGCCAAATTTGTAACCAATACAGTGAATCAATACATAAACTGCATATACAGCATTTTATGATAACAGATGTCTTTCGGCTGTACTGTGTCAATGTCTGTTAAAGAGCAAGGTAAGGCAGTAGGACTGTGACCCTTCACCTCTGGCTGAGGCAGCAAAGCACAAAAAGGCAAGGCAAGGCAGAGATGGGGCGTAAATCCAAGTAGGTGCAGTCTGAACTCTAGGAGATACTGATGACTGTGGGATGCTGGAGATTAGTGTCAAAAAGTATGCCGCTGGAAAAGCACAGCAGGTCAGGCAGCATGCAAGGAGTAGGAGAATTGACATTTCTGGCATAAACCCTTCATCAGGAATGTGAATGCTAAGAAAGCGAGTGAGGAGCGCTGAGATGCACATGGTTTAATCATGAGGTGGTGCTTACCCATGTGCAGAAAGTGTCTTGGAGCAGCGTTGCAATGAAAGAGGCCAAGATGTGCCAAGTTATGGACTATCATCATCCATGGAGAGTAATCTGGGATGCTGGCGCTTGCTCTCCAAGATGAAGGCTTGGAGGACTAAGTGGCAAACTGGAAACACCAGGTAGCCGCTCTGATTTTCAGATTGTGAATTGTTGCCATCTACTTTCTATCCACCATGTGGGACAATAGAAAATGCATATCAAGGAGGCAAGATTAAGTACTAATGGTGTTCTAATGCATTTAAGTAGGTCTCTCCCCATTCACTGATGAGGTTCTCATCTTGCCATTCAAAACTTGCTTCCAATATCTGACTTCCTCCTCGACACTGAGAATATAATTGTTCCTGATCTTGCCAAATCTTCTTAATTGATCCTCTAGTGCTGAAGTAGTGGAGAGACTGGAAATATTCTGCCCATAATTTTGAATGAATGCACTTACACTGTCCAGGTCAGGAGTTTTAAACTGTACCCACAGAGCCACATGCAGCTCATTAATTTTCGAGTCTAGCTCTTTTGCTTGATCAATCAAATGCATTTTTCATGCTAATTAAATGGCTTGTTTTGTTTTCATAAACTTTTATTAGCATCATACTTGTGAGAATTTATCATTCAATTAGCAAATTTTATGTAAAAGCCTTTTAAGAAGTCTGCTGAAATGTGTACTGTACTGTTAGTGGACTTAATATATTGCAATTTGATGGAGGGTAAAAAGTGCCTTTTTATCATCAAGTTCAAATTTGAAATTAGCAGTGAAGAAGACAGAAGTATTTTCTGTAAAAACATATATCAGAATGTTAGTAGCTGTTATGTATGATTGGCATCCTCAAATGAATATTACAGAACTTGCCTCACTACAGAATTTCCTTGATATCAATTTGAGGGCTTCTACTTTATGTTTGTCCGAAAACACAGAAACAAAATGGCAGCTGTCAATCAAATTCCATAGGATTGGTATTACTACTGCATTAAAGACGGGAACAATATTTTTACCAACTAGTATTTTTTGGATGAATTTGGCTGATTTAAGAACAATCCAAGAAATTATTGTCTGATTCACAGAAAATTGTCAACTGTAAGTGCTCTTTTAAATGACAAACTGAGTCTGTTCAATCAACCTCCCAAACATCCAAAGTTAACTGTCACAACTCTGCTCTTTCAATCCTTTATCTGTTGAAAATTTTGGTGAGTTAAAAGTCACATTAATTTTAAAAATAACTTTTTGTGTTTCATTTCCACTCTTTTAATCCAAGTCTTTATTCACCCTCCAACCACTTTTTCTATACCTAATTTAACATTGAATTCTTTGAATTAAATTTATGAACTAAACTGTCCATTTGTCTTTTTTAATAGAATCAAAAAATCCCTACAGTATGGCAGCAGGTAATTTAGCCCATCAAGTCCATACCGACCTTCTGAAGTGCATCCCACCCATTCCCAGTATCACTGCATTTCTTGCGGCTCATCCATCCAAACCTGGACACAAGGAGCAACTTAGCATGGCCAGTCCACCTAACCTTCATACCTTTAGACTGTGAGAGGAAACCCATGCAGACACAGGAAGAACATGCAAATGCCACACAGACAGTTGAAGTGGAATCGAACCCAGGTTCCTGGTGCTGTGAGGCAGCAGTGCTAACCACTGAGCCACCGCGGCACCCACAAGTTGCTATTTTGTATGATGGTACCGGGGGGGCGGGGGGGAAGAAATTGGATGAAATGGAGAAATGATTCACATTTACCATGTTATCTGGTGTGATTCTACGACTACACAATAGCTAAACATAGACCAGTACAGCACAGTATAGGCCCTTTGACCCTCAATGTTGTGCCAGCCTTTATCCTACTCTAAGAACAGACTAACCTACATAGCCTTCTTTGTACTAACTTCCATGTGTCTATCGAAATGTTGCTTAAACGTCCCTAATGTTTCTGACCCTACTGCCACTGCTAGCAGTGCATTCCACACACCCACCACTCTCTGTGTAAAGAACATACCTCTGACATCTCTCCTAAACCTTCCTCCAGTTATCTTAAAATTTGGCCTCCTCTTGATAGACATTTCCCACATAGGAAAAAGTCTCTGGCTATCCACTCTATCTATGTCTCTATCAAGTCACCTCGCATCCTTCTTCGCTCCAATGTGAAAAGCCCTCGCTCCCTCAACCTTTCTTCATAAGACATGCCCTCCGGTCCAGGCAGCATCCTGGTAAATTCCCTCTGCACCTTCTCTAAAGCTTCCATATCTTTCCTTTAATGAGGCAACCAGAACTGAACACAATTTTCCAAGTGTGGCTAACCAGGACTCTATAGAGCTGCAGCATAGCCTCGCAGTTCCTAAACTCAATCCCCGGCTAATGAAAGCCAAGACACCATATGCCTTCTTAACAACCCTATCAACCTGGGTAGCAACTTTGAGGGATCTGTAGATCCCAAGATCCCTCTGTTCCTCCACACTGCCAAGAATCCTGCCTTTAACCCTGTAATCTGCATTCAAATTCAACCTTCACACTTTTCCAGGTTGAACTCTATCTGCCACTTATCAGCCCAGTTCTGCATCATATCAATGTTTTGTTGCAACCTATAACAGCCCTCCATACTATCCAGAACTCCACCAAACTTCATGTAATTGGCAAACTTACTAACCCACCCTTCCACTTCCTCATCTAAGTCATTTATAAACATCACAAAGACCAGAGGTCCCAGAACTGATCCCTATGGAACACCACTGGTCACTGAGCTCCAAGCTGAATACTTTCCATCTACTACCACCCTTGGTCTTTTATGGGCCAGCCAATTCTGTATCCAGACAGACAGGTTTCTATCAGACTCTCTGCATGCTATGTCTGGCTGTTCACTACCTAGCCCATTATCTAATTCTTAGCTCAGGTTCTCACCCCTCTGCTACTCTAGTTTAAATCCTCCCGAAGAGCTCTAGCAAACCTCCCACCCAGAATATTGGTAGCCCTCCAGTTCAGGTGCAACCTGTCCTTCTTATACAGGTCCCACCCTCCATAGAAGGTATCTCAACGACACATCTGAAGCTCTCCCTCCTACACCAACCTTGCAGCCACATGTTCATCTGCGCTCGGTCTCTATTTTTAGCCTCCTAGCCCATGGCACCAGCAGCAATCCTGATATTACTACTCTACTCATCCTGCCTTATAGCTTCCAACCTAACTCCCTATATTCTCTTTTTAGGTCATTCTCTCTTTTCCTAGCTGTGTCATTGGTACTGATGTGTACCACAACTTCTGGCTGCTCTCACTCCCCCTGAGTGGTCAAGTTGTCGTGTGGCAGGTCAGAGCTGTTAAGGATGGCAGAATGTCCTCCCCAAGAGATTTTTTTAAAAATGGGTATTAGTGAAGTTCATGGCATTTTACCACAAGTGGTGATCGCTGCTATGGTTCCCTTTGCTTAGACTAGCTTTCTGTTGCACGTTTTATAAAAATAAAGTAAGGTTGGTGATCGAAGCCTCAGGTGTCTAATAAACTGGACCACCTTCCTCTTCTCTTACACACACACACAATTGCCCCAACCCCTCCCCCCATCCACAATAAGGAGTAGGAAATGGAACGGATTGGTTCAATGAACAAGAAGAATACATTTTGGACTCAACAGCAAGGCAGGTCAACTCAAGACGAGAAGGGTTTTGCTGGGGGGTGGAGGACAGAGAGAGAGAGAGAGAGAGAGAGAGAGAGAGATGGGGAAAGGAAGTTCTGTGATGCAGTCAGAAAGTCTCACAAAGACCATCCTATAATATCCAGACAAACGGATGGGAGCCTTGGGGTCAAGTTTGCTCACGCAATCTTCAGAAACTAAACAGCCACAACAAGAAAAGGGGACTTGACTTCTTACCATTTGCAAAAATTTCTGCCTTCGTTTTTTTCAAAAGATACTGCAGACTCAGAACACTCGACTGCCCGTTATGTTGGAGGAGCTTTTTCCAAAAGATCAGGTCGACCACTTTTGTCAGGTTGCCTTATTTCCCACGAAACAAAGCTATTACCCTATTCACTCAGATCCCAGGCACCTCTCTGGCCTCACTGCCCTGTCAGCAGTTCATACTTCCAGCTATTTAGTTGGCAAAGATTTTTTAAACTGAAGGGTGTAGGAGCATATGCAATTTTTGATTAGGAGCTCTCCTGCAGTAAACTAGAGCCAAGCATGTAGAGCAGGAAGGAAACAGGAGAAATGTGCAAGCCTGAAATCATATAT
The DNA here is from genome assembly GCF_020745735.1 of Hemiscyllium ocellatum. Taxonomy (NCBI): domain Eukaryota; kingdom Metazoa; phylum Chordata; class Chondrichthyes; order Orectolobiformes; family Hemiscylliidae; genus Hemiscyllium; species Hemiscyllium ocellatum. The sequence continues at coordinate 63,717,899 of NC_083413.1, read as the reverse complement.
TTGCCTGGTTCCAGATGCTTTTACTGTGAGTTTGCAGTATTTGCATATGCTCCACAAAAGTTAGCAGTGCTGGCAAACATATTTCTCCCGTTCTTTTAAGTTTGCCAGAATCAATAACCAAATCTGCTGAAACCTGCACCAGTTAGCATTTTAAACGTAATCAAAAAGGATTATATCCCAAACAATTATTCATTTGTTCTTGGTGCTGACTGACTTGCTACATGTTTCTAGCATTTTCTGTTTTTGTTTCAGATTTCCAGCATTTGCAGATTTTTCTTTGCTTTCCAAGTAAATCTAATTTATTTTTCATACAAGTGAGATGTGTCGAGCTTTTCACAGGAGAAAGTCAGGACTGCAAATGCTGGAGATCAGAGTTGAGAACGTGGTGCTGGAGATTCTCCTGCTCCTCAGATGCTGCCTGACCTGCTTTCTCGTCTTAGAACTTTTCACACCCCAATACACAGTCACTTCAATCTTATCATCATGTTGTGCAGCAACCACTATGGCATTTATAATTCCTGATCCATTGGAGTGAATTTTCCTGGTGTCATGATGGCAGGGCAGGGATTGTGGGAAAAATTGAGAAGGGGAGGGATAGGTGGATAAATGAGTCGCTTTAGCTCTCTACTGCACTTGTGTGTCTGAGGTGGTCTGACTGCCTGTTGTAGCAAAGTATTAAAATATTAAACTTCACTAGAGACTCCATGCTTCAAACAGGGAAGCCCATGAAATGGAGTTTACACCCAGAGCCCAATCAATCCAACTGGAGAGATCTCCCCTCTGACCTCCTCTGAAATACTTTCAATATTTTAATGCTTCCTCTTCCTGTCCCCGACCTGATTGAGCAAAGCCCTTCTCCCTGCGAGACTACTAGGGCTCTGGAACTGTCAGATCTGTGATTAGATCACCAGCGTTTGGAGCAGGCTCACCATCCTTAATAGGACAGTGAGTGCTAAAGCGCTCAGTTGGGAGGCTCCCTTGGAAAATAAGTCCACCAGTTTGGGCGGCAAGGTGGCACAGTGGTTAGCACTGCTGCCTCACAGCGCCAGAGACCTGGGTTCATTTCCCGCCACAGGCGACCAACTGTGTGGAGTTTGCACGTTCTCCCCGTGTCTGCGTTCTCCCCGTTTCATCCGGGTGCTCCGGTTTCCTCCCACAGCACACAAAGATGTGTGGGTCAGGTGAATTGGCCATGCTAAATTGCCTGTAGTGTTAGATAAGGGATAAATGTAGGGGTATGGGTGGGTTGCGCTTCGGCAGCTCGGTGTGGACTTGTTGGGCTGAAGGGCCTGTTTCCACACTGTAAGTAATCTAATCTAAAAAAAAGTTTGGCTTCTGACAAGAGTGAGCTCAGAACCCCAGCTGGTCTCCAAACCTGCAAGAGAATCCTACTGAAAGACCTTGGAGTAGTGTAAATTTGTGAGAAAATAAAGAGTGTGATATAGGAAGTGGGAATTCAATCTCCTCATGTTGCTTTACAGTGCTTCAAGCAATAATTGCAATATCAGTGATAAGCAGATTAACTTCAGCACCAAGGCTGCAGATAAGAGTAAAAGCAGTTCAGACCTGAAGTCTAACCACGACTCAGCATTGGAATAAAGAATAAAGGCACTGTGGAAGAAACTGATTCACTGTTTTCCATGCTGGAGCAAAGTGGGAATGAAAGCTGACTTACATCCCACAAATTAAGCATTGGTGATCCATTGTTTCAGAATCACTCTAGCTGTAAACTTGCAATATGAATGTATTATTAGTAATCATTAAAACAAATGGCATTAAATCTTTCTGATATGGAATAATTCCAGGATAGAAATGAAAGAACAAATTTGGAACTCAGTCCAATGGTTCATCATTATGCTAGCTCTAACTAATTTTCAAGGTACTCAATGTTTAAGAATACAGGATGTGTGTTAAATGTCACTGTTATGTTGTAATTGGCTGTATGGCTACACAATGACAGTTGCCCTTTTAAAATGTTGCTGCCTTGAGACTGAGAAGGTCTCATTTATGGACAAGAAAGTACATGAACTTTAATGCATACAACAATAATTTTGTGCCTCAGCATGTTGTACTTGTAATGAAAACATTTTTAGTAGGCCGCATAAATTTAATCTTTTACACTGTTCCATATGAGAAATAAAAAGCTTCCGCAACAAAATTAGCCTTGCAAATTTATTTTAACAAATCCAGATGAGTCATTGACATTTAACCATATTATCAAATAGATGGTCATTCAATTACTTCCTTTCTGCTAACTACTTCCTTGTTCAGTCAGTGTTGTTGCCTCGAACTAAAATATCACAAGACAATTACAAATAAGGATGGCCATTTTCCTATTTGATTCATACACCCAGTGATCATAAAACCTCTCACATCCACTATAGCGATCGACAGTTTCTGAATATTTTCTCCACTAATTAAGCTGGCAGCTTGACTCCCCATGTTCATCACTCTTTGCAATGCTGTGAAAATCTTACTCGTTATTCATTTGTTTTTGAATAAAACTTTTATTTTGGAGTCATGTTTTTGAACTGCAGATGAATGGGGCAGATGTTTAAGAAATTAAGAATAACTGATGTAAAAGCAGTCTGAACTATCAACATGTTTTCTTCAACAGCACCCTACACCCATTATTCTCTGCCCAACACAACTCCCCCCTATTCCACCACTACCGTTCTCAAGCTACAGCATAAATGCTGTCCCCTCTACACTTCACTTCAGCCTCGAATCAACAGACAACTGGAGATGAAATATTAACTTGCTCTCTCTCCATGGATGTTGTCTGATCCACTGTGATCTCCAACATTTGCTGTTTTCAGCAAACAAGCTTATGTTTATTGGACTTAAAAAGTAACCTCTGCCTCAAAAACTATAACATCACTAGATGTCAGAGGAGAGGTAGGCCATTCAGCCCATTGAGTCTGCTCCACCATATTTGTGTTGGATCACTTAGCTAAGTGTTTGTGTGTCTGAAAACCAGATAGATGTCGTTATAAAGGTTTATAATATATTAAAACAATAAGATGTAGGAGCACAGTAGGCTATTTGTTGCTCAATGAGATGATGATTGATCTGATAATCCTCAACTTCACTTTCCTTCCTTTCTCCTATAACCTTTGATTCCCTTATTGATTCAACAATTGTCTATCTCGGACCAGCATATGCTTAATGACCCAGTCTCTACAGTCCTCTGTGATAAAGAATTCTACAGACTTACTACCCTCAGGAGAAATTCCTCTTCATAGGGGCGGCATGGTGGCTCAGTGACTAGCAATGTTGCCTCACAACACTAGGGTCCCAGGTTCGATTCCAGCCTTGGGCAACGCACTGTGTGGAGTTTGCACATTCTCCTCGCGTCTGTGCGGGTTTCCTCCGGGTGCTCTGGTTTCTTCCCATAGTCACAAAGATGGGCAGGCCAGGTGAATTGCCCATAGTGTTAGGTGCATTAGTCAGAGGGAAATGGGTCTGGATGGGTTGCTCTTCGGAGAGTTGGTGTGGGCTTGTTGGCCCTTGCACATTGTAGGAAATCTAATCTAATCTCTGCCTTAAAAGGGCAACTCCTTACTTTGTGATTCTGCCCCCTGGTCCTGGACTCTCCCAGAGGGGAAAACAACCTCTCCACATCAACCCAGTCAAGACCCATAAGAATCTTGTCTGTTTTAATAATGCCTCTCAAACTCCAAGGTGTAGAGGGCCAACCTATTAAACCTCTCCTCATAAGACAGTCCCTTCCATACCTGGGATCAGCCTAGAGAACCTTCTCTGGACCATGTTCACTTAGAAGGTTAATTGTGGAAAAAAAACTTGCTTCAATTTCTATTCGAAATATCCCAAAACTTAACACAATGCCATGGAGATAGTGATTTCAGGTAAAGTCTTTGTTTGAAGAATTTCAGGGTCAGTTGGACCAGCACTCCAAGCAGAGGAAATATTAAATTCATTGTTTACCATAAAGAGTGTGGATGGGGCTGTATCCCAATTTGAATTTTGAGGGAGAAAATTGGTGGAAGCAATCTAAGTTGAAGCTAGAAGAATAAATATATAGTTTTCATTGTAGAACTGTGTGGCAGAAAGCAGTTAGAGTTACTTTACTAACTGTGGGAAGGCAGTTGGCTTTCTACAGGCAACAACAACTGCTGAGACATTTGCCCTAAGTTACAATAGAGTGGCCTCCAGTTGGGAAAGAGTGCCACCACCAATTTTTATTTCTAGATTTTAGAATTTCTGACCCAATCCTGCTTTTAATGTGGAGTCTCAGAGCCTATCTAATTAGCAATATGATCAGGTAATGCATGCTCTCCAAGAATGTTACAGAAATATTGACATACTTTCATGAGCATGGGCAAAAATTCAAAATGTGGAAGCCAAACTTAAACCTGGCTGGACTGTGCAATTTGCAAACTGCAGAGCTGGGACAGACAGTATTCATGCAGCCAGGTCTTGGACAATCAACTTCCCATTGAAAGCCCCATACAGTAAAAAATGAGGTCTGCAGATGCTGGAGATCACAGCTGAAAATGTGTTGCTGGTTAAAGCACAGCAGGTTAGGCAGCATCTCAGGAATAGGGAATTCGACGTTTCGAGCATAAGCCCTTCATCAGGAATGAGAGAGAGTAGCCAAGCAGGCTAAGATAAAAGGTAGGGAGGAGGGACTTGGGGGAGGGGCGATGGAGGTGGGATAGGTGGAAGGAGGTCAAGGTGAGGGTGATAGGCCGGAGTGGGGTGGGGGCGGAGAGGTCAGGAAGAGGATTGCAGGTTAGGAGGGCGGTGCTGAGTTGAGGGAACCGACTGAGACAAGGTGGGGGGAGGGGAGATGAGGAAACTGGAGAAATCTGAATTCATACCATGTGGTTGGAGGGTTCCCAGGCGGAAGATGAGGCGCTCCTCCTCCAGCCGTCGTGTTGTTATGTTCTGCCGGTGGAGGAGTCCAAGGACCTGCATGTCCTCGGTGGAGTGGGAGGGAGAGTTAAAGTGTTGGGCCATGGGGTGGTTGGGTTGGTTGGTCCGGGCGGCCCTGAGGTGTTCTCTGAAGCGTTCCGCAAGTAAGCGGCCTGTCTCCCCACTATAGAGGAGGCCACATCGGGTGCAGCGGATGCAATAGATGATGTGTATGGAGGTACAGGTGAACTTGTGGTGGATATGGAAGGATCCCTTGGGGCCTTGGAGGGAAGTGAGTGTGGAGGTGTGGGCGCAAGTTTTCCATTTCCTGCGGTTGCAGGGGAAGGTGCCCGGCACCTTCCCCTGCAACCGCAGGAAATGTAAAACTTGCGCCCACACCTCCACACTCACTTCCCTCCAAGGCCCCAAGGGATCCTTCCATATCCACCACAAGTTCACCTGTACCTCCACACACATCATCTATTGCATCCGCTGCACCCGATGTGGCCTCCTCTATATTGGGGAGACAGGCCGCTTACTTGCGGAACGCTTCAGAGAACACCTCTGGGCCGCCCGGACCAACCAACCCAACCACCCCGTAGCTCAACACTTTAACTCTCCCTCCCACTCCACCGAGGACATGCAGGTCCTTGGACTCCTCCACTGGCAGAACATAACAACACGACGGCTGGAGGAGGAGCGCCTCATCTTCCGCCTGGGAACCCTCCAACCACAAGGTATGAATTCAGATTTCTCCAGTTTCCTCATCTCCCCTCCCCCCACCTTGTCTCAGTCGGTTCCCTCAACTCAGCACCACCCTCCTAACCTGCAATCTCCTTACTGACCTCTCCGCCCCCACCCCACTCCGGCCTATCACCCTCACCTTGACCTCCTTCCACCTATCCCACCTCCATCGCCCCTCCCCCAAGTCCCTCCTCCCTACCTTTTATCTTAGCCTGCTTGGCTATTCTCTCTCATTCCTGATGAAGGGCTTATGCTCGAAACGTCGAATTCCCTATTCCTGAGATGCTGCCTAACCTGCTGTGCTTTAACCAGCAACACATTTTCAGCTGAAAGCCCCATACAGGCCTGGACCTGCCTGGCCAGATGTTAATGGTCAGAGACAAAACAAACTGCAGATGCTGGAATCCGAAATACACAGGCAGGAGGCTCGAAGAACTCAGCAAGCCAGGAGGTGGAGAAGTTGACAGTTTGGGTGTAACACTTCTTCAGGGCCTTCAGGTGCTAATGCTTACATTATTTCAGAAGGAGCTGTTGTTCACACATGTTCACACACCATTATTCCAGTGAATTGGCTTTGTTAGAAGAATGCTGCAGACATGGTGACAACCAGCTGAGTAAGGAGACTAGAGGCAGAGTGTGACAAGGACATCACTTCATAGTTGACACAGGCCACAGAATATTTGAGAAGGGCACAAAGAGGGGGTTAAAAGAGATAAAAACTTAAAAGTACCAGCTCTCTGCTTTTTATACCTTTCTCTATGGCGTCTCCAGACAGCACTTTCAACTGGCAGCATCTCCATCGTGATATTAGATATCGTGTTATGAGATATTGTGTTATAGGCTATCTTTATTAACTCACTCATCAGCTTGCTATATTCATTAATATCAATTCCCATTTATTCATTCATAACCCATTGCGAACCTGTTATTTACAATAACATGGTTTCATTCATTCATTCATAAAACTGCAGTTCTGCTGTATCCAAATTTAAAAACCCTTTCAAACCCATTACTGCATTTCCACACCTTCTCAGCCCTTGCTACAAATAGTGTTTACCTCCGACTATGTGTAGCATACAGAACAATGCCATCCCCACCAAGTCCCCCAAAACATTATAATATGAAACGGCCCTTGCCAACCATCTCCTGGATCTGAATGGATTAAGTACCTGTTCAATATCTTTTAAATGGGCCATTATCCCTTTAAGAAACTGACAAAACAGCACTACCATGAAATTGTGTGAATGAATGAAACTCACACTGGCAAATAGTAAATAAATCTCAAAACCCAGCTGTAGTAATCAATTTAATAGCTTTAATTCTTTTATATAGTGTTGGTACATTTTTTAACTTATTTCGAGAATATTGGCCATGTTTATTTACTAACATTTTCTCATGTAAAAGACAAAAGGACTAACACCTCTTAATTAGGCCAGACAGACATCCCATCAGACGTAGCAGCTAGCATTTAGCACGTTTTAACCCATCTCCTGTCTCCCAGGACAGAAGCCTTTCAAACCTTAGTGTATTACAGATAAAAGATATAACACTATCGTAATGGAATTGTGATATATGTAATAATTGTGAATAAAGGGGCTCTTGTAAGAACCATATTTCGAGATTCTATTGCTGCCTCAAATATGTGCTGCAATTTCTGAATAAAATAGGCTATTTTTGTCACTGACCGATTTCAGTCATTTGAACACGATCCCACTGTGAACATCAGCCTGAGCAGACAAAGAAGAATCACCTCAGTGAGATGACTCGAAGACTAAAACTAGCCCGAGATGAGAGGGGAAGCCCAAATTGACAATTACAGATCCTAAAATATCAGCCAGTCTTCAAAGACTGAAAAACAGCCTTTCTTGGCTTTATTGCAAGGGTATTACCAGTCCTTTCAGACAAACAGTTCCAATGCAGCAGTAGGGACCCGTGGATAAGGTCTGGAGAATCTATATCAGATTCAAGTCAATGTCAGAAATAAATAGCTACTGTAGATTTGAAACAGTTTACTTAGAGATTTGAGACTGTTTAATGGAGAGTCCTGTGAAGACATTGATAAAATTTGATACAGTCGATTCGGCACTAACGCGGTAGTTCCATTTTCATGCAATCCCATGTTGTAAGAAAATGGTGTTAATAGCAGCACCATTTAAACTAATGGAGCGTTATAGTAGAATAACATGTATATTTTAATTAAAATACAATAGTAGAGTCTAATAAATATTGTTTTGGGCGGCACGGTGGCACAGTGGTTAGCACTGCTGCCTCACAGTGCCAGAGACCCGGGTTCAATTCCTGCCTCAGGCGACTCTCTGTGTGGAGTTTGCACATTCTCCCCGTGTCTGCGTGGGTTTCCTCTGGGTGCGCCGGTTTCCTCCCACAGTCCAAAACTGTGTAGGTTAGGTGAATTGGCCATGATAAATTGCCCGTAGTTTCAGGTAAGGGGTAAATATAGGAGTATGGGTCTGAGTGGTATACGCTTCGGCGGGTCGGTGTGGACTTGTTGGGCCGAAGGGCCTGTTTCCACACTGTAAGTAATCTAATCTAATCTAAAGTTTTCTTTGACATGCTCAATAAAGTTGTGCTTGACCTTCCTTTGACTCTTGCTTATCTCATTGCGTAATGCACCTGAGTTGATAAGGGTTACTACAAACTGGTCAAGGTTAATCAGGACACACTTACACAGCCTTTCACTTTACAACACCACTACTGAATCTTAGAGATGCATTTGTTTTACACAATATGATGACATGCATGTCTCCAATGCTACCTGGTTCTAAACTGCTGTTTGTCCACCCAAAGACTGTGTGACACCATCAGAGTGGGTGGAGCTTATTGCAGCTTCAACATCAAGTCTTTCAGAACCATTGTATTAAATGAACGCATCTAGAGTCATGAGGACAGGATAGTGAAGCTCATGCAGGTAAAAGTCTAATGGAAATGACCTACAGAATCTTATCTCAGAGGAAAACCAGAATACCAAGGAGAGTTATTGTGAATTCCAGAGAATGGAGGCATGCTTTTGGAGTTGTCTCCAAAGAACTCGCTTAATTGTAACATATAAATGAATTCTTGGAGTGGGTAAAATGTAGAACTGAATTATTATGTAAGAAATGTTAACCCACCGTATGAATTGAGCTTGCTTTGTTTAATTCTTCTTGTATTCAATAAAGGCTTTTAAAATGAGTGTGAAAACTCAGGGCGTAATTCTGTTTGTTTATCGCTAGCTGTTTGAATTTCCTCTTTAAACATTAACAGTAAAGACTAGATCATTAAGTACATGAAGACGACTTTCTTTTCTGTACTAAAACTTCCCCAGATTGAAGTTGAATTCTCCCGCTCCTTTCCCATGGAATATCACTTCGAGATAACTATGTTAATTATTTTTTATATTTTTAATCTCAAGTACATCTACATGATGCACCCAAGCTGCTTGCTTCTGTTAAAACACATACAGATAAATTAAACAGATTAACCTTTGCACTAAGGTTTCACCAGAAATCATTATCTCCATGGCAACTTGGTATGTTTAGGGATGTTTCAAATTTAAATTCAAACTAGTTTTTATTCACTATTAACCTAGGAATTAAACTTCCTGCTTAGGTTGAAATATTCAAGTTTATCAAGTCTTTTCTCAGAAGTATGGCCTTTGGTATTGGTGTGACGCAGTGCAGCATATTCATTATTCCCTTGTTTGACTGTTTTGTCTGACTATAAAATTGTCATTGTAAAGGCCACAACTGGGAAATCAGAGGATGGGGGAGACAACAATCAGGTCACACAGAAAACAAATCTTATGATGCTGAATGAGACTACAGGGTCCGTTAACGTAATTATGTTAAAGCAAAATTATGCTAAACAAAGCAATGTTAAACAGGAATTTTCTGTCAGCTATTCAGACTTCTAGCTGATGTTCAACTTCATCTGTAGCTATTTCAGCACCATGGAGGGAGTACTTGTGTTGGCAACATTTTTGCTTCCTCCAGATTGCAATTTTCACTCAGGTGTTATTAATTTAATGGAAGTATATCATGTGCTACCATTTAACCAGGTTCTTATTTATGGCGGTGCCAGGGGGGATGGTGGTTTCCTGGATTCCCACACTCACGTGTAAAGAGCAGCTTTTCTGGTGAAACTCTGTCAAAACCATTTTGAAGTCAAGATACACGACATGATTGGCCTACTGCAACCTAGTTGAGTTATCGCTTCTTCAAAGAAGTCAAATAGCAGCATCTACCCGTTTTAAATTCCTAATAACTGCAATTGCTCAATTTTTGCTGCACAGATGGCACTAATATTTATTCCAGATAGATGACACCAATATTTTACATTAAATGGAAGACAATTAGGTCACAATAGTTTCCTGTGTTGACTTTTTATGATTATCGACACCATATTAGCTGATTTACAATCTTCTAGTACCTCCCTGGTATCTAATAATTCCTGGATTAATGGTTGTCAGTACTTCACAAATTTCTTTGCTGGTTCCTCCAGCATTCCAGGAGAAATACCATCCATCTTTGAGGAATCGATTTGCTTTGTTTTATCCGATTAACCTGTCTGGAACCTCCTTTGTAACTCAAGATAAATATTTGATTTGACTTAGGATATCATTGGGGATGACAGATTGCTTATATCTTTGCTAGTAAATATTTAGGAAAAACAATCAATGGGAATATTTAGTACATTGGGTTTATCCTGTGTTTGAAGTAAGTTTGCATTTTTTCTGGATTTCACATTTTCTTGGGGCTCTTTTTTATTATCCTCTGGATGCTATTAAGAATTTGATTACTATTACTTTTGATATTTGAAACCCTAGGAATTACACATGCAATACCTTACACCCGTCTTCATTTTTTAGGTGCTTTGATAGCCCTTTTTTATTGAGTGCGAGCAGCGGCTGAGTTTAAACAAACCCAGAAGACTACAGCTAAGGTAAGACAGTTTGTTTTAATATTACTTACCAGTAGCAGGCAGTGGTGTTTTTTTTCCTCTCTATTCACAGAAAGAGCGGGAGAAGTAGGGGGAAGTGACAATGACCAGAGGGGCAGCCGGGACGGAAAGCAGTGAGTATATAAATCAGGAAGGCGGTTTAACCTGAGACTCTACAACTGTAGTATCTCCCACCCACCCTCCTCCTCTAACCTCCTTAACAACTCTGGTTTTTTAAGGTAAGGATTTTCTATTTCTTTACCAGTGACTGGTTAAAAATTTACTTTTTTTTTGTTTATCTATTAATTCTTTTTTAGGAAAAGACTATAGCAGAGAGGTATCAGAAATTATTTAATTCAAACCTGTACAAAGTAACATAGTAATTAACTAAGCAGAGATGGCTGGGCAGTTGATGTGCTGTAGCTGTATGATGTGGGAGCTGGCTGATCCCATTGTGAATGGCAGTGATCACATCTGCAGCAAGTGTTGGTTGCTGGAAAAACTCTGGATCAGAGTTGATGATCTGGAATCTGAGCTTCAAACACTGCAGCACATCCGGGAGGGGGAGAGTTACCTGGACGCTTTATTTCAGGAGGCATTCACACCTGGGAGATTAAGTAATTCACATTCAGTTAGTGATCAGGGATATCAGAATGTGACTGTAAGTGAGGCAGGCAGGGGGAACCTGAGTTCAGGAGTGCAGGAGCCTCAGCCCTTGACTTTGTCCAACAGGTATGAGATTCTTGCTCCCTGTACCGATGAGGAAAAGGGCTCTGGATAGGATGAGCCAGCTGACCACGGCACCATGGTGCAGAAGGCCATTCAAGAGGGGGGAGCAAAAAGACAATAGTTGTTATAGGGGATTCTATAATTAGGGGGACAGATAATAGCCTTTGCAAGCCGGATCGGGAGTCTCGCATGGTGTGTTGCCTGCCCGGTGCCAAGGTGCGGAACATCTCCGACCGGCTTGAAAGGATATTGGAGCGGGAGGGGGAGGATCCAGTTGTTGTGGTCCACGTTGGTACTAACAACATAGGCAAGACTAGGGTGGAGGACCTGTTTGGGGATTATGAAGCACTAGGCAGGAAATTGAAGTACAGGTCCTCAAGGGTCATAATCTCCGGTTTACTGCCCGAGCCACGTGCCAATTGGCATAGGGATAAGAAAATTAGGGAAGTATACATGTAGCTAAGGGATTGGTGTGGGAAAGAGGGATTCCACTTCACGGGGCATTGGCATCAGTTTTGGAACGGGGGTGGGGGGGGATCTGTACCGTTGGGACGGTCTCCACCTGAACCGATCAGGTACCAATGTTCTAGCGAAGAGGATAAATAGGGTGGTCAGTAGGACTTTAAACTCCTGAGTTGGGGGGAAGGGAAAATGAAAGCGACAGGGAGTATGGAGTTAAATGGAAAGATAAGCAACAGGATAGCATATGTGCAGGCGGATTTAAACTCGAGGCAGACTGGGAATGCAGCAAAAAGGAAGGATAACTTAGGACATCTTATGACTTGCAATATCTCTAATGATAAATTTAGCATTAAGGCACTTTACCTGAATGCTCGTAGCATTCGTAACAAAGCAGATGAACTAATGGCACAGATCATAGTGAATGATTATGATGTGGTAGGCATCACAGAGACGTGGTTATGGGGGGTCAGGACTGGCAGTTAAACCTCCAAGGATTTTCAACTTATCGAAAAGAAAGGGAAGTGGGCGGGGAGGGTGGGGTTGCCTTGTTAGTTAAGCACAAAATTAAATCTATGGCACTGAATGACATAGCGTCGGAGTCTGTGTGGGTGAAATTGAGAAACCACAAAGGCAAAAAAAAACATAATGAGAGTTATGTACAAACCTCCTAACAGTGGTCAGGACCAGAGGCGCACATGTACTAAGAAATAGAGAAGGCATGTCAGAAAGGCAAGGCATGGGAGACTTCAATATGCAGGCGGACTGGGTAAATAATGTTGCCAATGGATCCAAAGAAAGGGAATTCATGGAATGCTTACAGAATGGCTTTTTGGAACAGCTTGTCATGGAGCCCACAAGGGAGCAGGCTATTCTGGACCTAGTGCTATGTAATGAACCAGACTTTATAAAAGATCTTAGGAAGCAGCGATCATAATATGGTAGAGTTCAGTCTGCAGTTTGAAAGAGAGAAGGCAAAATCGGATGTAATGGTGTTACAGTTAAATAAAGGTAATTATGAGGGCATGAGAGAGGAACTGACAAAAATAGACTGGAAGCAGAGCCTAGCAGGGAAGACAGTAGAGCAAAAATGGCAGGAGTTTGTGGGTATAATTGAGGACACTGTACAGAGGTTCATCCCCAAGAAAAGAAAGATTATCCGGGGAGGGATTAGAGAGCCATGGCTGACAAAGGAAGACAGGAAATGTATTAAAGAAAAAGAGAGATCCTATAAAGTGGCCAAGAGCACTGGGAAATCAGAAGATTGGGAAAGCTACAAAAACAAACAGAGGATAACAAAGAGAGTAATAAGGAAGGAGAGGATCAAATATGAAGGTAGGTTAGCAAGTAATATTAGAAATGATAGTAAAACTTTCTTTCAATACATAAGAAACAAACGACAGGCAAAAGTAGACATTGGGCCACTTCAAACTGATGCTGGAAGCCTAGTGATGGGAGATAAGGAAATAGCTGGAGAACTAAATAAGTACTTTGCATCAGTCTTCACAGTGGAAGACATGATTAATATCCCAACAATTAAAGGGAGTCGGGGGCTGAGTTGAGTATGGTTGCCATTACAAAAGAGAAAGTGCTAGAAAAGCTAAAAGGTCTTCAAATTGATAAATCTCCTGGCCCCGATCGGATACATCCTAGAGTTCTGAGAGAGGTGGCTGAGGAAATAGCGGAGGTATTGGTTGAGATCTTTCAAAAGTCACTGGAGTCAGGGAAAGTCCCGGATGATTGGAAGATCGCTGTTGTAACCCCCTTGTTCAAGAAAGGATCAAGACAAAAGATGGAAAATATAGGCCAATTAGCCTAACCTCAGTTATTGGAAAAATTCTAGAATCCATCATTAAGGATGAGGTTTCTAAATTCTTGGAAGAGCAGAGTCTGATTAGAACAAGTCAACATGGATTTAGTAAAGGGAGGTCGTGTCTCACAAATCTGTTCTTTGAAGAGGTGACAGGTAGGTTAGACCAGGGAAACCCAGTGGATGTGATCTATCTAGACTTCCAAAAGGCCTTTGATAAGGTGCCACATGGGAGGCTACTGAGCAAGGTGAGGACCCATGGTGTTCAAGGTGAGCTACTGGTATGGATTGAGGATTGGCTGTCTGACAGAAGGCAGAGAGTTGGGATAAAAGGTTCTTTTTCGGCATGGCAGCCGGTGACAAGTGTCCCGCAGGGTTCAGTGTTGGGGCCATAGCTGTTCACATTATATATTAATGATCTGGATGAAGGGACTGGGGGCATTCTAGCAAAGTTTGCCGATGATACAAAGTTAGGTGGACAGGCAGGTAGTACTGAGGAAGTGGGGACGCTGCAGAAAGATCTAGACAGTTTGGGAGAGTGGTCCAGGAAATGGCTGATGGAATGCAACGTGAGCAAATGCGAGGTTTTACACTTTGGAAAAAAGAATAAAAGCATAGACTACTTTCTAAATGGTGAGAAAATTCGTAAATCCAAAGTACAAAGGGATCTGGGAGTGCTAGTCGAGCATTCTCTAAAGGTAAACATGCAGGTTGAGTCCGTGATTAAGAAAGCGAATGCAATGTTGTCATGTATCTCAACAGGGTTGGAATATAAAAGCACCGTTGTACTACTGAGACTTTATAAAGCTCTGGTTAGGCTCCATTTGGAGTACTGTGTCCAGTTTTGGTCCCCACACCTCAGGAAGGACATACTGACACTGGAGCGTGTCCAGCGGAGATTCACACGGATGATCTCTGGGATAGTTGGTTTAACATACGAGGAACGGCTGAGGATCCTGGGATTGTATTCATTGGAGTTTAGAAGATTAAGGGGAGATTTAATAGAAACTTACAAGATAATACATGGCTTGGAAAGGGTGGACGCTAGGAAATTGTTACCGTGAGGCGAGGAGACTAGGACCCGTGGACACAGCCTTAGAATTAGAGGGGGTCAATTCAGAACAGAAATGTGGAGACATTTCTTCAGCCAGAGAGTGGTGGGCCTGTGGAATTCATTGCCGCGGAGTGCAGTGGAGGCTGGGACGCTAAATATCTTCAAGGCAGAGATTGATAGATTCTTAATGTCACGAGGAATTAAGGGCTACGGGGATAATGCGGGTAAGTGGAGTTGAAATGCCCATCAGCCATGATTGAATGGCGGAGTGGACTCAATGGGCCGAATGGCCTTACTTCCACTCCTATGTCTTATTTAACCTTTCTGCAATTTCATATATTTGTGTGTGCTATTTTAATCTGTTTCCAGCTCCAATAAGGGTCATGATTATTTTATCATGGTTACTTTTTCCATAAATTTACACTGGCCAGATTTCCACTGCAGAGATTGCTATCCTGTGTCAGAACATTTCCACATGAGGTTGTTTAGATGCCCCACTTAAGTTCTCTGGCACTGTGTTCTGTAATAGTAGCATATCAGACTTACTACTTTAACACTGCTTCTC
This sequence comes from Hemiscyllium ocellatum, assembly GCF_020745735.1. Taxonomy (NCBI): domain Eukaryota; kingdom Metazoa; phylum Chordata; class Chondrichthyes; order Orectolobiformes; family Hemiscylliidae; genus Hemiscyllium; species Hemiscyllium ocellatum. Next base: position 63,702,725 of record NC_083413.1, on the reverse strand, counting down.
TTCCCATAGATGCTGCCAGACCTCCTGGGCTTCTTCAGCACTTTCTGTTCTTATTTCAGATTTTCAGCATCTGTAGTATTTTTATTTTATTTCAATGTTCTGGAACTTTGACTTAGTTTAATAAAAGGTTGTTGAATCCTCTTCCCTTCATCCCTCAACCCTTTACCATGACCAATGCACCCTACAGGCCATTCTATGCCCCTCCATTCTCTCTAATACCACCTATTTCCCCAAAAGTCTCCTCTACACTCCCCCTGTATCATATGGTATATAAAAAAGCTTATGAGAATCTATTAGAGGAGTGCGAGATCAGTCAGTCATCTAGATGGTTTGCACACGGTTTCAAGTAATGTCACCATTGAATGTTTGATACAAATTCAAGCTAAGGGAGAATTGGAAACAATCTCCTTGTCCTGCACTGACAGTGAAAGCTAATGGAAAACCATCAATGACAACAAATACCAGGAGAAATAGTTCAAGGTGAAATATCAGCTGACAATGAGCCAAGGCCAGGCCTTTGGCAAGTATTTATGGAACTGATTCTAATGAAGTTCTCACTTACACATGTTTAATACAGAGAAAAATGGTTTTTCATTTATACTTCCTATTCAAAGTATTTAAATCCTCTCACATGTTCTATCTGTTGTTAAAAACAAACTTTTATTTAGCAACCACAATGATAGTTAATCTTTAATAGCCTCTTAAATGATCAATCCAAATTAAATTACACTAGACGCTTGTCAATCAATGCATTTAAATACAGCACCTTTACCTTTTGAATTATAATTGACAACGGAGGATTTTTCTCACGATTAAAGGACTGAGGATTTAAATGGTTTTGGATTATGAGACTTAAACATATTATCTGATCTCCAAGAGTATTTGCTTCTTCATTAAGCTACGAATCTCGCAGGGCACATACTTTGATTTGATTTATTATCATCACATGCACTAACTTAGTGAAAAGTATTGTTTTGTGTGCTAACCAGATAAATCATACCCTACGTAAGTATATCAGTGTAATAGAACAGAGTGCAGAATATAGTGCTACAGCTTCAGAGAAGGTGCAGAGAAAGATCAATTCTAATATATAAGAGGTCCATTCATAAGTCTGATAACAGTGGGGAAGAAGCTGTTCTTCTTAAGACTATAATTGGAGGGAAATAAGATTGTCTCTTTGAACTTAACACTATTTTCAAAGTGCCCTGCTGAGTTCAGATTTTCCCAGCTGTGGAATTTATGCCTCATTTCCTCCCCCCAGAGGGCAAATCTTTCCAGACATTAGTGTGCAATTTCAGCATTCAGATCAAAGGTATCATCAGAATAGACCTGACTCCGAAAAGCTGACCCAAGGGTCTATTTGGTTATAACAGATATATGCTGCTATTTGTGCTCTACATAAGTTTCCCCCAGCCCTCTTCATTTCACATGATCAACCTATATTCCACAAACTGATCATTCCACTTCCCCTTCAACATATTTGTGTAATTCATCTCAATTACTCATTATGGTAATAATTCCATATTCTCTGCAGTCACTTGGGAAATATATCTCTCCTGAATTCATTTATTGGTGAGTATCTTACCTTTATGGTCCCTATTTTTGGTCTAACTATAAGTGAAAATACTATCTCCACATCATCCTATCAAATCCCTTCATAATAATAAAATCCTCTATCTAGTTTCTGCTTAGCTTTCTCATTTCTGGAGAAAAGGAAAGCTTGCTCAGCCTTTCCTAATAAGTACATCCCCTCAGTTCTGGTATAATCCAAGTGAATTACTTATGCACTTTCTTCAATGCCACTTCATCCACTTTTATAAGATTGAGACCAGAACTGTGTACAGTGATCTGGGCATCATCTTGCCAACATTCAGAATATAATTATCCTGTATGTTCAGCTTAATACCTTTAAAGGTTTCCTTTGCACCCACTGCAGTCACTTTATTGAGAAACCTCTCAGTTTATTTGCTTTGGTTGTGCTCTCATTTCAATGGATTTAGCTCTTTTAACATCATGCACCTTGATCTTGGTCCTGGGGCACTTCTTAGTCCCAGGTGATGCTAAACTTTCTGTGATCCCAGTTTCCTGGGAAGCAGCAATTACATTTCCCATCCTTTTCACAAACAGCAGATAAAAATGACTATTACCTCATGGGCTCTCATGCCTTCCTTGTGTTGGTTTTTGCAGCTCTCTGGATTTATCTCTCCTTACCCAGCTGTTGCATGCCTTCATCTCTCCAATTTGGCTCACTCGCAATCTTCGTTCCCCCCGTCCACTTAAATCCATCTGTCCCATTTAAGTGATATTTTATTGTGGTCTCAACCTGTTGTGGTTCTGTTCGCCGAGCTGGAAGTTTTTGCTGCAAACGTTTCGTTCCCTGGCTAGGGAACATCATCAGTGCTATTGGAGCCTCCTGTGAAGCGCTGCTTTGATGTTTCTTCCGGTATTTATAGTGGTTTGTTCTTGCCCTGTGGCAAGAACAAACCACTATAAATACTGGAAGAAGGCAAGAACAAACCACTATAAATACTGGAAGAAACATCAAAGCAGCGCTTCACAGGAGGCTCCAATAGCACTGATGATGTTCCCTAGCCAGGGAACGAAACGTTTGCAGCAAAAACTTCCAGCTCGGCGAGCAGAACCACAACAACGGACACCCGAGCTACAAATCTTCAACCTGGTCTCAACCTTCCATTCACATCTTTCTATCCTTCCTTTTCAAAGTACAGCCATTCTTCTCAACACTTATCTTTCCAATTCTTGAAGAATGCACAGTTATTTGTAAACATAACGGTGTTAAACAGTGACCCCCCACAACACTGTAAAAGAGGACAAGCTGTGTGTTAAATACTATTATACAGAAACTTTCCTGATTCTTTTTCAACATGGTGCTGTGATGCAGAATAATTCAGGAGTTGAACATATTCCTGATTAAGGGTGAAATAATGAATAAGGCAAGTACTAAAATTCTTCATCTTTTATTTTTCTTCACAGATAAATCACCGTCATGTGCGTGTTTGACTCATTGACTCCTCAAGATGGGAGAATAAGCTGATAGGAGAAAGTGAGGACTGCAGCTGCTGCAGCGTCAGAATCAAAAAGGGTAGTGTAGGAAAAGCACAGCAGGTCAGGCAGCATCCAAGGAGCAAGAGAGTCGACACTTCGGGCATAAGCTAATAGGCATAGACTATAATGAGCCCTACAGTGGCATTAACATAAGGAAAGTCTTTGCCTCTATAACTGGCACACAGTCACTTCTCCTTTCAATCCTGCCCAAGCTCGGTTTAGAAATTGGAAAGCCATCTTGAAAATTCATGATGGCTTTACTGTCAATCACTGTGCCTCAAAGGGATTAGGAATGGCCATTATGTTTCTGGTCCTATCCATGAAATTTGGTGCAAGATTAATGGAATGTGGTCTTTGATGTGCTGAATTAGACATCACTCACTTCCTATTCTATGGCTGACAGCTTGCCCAAGTGACCATCCTTCATATGTGTGTCACATTGACTGGAAGTCACCATGCAGAAGAAGAATATCGATCATTGGAAACAGACTTCCCTCAATTGGCCACTGGCTAGTAAACACATGAGGAAAGTATTATAAAGTAGAGGGAATTATGAAACTGTCTATGCTTATTCTGTAAAGAGATCCAACTCACAGCCAAACTTGATGGACTGAATCATTTTTTTTTGTTCCTGTATTAAAAATCCATTGGGAGATCAAACTAAAGTCAAAAATGAAATTAGTTATGCTTTCAAACAAATTCTTAATTCATGGTAATCAGTTCGGATTTAGTAAACGTAACTTCCTTCAAGTGATTTAAATTAGCAAAATTTAAAATTAGAATCAAAATCCCTCAAGAAAAACTGTGCCATCTAATAATACCTCAGAATTGGTAAGGTCCTGTTTGAAGGCAATATTTCAAAGAAAAAAAGTACCTGAAGCAACCCTTTTAAATTCCTTTTCACTACTACGGGTGATAAAATATGTGCTGCCTGCGTTGCCCTGACACCTCATTTGGTATTTTCCATTTGGTCTGTTATTGAGCTGTTTAAATCCATGTTTGATCTCTGGTCTTTACTAAATTACCTGACTTCAGACAAAATAATTAGCCTCAAGAGACTGCGACAGGTAGGAGAAATTAACATCAGCTGATTCTCTCGTTGATAGCTTTGTGAGAAATGTAAAATGGGATTTCTTGTTTTGTAGTCAAGCTGATGTTTTCACAACTATGACAACTGGAAGGAATTCCATCCCACACAGTCAATGTAAGATCCTTACTGCAAATAAGGCACCTATTAAATTGGAAGGGAATACATTTGCCAGGCTAGTTTAGTCTGTTTTGGCTTTTTGGAGCTGAGTAGGCTGCCGCTATTCATCATTAGACTGAAATGAACGACGTCCACTTTGACATTCTGGCAGACATGGAACAGGATGTGGGTAAATTCTAATCCAGTAATGTCAAAAATCATGTCCTAATAATTTTACAACACCGTTTCATAGATATTTCCAGAAAGATATCATGGCAATCCCATTACTGAAGCTACACGTGTTGCAAAATCAACTGCTCCACTTTTCAATTATAAGCCACCAGATTAAACAATAATATTCAGATGGGTGGTTGACGATACAAATTACAGAGCAAATTAAAAGCAGAGTTAAAATGATATTGCATGCCCATGGGAAGACAAGTATTCTTTCTTGGGGATAGCTATTAGTTCAGACATATTTAAATAATAGATTCTGTTGTAGGTCAGGTTCAAAAGAAATCAATAGTTTCTGATATTGCTGCAAACAAAACTCACAATCTGAGACGGATTATCATACCATTATCATACAGATCGAGAAAATTGGAACTTTATGACATGATATTGGATATACATGAAAAGCAACTTAGATAGAACTAAGAAGAAACAGATTTCTTTTGATGTTGCCAATTTTAATATTAAGAAATTAACTCACTGCATTTTTGGTATTTTGATGCAGACATGCTTTGAACTTTTGAGAGCTAAAGCAATGTTGAAGTAACAATTCAGATTGCTAGATAATAGTATCCATAAAATTATTCAGCATTTCACAGAAAGAAATATCAGTAACCCCTCAACATTACAAACCTGGAGACACTGAAATCTTTACTAAGATCACTATTTCACAAAAAATGGAGCCCCTCTGAACTGAGGAGCCTTCTATTCCCATTTATATTTCTAATTTAAAAAAAACACTAAGAATTTTCAAAATGTTTTTATTATGAACTTGCTGGTTTTCTCTTACTGGGATTCTATCGTCCCTTCTTCTCCTGAGGTGCTGACTTACTGGTGCAGGACAGTTTAACCTATGTCAGGCATCATCTGCTACTTTATTAAAGTAACCACTATTAATGGAGGAGCCTGGGTATTTTTGTGTTGACAAGCTGTTGAGCTAAGTCTGCTCCTGTCCTCAATGTTATTTCTGTCTGCACTTTTACTATAAGGATACAGTACAGTGCTCTAGTGATGGTTGCTGAACAGTGATCAGAACAGACTGCCCAGATGCACCATTTATACTACCATCCTGGCTAACTGAGAACAAATCTGCAGATCAAATCAGGATGTTGATAGTTTGGAGTTCTCAATGACATAACAGCTCAGCTGAGTCAAAACCACAGCTTGTAAGGAGCTGAAACTTGATAAATCAATCCAATGGTTGTTTACAATTCTCATTTACATTTTGTTGCCCTAAAGGATTAGAAAGGATCGTTCTCAGCATTGTAAGCTTATTGGCAGATAAATCATGAATAAAAATGATTGTAAAATCTTGAGCTACATGTAAATTAATCTAATTTAATAATTATGGATTCAAACTGTACATGGGACTACATGTTAGACACTAATTCAAAGGGCATAAAAATCTTGAATAGCTCTGCAACAAATAAATTTACTAGGCCTCTGAGGGAGCTCAAGTAAATGATTTACGTTAAAGAATACGTGATCTGTGACTGCCTTTGTTCATGACCTGTGTCTTTCTCAATTGGGTTGAAACCCAACTCTAATAGACAGCAAACCTTAGGTAATAGCCAAAAAAAAAGCCTGATTCACTTTTCAGTTGCAGCCCACTGCACCTAATTCTAAACCTAATCCCCTGAGTTCAGAATCAAAATCACAACGTACTACAAAATTTAATCTATATTTCAGTTAAATGAGTCACTAATTGACACTGAGATTGTAGTGATCCCACACTCCCTCACTCCCATCCGTGCAACACTGCTGGATGGTAAATCCTTCACTGATATTCGGTATGAAAGAGTTATTTCACAAGTTCAGTTGTGAATAAACCTTCATATAGTAATCTCAGCAACAGATAGCAATCAAGAAAGGACACTGGCTAATTTTCTCCCTACATAATCCATGTCTAATTTCATTCTCCATTGTTAACGAGCATAGCACAGAGACAAACGACAGCATCTTTGCAAAATACATCATGAATACCATCACTTAGAGTCATAGAGATGTACAGCATGGAAACAGACCCTTGGGTCCAACCCATTTATGCCGACCAGATATCCCAACCCAATCTGGTCCCAGCTGCCAGCACTCGACCCATATCCCTCCAAACCCTTCCTATTCATATCCCATCCATAAGACCATAAGACATAGGAGTGGAAGTAAGGCCATTCGGCCCATCGAGCCCACTCCGCCATTCAATCATGGCTGATGGGCATTTCAACTCCACTTACCAGCGTTCTCCCTGTAGCCCTTCACTCCTCGAGACAACAAGAATCTGTCAATCTTTCCAGATGCCTCTTAAATGTTGCAACTGTACCAGCCTCCACCACATCCTCTAGCATCTCATTCCATACATGTACACCCTCTGCGTGAAAAGGTTGCCCCTTGGGTCTCTTTTATACCTTTCCTTTCTCATCCTAAACCTATGGTCTCTAGTTCTGGCCTCCCTGACCCCAGGGAAAAGACTTTGTCTATTTATCCTATCCATGCCCCTCATAATTTTGTAAACTTCTATAAGGTCACCCCTCAGCCTCCGACGCTCCAGGGAAAACAGCCCCAAGCCTGTTCAGCCTCTCCCTATAACTCAAATCTTCCAACCCTGGCAACATCCTTGTAAATCTTTTCTGAACCCTTTCAAGTTTCACAACATCTTTCCAATAGGAAAAAGATCAGAATTGCACGCAATTTTCCAACAGTGGCCTAACCAATGCCCTGTACAGCGCAACATGACCTCCCAACTCCTGTACTCAATACTCTGACCAATAAAGCATACCAAATGCCTTCTTCACTATCCTAGCTACCTGTGACTCCACTTTCAAGGAGCTATGAACCTGCACTCCAAGGTCTCTTTGTTCAGCAACACTCCCTAGGACCTTACCATTAAGTGTACAAGTCCTGCTATGATTTGCTTTCCCAAAATGCAGCACCTCACATTTATTGGAAATAAACTCCATCTGCCACTTCTCTGTCTATTGGCCCATCTGGATGAGATCCTGTTGTAATCTGAGTTAACCCGCTTTGCTGTCCATTACACCTCCAATTTTGGTGTCATCTGCAAACTTACTAATTGTACCTCTTATGCTTGCATCCAAATCATTTATGTAAATGACAAAAAGTAGAGGACCCAGCAGCGATCCTCGTGGCACTCCACTGGTCACAGGCCTCCAGTCCGAAAAACAACCCTCCATCACACCCTTTGTCTTCTATCTTTGAGCCAGTTCTGTATCCAAATGGCTAGTTGTCCCTGTATTCCATGAGATCTAATCTTGCTAATCAGTCTCCCATGGGGAACCTTGTTAAACGCCTTACTGAATTCCATATAGATCACACCTACTGCTCTGCCCTCATCAAAGGATGGATGCTAGGAAATTGTTTCCATTAGGTGAGGAGACTAGGACCCATGGACACAGCCTTAGAATTAGAGGGGGTCAATTCAGAACAGAAATGCAGAGACATTTCTTCAGCAGAGAGTGGTGGGCCTGTGGAATTCATTGCCGCGGAGTGCAGTGGAGGCTGGGACGCTAAATATCTTCAAGGCAGAGATTGATAGATTCTTAATGTCACGAGGAATTAAGGGCTACAGGGAGAATGCGGGTAAGTGGAGTTGAAATGCCCATCAGCCATGATTGAATGGCGGAGTGGACTCAATGGGCCGAATGGCCTTTCTTCCACTCTTATGTCTTGTGGTCTTATGAATCTTTGTTACTTCTTCAAAAAACTCAATCAAGTTTGTGAAACATGATTTCCCATGCACAAAGCCATGTTGACTACCCCTAATCAGTCCTTGCTTTTCCAAATACATGTACATCCTGTCCCTCAGGATTCCCTCCAACAATATGCCCACCACTGAGGCCAGGCTCACGGTCTATAGTTTCCTGGCTTGTCTTTACCGCCCTTCTTAAACAGTGGCACCACGTTTGCCAACCTCCAGTCTTCCGGCACCTCACCTGTGACTATTGATGATACGAATATCTCAGCAAGAGGCCCAGCAATCACTTCTATAGCTTCCCACAGAGCTCTCGGGTATACCTGATCAGGTCCTGGGGATTTTTCCACCTTTAACTATTTCAAGACTCCAGCACTTCCTCCTCTGTAATCTGGACATTTTGCAAGATGTCACCATCTATTTCCCTACAGTCTATATCTTCCATATCCTTTTCCACAGTAAATACTGATGCAAAATATTCATTTAGTATCTCCCCCATTTTCTGTGGCTCCACACAAAGGCCGCCTTGTTGATCTTTGAGGGGCCCTATTTTCTCCCTTTTGCCCTTAATATATTTGTAAAAACCCTTTGGATTCTCCTTAATTCTATTTGCCAAAGCTATCTCATGTTCCCGTTTTGCCCTCCTGATTTCCCTTTTAAGTATACTCCTACTTTCTTTATACTCTTCTAAGGATTCACTCGATCTATCCTGTCTATACTTGACATATGCTTCCTTCCTTTTCTTAATCAAACCCTCAATTTCTTTTGTCATCCAGCATTCCCTATACCTACCAGCCTTCCCTTTCACCCTGACAGGAATACATTTTCTCTGGATTCTTGTTATCTCATTTCTGAAGGCTTCCCATTTTCCAGCTGTTCCTTTACCTGCGAACATCTGCCTCCAATCAGCTTTCGAAAGTTCTTGCCTAACACAGTCAAAGATGGCCTTTCTCCAACTTAGAACTTCAACTTTTAGATCTGGTCTATCCTTTTCCATCACTATTTTAAAACAAATAGAAGTATGGTCGCTGGCCCCAAAGTGCTCCCCCCACTGACACCTCAGTCACCTGCCCTGCCTTACTTCCCAAGATTGAGAGTTGAAAAAAAAAGTGTTCAATAAATGAAAGGGACAACAGACAGAAACAGATAGACTCAAGCAGCAAATCAGAGTAATGAGAAGGTCCTGGCCAATTTGTGAACAAGCTTTCTATTTTAGTGTGAGAACTCTGTAGTTTGTCGAAATATTTTCCTTGCCTGAATTGTTACTTCAAATCATTGGCCAATTGAACATAAAATCAGTCATGAATTAGCACAAATGGGCAATCTTTTGAAATATAATCTCAAAAGAAATTTTGCTTCAATAATACTACTTGGCATATGTTGGAATGGAAAATTGGTGCAGTTTGATTAATATGGCTGGGATTGAACAAGTGTTTTAATCAGAGTCAGTCCAACACTGAAAATTCTTTCGATTTTGAATGACTGAAACATCCTTGAAAGACAAAAGACAAACATTTGCCACTTAGATTTTGAACCCTGTGCAGTCAGTTTTGCAGAAAATTAAAAATTAAATCATAAAAGTTTTAAAAAGGACCTAATTAGCATCCTTACATCAAAAAGAAACGTAATATTTAGAACATCCAAATCTCACAAATAAATATAATTCGCAGAAAGTTTTACCAGCAATTAGTTATTTCTTTTAATTCATTCACAGGCTGTGGACATCACCGGATAGACCATTGTTTATTGCCCATCCCTAACTGCCCAGAGCACATTTGAGAGTCAACCAACATTGCTGTGTATCTGGAGTCACATGTCAGCCAGACCAGATAAGGCTGACAGATTTCCTTTCCAAAAAGAAATTAGCGAAGCTGATAGTTTTTTTCCAACAATTGGCATTGGTTTCATTGTCATCATTAGACTCTCAATCCCAGATTTTTTTTAATGAAAGGTAAATCTGACCATCTGCCATTGCAGAATTTGAACCTGGATCCCTGAACAATACCTGGGTCTCTGGATTAATAGTCAAGTGATTTTTTTTATATCTTGATGGATATACACAAGTACCGAAACAGTTTTATACAATCTTTACATAGCAAGATAAAAAAACAAATATTGGAATTTGATGTTCATCACAACTGCAAAAACCAAAGTCATTTCATACTCATGCCTCAATAGATGTAATTAGTGTTGTGCAAAGAGAGAGTCCAACTGAATAGACACCCATTACATTTTGGCAAAAAGACCTTACACGGTAGTCTTTCTCCACTGCATCTTGGCAGCAGCTGCCCCAAGTTTTAGTGCATCCCTTAGCAAGTAGTCCTGGATCTTGGAATGTGATAGTCTGCAACTCTTGGTTGAGGTCAACTCCTTGCTTTGAAAGACCAACACATTTCAGGCAGACCAAAGAGTGTCTTCACCAAGTTGATGGTCCTCCAGGCGTAGTTGAGGTTTGTTTCAGCATGTATCCCAGGGAAAAGACCATACAGCACAGACTCCTGCATCACGGAGCTGCTTAGGACAAACTTTGACAAAAACAACTGCATCTCTCTCTTCTTCGCAAAGGCATATTCCACAAGGAGATATATGACAGTCTATTCACTAGTGGAACCACTTTGAGGGCAGTGTGCAGTGGTGCAAAGAGATCGGGCGTACATGGAGGATCTGACAAACAGTGCCCTCCTCACTGCCAGCCAAGTGATGTCTTGGTGCATGGTGGAAAGTTCTGGTGATGAGGCCTTCTGTCAAACAACTTTGACAGTCTGCTCAGGGAGCAACTCGACAGGATCCATCCTCTCCTATTCCTGTAGGGTCTCGAGGATGCCATGTGCTGACCACTTCCTGATGGACTTGTGATCAAAGATGTTTTTCTTTGTAAATTTCTCCACGAAGGGCAGGTGACACAGAACGGTCCAATTACTTGGAGTGTTCTGTGGCACCAAGGCTAGTCCCATCCTTTGCAGCAACGGGGACAGGTAGAGTGTTAATACATAGTGACATTGGTGTTTTCATACCAAGGGTCTAACACAGCTTGATGCAGCTGCACACAAAGATATTCATCAGGATGAGGGCAGCATTGAGTGCATTCTACACCCCCCCCCGCCACCCAATACAAAGCTTTGTACATGATGTCCCTGCAGACATAATCCATCTTTAACCTCCAGATGAAGTGAAAGATAGCTTGGGTGACTGCAATGGTGCAGGCTCAGAGAACGGGCCAGACCTGCACCACATATACCAAGGGAGAGAGTACTTCACAGCTTATGACCAGGTTTCTTTCCTGCAATGGAGAGGGAGTGTTGCTCACAAAAGCCTAGTTTCGGCCTCACTTGGTGATGTGCTCCTCCAAAGATTTTGCTCCTCCAAACCATATGCCCAGCACCTTCAGTAATCTGTCCTGACAGTAAAGGGGGATAAATGATCAGTCGAGTAAAAAGTGAGGTTTGCAGATGCTGGAGATCAGAGCTGAAAATGTGTTGCTGGTTAAAGCGCAGCAGGTCAGGCAGCATCCAAGGAACAGGAAATTCGACGTTTCGGGCAAAAGCCCTTCATCAGGAATGAGGGAAGTGTGTCCAGCAGGCTAAGATAAAAGGTAGGGAGGAGGGACTTGGGGGAGGGGTGATGGAGATGTGATAGGTGGAAGGAGGTCAAGGTGAGGGTGATAGGCCGGAGTAGGGTGGGGGCGGAGAGGTCAGGAAGAAGATTGCAGGTTAGGAGGGCGGTGCTGAGTTCGAGGGAATCAACTGTGACAAGGTGGGGGGAGGGGAAATGAGGAAACTGGAGAAATCTGAGTAAATGATCAGTCGGCCCAGTTTCCAAAGAATAGGCCTCGCTCTTTCTTTGATTTCCCTTGGCTCCTGTGTATTGCCAGGCTATCACCTCCCCAGTTAAATCTGGCCAACTTGCCCAGTTGGTGAGTGAGGCAAGATGCTGAAGGACTCTTTTTAAACCAGATGAAGTTGTGGTGAATGTAATTCCTGTTTAAATTCTCAAGATTTTTGCTCTGGCACACCAACTACAGACTAGACATGCAAGATGTAGTTGATGAGATTCATTTTACAATGGTACAGATCTCAGAGATATTTACAGCAATTTGCATGCCCAATCCTTAAATCCATTTTGTGACTAAGTGAGGATCCACACCACAAGTCTTTGGTATGCAAAATTTATATATCATAACACGTTTTGTTTTGATCTTAGAAACATTATTGTAGATACACAATTGGTAGTGTCAGCATATAAGTGAATGCAGGCATCCACTTATACTTAAATCTGTACATTAAGTTTTAATCTGATGAATGTCCCACTTGATCCCCGAGTTCCATGTACATGACAGAGTTGCTAAGACGTACACAAATTGTTTTTGATTCCATGTCCTTACTGTGACAAGTTCTAGCAACTGAAAATGTAAGAAACTGGAGTATAAACTTGGATCAAAATCCAACCAGCCCTTCAGTAATCAGAATTGTTACAGTTTATAATCATTCAAGTGGCTTTAAGAACAAAGAACAAAGAAAATTTACAGCCCAGAAAGAGGCCCTTCGGTCCCCCAAGCCTGAGTGGATCCAAGTCTACTGTCTAAACCTGTCGCCCAATTCCTAAGCATCTGTATCCCTCTACTCCCCACCTACTCATGCATCTGTCCAGACGCATCTTAAATGAGTCTACCGTGCCTGCCTCTATCACCTCTGCTGACAACGCATTCCAGGCACCTACCACCCTCCGTGTAAAGTACTTGCCATATGTATCCCCCTTAAACTTTCCACCTATCACCTTGAAAGCATGACCTCTCGTTATTGAATCCTTCACCCTGGGAAAAGGCTCGTCTCTATCCACCCTGTCTATACCCTTCATGACTGTGTAAACCTCAATCATGTCCCCCATCAATCTCCATTTTTCTAATGAAAACAAACCTAACTTACTCAACCTCTCTTCATAACTAGCACCTTCCATACCAGGCAACATCCTCGTAAACCTTCTCTGCACCCTCTCCAAAGCGTCCACATCCTTTTGCTAATGTGGGGACCAGAACTGTACACCATATTCTAAATACCAATGTCTTGTACATTTTTAACATGACTTGCCAACTCTTATACTTAATACCCTGTCCAATGAAGGCAAGCATACTGTATGCCTTCTTGACCACTCTATCCACCTGTGCAGCAACCTTCAGGGTACAATGGACCCGCACTCTCAGATCTCTCTGTCAATCAACTTTTCCCAAGGTTCTTCTGTTCAATGTATAATTTGTTCTGGAATTAATCTTGCCTAAATGCATCACCTCACTTTCATCTGGATTGAAATCCATCTGCCACTTTTCCACCCAACTCTCCAGTCTATCTTTATCCTCCTGTATTCTTTGACAGGCCCTTATGCTTTCTGCTACTCCACCTATCTTCGTGTCATTTACAAACTTGCTGATCATACCAACAGTGCCCTCTTCCAGATCATTTACATATATCACAAACAACAGAGGCCCCAACACTGACCCCTGTGGAACACCACTGGTCACCTTTCTTCATTTCGAGAAACCCTTCAACTACTACTCTCTGACTCCTGTTGCTCAACCAGTGCTTTATCCACCGAGCTAGAACACCCTGCACACCATATGACTTCACTTTCTCCATTAGTCTACCATGGGGAACCTTGTCAAATGCCTTACTAAAGTCCATATATCTGACATCAACAGCCCCTCCTTCATCTATCAACTTAGCCACTTCCTCGAAAAACTCTATTAAGTTGGTAAGGCACGATCTCCCCTGCACAAAACTATGTTGCCTATCACGGATATGCCCATTCTTTTCTAAATATAAATAGATCCTATCCCTCAGTACCCTCTCCAGCAACTTTCCCATCATCGATGTCAGGCATACTTGTCTGTAGTTACCCGGAACATCCCTACCACCCTTCTTGTACAGGGGGACAACATGAGCAACCTTCCAATCTTCCGGCATCTCACCTGTAGTTAAGGATGCAACAAAGATATCTGTCTGGGCCCCAGCTATTTCCTCGCTCACCTCCCTCAGCAACCTGGGATAGATTCCATCTGGTCCTGGAGATTTGTCCACCTTAATAATCTTTAGCCTACCCAACACATCTTCCCTACTTCTGTCAATGTGATCCAGACTAATCAAACGTCTATCTCTAATCTCAAGATTCATCATGTTCCTCTCCCTCAGTGAACACTGATGCAAAGTAATCATTCAGAGTCTCACCCATTCTTGTTATTTTCGACACACAGCCTTCCTTCATTATCCTTTAGTGGACCAATCCTTTCTCTAGTTACCCACTTGCTTCTTATATAAGAATAAAATGCTTTGGGGTTCTCCTTAATTCTGCTCGCTAAAGCTATTTCATGACCCCTTTTAGCCCGCTTGATTCCTCCTTTAAGACTTGTCCTACTCTTCTAATATTCCTCCAGGGCCCTTTCTGTGCTTAGCTGCCTAGACCTTATGTATGCTTCCCGTTTCCTCTTGGCTAGTTGTACAATTTCTCCTGTTATCCACGGTTCACGAATCTTGCCCTTCCTATCCTTTGCCTTCAATGGCACATGCCTATCCTGTACTATCTTTAACATATTTTTGAAAGGCTCCCACATATCAAATGTGGACTTCCCTTCAAACAGCTGTGTCCAATCCACATTTCTGAGCTCCTGCCTAATTTTGATATAATCGGCCTTGGTCCTGTTTAGTACTTTTCCCTTAGGACCACTCTCATCTTTATCTACGAGTATTCTAAAACTTACAGAATTGTGGTCACTGTTCCCAAAGAAATCCGCTATCGCATCTTCTGCCACCTGGCCTGGTTCATTCCCCAACACCAGGTCCAATATGGACCCTTCCCTTGTTGGACTATTGACATACTGCTCTAGAAAACTCTCCTGGACGCTTCTTACAAATTCGCCCCCATTCAGACCTCTGACGATAAGTGTGTCCCAGTCAATGTTGGGAAAACTAAAATCTCCCATCACCACTACCCTATTGCCTCTACATCTTTCCATAATCTGTTTACCTATTTGTTCTTCTACCTTATGCTCACTGTTGGGAGGCCTGTAATACAGCCCCAACAATGTAACTGCACCCTTCTTATTTCTCAGCTCCACCCATAATGCCTCACTGCCCAAGACCTCCATCGTATCCTCCTTTAGCACAGCCGTGATATCATCCTGTCCAGCAATGCAACTCCACCCCCGCTTTTACTTCCCTCCCTGTCCTGTCTGAAGCGTCTATATCCTGGAACATTTAGTTGCCAATCATCATGCGCTTCCTTCAGCCAACTCCCCCAAGGACATTGGTTCCGGTCTGATTCAAATGTTGGCCGTCCATTTTGTAATAGTTCCACCTTCCCCAGAACCGGTCCCAATGTCCAACAAATCTGAACCCCTCCCTCCCACACCATCCTTCAAGCCACGTGTTCATCCTGCCTATTTTTTCATTTCTACGCTGGCTAGCACGTGGCACTGGTAGTAATCCTGAGATCACTACCTTCGAGGTCCTCCTCTTTAACTTCTCTCCTCGCTTCTGAATTTTTCTTTCATGACCTCATCTCGCTTTCTACTTATATCATTGGTGCCTATATGCACCAAGACAACTAACTGTTCACCGTCCCCTTTTAGAATGCTCTGTAGTCGATCGGTGACATCCCTGACCGGAGCACCTGGGAGGGAACATACCATCCGGGAGTCCCGTTTTTGGCCACAGAACTGCCTATCTACTCCCCTCACAATAGAATCCCCTATGACTATGGCCCTACAAGTCTTTTTCCTGCCCTTCTGAACAGCAGTGCCCACCACGGTGCCATGATCTTGAACAACTGCTGCTCTCCCTGATGAGCCATCTCCCCCAACAGTATCCAAAACAGGACCACAGGGGCCACCTGCACTGCCTTCCTATTCTTTTTCTATCTTTTGGTCACCCATTCACTGTCTCCCTCAGCAGTTCTAGCCTGCGGGGTGACCAGTTCACTAAACGTGCTATCCATGACAATTTAGTATTGCAGAACCTTATGTTATCAAAAACAGAGGACTTCGGACCACAAGTAGGTATTTCAACACTTTTGAGTCTACTCCACTATTCAACAAAATCATGCCTGATCTGGCTGTGGTCCTGACTCCTGAGAATTACCACTGCCCAGAAAATGAACTGGATAAACGCTGACTCAACAACAGACCTAGGATTTCTGTGGTGAGTAACTCATCTCCTGATGCTCCCAAATCTGTCCATTGTACTAACTATAGCTCCTATGTTCACACCCAAATCATTTTATATAAAAAACGAAAAGCATGGATCCCAGCACAGATCCTGGTGGCACATGATTGGTCACAGGCCTCCAGTCTGAAAGACAACCTTCCACCACCACCCTCTGTCTTCTATCTTTGAGCCAGTTCTGTATACAAATGGCTAGTTCTCCATGTAGTCCATGCGATCTAATCTTGCTAACCAGTCTATCATGAGGAACCTTGTCAAATGTCTCACTGAAGTCCATATAGGTCATGATACTTCTTCAAAAACACTCAATCAAGTTTGTGAGACATGATTTCCCATGTACAAAGCCATATTGACTATCCATAATCAGTCCTTGCCTTTCCAAATACATGTACATACTGTTCCTCAGGATTCCCTCCAACAACTTGACCATCACCAATATCAGGCTCACTGGTCTATAGTTCCCTGGCTTCTCGTTATCATCTTTCTTAAACAGTGGCACAACACTAGCCAATCTCTAGCCTTCTGGCATCTCACCTGCGACTATCGATGATACAAATACCTCAGCAAGGATCCCAGCAATCACTTTCCTAGCTTCCCACAGAGTTCTGGGGAACACCTGATAAGTCTTATGCTTTTTAAGACATCCAGCACCTCGTCCTCTTTAATATGAACATTTTTCAAGATGTTACCATCTATTTTCCTACATTCTATATCTTCCATGTCCTTCTCCACAGTAAACACTGATGCATAATACTCTTTTAGTATCTTCCCCATCTCCTGCCATTTCACACATAGGCTGCCTTGCTGATCTTTGAGGCACCCTATTCTTCCCCTTGTTACTCTTTTTCCCTTAATGTATTTGTCAAATCTCTTTGGATTCTCCTTGACCCTATTTGCCAAAGTTATCTCATGTTCCCTTTTGGCCCTCCTGATTTACCTCTTAAGTATAATCCTACTGCCTCTATACTCTTTAAGGAATCACTCAATCTCTGCTATCTATTCCTGACACATGTTTCCTTCTTTTCTTTAACCAAACCCTCAATTTCTTTAGTCATCCAGTGCTCCCTACACCTACCAGCCTTTCCTTTCACCCTAACAGGAATATACTGTCTCTGTAATCTCGATATCTCATTTTCCAAGTGCCCCTTTACCTGTGAACCTCCCCAATCAACTTTTGAAAATCCTTGCCTAATATCATCAAAATTGGCCTTCCTCCAATTTAGAACTACAACTTTTCAATCTAGTCTATCCTTTTCCATCACTATTTTAAAACTAATAGAATTATGGTCGCTGGCCCCAAAGTGCTCCCTCACTGACACCTCAGTCACCTGTCCTGCTTTATTTCCCAGGAAGGTTTTGCACCTTCTCTAGTTGGTACATCCACATACTGAATCAGAAAATTTTCTTGTACACACTTAACAGGTTGCTTTCCATCTAAACCCTTAATACTATGGCAGTCCCAATCTATGTGTGGAAAGTTAAAATCCCCTACCATAACCACCCTATTATTCTTACAAATTTGTTTCTCAATTTCCCTCTGACTATTAGGGGGTCTATAATACAGTCCCAATAAGGTGATCATCCCTTTCTTATTTCTCAGTTCCACCCAAATAACTTCCCTGGATGTATTCCCAGCAATTTCTTCCCAAGTACAGTCATGATACTATCCCTTATCAAAAACGCTACTCCCCCTCCTCTCTTGCCTCCCCTTTATATCCTTGCTGTCACATTTGTATCCTGGAACATTAAGCTGCCAGTTCTGTCCATCCCTGAGCCACATCTTTATAATTGATATGATATGCCACTCCCATGTTCCTAACCGTGCCCTCAGGTCATCTGCCTTCCCTGTTAGGCCTCTTGCATTGAAATAAGTGCAGTTTAATTTATCAATCCTCCCTTGTTCTCTGCTTTGCTTCTGCCTGCCCTGACTGTTTGATTCACTCCTTTTCCCAACTGTACCCAACTGTTCTCTTTTCTCAGTATTTCCCTGGTACCACCATCCCCCCACCCTCCTCTCCCATGCACCGCACCCCCCCCCTTAATAGTTTAAATCATCCTGAGCAGCTATAGCAAATCTCCTTGCCAGTATATTATTCCCCTTCCAATTCAGGTGCAATACATCCTTCTTGTGCACGTCACTTCTATCCCAGAAGAGATTCCAATTACCCAAAAATGTGAATGCTTCTCGGCCGCGCATTCATCTGCTATATCTTCCTATTCCTACCCCCACTAGCTCATAGCTCCGGGAGTAATCCAGATATTACTACCCTCGAAGACGTCCTTCTTAAATCCTGCCTAACTTTCCATATACTTCCTTCAGAATCCCATCCTTTTCCCTTCCTATATCATGAGTACAACAACTTCCTGCTGGTCCGTCTCCCCTTGGAGAACGTTCTACACTCTCTCCGAGGTATCCATAATCCTGGCACCAGGGAGGTAACACACCATTCTGATTTTTGGCTGCCAGCCACAGAAATGTCTGTCTGTCCTTCTGACTAGAGAGTCCCTGTCATAATCGATCGCTTGGAACCTGATGCACCCCTCAATACATTAGAGCCTGTCTTGATACCAGAAACTTGGCTGTTCATGTTACATTTCCCTGAGAGTCCATCACCCCCTACATTTTCCAAAATAGCATACTTGTTTGAAATGGGGATAGCCACAGGAGACTCCTGCACGACCTAACTCCCTTTCCTGGAGTTAACCCATCTACCTGGCTGTATCTGTGACTTTTCTCCCTTCCTAGTAACATCATCCATCACATCTCCAAACTCCTGTAAATTCCTCATTGCTTCTAACTGCCACTCCAACCATAAGACCATAAGACATAGGAGTGGAAGTAAAGCCATTCGACCCATTCAATCATGGCTGATGGGCATTTCAATGCCACTTACCTGCACTCTTCCCATAGCCTTGATTCCTTGCAAAATCAAGAATTTATCAATCTCTGCCTTGAAGACATTTAACATCCCAGCCTCCACTGCACTCCATGGCAATGAATTCCACAGGCTCACCACTCTCTGGCTGAGGAAATGTCTCCTTATTTTCCTTCTAAATTGATTCCCTCTAATTCTAAGGCTGTGCCCATGGGTCGTAGTCTCCCCATCTAATGGAAACAAATTCCCAGCATCCACCCTTTCTAAGCCATGCAATATCTTGTAAGTTTTTATTAGATCTCCCCTCAACTTTCTAAACTCGAATGAATACAATCCCAGGATCCTCAGCTGTTCATCATATGTTAGGCCCATCATTCCAGGGATCATCCGTGTGAATCTCCGCTGGACATGGTCCAGTGCCAGTATGTCCTTCCTGAGGTGTGGGGCCCAAAATTGGACACAGTGTTCTAAATGGGGCCTAACGAGAGCTTTATAAAGTCTCAGAAGCACATCAATGCTTTGATATTCCAACGCTCTTGAGATAAATACATTACATTTGCTTTCTTAACCACGGTCTCAATCTGCAAGTCAACCTTTAGAGAATCCTGGACTAGCGCTCCCAAATCCTCTTTGTATTTTGGCTTTCTGAAGTTTCTTGCCCAAAGTTTTGTTTTATGTCATCAATGAATCATAAGGGCTCCTTCCATGGAAGTTTTCATGGAAGAACTGACAAGTTCAAACAAAGATTGCACATCAATCATCAGAAGGTACAATTAAACCTAATGCTAAAACTGGAGTTGGCAAACTTGAAATAAAAGTCATGCTTGTTATTTTGTTAACTTGTTAATAAATATGCGATCCATGTGATCTGATAGGATTCGCAACCAGGCACACTTCTTAAAGACATAATCATCAGTAACATGGAAACTCTCCCTAATGTCCCACATCCAACAAGAAGAGCACATCACTCGATTAAAGGCCATCTTTGCTCCTTCATAATGTATAAACCCAGAAAATAACAGTCTTACTGCACTAAAAAACAGGCTAACTTTGTACATGCGTTTTATATTTTTTAAATTTAATCAAGAGACAGATCTCAATAAAATATATAATCAAAATAGAACCACTTGACTCACTATTGCACACTTACAGTAAGGTTATACTTAAAAGCTATGCACTGAACTGTTCCTGTGCTCTGAGCTCGATCACACAGGTTCCTCTAGGGTCAGCTGTGAATTTTGTTATTTGTTCATTTTTCCTAGACGCAGTCCGATGTCCAGAGACACTTGAACCCAAACATTAGAAGCAGTAGCTGTACAGATTCACTATGGTGTCAGACAGCAAGATAGGTTACTTTCCCTGACCATGTGGTCTCTACTTTTGTTTTTCTTCCTCCTTTCCAAGTGCCAATTGATTTGATCTTTTTTTTCCCTCAAAGTTCCAAAACAATGCAACAGCTTATAAAACAGGAACTGTTGCTCCTGGAATTCAAGGCAATCACCCACAACACCTAAAATACCTAAAAAAAAAGGAGCAGCTCTTACAGCCAATATTTTTCCCGTACTCCAGGAAAGTTCATCGGACTCTCAGGAGAGTCTATTTACCCGTCCATGTTCAACTCAGATTATTCCAACTGCAGAAATAATTCAAATCAATATATAATTACAGTCAACTTTCCATTCATATCAGATTCTCTTCTTTGGGAGCTGGGAGATCATAAACTCCAATGAAATTTGCAGTACATTGACACGTTTTATTTCAGACATCCACTGTATATCTCTGTTCCTTCACTGTTGCTGAGTCAAGATACTGGAACTCCCTTTCAAGTTGCACTGTGGATGTACACCACATGGACTGCAGCAATTCAAAAAAGCCAACTCACCACCATCAGCTCCTAACCAGCAATATCCACATTCTGTGAAACAATCAGAAGCAAATGTTGGGCTCAATTTAAAACTCTTAACATTTTTTGGCTTGTTTTGCATCTGGGAATGCAGAATTCCTCAATATTTGCCGTGGTTTTCATTATTAAGGAAGTTCATTGATTAAGTACAACAGTAACATAGTCAAGCAAGGCAATTGCAAAGCTTTGATTTGCCATCTTGGCAGATATGCGCACTTCCAGCACAGTTGCTACACCATCTGTGTTGAGGGAATTTTTCTCTTGATTTTCCAAGCAGACTTATCCACCAATTGCAATATTCAATTATCATTTTCATACTCGAGATTATGTATCCTGGTACAAAACAGAGATTAAACATTAAACATTAAACATTGCCTCATCACTTTTCATCTCCATCATACTGACTCCTTAGAGATGACCATCCTGAATGTACAATATCTGGGGCAATTTAAACTTTAAATAGTGTTTAAATGCACTGCAGTTAAATAATGTATCTGCAGCTTCAACCATCACCTGTAACTGTTTAATTGGATAGATTGTTGATTGTTAATATTTCTGTTAATTGTTAATATTTCTCTACTGCTGGAGGTGCAGTGCATAACTTTCATATAAATCACAATTAAATGCTCTGATGCAAGTGTGGAAAATTAATTGGAAAACCTGGTATTTTGGTGGAAGAATAAATTACCACCATCTGTAGAAGTTTATCTGCTAGAAATTAGGACAAGTGCTAATACCCAAGAAAAATGTATCTGTCATTACTGTAAACAAATAAGAGAGGAACCGCCAAACCCTGTTGTTCCAGTGTAGCTCAAGGCTGTCTTATATTCATGTCAATTTTACTTTGCAGGCCTGAATCAACTAACCTACTGAGATGGGTTGATCTAACACTCATCAAGAGATGTTGGCCTGGTGTTCGTATTAACATCAAAAAGGAAGCAGCCAACCAACTGAACAATTCTGATTTCTCTTAACTGTCTCAGTGGGTAACATGACAGCTAAATTGACAGTCCTACTTTTCCAGCACTACCCTATTCTTGACTCTAATCTGGATCATGGTCCAGTTGCTAGTAAGCAACATACACACCATTATAGTGGAACCTGGCTGTGGAAATCACCTGTTTTTCACATTGTGGGCTTTTCAAGCAGCCAGACTCAAATCAAACAATTGCAAATGTTGCTGACTTGGATGTATTCAACAGCATCAAAATCGAATAGAGGCTAATTGTCCACATCTTTCTATTGACACGTATACAGTCTCCATGATAGTATTCAAGAGGTCCTCGAAAACCTTAAATCTGTGACCTCCATATCTTGAGAATGGTATCCCACATCTGCGCTATCCAGACGCCTCATGGTTTTGAATTGCAACTCCTCGGGAAAAAATCCCAACTTATTCACCTGCCCGAGGGAAGTTAACAGGAATGAAACATGGCTGTTTGTGTTGTCAAAGCACTTTGGAGTTCATAAAAGCCAAAATTCTTTCCTTTGACCACAAAAACTATCTCCTCAGGATTGAGCAGACTTTGCTGAGTTACCGTGTGCTGAAGAGCTGTGAGTTACATGAAAAAAATGGGATTTCCAATATTACAGTACTCACATGTCTTGAGTTGGCATGCAGTATCAATGATTTGCTGAAGCATGGCCTAAAGCAATATGAGCTCCCACTAGCATTGCTAAAGATAACATCCTTTTCAACCTGTGGGACAAATTCCACTGCAGGCAGATCAACTTTGAGCCAGCTAATGCTATTCATGATATAATGACTATTATTGAAGCAAGCATGTATGGACCCTGGCTGATGCCAGGATCACAGATGGCCTTAATGGCTTTCATAGTAAAATGAAATCGATGCAGATTTTATGTTTACAACAGAACTTTTCCCATCCTTGAAATAAAATACTTCAAAGCCAGTGAACTAATTGCAGTTGATGTTATTTGGTTGATGAACACAGCATTTTGCACAGCAGTGGAACATGGAATTGAAAAATAAATACTTGTTTTGGGTGATTCTAGTTAAAGGCGTTACATCCTGTGGAGCACAGTAAGCTTTTATTTCTACGCAAAAGTGGAACATCTTACATTAACCAGAACATACCATTCTGTTCCTGCACGATGACAATGATGCTCTCAACATACCTAATAGTCATAGTCACAGAGATATACAGCATGGAAATAGACCCTTCGGTCCAACTCGTCCATGCCAACAAGATATCCTAATCTAATCGAGTCCCATTTGTCAGCACTTGGCCCAGATCCCTCTAAACCATTCCTATTCATACACCCATTCAGATGTCTTTTAAATGTTGCAATTGTACCAACCTCCACCACTTCCTCTGGCAGCTCATTTGATACACGCACCATCCTCTGTGTGAAAAACTTGCCCCTTAGGTACCTTTTAAATCTTACCCCTCCGACCCTAAACCTCTGCCCTCTGGTTCTGGACTCCCCCACTCCATGGAAAAGACCTTGTCTAATTACCCTATCCATGCCCCTCATGATTTTATAAATCTCTATAAGGTCACCCCTCAGTCTCCGACACTCCAGGGAGAACAGCCCCAGCCTGTTCAGCCTCTCCCTACAAATCAAATCTTCCAACCCTGGTAACATCCTTGTAAATCTTTTATGAATTCTTCCAAGTTTTACAACATCCTTCTGATAGGAAGGAGATCAGAATTGCACACAGTACTCCAAAAGTGGCCTAACCAATGTCCTGTACAGTCACAACATGACTTCCCAAATCTGATACTCAATAGTCTGTCCAATAAAGGAAAGCATACCAAACGCCTTCTTCACTATCCTATCTACCTGTGACTCCACTTTCAAGGAGCTATAAACCTGCACTCCAAGGTCTCTTTGTCCAGCAACACTCACCAGGACCTTGCCATTAAGTGTATAAGTCCTGCCCTGAATTGCCTTTCCAAAATGCAGCACCTCACATTCATATAAATTAAAATTCCATCTGCTACTCCTCAGCCCATTGGCCCATCTAATCAAGATCTTGTTGCACTCTGAGGTAACCTTCTTCAATGTCTCCTACACCTCCAATTTTGGTGTCATCTGCAAGCTTCCAAATTATACCTCCTATGTTCCCATCTAAATCATTTACATAAATGATGAAAAATAGTGGACCCAGCACCGATCCTTGTGTCCACTGGCCACAGGCCTCCAGTCTAAAAAACAACCATTGACCATCACTCTCTGTCTTCTACCTTTGAGCCAGTTCTGCATTCGAATGGCTAGTTCTCCCTCTACTTCATGGGAGCTAACCTTTCTAACCAGTCATCCATGAGGAACCTTGTCGAACACCTTACTGAAGTCCATACAGCTCACAGCTGCAAATGTGTTGCTGGTCAAAGCACAGCAGGCCAGGCAGCATCTCAGGAATAGAGAATTCGACGTTTCGAGCATAAGCCCTTCATCAGGAATAAGAGAGAGAGAGCCAAGCAGGCTAAGATAAAAGGTTGGGAGGAGGGACTAGGGGGAGGGGCGATGGAGGTGGGATAGGTGGAAGGAGGTCAAGGTGAGGGTGATAGGCCGGAGTGGGGTGGGGGCGGAGAGGTCAGGAAGAGGATTGCAGGTTAGGAGGGCGGTGCTGAGTTGAGGGAACTGACTGACACAAGGTGGGGGGAGGGGAAATGAGGAAGCTGGCAGAGGAGATGACCTGGGGGGTGCAGTGAGAGAGGGACTCACTGAAATCCTTGTAGAGGGAGGAAGAGAGCTTCTTCAAGGAAGGCATCCTTGTAAGAGGATTCGCAGTAGGTTAAAATCTTCGAGTAAAAAATGAGGTCTGCAGATGCTGGAGCCCCCACCTTGTCTCAGTCGGTTCCCTCAACTCAGCCCCACCTTGTCTCAGTCGGTTCCCTCAACTCAGCCCCCACCTTGTCTCAGTCGGTTCCCTCAACTCAGCTCATCTCCTCTGCCAGCTTCCTCATTTCCCCTCCCCCCACCTTGTCTCAGTCGGTTCCCTCAACTCAGCACCGCCCTCCTAACCTGCAATCCTCTTCCTGACCTCTCCGCCCCCACCCCACTCCGGCCTATCACCCTCACCTTGACCTCCTTCCACCTATCCCACCTCCATCGCCCCTCCCCCCTACCTTTTATCTCAGCCTGCTTGGCTCTCTCTCTCTTATTCCTGATGAAGGGCTTATGCTCAAAACGTCGAATTCTCTATTCCTGAGATGCTGCCTGGCCTGCTGTGCTTTGACCAGCAACACATTTGCAGCTGTGATCTCCAGCATCTGCAGACCTCATTTTTTATTCCATACAGCTCACATCTACTGCTCTGCCCTTATCAATCCTCTTTGTTATTTCTTCAAAAAACAAATTAAGTTCGTGAGACATGATTTCTCGTGCACAAAACCATGTTGACTAGCCTTTTCAAATACATTGAAATGCTGTCCCTCAGGATTCTCTCCAACAATTTGCCCACCACCAATGTCAGTTTCACCGGTCAATAGTTCCCTGGATTTTCCTTACCACCTTTGTTAAGTAATGGCATCACATTAGCCAATCTCTAGCCTTCTGGCACCTCACCTATGACTATCGATGATATAAATATCTCAGCAAGGGGCCCAGAAATCACTTCCTGAGTTTCCCACACAGTTCGACAGTACACATGATCAGGTCGGAGGATCACAGAGCAGCACAGCATAGTACAGCACAGAAACAGACCCTTCGGTCCAACCCATCTATGCCAACCATTTATCCCAGCACAATCTAGTCCCACTTGCCAGCACCTGGTCCATATCTCTCCAAACCCTCCTTATTCATATACCCATCCAAATGTCCCTTAAATGTTGCAATTGTAGCAGCTTCCACCACTTCCTCTGGCAGCTCTTTCCACACATACACCACCATCTGCTGAAAAAGTTGCCACTTAGGTCTCTTTTATAGCCTTTCCCTCTCATCCTAAACCTTTGCCCTCTAGTTCTGGACTCCCCCCACCCCAGGGAAAAGGCCTGGTCTATTTATCTTATCCATGCCTCTCATAATTTTGTAAACCTCTATAAGGTGACCCCTCAGCCTCCATTGCTGCAGGAAAAACAGCCCCAGCTATGAACTTGCACTCTAACGTTTCTTTGTTCAGCGACCCTCCCCAGGATCTTCCCATTAAGTATATTAAGTCCTGCTAAGACTTACTTTCCCAAAATTCATGTATCTAAAATTAAATTCCATCTGCCACTCCTCAGCCCATCTGATGTAGATCCTGTTGTAATCTGAGGTAACCTTCTCCATTGTCCACTACACCTCCAATTTTGGTGTCATCTGCAAACATGAAGGCGACAATTAAATATGGACCTCAGTCAGAGTTGATCTAATCTTGAAACTTCAAAGATCAACCTGAACAAAAAAAGTTCATAAGTAGGGCAATGGGATCTGTGTTCAGTGTCCCATGTGTATCACAGTAAAATTCAGTCATTACTCTTTCCCCATGATCCACATTCCATCCCTCTGGCCTCATACTCCAATTCATAGTCTCCTTGATTCCCCAGTCCCTTTCCCACAACACTCTCAAACTCCCCAATGTCAGGTTGTCTCACTCCAATTTTGCCAATGACAGCCACACCCTCCCACCTAAAATGGAGCCTGTGGCTGAAGCAGCAGTAAGGGGGCAATAATGTCTGAAATTTAAAATGGATTTCCCCAGGCTGCTTGTGGCATATTTGAGAGAGACATATCTCTTATTTTGAATCATGAGTGTGGTGGTGGAAAAATACAGGAGGTCAGGCAATATCTGAGGAGCAGGGGAATTGACATTTTGGGCAAAAGCCCTTCAATAGGAATGAGGCTGTGAGCTGAGGGGTGGAGACATAAATGGGAGGGGGAATGGGGCTGGGGGTAAGGTAGCTGAGAGTGCGATAGATAGATGGAGGAGGGGGTAATGGTGATAGGTCAGAGAGGGTGGAGCGGGTGGTGGGAAGGAAGATGGACAGGTAGGACAGTCATGAGGGCAGTGCCGAGTTGGAAGGTTAGAACTGGGATAAGGGGAAATCCACATTGATCCCTTCTGGTTGGAGGGTCCAGAGGCAGAGAATGATGTGTTCTTCCTCCAGGCGTCGGGTGGTTCAGGAATGGTGATGGAGGAGGTCCAGGACCTGAATGTCCTTGGCAGAGTGGGAGGGAGAGTTGAAGCGTTCAACCATGGGGTGGTGGGGTTGTTTGGTGCTGGTGTCCCAGAGATGTTCTCTGATGTGCTCTGCAAATAAGGCGTCCTGTCTCCCCAGTGTAGAGGAGACTGGATTGGGAGTAACGGATACAATAAATGACATGTGTGCAAGTGCAGGAAAAACTCTGATGGATGTGGAAGGCTCCTTTGGGGCCTTGGACGGAGGTGAGGGATGAGGTGTGGGCGCAGGATTTGCAATTCCTGCGGTGGCAGAAAGGGAGGGTGGTTGGAGGGAGGCATTGACCTGAAAAAGGAGTCGTGGAGAGAATGCTCTCTATGGAAAGTAGGGAGGATAGAGGTAGGGAGAGAAAAATATCTCTGGTGGTGAGGTCTGTTTTTAGGTGGCGGAAGTGTTGGTGGATGACGCGATGGACACAAAGGTTGGTGGGGTGGAAGGTGAGGACCAGTGGGTTCTGTCCATGTTGCTGTTGGAGGGGTGGGGTTCGAAGGCGGAGGTACAGGAAGTGGATGAGATGTGGTGGAGGGCATCTGGTGTATTCTTTGGTGGAACTGGTCTTCCTGGGAGCAGAAGCAGTAGAGGGGGAGGAACTGAGAATAAGGGATAGTATTTTTGCAGGAGGCAGGTTGGGAGGAGCTGTGGTCCAGGTAGCTGTGGGGATCGGTGGGTTTATGGAAGATGTTAGTGTTGAGTCAGTCACCATTGAACGCCTTAACCTGTCCACTCCTCAGCCACTCCAACCTCTCACCCTTGCAATGCACAGCCCACCATTTCCCAGTTCCAACATCATCCTCACCATCAAACCAGTGGACAAGGGGGGGGGGGGGGTGTGCTGTGGTAGTTTGGCGCACTGACCTTTACACCGCTGAAGCCAGGCACCAATTCGAAGATACATTCTCCTACTACTGCCCCTTGGCCACGACCTCACCTCCCATCACAAAACCATCATCTCCCCGACCGTACATAACTTCATCACCTCAGGGGATCTCCCACCTACAGCTTCCAACCTCACAGTCTGAGAACCCCACACCACCTGGTTCTACCTTCTATTCAAGATCCACAAGCCTGACCACCCCAGCTGACCCATCATCTCGGCCTGCTCCTGACTCCACCTAACTCATCTCCAGATACCTTGATACTGTCCTATCCCCCCTAATCCAGGAACTCCCCACATACGTTTGGGACACCACCCACACCCTCCATCTCTTCCAAGACTTTAGTTTCTCCAGGCCCCAATGCTTCTCTTCACCATGGACATCCAGTCCTTACACACCTCTGTCCACCATGACGAAGGCCTTCAAGCCCTCCATTTGTTCCTCTCCTGACATCCCCACCAGTACCCCTCCACTGACACTCTCATTCATTTGTCTGAATTGGTCCTTGCCCTCAATTATTTCTCCTTTGAATCCTCCCACTTCCCCCAGACAAAAAAGGGCAGCTATGAGCATCTGCATGGCCCTCAGCTATGCCTGTCTCTTTGTCAGCTGTATGGAACAGTCTACCTTCCGCAGTTTTACGGCACTATTCCCCACCTCCTCCTCCGCTACATTGATGATTGTATCAGCGCCATCTCGTGCTTCCACAAGATGGTTGAACAGTTCATCAGCTTCACCAACACATTCCACCCCAACCTTAAATTCACCTGCACCACCTCAGATACCTCTCTATCCTTCCCAGACCCCTCCATCTCCATCAATGGTGACTGACTCAACACTGACATCTTTTACAACCGCCACCAACTCCCACAGCTACCTGGACTACACCTCCTCCCACCCTGCCTCCTGTAAAAACGCTATCCCTTATTCCCAGTTTCACCACCTCCACTACATCTATTCCTAGGAGGACCAATTCCATCATAGAACACACCAGATGGCCTCCTTCATGCAATTTCTCCCTCCAGCGCATTTCATCCACTTTCTCCAGCTCCACTCTTGAACCCCACCACTTCAACCCCAACAAGGACAGAACCCCCCCTGGCCCTCACCTTCCACCCCACCAACCTCCGTGTACATCGCATCATCCTCTGTCATTTCTTCCACCTACAAACAGACCCCACCACCAGAGATATATTTCCCTCCCCACCCCTATCTGCTTTCCATAAAGACCATTCCCTCCGTGACTCCCTTGTCAGGTCCTTGGAATGCTTCATCTTCCGTCTCAGGACTCTCCAACGACAGGGGAACAATGTGGATTTATCCAGTTTCCTTATTTCCCCTCCCCCCACCTTATCTCAGTTCCAACCTTCCAACTCAGCCCCGCACTCATGACCTGTCCTACCTGTCCATCTTCCTTCTGACCTATCCGCTCTACCCTCCTCTCTGATCTATCACCATTACCCCTCCTCCATCTACCTCTCAACCTCTCAGCTACCTTCCCCCAGCACCAACCCCCCTCCCAATTATCTCTACACTGCTCAGCTCACAGTCTCATTCCTGATGAAGGGCTCATGCCTGAAACGTCAATGCTCCTGCTCCTCGGATGCTGCCTGAATTGCTGTGCTTTTTCAGCATCACACTCTCGACACTAATCTCCAGCATCTGCAGTCCTCACTTTTGCCTATATCCCTTATTTTGGGCAGCCCAGAGTTATTTCAAGAAAATCTGCCAGTGACTTGCTAGGCCATTTCAGATTACACGTTCTTTCAGCTTGCTGGACTAGAATGGACCTGTGGCTATTCTTAGCAACTCAGGTGTTCCTCCACAACTTGTCAGACTGACTGATTTTCATTTCACACCTTGCAATGTTAAGGTTTGAACTGAGCATCTAGATTGTCCTGTCCTTCTAGGAACACAATCACCACATGACCATATCTGCTCAGCAATAAATTTGGATTATATTGGGCCCCAGCAATCATTAAATGAATATTTTCAGGAAAAGCTGCAAAGATGGATGGAGGTTGGAACAATTTGCGCAAAACACATCAAAGACAAGAAATCTGAGATGCAAGCAAACAATATGCAAATAGTGTATTCGATTTACTGGACAAATCATTCTGTTAGCAATTTAGAATGATTTTGCTTTAATATCACTGCAATTACATGAGCAAATTACCAAATGTCGAGCCACACTGCAAAATTTCCCACTGCTGCTATTATTTATAGAATTACAATTTGATCTGTCAGTTTCTATGGCATTAAGCAGCTTATTTTATTATCAGTCCATGTAATTAAGTGGCATCAGCTCCATCACTTCATGACTCTCACCTATGCTAAGCAAGATATCATAGCTGACATTGGGTGTAATTACAAAAACAATGACAGCCAGAAGCAGACAGTCAGAGCCTTACATTCGACAATATTCTGAAGGGTGGAATTCAGATGTGCTTGGGGCAAGGGTGCAATTTAATGGATAATTGGCAAATCAGTCAATATTTCCAGCTTGGCATCTTATCCATCACTAACACATTTCTCAGCAGTATCACTCAATACTTTTGTCGGCCCTACTAGCAGGCAAGTATGCCTTTCTGGACACCTGTGCTCCAATCTAAAGATCACCTACCCTCCTCAATGCACATAATTCGCAGAAGAATGACAACAGGAAGAGTCCTTAGGGCAAATAAGAACAAAAAGACAATAAGTGGTAGCACATTACAAGATTGATGCAAACATTTGTGAAAAGTAATGCACCACATGACTGAACAAAACTGCAAAGTTCAGTCCTGGAATAAAATTGTAGGACTTGTTAAATGCGTATTCATTTTCCCAATGTTCCAGCCTCAAGCTTTGACTTTCCTCACAGGACATGAAAATATAGGTCTTCTTATTTCTTAACAATTTAACAACGTCCACTTTCAGATTCTGAGTCAGCTATAGCAAACAGTAACGGCAAAAACCCCACGTGACAATGAATGACGATTCTATTTATAAAAACCTCTTGCAACCACTACGACAAAGGTCACAAGTGATTCAAGGGTGGGGGTGGAAAATATCGGGCGTTTACATGAAATAGTCAGATGTTTAATTGGCACATGCACTTCAATCAGATTTTCTTTCAGGATGTGCTAATTCACTGTCAATAAGTAATCTTCACATCAGTAAACTTTTAAAGTAGAGTTGTCATTCACAGTGTAGATGTGACACAACTTGCTCCAATCTGCCTGAAGTTAATAATTTCCTCTTTTTCTTTCTCCTTCCTTTTGTTTATGGATGTCAACAACCTATAATTTTAGAAGCCTAGAAGTTGAGTTGTGGCAGGCAATTTTACTAAGGGAGAGATTATCGAATTGATATTTTTTGAACAGAAAATAAATCTTTTCATCTATCAATAATACGAATTATTAGTCATATCATTGCATTGTGTGTGCATATGTGGGATTCATAATTCAGTTGGGGTTATTGAGATTCTTTTGTACATTGCACAAGTCTGTCGAAGAAAATAATCACAAATATCAAAGGTTGCTCCAACTTTTATCTGGGTTATGAGGCAACATGCAATTTAAAGATAGCTTCTACTGTCGACCTGTAATGAGTTACAACAGACTCTATTAAAATTAGTCTCTGGTTTCTCACAAACATATGCGGTCAGTGTCTATTCACTTTCTATAAGGCACAAAAGTACAAAAGGAATCTCAAAAAAAGACATTTGACTCAAAACATTAACCATCTTCTCTCTCAATGGATGCTGCCAGACCTGAATATTCCCAGCACTTCTGGTTTTCATTTCAGATTTCCAGCATCTGAAAAGTTTTGCTTTTATGTTAACTCATTGAAGTAACTGCATTGAGGCCGGTATCCCGTCACCAAGTCACCTTTTATTTACCGATGCACAGTACACTGGCTGTAGGCCAGCCTGCTTGGAGTCAGTTGCCTGAACTGAGGAGATTTTAATCTCTTGGCTTTCTAAGTCAGCCAGGGCTTTCTGAGTTAGGGTTGTTAACCTGGGCCAGTCAATGAGGTCAACCTGGTCCCAATCACGACACCCACAATTACTGTTATTTCAGTCTTGCTCAGAAAACTTTGCTGTATGAAATAGAATTCCCATTTCATATCAGTCACTTTCATTCTTTTGAATCTTGACTTTGAAGCAAAATAGATGAAACTTTACTTTGCATTTATACATAACATGGGAGGAGTTGATGCTGACAGCAAGTCTGAAATGCTTTAAGTGGCCTTTTCGTCATATCTATCAGCTGTAAACTTGATCAGCACACTAAAAAGAAACTTGTTTCCCAGTAATAATGACATAATGGGAGTCTTCTGTATGTTATAGCATAAATTCTTAACCTAGGATGTCAAAATATACAAGCCAAGAAGGTGGCAATTTTTATACTTGTCTAGCGATAAAATTGTTCACTTCAACAACAATTCTCACATGGTCCATTGCTATGATTTTTTCCAGTTCTTGACTGTGTGACTCTTTCTAGCAAGTGTACATGTTCGGACTCCAGCTGAGAAAAAGATCAGGCTCCGTTATAGTGGTAGACATTTTATATTAACCTGTTTGAAACATGTTGCCACACATTCCCAGAACTGATGGCACTTGAACTCAGACTTTCTGGCCAACCAATCGGCTCCAAGAGCTCTTTTGACAACAGCACCCAACATGGGACTCCAAGAGTTAGGGGTCTCATGGTCAACCAACTGAGCTAGTCAGACTTCTGTTATAATGGCATCCATGTTCAAATACCTCAGCAACATTCATTGCCTAACAAATTAATTGCATGCATCACTTTTTAAATTTGAATTCCCAATACCAATCCACACTAACAAGTTACTTATTTTCCCCTTTTCTCCTCTACCAGTACTTAGCCTCAGGTTTTAACTGTGCTACACGGGCAGACTATTTAACCAGAGAAACAACACAACTCAGCCAGATCCTGTTCTCAACAGACATCCACATAGACAGTGAAGAACCCAGATTCTTTCATCATGCACCCTAACCTAACCTTGACTGAAATCTGCTTTTGCATGTGGGACCATCCTTTACACTTGCAGCTTAGTCAGTCATTGTGTAAACTTACTGAGCTCGCATCAAATACAATTAATCACATGAAATGGCTAACAAGCCATATAGTTTAGGTTCAAGCACATTGCACTGAATATCCAAGGAAGATTGACAATTGAGTGATCAATTTACACAGTCTCTACACAATACCAAGCTGAATAAATATCACAGTTCGTTCATGCCATTAGAAAAGTTACTCAGTGCATGAAAAAAAATGATTTTGTGGAAACAAAGGCACAAAGTTGAACTAAACACTATTAAACTGAATATGCATTTGGTATGCTAAATTTAAAAAAAGTAATTAACATCTCACCATTCTCCCTGACATATTAGCGCTACCCTGGTATTAAGGATATTTAATGGAGTCAATGAAGAGGAGAACAGAGCAAAGAGATGAAGTGCCATTTTTATTGATGGGACTCTGTGAAATTACACTGCAGACTTCAAATTGCATTTTCAATAATCCAGATTTTTTTTATTGTCATTATCAAGATAAAGGATGCAAGTGCAGGGCAATTAAAGTGATATTCCATTCCATTACTTAATTTACCAACAAGTGTTAAGCAAAAACAGTACTAGTACAGCATTCATCAGATATAAATTAAACGTTAATTTATCAGCTTCCAAAACACAATATTTCTACAAATTTTGTAGATTACTTAGTTACATAACGGTAACATTAGTATTTTTGGACACCAGCACTCTTGCAACTAGTTTCGCTTCAGACATTAAGCTTGATAGTTTATGTCACTGCACCTCAAATAAAAAAATTAAGGCATGCTCAATGTCAGGCTCCAACATTGCAGTGAAAGCAGAGAAATGTGTTCAATGCATCTGTCTGTGACATTTACCACCATTTTACATCTGTATTTACCTTTGATTGTGCTATCGTAGATGTGATGCAGACCCAGGAAGTCATCCAATCCAAAAACAGAATTTGGAAGAGTTATGAGCAGTAACAGCAATTGTAAAAGCTGGGCTTGCACATTCATGGCCTTTTTTGACGCATTGCTGGAGGCAGTGAAGAGTCAGTAAGTGATATCACACCCCAGCAAAAGGAGGAAGAAACCTGCTGTTGTCACAAAGGTGGTGTGACTGGATTTGGCCGAGGAGGTCAGTAATAATAGCATTACGGCACACCTCTGGACTCAGCGCAGAATGTGCTTTAATAATTTGCCAAGGTCAGCAAAGGCAAGAGTAGCTGCACATTCATCCACATCTGACTGTGCTCATCCCTCACCCTCATCCCTTCTCCCCTTGTCACGCCTACTTCACACAACATCATCTTGCAAGTGCACGCATTGTTCTCTATCTATGCAATTTCTTCCATCTCCACCGATCCACCCAACACTGTTACTAATCCTGCTCCTTTTCCAGTTGAATAACTTTCCCCCCATCACCATCACCAGATTTAAACATCCATCAGGTGAACATATGACATGGTGAAAATAGACCAGAAGCGAGATGCGAGTGCAAATCCCACCACAAAACTGGAGAAATGTAAATGCAGTTTATCAAATAAATCTAAAATTAAAAGCTATTATTAGTAGTGATGACTTTAAAGCCACCAGATTGTCAAATACCAACTAACTCCCCGCTGGGGAAAAACACTTGAAATCATTCCCCAGTTGTCTGAATGTGACTCCAGACCCATGGAAATGTGATGATTTTTAACTGTAGCATCTGTATTGGTCCAGTAAAAAAACTCAGTACAAATATAAAAATCTCCTGGACTGCCACTGTTCAGAAAGCAGCTGACCACTGTCTTTAAAACAATTAGCGGTGGCAATAAAATCTTGGTTTGGGCCCACTTCTGTGAATTGATTTTCTTTTTAAAAATACAATCACTCTGAGGTCTATTTTCCTCATGTTGTGGAAAGGTATTCATGAAGAATAGGAGATGCTCCTATGTTGGTGTGATCTTCAAATTTCAACCTCATCTTTGCAGGTTGCTCCTCTCTCAGCTCTTCTTCTACTCACTAACCTGCTGCTGCTCTACTGGTCTCCTCACATACCCTCTGAAGTATTTTGTTCATCTCCAATCCCTCAGCCACTAGTCTCTTTTGCTTCTAATGTCCCAGCTTTCTCCTCAAGATCCCAGTTCATACTTTTCTCTTTGATCAATATATCTTCCTCAATTCTTGAAATGCTCTGACTTCACAACTTCACACTGCCCCACTGTTCAAGTTCCAGATTAAGAAACTCCAGAGTACAGGTATCCCAATCGCTCCCTCACTGCTAAACTTAATATCAATCATTAAGCCCCCTTCCAACCCCCAAGGTTGAACAATGCCACCCTCAACTTCAGTTTAATTACTGTACATGTACTCTGTGGAATGTTTACTTTGAAACAGCAATTCATCAGAACACCACTCAACTTCCACTGAAATCAGTATCTCAGCACTCAGCTCAGTACAAGCTGGAAGAACAACACCTCATTTTCCGCTATGCAGCCTTCTGAACTCAATATCAAGTTCAATAAGTTTAGGGCTTGAACTCTCCCATGTCCTAGCGCCTTACCGCGCACCAGGCCTTGTTATCACATAGCCTGCCATTACATACTACCTACTGTTCACCACTAACAGTCCCCATTAGTAGTTATTCATCCTCCTAGTCAGATTGCTACCCACTCCTGTGTCTGTCCAACTATTCTGCTCTCTCTTTGGGCTTTATTCCCACCCATCATTTACTCCTTGCTCCCTCCCCCCACCCTATCCTCGGCATACAAACCAACATTTTCCTAGCTACCGTCAGTTCTAAGGGTCACCAGACCCAAATTGTTAACTGATTTCTCTGCAGACCTGCTGAGCTTTTCTAGCAATTTCCATTTTTGTTACCTTAGCACTGATATGTGCTCATTCACTTTCACTACTTAAACTGCTGTCTGCACTAAAATCCATGTGCTTCTCTAAGTTAAAATGTGCCCCTCTAATTTACGCAATGAGATCACTGCTATTTAAGCTTCCAATTTAAATGATGCACATTTCACAACTGTTGATAACACAATCACACTTCTCACAATGCAGGAGGAGACCATTCAGTCCATCAGGTCTGTGCCAGCTCTACAAATGAGCATCTCATTTAGTGTTACTCTTCTGCCTTCTCCAAGGAACATTGTTAGGTGCTATATGATAACATTTCTCTTGGTATCACTTTGTTTTTTTTTAACTAATTGTTTTATATTTCTGTAGAATGTCCTCAATCCTTTTATAAGTAGGAACATTTCCATCTGTTCATAACCCTCCTAATTTTGAACATTTTAATTAGATCTCCTCTCAGCCTTCCTTCTCTAAAGGAAGCTGCCTCAACTTCTGCAATCCACATTCAAAATTGATTATCCTCAATCCGAGAACCATTCTCTTCAAGCTTTTCTGCACTCTGTTGAATGCCTTCACGTGCTTCCTAAAGTGTGATGTACAGAACTGGACATATCTCAGCTGTAGGAATATTTTGGAATCTGACTGTGGGGACAAATGTTCTTAAACATTTGGTCTCACCTTCTCCATTTGTATTGCACTATATTTGCTACAATGACTCTGCTTATCTTCAAGCTAATTCCATATCTCAAGGTAATCCTGCATTCTTGTGTGACGTTTGGCAATACTGCAACTTGGCACAACTAGACGCAAAGAAAATCAATGTTCAGGATTTGAACTCAGGACTTCTTGTATACTACTTCTCCACTGCCCCCTAAACAAGAACTATATCCCTAGACTAAAGAGCCACATTCACTCCTATATAACAAACCAGGTGATGCTGGCACTAAACCCAGAATATTTCCTGCTGCAGGAATATCCTTTGGATGAGGAAAGTGTTTCCATAATGTCAGAAAAACAAGTAATGATTTTCAATTGTAAGCCTCTGAAGAGTAACAAATCCAGACCCATTCCCTTACCTTACTATCCTATACTCATCCTGACTGATGCACCTAACCTACATATCCCTGAACTCTATGGACAATTTAGCACAGTCAATTCACCTAACCTGCACATCTTTGGATGGTGGGAGGAAACCGGAGCACTCAGAGGAAACCCACGCTGACACTTCAGCTACACTTGACATTGGTTAGGCTATCTTTGGAATATTGTGTGCAATTCTGGTCTTTCTCCTATTGGAAGGATGTTGTGAAACTTGAAAGAATTCAGAAAAGCTTTACATGGAGGAGGGAGAGGCTGAATAGGCTGGGGCTGCTTTCCTTGGAGCATCGGAGGTTGAGGGGTGATCTTATAGAGGTTTATAAAATCATGAGGGGCATAGATAGGATAAACAGACAAAGTCATTTCCCAGGGGTGGAGGAGTCCAGAACTAGAAGGCATAGGTTTAGGGTAAGAGGGGAAAAATTTAAAAGGGACTTAAGGGGCAACTTTTTCATACAGAGGGTGGTGCATGTATGGAATAAGCTGCCAGAGGAAGTGTTACATTTAAAAGACATCTGGGTGGGTTTGTGAATAAGAAGGGTTTCAAGGGGTATGGGTAAAAAGTGAGGTCTGCAGATGCTGGAGATCAGAGCTGAAAATGTGTTGCTGGTTAAAACGCAGCAGGTCAGGCAGCATCCAAGGAACAGGGAATTCGACGTTTCGGGCAAAAGCCATTGTGAAAAGCCATTCCTGATGAAGGGCTTTTGCCCGAAATGTTGAATTCCCTGTTCCTTGGATGCTGCCTGACCTGCTGCACTTTAACCAGCAACGCATTTTCAGCTTTCAAGGGGTATGGGCCAAGTGCTGGCAAATGGGACAAGATTAGGTTAGGAAATCTGGTCGGCATAGACAAGTTGGACCAAAAGGTCTGTTTCCATGCTGTACTTCTCTATGTCTCTATAACTTTAACATGGATATAGACCTTTCAGTCCACTCACTCATTCCGACTAGGTTTCCTAAACTGAACTAACCCCATTGACCTGCATACTCCTCTAAATCCTCCCTATACATATGTCTGTCCAAATGTCTTTTAAATGTTGCAATTGTACTCACCTCTACTACTTGCGCTAGCAGTTCGTTCCATATATGCACCACCCTCACAGATGAGACCAAAGTATTATTGGGGAGAAAGAGTATAGGGGCAGTGCCAGCCATTGAAGGGGAAAAATGTGCGACACAACATTGCAATGAAACTGATGATTTTCCCGGATCACTATCAAG
The DNA here is from genome assembly GCF_020745735.1 of Hemiscyllium ocellatum. Lineage (NCBI taxonomy): Eukaryota > Metazoa > Chordata > Chondrichthyes > Orectolobiformes > Hemiscylliidae > Hemiscyllium > Hemiscyllium ocellatum. Next base: position 63,664,341 of record NC_083413.1, on the reverse strand, counting down.
CAGAATCTTGGACTCGACACTGAATGTGTCCCCTGACTGATTTATATTATGCCTGCATTTTGATAATAGCAGACTGAAGGATCGCCTGTAGGGAGGAAGCATATTGTAACAATTATACTCCAGAGCTTTCACTTACACAGCTTGTTAGAGGTAAAGTGAATGGATCAGAGAATTGGAAATGAACACTGCCAATAGAGCACCACACCAACGAGAGTGTTCATTGAGCATGACACAAGCAAGAAAGAAAAAATCTGGCAGACTTTTGGCTTCAGATCAGAACCAGTCACCTCCAACCAAACAAAAATCACTAAGTGGCTGTCATGTTGACAGCGTCGTTAATAAAACATATGGCATCCTGGACTTTACATACAGAGGTATGCAATACAGAAGCAAGATCTTTATGTTAAACCTACACCAAACATTGATTTGACCTCAATGAATGTACTGGGTCCAGTTCTTGTCAGCATATTTTAGGAAGGTATGATGGTATTGAAAAAAAAAGAAGATTCAAATGAATGGTTTCAGGAATGGGGATCTTCAGTTACGTAGAAAGACAGAGGAAGTTGGGATTGCTTCCCTTGAAGAGAGGAGGTAAAGATGAGATTTATTAAATGTATTCAAAACCATTAGAGGTCAGAATGGAGCAGATATAGAGATGTTGCTCCCACCAACAGAAGATCAAGAGCTCAAGGGCACAGATTCAAGGTTTTAGAGAACTGAACGAATATTATCGTGGAAACTGCACAGGTGACAAGAGAAAGATGCTGCGACTTATCCTCATCCTTGACTGGGTCTGAGGACGTATTTGGTTTACAATTTAGGAAACCTTACCTCTCTGCTCTTTACATTTCCAATATCCCAGTCTATATCTAGATTGTTAATATCCCCCATTATAACTACTCAAAAGGGTAACTAGAGGGAGAATAGGGTCCCTCAAAGATTAGCCTAGTGTGGAACCGCAGGAAATGGAGGAAATACTAAAAGAGTATTTTGCATCAATGTTTACTGTGGAGAAGGACCTGGTGACATCTTGGAAAATGTCCATATTATAGAGGAGGATGTTTTTAAATGCATAAAAGTGGATAAATCCCCAGGACTTGATCAGGTGTACCCTAGAACTCTGTGGGAAGCTAGGGAAGTGATTGCTGGGCCCCTTACTGAGATGGTATCATTGATAGTCACAGGTGAGATGCTGGAAGATTGGAGGTTGGCTAACGCCACTATTTAGAAATAGACCGGTGAGCCTGATGTCAGTGGTGGGCAAATTGTTGGAGGGACTCCTGAGGGACAGGATGTACATGTATTTGGAAAGGCAAGAACTAATTAGGGAGAGTCAACATGGCTGGATACGTGGGAAATCATGTCTCACAAACTTGATTGCGAGTTTTTTGAAGACTCAACAAAGAGAATTAATGAGGGCAGAGCGGTAGACGTGATCTATATGGACTTCAGTAAGGTGTCTGACAAATTTCTTCATGGTAGACTGTTTAGCACAGTTAGATCACATGGAATACAGGGAAAACTAGTCATCTAGACGCAGAATTGGCTCAAAGGTAGAAGGCAGAGGGTAGTGGTGGAGGGCTGCTTTGAAAACTGGAGGCCTGTGACCAGTGATGTGTCACAAGGATCAGTGTTGGGTCCACTGCATGTCGTCATTTATATGAATGATTTGGATATGAACATAGGAGGTATAGTTGGTTAAGTTTGCAGATGGCACCAAAATTGGAAATGTGATGGACAGCAAAGAAGATTACCTCCGAACAAAATGGGATCTTGATCAGATAGGCCAATGGGCTGAAGAAAGGCAGATGGAGTTTAATTTAGATAAATGTGAGGTGCTGCAATCTTGAAAAGGTAAATCAGGGCCAGATGTATACCCTTAATGGTAAGGTCCTGGGGAGTGTTGCTGAACAAAGAGACCTCGGAGTGCAGCTTCATAGTTCCTTGAAAATGGAGTCACAGGTATATAAGATAGTAAAGGAGGAGTTTGCTAGGCTTTCCTTTATTGGTCAGAGCATTGACTAAAGGAGTTGGGGGGTCATGTTTCAGCTGTACAGGATATTGGTTAGACAGGTTTTGGAATATTGTGTGCAATTCTAGTCTCCTTCCTTTTGGAAGGATGTTATGAAACTTGAAAGGGTTCAGAAATGATTTACAAGGATGTTGCCAGGGTTGGAGGGTTTGAGCTATAGGGAGAGGCTGAATAGGCTGGAGCTGTTTTCCCTGGAACGTCGGAGGCTGAGGGGTGACCTTATAGAGGTTTATAAAATTATGAGTGGCATAGATTGGGTAAATAGACAAGGTCTTTTCTCTGAGATGGGGGAGTCCAGAACTAGAAGGCATAGGTTTAGGGTGAGAGGGCGAAGATATAAAAGGGACCTAAGGGGCAACGTTTTCACACAGAGGGTGGTACGTGTATGGAATGAGCTGCCAGAGGAAGTGGTGGAGGCTGGTACAATTACAACATTTAAAAGGCATCTGGATGGGTATATGAATAGGAAGGGTTTGGAGGGATATGGCCCAAGTGCTGGCAAATGAGATGAGATTATGTTAGGATATCTGGTCACCATGGATGAGTTGGACTGAAGGGTCTTTCTGCCGTCTCCATAACATTTAAATAATTTCTTTCCAAACTTGCTCCCTTTAATTTTTTCAATTAGTTAGCACCCAATCGACTACATGGATCAATGAATTGCACATTTTCTGCTCTCATCAAATCAATTCAGTCTTCATAACTTCTGAAACATTCTCTTTCTTCACCACAGCAATGTTCCCATAGCCACAACCCTATCTCCTTTTCTTGCTTACCTACCTTTCCTGAACATGTTGTATCCAGGAATATTTAGCACCCAGTCCCGCTCTTCCTTGAACCAGTCTCTACTATCACAACAACATTGTAATTCGACATAGTAATCTGCATCTGTATCTCAATAATATTATTTACTGTACTTCATGCAATCACATACACATCCTGAGACAGAATGTTTTAATTTCCTCGTTAATCCAACTCCACATATACTTTAATTGCACTCACTGAGGACGAACGATCAGTCCTCAGCAAAGGACTCAGCTTCATTCCCCTCCATCCATGCAACAATAAATTTAATACGCGCCGTGACGTCGAATACTTCTTCTGCCGCCTCCGCCTCCGAGCTTACTTTCACAATCAGGACTCCCGCCCACCTTCCGAGGACCCCTTCGCCCACCTCCAACACACTACATCTACCTGGACACCCCATGCTGGCCTATTACCTGCCCTCAACCTATTCATTTCCAACTGCCGTCGGGACATTAACAGCCTCAACCTGTCTACTCCCCTCCCCCACTCCAACCTCTCACCCTCACAACGCGCAGCCCTCCAATCCCTCTGCTCCAATCCCAACCTCACCATCAAGCCAGCAGATAAAGGGGGCGCAGTGGTAGTCTGGCACACTGACCTCTACACCACTGAAGCCAAATGCCAACTCGAAGATACCTCTTCCTACTGCCCCCTCGACCATGACCACACCACCTATCACCAAACCATCATCTCTCAGACCATACAGAACCTCATCACCTCAGGAGATCTCCCACCCACAGCTTCCAACTTCATAGTCTGGGAACCACGCACTGCCCGGTTCTACCTCCTTCCTAAGATCCACAAGCCTGACCACCCTGGCCGACCCATTGTCTCAGCGTGCTCCTGCCCCACTGAACTCATTTCTACCTACCTTGACACTGTCCTATCCCCCCTAGTCCAGGAACTCCCCACATACATTCGAGACATCACCCACGCCCTCCACCTCCTCCAAGACTTGCGTTTCCCCAGCCCCCAAAACCTTATCTTCACCATGGATATCCAATCCCTCTACACCTCCATCTGCCATGACCAGGGCCTCCAAGCCCTCCATTTTTTCCTGTCCCGACGTCCCCAACAGTACCCTTCCACCGACACTCTCATTCGTTTACCCTTAACAATTTCTCCTTCAAATCCTCCCAATTCCTCCAGACCAAAGGGACAGCCATGGGCACACATATGGGCCCCAGCTATGCCTGTCTCTTTGTTGGCTACGTAGAACAGTCGATCTTTCGTAATTACAATGGCACCACTCCCCACCTCTTCCTCTGCTACATTGATGACTGCATTGGCGCCACATCGTGCTCCCGCGATGAGGTTGAGCAATTCAGCAACTTCACCAACACATTCCACCCTGACCTTAAATTAACCTGGACCATCTCTGACACCTCACTCCCCTTCCTGGACCTCTCCATCTCCATTAATGATGACCGACTTGACACTGACATTTTTTTACAAACCCACTGACTCCCACAGCTAACTGGATTACACCTCTTCCCACCCTACCTCTTGCAAAAATGCCATCCCGTATTCCCAATTCCTCCGCCTCCGCCGTATCTGCTCCCAGGAGGACCAGTTCCACCATAGAACACACCAGATGGCCTCCTTCTATAGAGACCGCAATTTCCCTTCCCACGTGGTTAAAAACCCTCTCAATACATCTCGTCCACATCCTGAACCTCCTCCCTCAGACCCCACCCCTCCAACAGTAACAAGGACAGAATGCCCCTAGTTCTCACCTTCCACCCTACCAACCTTCACATAAACCAAATCATCTGCTGACATTTCCGCTACCTCCAAAAAGACCCCACCACCGGGGATATATTTCCCTCCCCACCCCTTTCCGCCTTCCACAAAGACTGTTCCCTCTGTGACTACCTGGTCAAGTCCACGCCCCCCTACAACCCACCCTCCTGGCACCTTCCCCTGCCACCACAGGAATTGCAAAACCTGCGCTCACACCTCCTCCCTCACCTCCATCCAAGGCCCTAAAGGAGCCTTCCACATCCATCAAAGTTTTACCTGCACATCCACCAATATCATTTATTGCATCCGTTGCTCCCGATGCGGTCTCCTCTACATTGGGGAGACTGGACGCCTCCCAGCAGAGCGCTTTAGGGAACATCACCGGGACACCCGCACCAAACAAACACACCGTCCCGTGGCCCAACATTTCAACTCCCCCTCCCACTCTGCCGAGGACATGGAGGTCCTGGGCCTCCTTCACCGCTGCTCCCTCACCACCAGACGCCTGGAGGAAGAATGCCTCATCTTCCCCCTCGGAACACTTCAACCCCAGGGCATCAATGTGGACTTCAACAGTTTCCTCATTTCCCCTTCCCCCACCTCACCCTAGTTCCAAACTTCCAGCTCAGCACTGTCCCCATGACTTGTCCTACCTGCCTATCTTCTTTTCCATCTATCCACTCCACCCTCCTCCCTGACCTATCACCTTCATCCCCTCCCCCACTCACCTATTGTATTCTAAGATACTTTCTCCCCACCCCCACCCTCCTCTAGCTTATCTCTTCACCCTTCAGGCTCTCTGCCTTTATTCCTGATGAAGGGCTTTTGCCCGAAACGTCGATTTTAGTGCTCCTCGGATGCTGCCTGAACTGCTGTGCTCTTCCAGCACCACTAATCCAGAATTCACTTGAAGAACGTCAATTCTGTAAAACCAATGCCATTTTAATTTCCTTCTCTTAACATCTTTGTTGGCAGAGTATGGTAATGATGTATTGTTTTCCTTCTTTTAAAGCTTTTAATTCTGTTTAAAAAACAATGCTATCTAACTGTACAACTTGGTGAGATTTTCCTTTTGTTCCCTGCACCAAAATGGGGTTTTTCTGCCTTCTGCAGGCAAAGTGGAAGCTTCCCATTTTCTCACAGACAAAAGAAATGATTTTGTGCTTCTCACAATAAATACACAACGCATGACCTCTTACACAACGTCTTCCAATAAAGCCTTGTGCCAATGGTCTTAAAACTTTCCACTGTTAGTATGGTCTCCAAATCTTCAACCATTTCCTTCTTTCAGACTGTCTCCATTATATCACTACCTTTAATGTTTAAACTCGGTCTCACTTCAGGTATTATAGCCTTGATATGAAGTACAGTAGAACCCCCATATCCATGGGTTCTGTTACCATGGTTTACCATGGCGTGAAAATATTACCTGGAACATACCAGAAATAACTCCAGGGGGCTGCTAGGGAGGTAATTTTCCCATTTAAATGATGGGGTTTGCTACTATCCATGGTTTCAGGTATCCGTGGTAGGTCTTGGAACACATCACCTGCGGGTATGGGGGGGGGGGGGGGGGAACACATTTACTCCCCTGGCCCAAGTTTTCTCGTTTGTAGATATACCTCATGCTGTGCAGTCATGATGGAAGCAATCACTCAATAAGAGATTCAAGTATTCCTTTCTTTACTTTCAGCCTTCTCAGCATGATATTTGTGCAATTAATTTTAAGCTTTACCCTTGCCCAACAGTGGTTTTTGACTTGACTCACCGAGCTCCAACACAGCTATTTCCTCACTAAACTTATAGCTGCGGATGTCCATCCCCACTTTCCATAACTGCCAGGGGCAAATGGTCATTTCGACCCTTTTAGCCCACATTCCTTAATAAGGTCCTCAGACGAAGGAGGAGACAGAGGAAGAGAAGTAGGCCATTCAGCCCATCAAGTCTGCTCTGCCATTCAATTAGATCATGGCTGATCTAATAACGCTCCTCCCCTATCAGCGTTCCGCAAAGCCCCCCCCTCCTCATCAGCATTCCGCAAAACCCTCCCCTATCAGCATTCCGCAAAGCCCTCCCCTATCAGCGTTCCGCAAAGCCCCACCACCAGGGATATATTTCCCTCCCCTCCCCTATCAGCGTTCCGCAAAGACCACTCCCTTCGTGACTCCCTCGTCAGGTCCACACCCCCCACCAACCCAACCTCCACTCCCGGCACCTTCCCTTGCAACCGCAGGAAATGTAAAACTTGCACCCACACTTCCCTCCAAGGCCCCAAGGGATCCTTCCATATCCGCCACAAGTTCACCTGTACCTCCACACACATCATCTATTGCATCCGCTGCACACGATGTGGCCTCCTCTATATTGGGGAGACAGGCCGCCTACTTGCGGAACACTTCAGAGAACACCTCTGGGACGCCCGGACCAACCAAACCAACCACCCCGTGGCTCAACACTTTAACTCTCCCTCCCACTCCACCGAGGACATGCAGGTCCTTGGACTCCTCCACTAGCAGAACATAACAACACGACGGCTGGAGGAGGAGCGCCTCATCTTCCGCCTGGGAACCCTCCAACCACAAGGAATGAACTCAGATTTCTCCAGTTTCCTCATTTCCCCTCCCCCCACCTTGTCTCAGTCGGTTCCCTCAACTCAGCACCGCCCTCCTAACCTGCAATCTTCTTCCTGACCTCTCCGCCCCCACCCCACTCCGGCCTATCACCCTCACCTTGACCTCCTTCCACCTATCACATCTCCATCGCCCCTCCCCCAAGTCCCTCCTCCCTACCTTTTATCTTAGCCTGCTTGGCACACTCTCCTCATTCCTGATGAAGGGCTTATGCCCGAAACGTCGAATTTCCTATTCCTTGGATGCTGCCTAGCCTGCTGTGCTTTGACCAGCAACACATTTTCAGCTAATAATGCTCAACCCTACTTTCCTGCTTTTTCCCCTTAACTCTGAATTTCCTTACTGACTAAACATCTGCCTCTCTCGCCCTTAAATATACCTGAATGATCCAACATTGAGAGCTGTCTGCCGTAATGAATTGCACAAATTCCTTCCACTTAGAGAACCAATACATCCTCTCTTTTGTCATAGAAAGGCAACCCTTTATTCTAAGATTCTGTCCCCTTATCCAAAATTCTCCCATAAGGGGTCATAATCTTTCCACCTCTACCCTGGCCAGTCCCCTAAGAACCTTATATGTTTCAACCAGATCGCCTCTCAGTCTTCGAAATTCCAATGAGTACAGATCCAACTTACTCAAACTGTCTTCATTAGACAGTCCTTCCGCACCTGGTATTATCCGAGTGAACCTACTCTGGACTACCTTCAATGCCAACATATCTCTCCTTAGTTAAGGGTCCCAACATTGTTCACAGTACAGTATTCCAGCTGTGGTCTGACTCAAGCCTTGTATAGTTTGAACAACACCTCCTTACTTTGTACTCCATGTCTTTTGAAATGAAGGTCAATGTTCTAATTATCTTAGTTTTTCCTGTGCTTCTTTGCAGGTCTGAAGTAAAGGCTTGCGCCTGGAGAACTGCTCATCTGACCTGACGGGATCATATGTTGTAATTTTTGGTTTTAGAGTCACAGAGTCATAGAGATATACAGCATGGAAACAGACCCTTCGGTCCAACCCATCCATGCCGACCAGATAACCCAACCCAATCTAGTCCCACTTGCCAGCACTCGGCCCATATCCCTCCACACCCTTCTTATTCATGTACCGATCCAGATGCCTTTTAAATGTTGCAACTGTACTAGCCTCCACCACTTCCTCTGGCAGCTCATTCCATACATGTACAATGCTTTGCATGAAAGAGTTACCCCTAAGGTCTCTTTTATATCTTTTCCCTCCAACCCTAAACCTATGCCCTCTAGATCTGCAGTCTCCCACCTCAGGGAAGAGACTTTGTCCAATTATCCGATCCATACCCCTCATGATTTTATAAACTAAAAATAGGTTGTGTCACTGAAACACAAGCAAGCAAAGCTACAGATTTGGTTTTAACAAAAGCAGCTCTTGACACAAAAGAAATAAAAATTACACAGAGGAAACTAGATTTAAGTTTAAAGATTTCAAAACATACTGAAAACATCATTAATTCCAACTGCATTCCTTTAGAAACAGAAAAATCAGACCATAAATTGACCATTCAGCCCTTTGAGTTCACTCCATGATTCAATATAATCATGGCTGATCATCCAACTCAGTACCCAGTTCCCACTTTCTCCCCATATACTTTGCTCTCTTTAGACCTCAGAACTATATTTAATTCCTTCTTGAAAATGTTCTAAGTTTTGTCCTCACCCACTTCTGTGGAAGAGAATATACCATGTCAGTCCTGAGGAGGTGATGCCTAATGGTAATATGCTGGACTGTTAATCCAGAGACCCAGATAATGCCTGGCACCCAGCTTCAAATCCTGTTATGGCAGATGGTGGACACTTCATCCAATTAAAAATATATCTGGAATTCAGAGTCTAATGACGACTATACATCCATTGATGATTGTCAGGGAAAAAAAAAATCTGGTTCACTAATGTCCTTTAGGGAAAGAAATTGCCATCCTTACCTGGTCTGGCATTCACATGACTCCAGACCCTCAGCAATGTGGTTGACTCTTAACTACCCTCTGGGCAATAAATGCTGGCCTAGCCAGCAATGCTTTCATCCCATAAAATAATAACAAAAATCTAATGGTTCCCCATTATGAATGCTTTTTGTTACATCCTGACAATAGATTTTTAAAGCATGATTTCCCTTTCCTAAAACCATGCTGACTCTGTCCACTTTACACTGCTCTCATCAGAGAGAATTCCCTGCTCACCCTTACATATCCATTGAGTTTACTTTAAGGGATGCTTCAATTTTCAATCCTGTGAATCTGATCGACTCTTCCTTGAGTCATCAGCTTTGTCTTTCTCCTTTAGGAAAAAAATCACTTCAGGGTTTTAACCAAACATTTCTAGTCCAGTACAAACTCTTTATACTGAGGTGAACTATTTCAAAATAGTTCTAAAGTATCTCCCTTCTTCAGGAGCAATTGTTTTCCACACTAAGCTTCCATTGAGACTTCTGCAAAACTGAAACCAGAAGGACTTTACAAGTTATGGGTGTTTCCCTCTAAGTTATAAAGAAATCCAATTCCAGAATCTTTGAATTGAAGGCAAATTCACATCACCGTTTGTTCTGTTGTCCTCACAAATCTCTCCTAATAAAAACACATCTCTATTGGCCTCCAAGAATACTCTCCCTCATGCTGTTTTTAAAACAAATCACTACAGCTACAGAAATACAGATTTAACAACTGATCCAGCATCCATTGCTAATTTTGAAAAAGTGTTTGAAACATCTACCACCTTTTGAGTGTAGAAATGCTTCCCAAGTTCTCTCCTTAATGGTCTGGCCCTAATCAATGCTCCCTAGTTCTTAAAGCCCGAAGCTATTAAATACATTTATCTTCATCCGCCCTGTCTTTTCTCATTAACATGTTGAAGATTTCAATTAGATCACCCTTTAACTTTCTGACTTTCAAAAATAAACAGACCTAATTTGCAGAATCTCTCCTCATAATTTAACCCCTGAAGTTCATTAGTCATTTGCCTTCAGTTTAGCTTCAGTGAAATCTTTCTAATGTGCGGCTTCATTAAATACCTTCTGGGAGTCAATATAAATAACATTCATTGTCATTCCACTGCTCACTGATTTTCTCTTTGTAAATGCAGTTAAATCAATCAAGTTGCTCTGGCATGGCTGTCCTTGACAAATCCATGCTGGCTCTCTAACGGTCAGCTGCAAATTTTCAAGGTATTCAGTGATAATCAATAATAGATTCCAGTAATTTCCTGACAACAGACATTTGGCTAGCTTTTCTATAATGTCCTGCTTTTACACTCTCACTGGTTTTACAGAGCAGAGTGAGATTGATAATTCTCCAAATAAAACAATGAATCTTTGGGAGATTGTTGTTGGGGTATCTGGAAGGCTCTACTGAAAAGATGGCAGCTCAACTGCTTTGTCTGTTCCTTTTCCTTTTTTCTCTCACTCGTGCAGAGTTGTAGTGGCCAGCCAGTGGGGACAGCCAGTGACCTGGAGTGGTGCAAGAACAGGCAGTGGACCCAGAGCAAAGATGGCTACTCGTTGGGAACTGGGTGGAGCTCGGTCAGACCATTTTGAAGCACTCATAGAAAGACCAAAATGTCTATCTTTTTAGCTTTATTTCTTATTTTCCTAACTTATTCTCTGTATACCTGTAATGTCGTGAGACTTGTTTCTTTATTTTCTCTATATTTTGTAACTATGATTTGTACCTAGGTTCTCGGTACCTAAGGTGGTGCCATGTGTTGGTGACACTGTACACTTATCAATGTTCTTTTGTAACTTGAGTACATGTGACAATAAGCCTAATTCTAATTAGAATTTCCTTTAAAAATCGGAGATGAAAATTATGTGGTACTGGCCATTTGCGTTCGTTTAGAGCCTGTATTGTTTTCTTTACTGCTATTTGGTGATACATTTGGTATTTTGGTGAATTCCTATACCTGACTCAATATTAGTTTTCTTGAAATATCCAGCGCAATATCCTGCTCTATAAAGATAGATTAAGAGCAATCATTCAGCATGTTTGCCAAGCCATTATTGCCACTGATAATATCACGACTACTTATGTTTGAGGGGCCAATGTTGTTCCTGACTATTCTCTTTTCCATCTATTATTATTATTTATGTTGGTTTTAATTTCTCTTGTAAGTTCCTTTTATTAGCTCTTAATCTTTGTTTGTGACCTCCTGCTGCTCTTTAAATCTTAATTGTCATTGACTTTAAAGGATGTGCATGTTTATTTAATTTTGTCTGCAGCAACAATCTGCTGACCATCCTTTCTTTGCTTAAATACTAGGACAGCAAAGAAAATGGCATAAGTCAGGCAAGTTGAAACGGGCTGATTTGTCGTAACTGTAACTGTAAATTTGGATAACACACCAAACACAGATTTCAAACAATAACAATCGTTAAATTTGTGAAAAGGTACAAAATTTTTCATTTATATTGATTTAATAAATATTTGAATGAGGCCAAGAGAGCATTACTTAAAATTGTATATATTGGTGCCTTCAATTCTCTGTCCTCCCATCTTACATTAGCAGCTATATAGTGCTGGAGTTCTCTAATGCACTCACAAAACACAGGCATTTGGAAACTGTCCAAGACCTTTCTTCAGAAAGTTGATAACTTGTCAGAAAGATCTTTTAATTAACTCTGGTGGGTTTCACTCAGAGAACAAATTGTAACACACCAGAGGACCTTTGAAATGCTTTAGTTGATGTCTATTTGAAAATTCTTGACACACAAGTTAATAGTTTCTACAATTACTGCCATGTTAGAGACAATGTTATATGCATAATATCTGAACACATCAAACTAAAATTAGAAATAAATATACTGGCCAACATTATAATCATGTATAGAAACAGTGTGCTGGAGAGACTCAGCAGGTGTGTCAATATCAAGAGTGACTGGATTTGAAATGTTAACTCTATCTCCACAGATGCTAAAGACCTGTTGAGTTTTTCCAGCAATCTCTACTTTTGTTTACTTGAATTAACCATCATTCAGAATTCTTTGCTTTATTTTATAGTATGGAAAATAAAGAGCATAAGGGCATGTGAAGGGTTAAACATGAGGACTGGTGGAATGTTACAAGGATCCGTGGAATACTACATCAATCGGGTATAGAACAATGGTGATATAATTACTTTAGTTAGGTAGTATAATTAGGTTAGGTACCAACGGCAGCATAATCAGGTTAATCAAAAGAATGTGACATATAGGTAAATGCAAGCATGTTGTAATAGGGTCAACCTCGGGCTGAAGACCATTGTGGCAGATGTAATAGTAAATATCTAATCATAACATAGTAAAGCAAGATTAAGCTTGAAGTAGGAAAAACTATAGTGGAAGAAGTAGAGAGATAACATGAATTAACATTATTGGTTTGTTGTATAACTGCAGAAAGATAGCCCTGACTAACACAATTGGACAAGCTGATAAACTCAAAGAAAGCATGATAACTAAAAGGTATTAAAAAAAACAGACTCCAAGGTTGGGGGACAATCATGAATTTGCTTTCTGGTTGTCACAGCTTTTGTTTGCAAATAAAAGATCATCTTCTTGAAGAGCTCTCTGTGTCTCCTGGTAATTCTCCACAACAATAGCAACAATGCATTATGTATTACGAACCATGCATTCTCTTCCTAACAATATTTAATGACTTCGTCATCACAGCTTTATTAACCATGCCGTACATGCAAGGAAAGCATTTTGGATCTCCCTGATCTGCTGGGTTCAGGAGAAATTCAACGAGTGGGCAGGCTGGATGTTTCCATAACAATAGGCTGGTGGGAATTGACTTCAAACGGCCAGGAATAATCAGGCAAACTCAAATACAATTTCCTTCATGTCAATTATTTTGTTATCAAAAGTGAAATTTTTGAAAATTGAGAAATTATCTACTTCACATCATAATATTCCCGAGGGAGCGAGCATATTTCACAAACATTCACTTGAGGCACTCATTCCTGAATACATTGCTCTACAATTTCTAAACTGGAGAAATGCAATCTAGGAACTTGCTATAAATTTGATTTTTTTACAAAAATGAACAACTTACACTTTATTATGGAAAGAAAAAATCCTCTTAGCCTAAAACAGCAATAAAGTGAAAAGAAACTACTTACAATTACAAGAAAGATCCCTATTCTTTCTTTACTCCAGGTTGCTATTTGTGATTTGATCAAATCCTGCTGTGATTAATGATCAATCTAATTTAGAGTCTGAACACACAACATTTCATGCCCAAAGATCTGATTCTTCCTCAAATCAAGCAGCATTTCAACAGAGTAAAACAGTATTGACAGTAACAGCAGAAAAAAAACATTCCAAGGTCAATAATTGTATCCTCACATGAAACCAGAAAGAGATTGGTGAAATGGAATACATTGAATGGATTGGTGAAAAGTCCCACAATTTACTAATTCCAGCTGCATAATTTATGCACAATTTCACAACTCACTCATGTCTAAATTTTACATTATGCATCCTAATTTTCAGTCTAATACTTTATACCCAATTATGCTATCCCTTCCACAAAATGGTGAAATTCAAAAGTTAACAAAAACTAGAAGTACATCATTTAGGTCTTTAAACAGGTGTCCAAAATTAGTCTTGTAATCATCACTTGCATATAATGTAAAGATCTTGATAGCAACCGAAAATCAAAAACCAAAACAGTTTACATTCATAGTCATGCCTTCTTTTTTAACATGATAATATAATGATCTAAATGGGTAACACAGGAGTGAATTACAAAGATGAAGTGACTGCCTTAAGTGTGGCGACAATTACTTCTAGCAAAAGGGGGAAATTGGGGAAAATCTCTTCATTGGTTGGAGTCATACCTAGCACTAAGGAAAATTGTTGTTGTTAAAGATTATTCATTTCAGTCCTAAAACATCACTGCAGGAAATCCTCAGGGCAGCATCTGAGCTCCAATATATTCAACCACTGCTTTAAGATCTTTATTTGTATCATAAGGTCATGAAGCTGGCTGATGATAGCACAATGTCGAGTACCATTTGCAACTCCGCAGATACTGAAGCAATTCATGTTCCATATGCAGCAACACAGGAATACAATTTAGCTTGAGCTGAGAGGCTGCAGTGACATGAGTGCCACACAAGTGTTGGACAAGGAACAATGCTAACAAGCTAGATGTCAATCAACACTCCCTGACATTTAATGTCATTATCATCCCCTCAAAACAGGGCGGCATGGTGGCACAGTGGTTAGCATTGCTGCCTTACGGCACCAGAGACCCAGGTTCAATTCCCACCTCAGGCAACTGTCTGTGTGGAGTTTGCACATTCTCCCTGTGTCTGCGTAGGTTTCCTCCGGGTACTCTGGTTTCCTCCCACAGTCCAAAAAAATGTGCAGGTTAGGGGAATTGGCCATGCTAAATTTCCCGTAGTGGATCTGGGTGGGTTGCTCTTCGGAGGGTCGGTGTGGACTTGTTGAGCAGAAGGGCCTGTTTCCACACTGTAAGTAATCTAATTTTAAAAACCCACAATATCCATCATGTATCGTCGCAATGATGAACTTGAACAGCTGTGGTGACCAGAGCAGGTAAGAGTTAAATATTCTATGGAAAGTATGATGAACATTTATGTTATTATTTTTACAAACTTAGGTTCAAAATTAGTCATTAAGAGGTTTTAGATTTTGGTGACATGGAGTCATGACTTGTAAGAATAGAGCAGAAATTCATCTCAATCAATGAGCAAAAGATAGTCTTTTCAAGATAGCATTAGATTAGATTACCTACAGATTAGATTACCTACTGTGTGGAAACAGGCCCTTCGGCCCAACAAGTCCACACCGACCCGCCGAAGTGCAACCCACCCAGACCCATTCCCCCACATTTATCCCTTCAACTAACACTACGGGCAATTTAGCGTGGCCAATTCACCTGACCCGCACATCTTTGGACTGGTGGGAGGAAACCGGAGCACCCGGAGGAAACCCACGCAGACACGGGGAGAACGTGCAAACTCCACACAGTCAGTCGCCTGAGGCGGGAATTGAACCCGGGTCTCAAGCGCTGTGAGGCAGCAGTGCTAACCACTGTTGCCACCGTGCCGCCCATTTTTTAAATAATCTGATGCCCATCTAACCTACACTGTTCCAGTATTATCCGTATGTATGTCCAATGCCCATTTAGATTAGATTAGATGACTAGCAAGTGACCCAGGGGATAATTGCTGGGATGTTTATTAAATGCAGCTTTTAGACCGACACCAGAGACAAACAGCCAGAGTTCAGAAGAAAAAGTCCATTCCAGCAGGAGAACAGTTTGGTTTTATGTCTGTGGATGTCTTCAGGCCATCACAGCTAGAAAGAAGGCTTAAGCAGTTTTATTGTCCTCAAAATAGTCGAAGACAAGAAATGTAAGTAAGTTAGCTGGTCATTGAATCTTGGAGAGATATAATAATGGAGAAAGAAGCACATTTGAGAAATGTACGAGAGGTTACCAGAAGGAAACAACTGCAACCATGTCAGATCAAAACAACATTCTACAGTGAAGAGAGCAGTGACACATTATTGGGATTGAGTGTCTGTCAAGTATATTGCTGGAGAAAAAAGGCTCAATCTTTTTGCTGTTACAAAGTCAGCACAGAAATAACCTTTGGATCCATCAAGAACGCATTAACTTACCAATACTAATCCTACTTGTTGGCAATAGGTATTTTTAGTTTGGCCTTTTTCTTTGCTTCCGTGTTAAAAACTTAACTGTTTTATTGTAAATACAAAAATAGCCTCTTGTGAAAATGCTCAGTGAATGGCTGGTTACAGCAACCAAATTGCAAAACTAAAACATGGGCAGAATCTTATAAGGGCCGGAGTGCACAAACTATGGGGAGATTTTTAACAACATTGGATGAGAAATCCAGCAAGGCCCATCTCTCTTCAGTAACATTTCACTGCAACTTTTAATCTTACTACATGCAGGATAGTGTGATTTTCACTGGGCACAGCCAAATCGCCAATTGGTCATTAATTACCTTGTTAATACTACTGCTCACCTTACTAATATTTCGCTTCCCCAGTTCACTAATGTGCCAACCAAGGTATATGTCGAGAAAATCCAATATGAAAATCAGATCAAGTAGCTAGCAACTTCAATTCACCACATGCTCGAAAGGACCTCTATGTTGAGACACAAGACAATAACATCTCCAGGCACACTCATTGGGCACTGGCCCCATGCACCCCACATACACAGATATTGGTATCTTGCATGTGCCAGATTCTAAGAAACCTCATGGTAGATCTCTGATCTGTTTATCAATTCTGTCTTGCTGCTTTGTGCAAACACATAGCCAGGAAGCTTGTCATGATTGACACCAGGCCTCAGTCAAGTCAAGGGAGACAGATACCTCTCAGTAAGTCCAGGGCAGTCTCTGGCCCCAGTTGAAGGGCTTGAACACAGTCAATCAGCTACTTGTGTAGTCAGAGTCAGGATTCTTTCTGCACAAGGGATGAGAAACTGAATTTGGGGCAGTTCAACATCCGTCTGTACTCCCTCTGCCCCACTGTGGGTTGTTTTCCTCCTGGACTGAGACACAGACATGTATTGTGGGAGATGGTAGTAATTAGAGCAGCTGTTATGTTTGGTACATGAGATGTCTCAAGAGAGGGGTGCGGCAGTGCAGGGGTCATGCAGGTTGGCGCTGTCAGGAACTAGGTGGGTGAGAGCCTATGAGGAAAGATGGTGCAGGCAATTGGGAGAGTGGAAGAGCATGAGATTTGGTGGGAGGTGGCTGTCATACAGAGATAGAATGAGTGCAAGGTATGAGATAGAAGATGATGATACTTCTGTTGGGGAGTGCAGTAAAATGTTGACTTCTTTACCGTGATGGGCATTTCTCCATACTGATAGGACTGGACTGAGCTGATTGGAAACCTTAGGTCATGCTGCCATGGTCTGGTGTTGTGGGCTCCTCTGCTGGTCCTGAGGGAAGACCATATCCTGTGTGCATCACCCTAGCCAGCTGAGCTTCCAGGTTCCTGACCACACAGCCCAGTGCTGATTTTCCCTTATCCAAGAATAGCAGCATTCATGTAAAGTCAGTTCTTCTTTCACACAATGGTTGTGCTCTTATGCAACGCCCACATTTTAGAAACTGTGCTTAAAGTGCTGGTGCTCTAATCGTGTTATAGCCAATACACGTTTTAAAAGTTTGCGCTGGAGAAAAAGTGTCCCCAATTTGTCAATCACGCTCCAGTGAATTTGTGTTGAGGAAACGCACGTTATAACAGAAGAACCTGTGTGGCAGCTCTGGATCAATAGTGATTGTCCAGGTGTACAGTAGCCTTTTAAAAATGGCACATGGAAGCAAGTGAATCTGGTCAGTTCTGAACATTCTGGCAGTGACAACTTCTTCTGGGAAAGATTCATGGTAAGTTGAGGGTAGACTCAGACACAAGGGATGCCACAGGGGCAGGGTAAGTACTTATTGAGCTGGGTTTGATAAGTTTTGGTGAGAAATCGCTGGAATCTAACTTGTCCAGTATTTCCATCAGCTATGATCAGAACAGACTGCTGACAGCCTGTTCTCCATATGCAGAGCTACAAGTCAGGAGTGTCGCAGAATACCTTTCATTTGCCTGGATGAAATTCCAACATCAGTCAAGAACTTCAACACCATCCAGCTTGGAAACAAATCACCATTCCTTCACTGTCACTGGGCTAAAATCCTGACACTCCCTTCCTAACAGCACTGCAGATAAACATACAATCCAACCCACCACGGACTACAACTGTTCAAAATGACAGGTCATCACCAAGGTAGTTAAGGGTGGATAATAAATGCTGGACTAGCCAGAGAAAAGTATTTGAACAAAATGCAGAAAGATGTGAGGGTAACTTATGAAAACTTTCTTTTAATATCAGGACGATCAAATGAAACATGTACTTTTGAAGTAAAGCCAGACTGATGCAGGAAATGTTAACACAAATGATTTAGTCATTTTTAGGACCTTAATGTACACAAATATGGTTACTGTATTTCCTCAATCATAAGAATGATTTCACTTTAAAATTCACTGTAAAATTGTGTAAAATGCTGTATAAATGCATATCAGAATTATGATGGAGAAGTATTTTTGTGAAGTCACTAGTATCCAAAATGTTGAAAGGATAAAATAGTGTCTGAGTGTTAGTTTGCATGAATGATAGGTGAAGGAAGATGGTTACCATGGTGCCTCAGGGATATTGTTCTGAAGAAGGATAATAGCCATGACAAGCATTTGGCGAGCTGCACCCGCTTGGATATATAATTCGGAAATTTCCACCATCTGGCTTCTTGCTTAATGAAAGGGGAATTGGAAATAGAGTATGCATGAGTTCAGTTGGGGCTAAAATGAGAAGCAAATACATGGAAATAACTCAATGGTTGTCACTCAATGGTGGGATTCTGAACTTGCCATTGGCTTGAGGGGGAAAGGAAGAAATCAGGAAACACTTTTCCGTCATCGAGAACTTGATATTTTTCATTCTCACACCACATCAGTGAGGGGAAAACTCTACACTATCTTTTAAAGGACTCCATAACCCTGCACATTCTCACATCCTTCACTGGATGGTGGCGAGTTGTTAGAATAAAGCAGAAAAATACATTTAATCACGATGGCCTAGTATGATTTCTGTAAGACTGTGCTGATGGTTTAGGTACAATTCTGCAGATATGGCACAACCAATGCAAAATGTCAGGGAATTTGTTTCAATATTGTATTCGGCAATTGAAGGTACTGCAATCTTTTGAGCATGATTTTAAAAGTGCTTAAGAATGTCAGTACTTTGGCCTTTTGACCAGAGCGGAAAAGCTACAGGGTTTAACTTTTAGAAGGCAAGTTGGAGGTCATCAGAAAGATGGATTGACCTCGGCACAGTTGGATGATGAATATTACAGGGCAGTTGCAGAAGAGCTTCAGTGGATGTGTGAGGACGATGCAAGACGGATGAGCATGGTGAACCATGACAACACATCACCCTGGCAGGAGTAGCTACTAGCAGCAGCAGCTTGAAGCAAATGCCACCTATGAATCCATCCGTATCCCTGGGATGAACTAATCACCTTTGGGATTTTCCACGAATTATGTTCGTTCAAGAAGTTCCAAGCTACAATCTTTGGATACAAGGATACCTTTTGAAAGGGTATGAATATTGTTGTTAGATTTACAAAGGAAGTTCTCATTCTCCAATCTAAATAGAAAAGAATTTTGTATTATTTTTTTAAAATTCAGTGCTTTAAAATTGGGTTACTCTTGGGAATATATGGTTATTGCGTTTACTTTTTTTTGATGAATGATAACCCATTTTCCACTGTATTCCAAGTTTGCTATAAATCTGCACTAAATTAAGAATTATCCCGAAACCAGCAATTTTGAACATGCCATTTTATGTTGCACCTTTCACACAATGGAACATCCCACACCACTTAACGGGAGCAATATAAAACAAAATATGACTGCAAGCCACAAAGGAAGTGTTCGGTGAAATGGTCAAGGAAAGTTTTAAGGAAGTCTTAAAGATGTCAGGCAACATAGAGGCATAGAGGTGTCGGGAGGGAAATGGAATCGAGTCAATTAAAAGCACATTACTGATGATGTGGCAATTGTGATTGGGAATACACCAAAAGGAGCGCACATATTAAAAGATCGTGGTTGGAGGAGATTATAGAGATAGAGAGAGGCAAGGACACAGACGGATTTGTAAACAAGGTAAGCAATTTTGAATCACGATATTGCTTGATTGAGAGCTAACATAGATCTATGAGCACAAAGGGTGAGAGGAGACCAGATCTGACTGATAGTTAATAATAAAATGGACAACAGAGTTTTGGGATGATTACAAGTTTAGGGTGGAAAGAATGCAGCCAGCAATGCTAGCACGAAAGGCAATGAAGGCATGGGTGAGAACTTCATGACAGAAAAGGAAATATATCTAAATCATATCTGATTGCACTGGTTTATGACAAATTCTCGGCTTACTAATACACAAGTGAGTGTAAGCAGAAACTCAGGAAAAAGAAAGAATATCCAAGCATTTTGCAGTGTTCAGATCTAAATTGGGTCAGATGCATCATAGAACATAGAACATTACAGCGCAGCACAGGCCATTCGGCCCTCGATGTTGCACCAAACTGTGAAACCAATCCAAAACCCATCTAAACTACACTATTTCATTTTCATCCAAATGTTTATCCAATGACCATTTAAATGCCCTTAACGTTGGAGAATCTACTGTTGTAGCTGGCAGTGTGTCCCATGTCCCTACTACTATTCTGAGTAAAGAAACTACCTCTGGCATCTGTCTTATATCTATAACACCTCAATTTAAAGCTATGTCCTCTCATACTAGCCATCGCCATCTGAGGAAAAAGGCTCTCATTGTCCATCCTATCTAACCCTCTGATTATCTTATATATTGCAATTAGGTCACCTCTCAACCTTCTTCTCTCTAATGAAAACAGCCTCAAGTCCCTCAGCCTTTCCTCATAAGACTTTCCCTCCATACCAGGCAACATCCAAGTAAATCTCCTCTGAGATTTCCAAAGTTCTTCCTATAATGCGGCAACCAGAACTGTACGTAACACTCCAAGTACAGCCGCACCCGGGTTTTGAACAGCTGCAGCATGAGCACATGGTTCCAAAACTCAATCCCTCTACCAATAATAGCTAACATACCGTATGCCTTCTTAACAACCCCATCAACCTGGGTGGCAACTTTCAAGGATCTATGTACCTGGACACTGAGATCTCTCCGCACATCTACACTATCAAGAATCTTACCATTAGCCCAATATTCTTTATTCCTGTTGCTCCTTCCAAAGGGAATCACCTCACACTTTTGGCATTAAACTCCATTTGCCACCTCTCAGCCCAACTCTGCAGCTTACCTATGTCCCTCTGTAACTTGCAACATTCTTCAGCACTATCCACAACTCTACCGACCTAATTGTCATCTGCAAATTTACTAACCCATCCTTCTATGCCCTCATCCAAGTCATTTATAAAAATGACAAACATTTTTATGTTTACCTGTGGAGTCTATTCACCAGAAATAAATAGCAATAAATAGTGATGCTGGTTAAGTACAGAAATCTATCCTGTCAATCTGGGTCTAAAAGAAAGGTAAATTGTGGGGATTTTGTTTACTTTTATAAAATCTTTAACTTTTATAGTGGACCCAAAACAGATCCTTGCGATACACCACTAATAACTGAACCCCAGGATGAACATTTCCCAACAATCACCACCCTCTGCCTTCTTTCAGCTAGCCAACTTCTGATCCAAACCACTAAATCACCCTCAATCCCATGCCTCCGTATTTTGTGCACTAGCCTACCATGGAGAACCTCATCAAATGCCTTACCAAAATCCATATAAACAACATCAACTGCTTTACCCTCATCCACCTGTTTGGTCACTATCTCAAAGAACTCAATAAGGTTCATGAAGTATGACCTACTCTTCACAAAACCTTGTTGACTGTCCCTAATCAACTTATTCCTCTCTGGATGATTATAAATCCTATGTCTTACAACATTTTCCACCACTTTACCGACAACCAAAGTAAGGCTCATTGGTCTATAATTACCAGAGTTGTCTCTACTCCCCTTCTTGAACAAGGTCACAACATTTATGTAATATATAGATTGTAGGTAAATAGATGGTGACATCTTGCAAAATGTCCATATTACAGAAGAGGAAATGCTGGATGTCTTGAAACGGGTAAAGGTGGATAAATTCCCAGGACCTGATCAGGTGTATCCTAGAACTCTGTGGGAAGCTAGAGATATTTGTATCAACGATAGTCACAGGTGAAGTGCCGGAAGACTGGAGGTTGGCTAATGTGGTGCCACTGTTTAACAAAAGATGGTAAGGACAAGCCAGGGAACTATAGGCCAGTGAGCCTGGCGTCAGTGGTGGGCAAGTTGTTGGAGGGAATCCTGAGGGACAGGATGTACATGTATTTGGAAAGGCAAGGACTGATTAGGGATAGTCAACATGGCTGTGTCCATGTGAAATCATGTCTCACAAACTTGATTGAGTTTTTTGAGAAAGTAACAAAGAGGATTGAATGGGGCAGAGCAGTGGATGTGATCTATATGGACTTCAGTAAGGCGTTTGACAAGGCTCCCCATGGGAGACTGATTAGCAAGGTTAGATCTCACGGAATACAGGGAGAACTAGCCATACGTATACAGAACTGGGTCAAAGGTGGAAGACAGAGGGTGGTGGTGGAGGGTTGTTTTTCAGACTGGAGGTCTGTGACCAGTGGAGTGCCACAAGGATTGGTGCTGGGTCCTCTACTTTTTGTCATTTACATAAATGATTTGGATGCGAGCGTAAGAGGTATAGTTAGTAAGTTTCCAGATGACACCAAAATCGGAGGTGTAGTGGACAGCAAAGAGAGTTACTTCAGATTACAACAGGATCTTGACCAGATGGGCCAATGGGCTGAGAAGTGGCAGATGGAGTTTAATTCAGATAAACGTGAGGTGCTGCATTTTGGGAAAGCAAATCTGAGCAGGACCTATACACTTAATGGTAAGGTCCTAAGGAGTGTTGCTGAACAAAGAGACCCTGGAGTACAGATTCACAGCTCCTTGAAAGTGGAGTTGCAGGTAGATAGGTTGGGAAGAAGGCGTTTGGTATGCTTTCCTTTATTGGTCAGTGTATTGAGTACAGGAGTTGGGAGGTCATGTTGTGGCTGTAGAGGGAATTGGTTAGGCCACTGTTGCAATATTGCATGCAATTCTGGTCTCCTTCCTATCGGAAAGATGTTGTGAAACTTGAAAGGGTTCAGAATAGATTTACAAGGATGTTGCCAGGGTTGGAGGATTTGAGCTGTAGGGAGAGGCTGAACAGGCTGGGGCTGTTTTCTCTGGAAAGTCGGAGGCTGAGGGGTGACCTTATAGAGGTTTACAAAATTATGAGGGGCATGGATAGGGTAAATAGGCAAAGACTTTTCCCTGGGGTTGGGGAGGCCAGAACTAGAGGGCATAGGTTTAGGGTGTGAGAGGAAAGATATAAAAGAGACCCACGGGGGAACATGTTCACACAGAGGGTGGTACGTGTATGGAACGAGCTGCCAGAGGAAGTGGTGGAGGCTAGTACAATTACAACATTTAAAAGCCATTTGGATGGTTATATGAATAGGAGGGGTTTGGAGGGATATGGGCCGGGTGCTGGCAGGTGGGACAAGATTGAGTTAGGATATCTGGTTGGCATGGATGGATTGGACTGAAGGCTGTGTTTCCATGCTGTACATCTCTGTGATTCTATGACTCTATTTGCTATCCTCCAGTCTTCTGACACTATTTCTGTAGACAATGATGACATAAAGGATAAAGCCAATGGCTCTGCAATCTCCTCCCTGGCTTCCCAGAGTATCCGAGGATAAGTCCCATCCAGCGTAGGGGACTTACCTATTTTCACACTTTCCAGTATTACTAACACCTTCCCTCCTTGCAAACATCAATCCTGTCTCGTCTATTAGCCTGTATCACAGTATCATCTATGTCAAATGAGCAAGTCTACTCACATTTCTTGTATACATCGATAGTAATACATGTTACTAGAGTCGAACTGCATAATGAATTTCATTTTGTCACAATACTTCGAACGAAATTCTGCATTTAAGTATTATTGAGGAAAGGAGATCAATTGTCGGCAACACAGTAATATCATTCTTGAAGGGTTTGTTTCAGTCCAGTGCTGTGTGAAATAACATGGATCAAGTGTTAAGAAATCCATTGACCTAAATTATTTCCAAGATTTTCAACTCCTTAAATTAACCTTCTCTATCCATCCTCTACCCAGCCCAAGCCTACCTGTTATTTTTTCTCTAGCATGTGGCAACTTGTGTTTGAGATTAAATTTCACAGACCATAACATATTTTTACTATTCACACAAAAAAGGAGTATTCTTCACATTTGAGCTCCAAACAAATTTTCTCCAAAAGTAAACTCTGACTTGAGGATATTTGCATAACGTAACTTGAAGAGCTGCACAAGTTGCATTGATACACTGATGATTTCTTTTGAATATTATAAAATCATGCAATGATTTATAATTACCTTAATATAACTAGTGAAAATTATTGCATTTTTATTATTAGTTTAAGTTAAAGGTGGATTTATTTCCATAGTTTTAAAGATGCCCTACCAACAGAAATATACATTTAATTTAATGTGCAAACACAAGAGCAATCTTTGTGAGTTCTGCTATACCTCACATCAGTAGCTTCCTAGAAACCAAGCTCCATGATTCCGAGCCATTACAAAAGTTAAAGACTTTGTAAAAGTAAACAAAATCCTCACAATTTACCTTTCTTTTAGACCAGATTGACAGCACGTACAGAATAGATTTCTGTACTTAACCAGCATCACTATTTATTGCTATTTATTCCAGGTAAATAGACGCCACAGGTAAACCATTATGAACTGTCGACATATAAGGTCACTACTTAAAACTCTAATCCCCCTACACATCCAAACACAGATATTGACAGGAAAAATATCATGGGTGTTATAGACAAAGAGAAACATGGGGGATCAGTGTAGTATTCTCTGTTCTGCAGAGATGGTTTGGACTGATCAGAACACTGCTTCTCAGTCTTCCTTTCTTCTGCTTCCACACGTTTGTCAGAACCAGAGTCTGGCTCACACTTATAAGAGATCTTTGACTTATTAATTAAAAGTCAGAGCTTGCAACAACTAAAGGAAAAATACACTGGCCTGCTTCAGGCCTCAAGTGTGTTTTGCTGTAGAGAACAGCTGGTCAGCTATTCATCTGACCATCTGACAGCTGACCATCCTGAGCTGGTCAGGATCTGATTGCTTCTCTCATTATGTTGTTCAAGTCTTTGTTAGTGATAACCGATAACTGGTTCACAATCCAATCAGGATTGTTGCTAGTTGAATCTCCACTTGTACACATTTTTTGGTTCTAACTCATCTACAAACTACACTTCAACTACTACTGGAGCCAGCAGTTCTGTAAACAGAGTGTGCCAGGTTACTTGCTTTCAGATCTTTCAGCAATCCTTCACTTTAAAACAGCTCTTTATCCATTTCATAATTAAAAATGCAGAAAAATAGGATGAGCAGGGCCTTCACAGTTAGAAATGTTAATCTAAATCCTTAAATCATTTTTATTAAATTATAATATATAAGGCGAATGCATTAAACTACACAAAATCTTTCGCATATTAACTCACAAAAAGCATGGCCAAAGTTATTTCACTTTAGACACAAAAACTTTGGCCTCAGGTCTTTCCATGATACAGTCGCTTTGCATAATGCTGATTGTGCCACAAATATAGATTAAGTCCTCCAGACAATAACAGGGTTGGTGAAACAAGTGGAACACAACAGAAATCTGAATTAATAGATCCAGCAGGTAAAGAGTCAGTCAGAAAAGGCAACAGTATGCTAAGTTGTGAAACATTAACTCGACAACCTTTCAACATATTGGAGACAAAAGTAGCGAGCAGTGCGGGGGTGTGAAAAGTATTTGCGTAGCTATGACTAAATTGGCACACACTCAGGTTGACTTGACTTCAGGTCAGATTTTCAAAGCCTCCAACAAATTATGAGAGGTTGGATAATAAATTCAAACTATGCAACATTTTTTTTTGAAAACCAAAGAACATTAAAATGGGGATTCCCTAAATTATCCCTGGGAAAGTTATTTCAAGCTTAATTAGCTGAAACTACTGGATAATAAACATACTTCAACATTCTCAAATTTTAATTATCTCTTAACAAAATGCTAAAATATACTGTTACACAAATGTTAACCCACAGCATTAGAACCAGCATGACTTGAATTCATTAACGATTCAGGGCCACAAATCTGTAGCTGAATAGATATTATCCTATTAATTAAATGTATCTGACAGGTCATAACATGAGACCAAAGACTAAGAAATACCTTGAAACTATTGATATCAACAGCACTAGACTAATTACATTCAGAGACCTTAGCTATATTCGGTCATTAGGAATCAACTAGTTGTGTAAGACTAATCTATTTTAATGATTCCAAAGCCAAGGGTATTAGTGAGCCTTGTAATGGTGTAAATTATTATTGATGACATCAATAATAGTGCAATTATTCTTGCTATTTTCATACAGCTGTCAAATTAGAATCAGATAGCTATCCCTTTCAATGGCAACCTGATCAATTCAAATCGAGTTTCTCTCCAAATGCACTTCATAAACCTGCACACCTTTTATTTTAATAGCTACACTAATAGTCTTGTAGCCACAATTGCAAATTACAGGTCACCAACCACAAATAAAGTGCATTCATTGGCATGTACGTAGGTACACATGTCCCACAACTAAGGACACAGAATGGATTCCAAGTACGTTTAAAAAAAACTATTACTTTTTGCTCACTTTCTCTGCACCCCACCAACCAAGTTGCTGCTAGAAAATCTGCAAATCTATTTGCTTCTTTCAAACTCAAGGTCGAAATGTTCCAGAGATATAGAATTGAGCATTGCAAGATGTCAAAGAATCTGTGCAATAGTTATCAACCAGTAGTACATCGTTTCACAGACACAATGAAATATAACAAGAGCAGTAATAAGGTTCAGTTCTTCAAGATGACAAATGATGCTTCAACTCACCTGCATAGCGCACAGGTGCATCCTTATCCAGTGCAACCAGGGGTGGATCCAAAAAAACGGTATCATTGTTCTCTGTTATTGTACCGTGGTAGGATGTCTCAATCCACGGCTTGTGCTTGTTTACTACAAACAAAAATGATGCAATTAGACAAGTGTGAAACAGACTGTGCCAATACAGATACATTTCAAATAAATCATACTGAATAAATGCTTCCAAATCCTGAATGATTGTACCAGCCAGGAGTATTGGATTCACAAAGTAATTGACTACATGTCAATGAAAAATATTTATTTTGTTTTCTGCTCAAGCTGTACATTTCTTCCACTGTCCCATATTCTGCTCTTTTGATTTCTAATTTTAAGGGCCCTACACTAAACTACTTGCTTCATTATTCTGCGATACTGACTCTGCCATTGTCATTAGCAATGGCACTGAAAATAGCTTTACAGCAGATTAATACTCTGCTGGTCAATTCTGTTACACTGCACATTTTCTCTGCCTGATGATTCTGCTTGTGATGAGGATTTACACTAAGTGAGTGTGTCATCGAAAATTGAAAGCAGAATTTAATAACCAGAATTCAACAAAGCTCCTTCTAAACCATCTTTCTTTCACGTTAAGGGCAACAAATGCATCAGAACATCATCTACAAGTCTCCCTCTCTGTCATGCACTGTCCAACTTGAACATATATGCTAATTTGTTCACTGCTGCAGGATCAAAATCCTGGAAGGCCTTGTCTGACAGCACTGTACATATACCACATAAACAGCTTCATTCCCAAGCAGCGGGTTTCCATTATCACCTTCTCAAGGGTCATCAGGAATGAGCAACTAGTAACCTTGCCAGTGATGCCCACATCCCATGAAAGAATATTAAAAAGAAATCAGATGCTTCATACAAACTGACTTAGAAATTCACCTAATTTGAAATCTGCTAATACTACTAAAGTGATTCTCTGTAGCGTACTTTGGATCTCAAGTCTACAGTACATTACTAGGATACACCATTTTGCCATCTATTGCTTTGAGGCCATTGTAATTACTGCTGATGCATTATTGCTGAACAAACTTTGCAAGAGATTCTCTTGAATGGATAGTAATAATGTAACTTCAGTTCATTGCAATTGCTGCCAAATTCCCAATAATTTCTTAGGCCTGCTCGAAATAGATTTATGATACATGCAATATATAATCTTCAGACCCTTGTTACATCAGTTGCAAATATACTTCAACCTGAAAACTCAAATTACAAGTTTAGCCAGAATTTAACAATTTAGGTTGACTTTGGGTCACACTTTTGACAAAACAACGTTGTTCTGCTTGGAATTAATACTAACAGTAAAATTTTCAAAAGACAGGAATTAATCCTCCTGCATTCTAGAAGCCACAAAACCATTGAGAAGTCCTATCAATTTAATTGTCAAATGCAAATAACTGCATGGTACATCAATAAATTCAGAAAGAGAGATAAATATTAATGGGCCATCTCTTGTTTGATTGGGATTGGTTGTACAAAACATCATGTAATTATTAAAGAGTGATAAATATCCAGATGTTGTTACAGATTACTAATGTTGGTTTGATAATTGACTTCAGTTCCCTATTCATTAACCTCATTAGTGAATTAATTAACACATTGCCATTGTGAGGTCAACTAATAAACTGATATAAATGCAGGATGCCTGCAACAATAATACCATCTGGCACAATACTGAACCTGGGCACTACACTGTCAATTGTATCAATGGCATGTTTTGACCCAGTTAAGTTAATATCCTGAACATGTAGAATTGGTCGACACTTTCCATATCAAATTAGAACGGTGATTTATTTTTTCCATGTTTTGTTCTCCACCTCTCCCTCGAGGAATATTAATGACTGTGCAAGAATTCACAAAAATGATGACTCCCCAAATAAAACTCTACCCACGTGGTCATTCTTCAACTACGTACTGATGAGTTACTTATCAAACCCAGTTCTGTTGTACCATTCATCTTGCAGTTCAAGTAAAATTTGATTCAGTCAGCAGTGGATGCAGTTTTGTGATTTTATTTTTGCTTTACGTTCATTTATTAAAGCTTTCAATGCAAAAAGAGGAATGAATACAGGACAGTTCAGTCCATCCACAGAATGCTGTGTGCAGGTTCAGCTGTGAGTCAGGCCCTTTAAAAGGATTCAACTGCTGTCTTTCTGGTAAAGGTTCTGTGACGCATAACCGACAGCACTTCATAACATTCAATATTGACATTTCACTTTTTTTGTCAATTAATTAAATCAGGATTTTTTTCATTTGAATTTTAAAAGCTTTCAGCCCACTCATACAAGATCAATAGACCTACTAATCTATGATTGAAGATACTGCTGTAATGATAAATAGATGATTGGTGAAGCATGTAATAATCCTGTTGTTTGCGATTCAATATCATTTTTCCTGAAATGACTTCCACGAGCAGTGCTGGGGCATAGTTTACGAATGATACATCGAATGAGATGTGGTCTGCTGGGAATTAGACTTCCAAATTGCATCCCACAAATAGATGAAAGTTATCACTCCTGCCTTACTGATCCAATACATACATGCATAATGAAATATACCTGTGACACCTCAAAAAATTTCAATCCTGCACAAAATAATAAAACTTTATTAAACGCTGCAACGGATGAGATCTGGATCAATGTCAAGAGGCAATAACAATGACTATTACTTCCATGTAATTGCGCATAGCTCCACCTCACTTTTAAGATGAAGCAGGTGATTAATTCAGAGGACTATATGGTTGATGAACAAGGTGGGTATGTCAATACGATTACATTATAATTGAAAAGGGAGAGTTTGTTCATGGTCACACACTATATAAAATCAGTATTTAGGGATACCTTTGAGCCAGAAGGACTGGGTTCAAATCCCACCTGCTCCAGAGGTGTGTCATAACATGTCTAAACAGGTTGCTACAAAAGTACCTATTTTTCTTAAATCAGAATAGCTTTTCTACAAAGGTTATATATCAAGATTAGGAAATAGATTGCTTATGTTAATTAAAACAAGCCACTAATTGTATGTTTGGCACCAATAAATAGAATTAAAAGTGGCAATCACATTAGGAGACAAATATTACCACTGCCTGTCAAAAAAAAACCTCCTTTTGAGCACCAATTAAATTTTAGAGAACTGACAAAATCAGTTGAATTTGAGCAAATGGAATTACTAAGACGATATTAGTCAGAGTAAGCCTCAATACCTCCATTGCTGAAGAACTACCTTGGATAATATGCTTCTTAATCTGTCATGTGGACATGAAAAATTTAATGGTGTTTAATGGATACCTCAAAGTGAATTACAGGGCATTAATCCTGTCAACTTCAGATAATATCATGAGCCCTGATAGTCAAGCTTCAGCTGTTTATAATCCTCTCAACCAAAAAAATTGAATTATTGCCTTCAACTCACTTTGTGACAGCAGTTAAGGATAAGAGGAGTCAATCTGACTTTGTTTTAAAACTGCTAAAACAAAATCATTTTAACAAAGATTTTTAAATTGGTCAAATCTAAAGTTTAATAACAAAGAGTTACATCGCGACAAATGACATCAGCACCCATAGCTTGAAGAGCCGGAAAATGTGGAAGATGACTTTATTCTCGAGCTTCTCATTGTTATAAACATACCTTTTCTGGATTATCCAGCGGGGAAAGCATTCAACCCCTCCCTAACCAAAAGGATGATCAACGACTGCTGTCTACACTCTGTTAAAAATAGCTACAGAGATTGAGGATAATTACTTGATTTCAAAATGTATGATCCTAAAGCCTACTGAACCAAATGACATCAAGACAGGTTAATAAGCTCATCTGAGATTCTTACAACTTGAATATAAGTAATTTTATTGAGCAATACATTGAAAACCTGGCATTCTTTAAAAGGATTATTTAAATATGTGTTTCCAAATTAAGCATTGGTAGATCTGAATTTTCTACTGAGCTGAACTGGAAGAATTGTCATCTTTGTTATCTTCTCTTCTGCCATTTATCCCCAAAATTCAGTTTCTTCAAAACAAACTCACATCACATTTCAGTTGGTGCCATGTTTTATCTTGAAAACTGTCTCATCCCATAGTTACAATAGTCACTCTGCATGTGGAACATACTGTTTAAAATCCTTTTCTGGTCATGTCAGAAAAACATGAGGGTGTGCAGTTCCCCTTCCCTAACGAGATGATAAAAGCTCCACCACAGTCTGATAGACTAATGGGCTTTCATTTCACCTGCATGGTCTTTCCAAGGACATTGCCATCAGTCTCCAAGAATACAAATGAAGTGACAGCCTCAGCACCTTGCTTTAATTTGCAAACAACAGCAATCCACAGCTTATGAAACGTTTTCAATACAAAAGCACTGCCCAGTATGTTACTGGCCAAAATGGAATAGAAAGATCTCAATTCAATGAACAGGTATTTCGTTCATTAGAGGTACTTATATTTCAACCTCTAAGGTCTGTCCCCAACAATTGTAAAGGGAGTACAATTCTGCACCTGTAATCGAGCAATCTCTACAGAAATGAAATGAGAATTACACAACTTAAATGCTTCGTGTTACATCTCATGGCTGATACATAACAAACCTTTACGAGGCCTACTCATAATATCATCACTGTAGTGCAGCATGTGACCTGATGGTATGAATATCTCAGTCTCCATTTTCATGGGGCCACTCACAGCCAAGGGAAGCATGCAACTATGTGTAACTGAATTGGTCAGTCCAAGCCATTGCACAGCACTGCATGTGACTATAACATATGTAGGTACCAGGAGCTATAATAAATGTCTATTGCATCTTTCAGTCTTACCTTTCCCCAATCCAATTCTTGCTAAGAGAGCCATTGTCTCATTACGTACAAATCCCCTGAAAATAAAAGCTTGTCACTATATCTACAGCAGTTCATGAAGGCAAATCAGATCAAAATATGCACGTCTATCTTTAAACATTAACTGTACCTGAGGACTTTCAGTGGAGATAGTAAAAAGATAAGAATAAAACCACAGTCTCAGGCTTAAAGATTTGCCTTGGATAATCTCCCATGAGTCAGCTTTTAGTCTAATTAAAGAAGTGTACATGTTGCCCAGTATTACATGCCCAAATACAATATTCATCAGATGTTAACTAAATTTCTTCAAATTAATTTTTCTACCACACTAACCTCTGAAGTCTATGTGTCCCAGCAGTACCTGAAACCGGACAAGATCATCGATTGGTATGTGCACGCCAGTGCAGCTCAGGGAGAGTGTTCTGCCCAGTAAATTGAGTTGGAACAAGAAAATCCTTGTTGGGCAAATATTAGCCTATCCAGTAGTGCCCACATCCTGTGAAGACACAGAATCGTACAGTACAGGGAGACCCTTCAATCCATTGAGTCTGTACTGCCAAAAATACACTACTACTTAAACTAGTCCCACTTTACAGCTTTTGGCCCATTGTCTTGAATGTTATGACATTTCAAGTGCTCATCCAAGTACTTTTTAAAGGTTCTGAGGTTTCCCACCTCAACTACGTTCCCAGCAATGCATTCCAAACCGGACAATCCTCTGGGTGAAAATGTTTTCTTTCAAAACCTCTCTAAGAATCCTGCCTTTCACTTCGAATGATGCCCCCTTGTTATTAACCCTTCGATTAAGGGGAATAGCTGCTTTCTAATGACTCTTCTATGCCGTCAATCTTCTACACCCCAATCAGGTCCCTACTCAACGTTTTCTGCTCCATAGAAAGAAAGAATAAATTGAAAGAAATTCTCAAGCATCATCTTGTGTGTCACAAGCAAAGTAACTTCCATCTTTCTGCATTTCAATTTTTGTAGCCAACTAACTGTGGTCTTCTCTACCTTTTACTTTTTGGTCTGCTTTGTGGTTAATCTGTGGGTAAGACAGTTTCCAGACAAGAACAAGAGGGCTCCTAAATTAATGGTGCACATAGTCTTTTTTCTAATAGTAAGGCAAATCAATGAATTAATGTTTCATGTTAAAAAAATCTTTGCGGGGAAAAAAACTTCAACATCTGGTTCAGAAGTGTGCATACACTTTAAATAGTTTGCATGGCCAGACTGTAAAGGGACCAAGATGTGCCTGAGCTGTGTAAAACCCTTCCTTTTGGATGTCCTTTAAAAGTTATGCAGATATATATAATTTAAAGCACAGTCTTCCAAATGTTCCAAAGTATGAAAACCTGGCCAAACTGTTGGTTTTTAAAGAGAAGGATGGCATGGAAGACAGTATCCAACACAAACAATTTAAGATGTGATGCCTTTCAGTATTAGGGGAACTCATTCAATAGCAATACCACAGTTCAGAAGTTTTGAGAAGTTAAAGATAAGATAGTAGCTTTAAAGAATAGAGGGATCAAGTTTAGAAGAGGCAAGCAATTTTTAAATGGAAGGATCATACTGAAAGCTAAAGAAGCTCTTTAGTCGTGGATATGAAGAGGTAGCCAGACAGGAAGAGAAATTCAGAGAAGGATAGGTGCGTCATATGGGACAAGTAAGCTTGGACAGGATAGGGAAAAACAAGTGAGAAACTACAGAGTGTGAGGGATCAGACTTAGAGGAGGTAGAAAAATCAGGGTAATGAAAGCTGACTACTTATTTAAAACTCAATCTGGCCAATGAATTTTACAGTGATATTCTGCTTCGTGGAATCTCTTGTCAACAGACATTTTGCTCCTAATGGTCAATAATTTATCTCCATCAGTCAATACTCATTCATATAATATTATGCAGGATCAATGTCAAAACAAACCCTCGTTCTTAGTCATACAGCATAGAGATATACATGGAAACAGATCCTTCAGTCCAACCTGTCCATGCCGACCAGATATCCCAACCCAATGCAGTCCCATCTGTCAGTATCTGGACCATATCCCTCCAAACCTGATCACATCCCTTCAAACTTTTCCAATTCAAACACCCATCCAGATGCCTTTTAAATGTTGCAATTGTAGCAGCCTCCACCATTTCCTCTGGCAGCTCATTCCATACACGTACCAGCCTCTGCATGAAACAGTTGCCCCTTAGGTCTCTTTTATATCTTTCCCCTCTCACCCTAAATCTATGCCCTCTAGTTCTGGACTCCTCCACCCCAGGGAAAAACAGTTTGTCCATTTATCTATCCATGTCCCTCATGATTTTATAAACCTCTATAAGGTCACCCCTCAGCTCCGACACTCCAGGGAAAACAACCCCAGCCTTCTTGTGGAAGAAACAAAGAAAAAAGACTTTGGACAGAATCTTCTAAGGGTCTCAATGACATGGGTTTGGGTGAGATGTGTAACAGAAAGGAATAAGACTTCCAGCTGGGCTGACTTTGATATTGAGGGGATCACCCTCCACCTCCAATGTTTTGGATGAATGGCATGGCTGCGGGTGGAGGGTCTCAATAGGCAGCAGCAAGTTGCCAGTGAAAGGGGATTATTGCTATTAAATTCCATGTTAATGACCCGACTCGGCTCATTAATATTCAGCTTTCTGTCTGACCAAATGATCAAACAAGGTAAACAGCGAGAAAACCTGACTTGAACATAAAGCAGGTATCTGGTGATTTTAGCTTGCTACTTGCTCCAAAGGACATAGACCAGGCACCAGCATCACAGGGTATGTTCCATGGGCATTGGTCACATGCATTAGCAATCATTGTGTGGCAGCCTCTAAGAACTCCAATGGCACACCTCCGATCTGCGGATGCTTGATGCTGCTGTTATCACTGTTGTGCTGTGGAAAGCAGAGGGTGTGCTCAGGGCCACACATCCAGCTCGAGGATCAGACCAGGCTGCATCTCTAGACCCTTCACTCTGTCAGTCTGCTCACTCACTCTGAACTTACCTGGATGCTCACAGTATTCCCAGCATGCATTGTTTTGCCTTGCCTTTTTGCATGTTGCCCCCTCAGCCAGAGAAAACAGACTTTGATTACTTCTATTTTGCCTTGCTGTGGCACAGACACAACAGCAGGAAGATTGTCATGGTCTTGAGCAAGCTTCAGTCAGATCAATGGAATAGCCTTTGCTCAGGGAGTCTTGAGTGAGTGAAGACAGCCTTTGATATCAATGACAGACTGAAAACACCCATTTAAGGGCACCACAGGCTTTTACTATGGCATGGGCACAGAGGTATGTGGTGACGACAGTGCCGAGGTGTTCTCGGAATGGTTAGTGGTAAGACAGGGTCGGAATCGGACATGAGGGATGTATTGCGGGTGTTCGCGTAACGAGTAAATGAGATGTCACTAAGCCTTGTGGCAGAAATCCCTCCAAAAGATTCAGTTCAACTCAAACTTGACCAAAATAACAAATTTAGCTCGTTCATTTATACAGGACCTTTTGTGGCCTTAAGAGTCTCACAGCACTTTTGCTTTGTAGGAAATATGCTGGGTATTTCTTCTTCATTTATTTTTACAATGTATGTGGCCATCATTAACCAAGTATCAAGCTCAGCTTTGTTGCCCATCCCTGATAGCCTGGTTAGCTACTCCGCTCAGGAGCAATGTCAGAGGGTAGTTAAGTCAGTAACATTGCTATGGGCTTGGCATCACACTTAGATCAGACCAGGCAAGAAAGGCAAATTTCCTTTTCGAAAAGACGTATGAACCAGATGAGATTTTACAACTGATGTTCGTTGTCACGTTCATGAATGAAACCTGATTTATAGTTACTATAAATCCTATCAGCGGCTGTGGTGGGGTTTGAACCCATTTCCCCAGAGAAACATTCTCTAGTTTACTAGCTCAGTGACATTAACATTATGCCACCATCTCCTTAAACTGTGGGAAGTAAACTCTCACAAATGATAATGTAATAATAACAAGAAAATCTGATTGATGTTTGTGGATTGAGGGATAAATATTGGCCAAGACACCAACAATAGCTCCATTATTCTTCAGTTGAAACTTATATCCAACAGATTGCACCTTCAATGATGTAGCATCACCTCATTATGGCATTTGTGATGAGAGATTAGGTGTACATGCTCAGATCTCTGGAGCAGGATTTGTGACAATACAAACCTGAGATCAGAGATAAGAGCCATGACTGACCAAAGCCAGTCCACCTATCCCCAACATCTGGAAAGGGTCAAATTGTGTGGTGAGAACAACAGGTTTGTTTAACTTCTGTGAAAACAAAGTGTCCCAAAAATTTCAACATGATATTTCTTTTGCTCCTTGTAATATAACTTCACCACAATCCTTGTTAGTGTAGTAAGTCACTTCAGAATATTGAACTCTGGAACCAAACACTTGAAACACAGAATCCTGCAATGCAAAATCAGGCCATTCAAGGCTGCACCAACCCTCCAAAATCTATTCCACCCAGATCCATCCCCATAACCCCAAATGGGGTTTTTACCATGGCTAACTCACCTAACCATTCATGTACATTACAGTGTAATTTTTTTTAGCATAGTCAATCCACCTCAAATGTTAGAAAACCTAGTCTCTCCCTCAGACTCTCTTTTCACATCAAACTTGTGTAAAAGCTAACAACATAACTGTGAAAACCCAATTTTTATCCATAAGAAGTTGACCAGGGAACTGAACCTGTTACAGTTCTTCTGGCTGATGGCTATCATACTTCCCTATGGACTTAAGTGAGGAAAGCCATTGTACTTAGTCTGAGGTTGCCATGGATTCACAAATGTATCATCGACATCAAGTTGATGTAGTGTATGAGGTTGCAGTGCCAAATGAACCTTTAAAACAGAGTCCAGGTAAAGTAAGAAAACAAGCTTGCCTACATAACCAGTCATGCCTTGTATGGAATGAACTGAATTGAAAACAAAATCTCTTCTGACAACTTAGCTGCATAGTGAGACCAAAGCAAATATTCTTAGGAAAATAACAGTGCAAGCAAGCAAGAGACACTAGTGTAATAATTTACAAAGGCTAAGTCTTGGGAACCTGACAGAACTTACAACAAAGTTCCAGCAATACACAAACATCTTTTTCTGAAAGCTGGACTTCAAGGGGCTTCACATAATGGAAATTTACTGGAAAAAGGGAGGGAGAGATTGACAGCTTTCCCAGTGGATTTAAATCACATGATTTAAACAAAGTGCAGAGAATATTAGGCATTATACTATTAAAAGAATTTTTATAAAATGGGATGGCCTATATATATCATAACACAGATTTAAATTCTAAACAGGGTATAAGAGACTCAATATCTTAGAAATATTTGCTAAAGTCCCAAGAGACCAGCCTCGGAGTCAAGAGAAGGAGAAGGCTTGACTAGATTTCAGAAAATGGAACCTATCCACCTATCCAAGCCTCTGTAGGATTTGGCTGCAATTAACAGGAGATAACCACTTCAATGATTGTATGAATAAGCTTCCAGATAATAGATTTGAACATTCCAATGCTAGATACCGTTGAAGCATGCATTTCCTGGGAACTAAAGTATTGGAAAGCCAAACTATTGTTTGCTTTTATTATAATTTTCATTTCTCCTTCTTCTCAACCTATTAAATCCATCAACATTTTCTGTAAACATTTTTAATTATTCTGTGATCATTTTACACTTGTATGTATCTGAAATCAGTAATCATAAATACATACAAAGTGACCCCATTAAGCATAACTTTTCAGTGGATCCATTTCTTGTCTTGCAATTCCTAAGTTAAAAGTGTTAAGAATAAGAATGCCTTTTAAGACACAATTCTGTAAGACACTTAGTTTGGTCCTGACTGTTAGATAAAATATTTATTTCCAGATAATGTCTGAATTGTGTTAACTGCTTGCTTTCTAAATCTAACATAGGACAACAATTTTCTTGAAATTAAGTTAAAACGCCAAAAATCTCAAAACCCAGCACTCTCCATCTAGTATGCTGTGAAAGATTTCTGACAAGAGGTTATCATAATCTAAAATATTTTTTTCCAGTTTCTTTCCATAGATACAGCTTGAGCTGCTGATTTTTTTTCCAGTATTTTGTGTTCTTGCTTCAGATTGATAGGAATCACGCTATTTTGCTTTTGCATAAACACTCTGTACTTGGCCTTGGAGGGATCAATGAAGGAAGCAGACTGTTAGCAATGGGCAATGAAAATGTGTGGAAAACATAACATCGATTTTGAAATTTAGATCAATTTAAAAAGAGAGGCATATGGACGTGGATTTCTTTTTTTTATCTAAACTGCTCCAGCTCCAAGGAGAAATATGACTAATCTATGGTCTGGAGGAAGCCATGGCTTGGAATAGAATAAGGTATTTATGCTTTTGGGTTATGACAGGCAGTCTAACTCCATCAAGCCGTTCATTAATTTTCAGTTCATTTCAGAAAATACCAGTTTTAGTTGAGAGGAACCAAGAGTTGAAAAAAAAAACGAGAGTTGAGCAGTTTTCAGAAGCAAGTTTTAGGTTCGTGACCAATCTGATTTCTCCCACTGTGTCGAAACCTGTAACTACAGCAGTGTATGTCTTCTCTGACTTGTCAAGTTCTCAAACCAGGTGAGAATGTTCTGAAGAAGGGCCTCTTGACCCAAAAGGTTAACTCTGCTTTCTCTTTACAGATGCTGAGTCAAAAAGGGTGGTGCCGGAAAAGCACAGCAGGCCAGGAGCATCCGAGGAGCAGGAATCGGCGTTTCAGACGTAAGTTCTTCATCAGGAATGTGGGGGTGGGGCAGAAGGGGGCTGAGAGATAAATAAGGGTATGGGGATGGGCCTGGGGGAAATTAGGTGGGAAGGTGATAGGTGGATGCAGATGGGGTGTAATAGTGATAGGTCAATGCAGAGGGTGGAGCAGATAGGTGGGAAGGAAGATGGACAGGAAGGAGAGGTCAAGAGGGTGATGCCGAGTTGGAGGATTGGATCTGGGATGACATGGGGGGAGGGGAGATTTGGAAACTAATGAAGTCAATGTTGATGCCATGTGGTTGGAGGGTCCCAAGGCTGAAGATGAGGTGTTCTTCTTCCTGTCAGCTCCACACCTGTTGCCAGACCTGCTGTTCCTGCTATCAGACTTGGGAGAGTGATTGTAAAAACTTTCTCTACAGTACAAGAATCAGAAACCGGAAAGAGTCAGTGAAGTAGAAACTTAAGTTGAAATGGGGATATAATTTCTCTGCACTTGAATCCTTGTAACAGACAGTGTTTGGAAACTTCACTGGAACTTTATTATAATATTTGGTGTTGTTATGGTCTTTCTAACTGAATATAGCTTTGTTTGTTTTCTTTCTTTCGTGTAATAAACTTACGTTGTTAAAGAACATCTGAAGCCTCCTGTGAATGTTTCATTGTCTTACCAACAGAAGCAAACATTATTCATCAAGGAAGGTTTAATTCTGGGATGTGACTTCTGTGTAGCACCATCAGCATGACACATTGAGAATGACTCTGATCCGGAACCAGGATGATCTTGTGTTAGTACAGCAATATTCTGCATAAAGGAGTCAAATTTAGCTGTGAATTGCCAGATAAGCAATTATGGGTGGCAAAACTGGGGACTGTCCAAAAAGTGAAGTCATCCATTTCAGTAGGAATAACAGTAAAAAGGACTATTACTTGACTGGTAAGAAATTGCAGCACACTGCTATGCAGAGGGACCTGGATGTCCTTATGCATGAATCAGAGAAGGTTGGTCTGCAGATGCAACAGGTAATTAAGAAGACAAGTGGGATTTTGTCCTTCATTGCTAAAGGGATAGTGTTTATAAGCAGGGAGGTTATGTTGCAGCTGTATAGGGTGCTAATGAGGCTACACCTGGAGTACTGCACACAGTTTTAAGCTCCTTACTTGAGACAAGATGTATTGGCAGTAGAGTGGGTTCACTAGGTTGATTCTGGAATTGAGGAGAGACTGAGTAGACTGGGATTATATTGGGGGATCTTAGGAAACATGAAATTATAAAGGTAATGGATA
Organism: Hemiscyllium ocellatum; assembly: GCF_020745735.1. NCBI lineage: Eukaryota > Metazoa > Chordata > Chondrichthyes > Orectolobiformes > Hemiscylliidae > Hemiscyllium > Hemiscyllium ocellatum. The sequence goes on along the minus strand of NC_083413.1, from coordinate 63,624,596 downwards.
AGATAGATATGGAGTAGACATTTCTGCTGGCAAGTGAAATGAGCACAAGGGTGGAGCATAGCCTCAAAATTGGGGGGAGCAGATTTAGGACTGAATTGAGAAGGAACTTCTTCAACCAGAGGGTTGTGAATCTATGGAATTCCCTGCCCAGGGAAGTAATTGAGGCTTCCTCAGTAAACATTTTTAAAGCTAAGGTAGATAATTTTTGAACAGTAAAGGAATGAAGGGTTATGGTGAGAGGGCGGGTAAGTGGGTCAAGGCCACAAGAAAAGATCAGCTACAATCTTATTGAATGGTGGAGCAGGCTCGAAGGGCCAGATGGCCTACTCCTGCTCCTAGTTCTTATGTTCTTATGTAAAAAACTAAGAAGAGATGGAGGATACTTGAGATGCCTGGCAGAAGTGAGGGATTTAGAGGGAGAACTAAATGCAATACTGCAAGTCAACTAATTCTGAAAAGATGCCAAATATGTAGGAGATCAGAGGACAAAGAATTGGAATTTTTAATCAACTTTTTAGTGTTGTAAACTTAGAGCTGAAAGAAATACACTAGTATTTTTTTTAATAGTCACACCTGCTTGCATTTAAATGGTTAACTGATATAATTTTATTCGTTTAAATAGCAATTATTTTTAAAACATTATTTAGCTCTCCAGGTCTAAATTGGCAGTGGGATCCAGGTATGTCCTGGACATAAGCACAACAAGAAAAAAGTGAAGTCTGCAGATGCTGGAGATCAGAGCTGAAAATGTGTCACTGGAAAAGCGCAGCAGGTCAGGCAGCATCCAAGGAACAGGAAATTCGACGTTTCGGGCATAAGCCCTTCATCAGGAAGCCCTTCTTCCTGATGAAGGGCTTATGCCTGAAACATCGAATTTCCTGTTCCTTGGATGCTGCCTGACCTGCTGCGCTTTTCCATAAGCACAACAAGTCCAACTCAGCCAATTACCACCCCATCAGTCTATTCTTGATCATTAATAAAGTGATGCAAAGTGTCATTAGCAGTGATATCAAACAGTACCTGCTCAGTGATGCCCAATTTGGGTTCTACCAGGGCTACTCAGCTCCTGACCTCATCACGGCCTTGACTCAAACATGGACAAAAGAGCTGAATTCGCGGTGAGGTGAGAGTGATAGCCTTTGGCATGAAGGCTGCATTCGATCAAGTGTGGCAACAAAGGGCCCGAGCAAAACTGCAATTAATGGATATCAGGAGATAAACTCTCCACTGGTTGGAATCATACCTGACACAAAGGAAGATGATTGCGGAGGTTGGAGATCAGTCATCTTAGCTCCAGGACATCTTTGCAGGAGTTCTCCAGGTTAATGTCCTAGGTCCAACCATCTTCAGCTGCCTCATCAATGACCATCATAAGGTCATACGTGGAGATGTTCACAATGTTCAACTCCTTTCGCAACTCCTCAGATACCACAGAGGTCCATGTTCAAATGCAACAAGATCTGGACAATATTCAGGCTTGGGCTGACAACTGGCAAGTAACATTCGTGTCATACAAATGCCAAGCTATGACCATTATCAATAACAGGCAATCTAACCACTGCCCCTTGTCATCCAATGGTGTTACCATTACTGAATCCCCCACTATCAACATCCTGCGGGTTATCATTGACCAGAAACTCGACTTGACTCGCCACATAAACACAATGGTTATAAGAGCAGGTTACAGGCTAGGAATACCGTGGCGACTAACTCAGCTCCTGTCTCCCCAAAGCCTGTCCACCATCTACAAGGCACAAGTCAGGAGTGTGATGGAATACTCCCACTTGCCTGGATGAGTGCAGCCCCAACAAAACTCAAGAAGCTTGATACCATCCAGGACAAAGCAGTTCAGCTGATTAGCACTGCATCCACAAGCATTTACTCCCTTCACCACCAACACTCAATAGCAGCAGTGTGTAATATCTACAAGATGCACTGCAGAAATTCATTATAGATCCTCAGATAACACCATCAAAACCCACAATCACTTCCATCTGGAAGGACAAGGACAGCGAATATATGGGAACGCCCCCAGCTTCAAGTTCCCCTCCAAGCCACTCACCATCCTGACTTGGAAATATGCCACTGCTCCTTCACTACTGCTGAGACAAAATTCTGCAATTCCCTCCCCATTGGCATTGTGGGCCAACCCACAGCAGTTCAAGAAGGCAGCTCACCACTATCTTTGCAAGGGCAACTGTGGGTGGGCAATAAATGGCCAACCAACAACGCTCACTTCCCACAAATATGTAAGTAAGTGAATAAATAATAAATAGATAAATATGATTTCCTCCTCACTTTGACCAGGTGCGCCGTTTCAGCACTGGCTGTCTTCTTAGAAGAGGACATGCTTAAAAAGCTAAAATGATTTTAACTTTAAAATTTTGTAAATAGTAGCATCTCAATGAAAGCATGTGGCTAATTTCATAGCACCTTTCAGCCCAGTTGGCATACACTAAGAGGCAGAGGGGTCATATAAAATAGCATGTGTGGCTATTCCAATACTTTCGCAATATGGTGGGCAGGTACGGCAGTCAGCCTGACGACAAGGCTATTAAGGCCCAATAGTCTCTCGTCTCTCACAGTACAATAACACACCAGCTGGGGAAGAGAGCACAAAGGAGGTCAGCCTACTATTTCAACTCAGATGAAAAGGCATGAAGGGATGTGTGGCAGTGTCTTCCTCCTTTCATCCTCATGTGGCGGAGTTGGGAGGATGGAGGGTTGTGGGGGAGGTGGAGGTGACACCCAATAAGATTTGTGTGTGTGTGTGTGTGCGTCTAGGTGTTAGGGTGTGGGTGGGTGTGTCTGTGTGTGGGGGTAGTTGTATGTGTGCGCACATGGTTGGGTGGGGGTTATACTACTCTACTCCCCCATAAGATTCAACATATAGAAACTGCAGAAAAACAGAATTGACTCCTCATTCCCAAATGAACTTTGCAAGCTGCAAAGCAAAATAACACATCATTCTGCATGATGTGCCTCCTCACCTTTGCACCACGTCTGTGCTTATTAACAGTTGGAAAACTGGTCTGGAATGTCAATTGTCTGCTGTAAGCCTGTGAAGCTGGTAAATTTTTCTTTTCACAAACCACCCAGCTTTAAACCCTGTCTAAAGCATGAAAGTTCAAATTAGCATATTTCCAGAGCACTGATTAAGAAAATAAAGCCAAAACCAGAAATAGGCATCATTGTGTAACAGCTTATTTTTCAACTTGCACTTAACTCTGTAGGAAGATGATTTTTCTTCAGTCGAACTTTGATTATTAAAAACCATCTGGCCTTCCCTTCAATATTTTGTTTTCATCATACTTCATGAAAGAAACTAGCAATACACCTCAAAAAATATACAAAATTTAATTCTTCTACAACTGTGTTACCTTTTGTCCTATTTTTTGGCAAGCTTTCGCAGAACTAATACTTTTCCAGGCACAATAAACCTGAAATGTTCATTCATGTTCTTTCTTCATGGAAGCTGGCTAGCATCTATGTATTTCCAGCATTTTCTGATCTTATTCCAATACTAATCTCCAAAGGATCAATTGACACATGCCCTTCTAAAAGATCCAACGATTCTTGTAAACTAATAGCACCTGTGGGTTTGACATGCTTAGTTTTGTTAACCCAGGAAGTAAGTTGGCACAAAATGGTGCAATAGCAATAGAAAGTGTTGATGTATTATTCCTGAAGGTCTGGTGCTGATAAGAGAATTCTGCTCATCTATACTTTTCTCCACTCCTTCAGAATAGATTAATGAACATTAAACAAAAGGTGACATCAAAAAGCAATTTCTTTTCTTTGCCACCGCCTCATTAATCATCATTATCACAATCACAACAACAATCAGGGTTCCACCCATGCTGCAATATTAGAAAGATTAGTTTTTGAAGTCACAACGGCAGCAACATGACTGTAACGATCAAACTATTTCCTCCTCCTGCTTCTCCAGCAGCCATTAACACAGCTGACCACACCATCCTCCTCCATTGTCATCAAGCTGTGAGGATGTCGTCTCTTGTTCCCATTTTTATTGATTAAATTATAAGCAAACAATCATTTGTAATGGCTTCTCTTCCAACTCCCTAATCATTACCTCTGTCCTCTCCCAAAAATCTGTCATTGGCTTTTTCTATATTTCATCGACATACTTACTGCCCTTGCGCACAGCATTAGCCTACATATGTACACTGATGACACCCAGCTCTATCTCGCTAAAACACACCTTCTTGAGTCCTTTGCTGCTGCTCATGGCCCCAACAATATTCCAGCTGCACACCTGGGCAAGCTGTTTCAGCACAGCAACAACATGGGCACCTTGATAGCAATACGGAAAACTGCCAGCTAGTCCCCCGCATAGATAGCAGGACAACTATAACTAGGCAGTTATTCTCTATTGGCCTACACTTGATCATCAAAAAACTCATGGAAGGAGTCACCAACAGGAGCAGTACAGTTGCTCAGTGGTTAGCACTGATGCCTTGAAGTGCCAGGAACTCGGGTTTGATTTAAGACTTGGGCGACTGCCTGTGTAGAGTTTGCATGTTCTCCCAGCTACCGTGTGGGTTTCCTCCTGTTTCCTCACACAGCCCAAAGTTGTGCAGTTTAGGTGCACTGGCCAAACTATATTGCCCATAGGGTACACGGATCTGCAGGTGAGGTGGGTTTGCAATGGTAAATGTGGGGTTACAGAGATAGGGTGAGCTGCTAGATCTAGGTGGGAGATTGCTTGCAGACCTGAGGCTGAATGGCCTGTTTCCATACTGTAGGATTATATTCTACGATCCTATGAACAATTCCATTAAGAAACATTCTTAAAGCAACTTGCCTGCTTACTGATGCTCAATTCGGATTCAATCAAGACCACTCAGTTCCTAAATTTATTCTGGCAGCATCGATGCTAACATGGAAAATGACCTGGCCTTCAGAAGTGAGGCAAGTGTGACTGGCCTTTAGATCAGGGCAGCAGTTGACTGAATGTAGATTAAGGAGTATGGGTAAAACTGAACTCAATGGTTATCAGGGAGAAAACTCTGCTCGTTAGAGTCATACCTGGCGAAAAGGAAGATGGTTATCATGGCTGGAGGTCAGTCATCTCAGTCCCAGGACATGAGGCAGGAGTTTCTCAGGGTAGTATCCTATACGCAACTATTTTCAGGTGTTTCAACAATGACATTATTTCTATCAAAGATCAAAAACAGAGAACTTTCCTCATGATTGTGCAGCATACAGCCCCATTGTAACAGTTCATGTCATTTGCTGCAAAACCTGTACAAAGGTCAGGCGTATGATGCAAGTGACATGTTACATCCATGCCACATGCGTGGCAGGCAATGACCACCTGCAATAAGAGAGAATGCAACCAATTTCTCTTCCCATTAGGTGGTATGCCCATGACTGAAACTCCATTAAAGTCCAGCAGAATGCTCTGTCCTGGGTGGTATCAATCTTCTCAATTGTTGTTCAAACTGCACTCATCTAAGCAAGGAAAAAATATTCCACAACACTCACGGCTTGTGTCTTGTAGGGTGGACAGGGAATGGGGAGACAGGAGGTTTATTACTCAATGCAGTGTTCTCAGCCTCTGCCCTGCTGTTGCAGGCACAGCATTGATATGTCTGGTCCAGCTCAGTTTCTGCTTGAAAGTAATGCCAGGATGTTGACTGCAGGAGATTCAGCGATGGCAATGGCATTGAAATTCAAAGAAAAATGGTTAGAGTCTTTGTTGTTGTAAATGGTCATTGTGCCGCAAGAATGTTACTTGTCACTTATTAGAAAAAGCTTGATTATTATCCAGACCTTGCTGCATATGGGCATAGATTACATCAGTATTGGAGGAGTCCATAATGGTGTTGCATGTAATGCAATCACCAGCAAATATTCCAACTTCTGAGCTTAGTTTGGAAAATATAGAATGTACTGTTTTGCCAACAACTGCTTTTATTGATGGGTGAGAGTTAAAGATACCTATTTGTGAGAAGATGATGTTGGAGATCCTTTCCATAATTGCTTTGTTCTGCCAAACAGCAATGTGCAGCAGATAACTGCATCGGACCTGACCAAACTTGAGGCTACATTCTGATTGTCTCTCACAGAGTGATGGAATCCAGTCACTCAAAATCTAACCTATCTGATTCCAAATTACAATTGCTCTAACAATGACAACAATTTCTTCAATTGCCTTAAGCCTCAAAGTCTGGAATTTTTTACCTTCACTTACTTTTCTCCTTTAAAAAAACACAATTAAATCTCTTCCTTTACCAAGCTTTCAGGCACTTACCCTTAAAATCACTTAGGTGGCTAGCTGACATATTTGTTTTTTGTTGCTCTTGTGAAGTATCTTGGGACATTTTATTACATTAAATGTGCTAAGTCATTGCTATTTGAGCCAATTAATTATATCTGAAGCGTAGTTACTCATTATACAACGAGATGACAGTCATTCTCTCATGATAAGAATCTATATGTAATAACGAGATAATGATGAGTTAACCTTGGTTGATGTAAAAATGTTGGTTAGAATGTTGAGCTTTTCCTTACATGTTGAAATTCATTGAAATTCTATTTATGTTTGACCTAACTTCCTCAATCTTTCACACAGATTTGGCTGCTTTCCAATGAACTGCGAACTTGTGGAAAATCTAGGTGTTAGCCTCCAACTTTTCCTTAGGTCCATATCAGAAATTGACTAATTGGCCTGTCAATCAAAGATAGCCCCACAGAGGCTGTGAAGCCTGTTCAATTAAGATCCCATGTTGTTCACTGAGGATAAGTCCTTTCAATTTTCTTTGTAAAAGGTGCTGAACTCTTCTGAGAAATCTCAAGTTAATATTTTGGATTCAAAATACAATTTTGTTAGCTTAATGCTGACTACATGGACATAAGTATAGCTTAACTATATTCTTTTTTTCCCCAATGCCCATATCCTTGATAAGTTTTAAGTTTAGTCTAATGAGATAAAGCAATTTGACCTAAAGAAATTCCTTTTTACAGTACATAATCTCTGTTCTTCACAGCATACATAATGAAATTTAATTGTACTAATCAATTCACTTCATAATTTTTACTACATCCTTGCTAATATTTCTCAGTACCAGTACAGCCTTTGTTGAATATATTTGACAAAGGTTACTCTTCAAGCCGACATTTGTCTTGGGCTGGTTCACAATGATTTGTCACATTGCTCAATACTTTTTTTTTGGCTCACCAGTAAACATCTGAGTTTGTTTTTAAAATATGACATACATTCTGAATGACCTACTGAAAGATTTGAAGGCTATCTTTCCTCACCAAAAGCATGCATCCAATGTTCTACTACAGCAAAGAATCAGGGCATTGGGGATTTTTCGATCCTAATTGAACTACGATCAGCAAATACTGCAGATCAGATTTGAATATGGGTCAACCAAATTGGACACATTCAGATATTATTTAATCAAACTGTTCAGAGATGTTATTACAGAGCTCTGGAATGGGTGAGACTTAAACTAAGGTCTATTAGCTCAGGAGGTGGGGACACTACCACTGTACCACAACAGCCCTCCATGGGCACATTTATTCCTTTATTTATTTTTAATTGTGTCTTTTTTACCTATCCAGAAGTGCTATTACACACAACCTTCCCACCTCCAAAATTATGACTAATTATTTTACTTTTTGTTAAACATGTAACCACCAGCAGTAAAAACACTATGTGGCCAATCCAATATTTACATGCAAACCCCACTAAGAGCAATTATCACAAAGCTAGTCCCTTTTTCCTAAAAGCTGTTCCTTTTCTCAAGGATACTGTGTCCTTGATTTTTTTCAGAGGAGTTGTAAACGTGCCGGGCTCCAACTAGACTAGTTTGGTACAGAGATGAAAAGGATTATGAGAGGCCTTTTGTTTATGTATACAGATGAGACTGCAGGCAAAAGTGGTCATGTTTTAGAAGTAACCCGTATAATGAACGGGGAGTGGTCAGCTCACTAGCTGAGCAATTCAGTCCAGAACTAGTTGGGAGTTCAGCAGTGGACTGTGTGGACAGGCTCTCTCTCTCTTTCTGTCCTCCTAACTTCAACCTGTAAGCATCTGTTCCATTTTTTTTGCAGTGTTTTAAGGGTGTTTACTTATTGGGACTGTTGTGTATATTCAGAAAAGTCCAGTTTGGGTAGACTGAGTTCTATAGGGGTTCTTTATTCTGTTCTTTGTGTTTCATTGTGTAATTTTGTGAATAAATATTTGTCTGTTTTAAAACCTGGTAGTCAACCTTGCTAACTTACTCTGGGTAATTTTCACTGTACACTTACCGAAACAAATTGCAAAGTTTTGGTCTGGGCTGCCTGCTTAAGAATGTTTTGAGTGGTCTGGCCTCGTCCATAACACAATGCAAGCCATCAAACATGAGGGGGAGGTAGGGAGAGAGGGAAGGGACTAAATCAAAATGGTCTTGGAGGGGGAAATAAAGCACTGCATCATCCATGGTGCCCACCTCTCTCTAAAGAGACTGTGAGCATTGATGGACAGCTCATGTTCCTTCTCCAAGGACCGTGGGGCTCAAACTTAACTGCGGAAGAGGGGCAGGCTGTTGGCAGATATGACTCCCTCCAAAGCATGCTTGGATGCATATACCAGTTAAGTGAATCACTAACACCAGAGGAATTTTTAAATGATCATTTCTTGGAGGAGTGCTGAGATGATCTCCTTTCATTTTGTCATCATTAGCAAAATTGCACAAGAAATTTTGCAAATCCAAAAAGTAACCACTGCAATTTTGCTGGGAAGTCAGCAACTTCTTAAAGGCTTGCCTCTTTACAGTGGAGCCCAATTTGCCTCTGTCATGTCTTTTCTCACATGAGTTTTCAGTGTTGAAAACAGTGCAAAATATTTTCAGATCAGGAAAACATGAATAATGATATTTGTAAACATTCTGCATACCCAAATCGAGCTCTGAACTTTACTTCACACACTTATCTTGTCAATTTTCATATATATTTCTTGTATGTATTTTAGGTCAGATAAAGGACATCATTTCTTTTCCACACTGTAACACAGTAAATACTTTGAAAACTTCACAGGTAAAAGGCATTACAATAAGGTATACTTGGATTAACTTGCATCTTCAGGTGCGTTCTATTCATTCTGATTCTCCTTCTATTTTACAAGTCATTTCATCAAATGAATAGGACCAACAAATAACCATCCTTGAGAGAAAGATCAATACTGATTGCTTCTACCCAGCATATTAATAGTATTTTAAACATTTTACATGTATAATCTTTTATATGTACATAAATGAGGTATCAATTTGATAATTGGAAATCCTTCCATTGACTCAAGTCAATTGACCCTGACTTTCTGTTGGACCTGATATTTACAACACTGAATGTCACTTACTGTAGTTTAAATGACAGGATTGGTGAACACCCAAACCATCCCAATTAACGAAGATTTATAATGCACAGAAACAAAATCAAATGAGCATTTGAAAATTCGAGGTACATCACAGACTCCTTGAAAAGTATCAGGCAAAAGTGCCATTTGGCTCATTGTATCTCTGCCTGATGATGACCTGCTGGTATCAAAATTGCAATGTCTTAAATATGTCTGCATCTATTGTTGGCTCAAATCATCATGACCCATGGATTTTCCAAAGTCACAAGTGAGATGATGTCATAATTAATCTTCCAGTCAATCACTCACTTCACTTCATTAACACAGACCTACTGGAAAACCATTAAGATCCAACCACAGGCAGAATCATGGCCACAGTAGAATTTGGAAAATGAAGTGGATTCATGGAAAATTCAGCTTTCCACTGAGTTAATTCCATAACAATTCCCTTTCAGTTATTTTTCTACTATACCCACCCATGAATCATTAGCATTATCATATCTGGCTTGAATATCATCACATTGAACGGTCAGCAATGTGCTTTTAATTTATTTGGATGATCCCATTATCTCAAGAACCCTCCACCATCTGCCTTTGAATCAGAGCTCACAATATTCTTGCATATTTCCTCTTCGGTCTCCAATCCAGCCAATATATCCTTCTGCAGTTCGTTTACAAATAGATTTGCTTTGCCCTCAAGCTCAGTATTTTGGCCTTCATTTGTTCTGTTTAATGGCCTTTCTTTTCGTAATACCTCTCCTCTGACAGCTAACAGCCAAACACTAACATAAAAGGCAATAAATTACTGACCACTGATACACCTTTTGATTTTGTGGACTGCTCATTCCAATCTTTCCAGTACATAAGTTACTCCCTTAACATGGCAAAAAAGCAAAACTTCTGCTAGCATGTAAAATCTAATGCTGGTCAAAACACTCAAAAATCCAGGAAACGAAATGCATTCTGAATTATTCAGTCACCATAAATCATCAGTTTTAATTTTAAATGGACATCTCTGTGAAAATGACCACTTAACCACGTGTCCAAATCTTCCACCTACATGTAATCAAAACAGATTTGGATTTATTTCATTGCCATAAATCACTGGCCCTGGACAAAGTAATCCATCAACATTTACAGTAATTTCTGTTTTGCCAGGCTTTCTAAAATAACACTAACTCTGAACTCAACAGCAGCTTCTCAGATTCCTGCAGTGACAGTCAGTGAAGATTGTAGAATGGGGTCCACAAATGTGGTTCACGTGCTCCTGTAACTTCAGGTTGCACATTCAATGAGAAAAAACACAATCTTGGTTGATATGGATTAATACAGATGAGTAACCTGCAGGTCAATAAATAACCAAAGCAACTGGTCATAGTCAGGATAGCAGAAGAACATTAAAACTGCTCTCAGCATATTTAGGGTACAGAAGAAATAAAAATAGGCTAAAGCTTAGACTTCCATTAGCTGTGCAATAACTATTTTTGGACATGCACATGCATGAGAGCTGAATTAGGACATTGTTAAGTTTAACTGTGGTGTTCCCTCTGGTCTTAAACTTATGCCCTCTAATTTTAGACTTCCCACCCTGCGATAAAAAACCTTGGCTATTCATCCGATCCGTACTGCTCATGATTTTATAAATCTCTATAAGGTCACCCCATCAGCCTCTGAAGCTCCAGTAAAACATACCAGTATTATACATCAACTGTTCCAATATAGTAACATCCCATAAACATGTCCCTGGCAAAGTCAGTAAAATAGTTTGTCTCACATGCGAGGTTTCTGCAGTCCAGGAGAAATGAACATCAACAGAAACTTCTGGCCAAGAGGGATGTTTAGCATGTCCAGAACCAACTTCAAAACTGAAAAATTAAACAGAAACCCTGGTTCTGTGGCAGTCTGCCTCCGCCTATTCATACTGCTTCTATTGTTCTAACTTAAAAAAAGGACATCAGAAGCTACTTACTTTATTGGCTTTAAACAGACAATTCATCACCTCAGTCTCAAAACAAAAAAGGACAAAAATTACCTCTTAAAAGCTATCGTATCATCACACACTTATTATTTAAACAAAACTTGGAATGCCAATATTCTCTGACCTTTCAAGTCAAATTGTTCCTTATTTTGTAAGCTTTTCAGCAAAAATTGAAACATTTCATATTTCTCATTGATCCAGAGATGCAACCAAATCCCAATGACAGTGAAGGTGCAGCAATGTAGTCCCAAGTAGGATAATGCGTGGTTCAGAAACGAGCTTTCACGTTTCCCATATACCTACTATCCTTATCCACCAAGCTGGTACAAGTTATGGGTATGAAAAAGCTATTGAAGCCTTAATGGGGGACTGAAATGCATTTTACAGGTTGTCAATCATTATGCATCAGAGATGGATGGAAGGAATTTTTAAGACAATGGATAGAGTGTTAATCAACCAAGCTTCTTTGCTTTTGATGGTGTTAATGCTGCATTCATCCAGGCAAATGGAGAACACTGCATCAGACTCCTGACTTGTGCCTTGTGGTGGACAGGCATTGAAAAGTCAGGAGTTGAGTTACATGCTGCAGGATTCCGGCATCTGACTTGCTTTAGTAACCACCATATTTACATAGTCATAGAGACGTACAGCATGGAAACAGACCCTTCGGTCCAACTCATCCATGCCGATCAGATATCCCAACCCAATCTAGTCCCACCTGCCAGCACCCGGCCCATCCCTCCAAACCCTTCCTATTCATATACCCATCCAGATGCCTTTTAAATGTTGCAATTATACCAGCCTCTATCACTTCCTCTGGGAGCTCATTCCACACACGTACCACATTCTGCGTGAAAAAGTTGCCCCTTAGGTCTCTTTTATATCTTTCCCCTCTCACGCTAAACCTATGCCCTCGAGTTCTGGACTCACCAACCCAGGGAAAAGACTTTGTCTATTTACCCTATCCATGCCCCTCATAATTTTATAAACCTCTATAAGGTAACCCCCTCAGCCTCTGACGCTCCAGGGAAAACAGCCTGAGCCTTGTCAACCTCTCTCCATAGCACAAATGTTCCAAACCTGGCAACGTCCTTATAAATCTTTTCTGAACCCTTTCAAGTTTCACAACACCTTTCCGATCGGAAGGAGACCAGAACTGTGTGCAATATTCCAACTGTGGTCTAACCAATGTACTGTACAGCCACAACATGACCTCTGAACTCCTGTACTCAATACTCTGACCAATAAAGGAAAGCATACCAAACTCCTTCTTCACTATCCTATCTACCTGCGACTCCACTTTCAAGGAGCTGTGAACCTACACTCCAAGGTCTCTTTGTTCAGCAACACTCCCTAGGACCTTACCATTAAGTGTATAAGTCCTGCTATGATTTGCTTTCCCAAAATGCAGCACTTCACATTTACCTAAATTAAATTCCATCTGCCACTTCTCAGCCTGTTGGCCCATCTGATCAACATCCCGTTGTAATCTAAGGTAACCTTCTTCGCTGTACACCATACCTCCAATTTTGGTGTCATCTGCAAACTTACTAACTGTACCTCTTATGCTTGCGTCCAAATCATTTACATAAATGATGAAAAATAGTGGACTCAGCACCAATCCTTGTGGCACTCCACTGGTCACTGGCCTCCAGTCTGAAAAACTATCCTCCACCACCACCCTCTGTCTTCTACCTTTGAGCCAGTTCCGTAGCCAAATGGCTAGTTCCCCCTGCATTCTATGAGATCTAACCTTGCTAACTTGCTAACATGGCTGGTCCAGTTCAATTTCTAGCCAATGGCAAATTCCAGAATGTGGTGGTAAGCAATTCAACAATATTAACACCATAGGATTTCAAAGGAAGATAGTTAGATTCCTTCCTGTTGGAGATGATCACTACTACTTGTATTATATGAAACTTACTTGCCAATCGTCAGCCCAAGTCTGAATTTTGTTTCTGTCTCAAGGCATACTGGCACTGCCTATTTTAGAAATTGAGTCCTCACAAACGATACTGAACATTGCAATCATCATTGAACATCCCTACCTCTGACATGTTGAGGGAAGATTAGATTCGATTCCCTACGATGTGGAAACAGGCCCTTCGGCCCAACAAGTCCACACCGACCCTCCTAAGAGAAACCCACCCAGACCCATTTCCCTCTGACTAACGCACCTAACCTTTGGGCAATTTAGCATGGCCAATTCACCTAACTTGCACATCTTTGGACTATGGGAGGAAACCGGAACACCCGGAGGAAACCTACACTGACACAGGGAGAATGTGCAAACTCCACAGCACCTAAAACAGCACTCTGCAGCCAGGGCTATACCTTGTGGCTGGAAATTAATAATTATAACATTACAGAAGGGTTATAGCACTGGAGACCACTTGGCCCATTAAGCCAATGCTGGGTCTCTGGGTCACTTTCTCACTTTTTTGCCTCAGCCCTACAAATCTTGATCCGTTCTGAGGCTTATCTATTTTCCTTTATTGTTTCAATGTTTGTTTTCATGAACAGATGGTTAATAGCAATATCTGATGAGCACCAGTAGATCAAAATAAAGTGTCTCATTTTCAGCATGAGTAATGGAAGATGGATTGATTTAATAACTATCTAACTTCTGATGAACAAAGCATCACAAGCTGGTCAAGTTTTTGTCAAAAACCATCCACCTGGCACCAACATGTACCATTCTAGTTTGATGTAATATATTCGCATGATTCTTTAGAGTCAATACTTACGCAATAAAAGCAATAAGACTGAGCAGTACAAAGCAATGTTCTCAATGTACTTTTTTCACCATGCTTTGATGAATTGCATTTCTTCTGTGTGGCATAGTTGCACTTAGACAGTTAAACTGTTTCTGCCAGTGATTTTTCCCAACTTGTTTGTTGTTATAATTTCTGTGATTAGGGCTGGATCCAAATCAGATAAACCAGGATATTGTAAATGCTTTCTCCCATTGTGACAAGATCGTAACCCAACCTTCAGTGACCTAGCTCAGAAATGGTCATCCAAACCAGGCAATGCAAGACAAGTGACAGTCAATTTCGTTGCTTATACAGAAAAAGGATCTTCACTTGTGTCGTATAATTGCTCTTTGACTTGTCCATTCACCATCTTCTCTAAATCTCTCCTGCACAGGACAATTCACTCTGGGGTACATGCCATTAAATGTCTAAGTCACCCAGGAAACGGAAACATAATTGTTCATGTAAATATACCTGAAGTATGTGGCACAGTTCCTGTTGTGTTCCATTGTTTGGTGTTTAATCATCAATTTGTTGACTGTTCTTTCTGTGCTAGTCAAACCCAGAGTGGTTACCAGGAAAGAGAAATTAAACTGAAGCAAGCAGCTAAAAACATAAGAGTGAGCAATTTAAATAATGCTTGTGAACAAATTCCAGTTGCATACATGGAAATTATTTCTGAACATCTTCAAGGTATAAGGCACAACAGTTTCAACATTAGGAGTCACCTATTTAAGATGGAGAGGTGGAGGAATTCCTTCTATCACACAATCTCTAAAGTTGGAAATTCTCTATTCCAGACAGCAGTAGCGGTTGAATGATTGAATATATTTGAAGCTGTGCAAAGTTTCAGAGCTAAGATTGCAATCACATCAGCCATTATCCGATTGAATGAAGGGCCAGATGACCTACTTATATTCCCATTTGTTTTTACATCATATATCCTCACTGAACACCAACATATGTGATAAGATGCAAAAGTTATTGAACAGCAAATAATAATGCTGTCCAGCAATTCTCTTCTGAACCCAAGGACATCTAAGTAAATTGTGTAACACCAGTGATAAAATAATCTAATTCAGTACATTCAGGGGATCAAACCCGGATCTAATCTATCTCTTGGATTCCATTCTATATCGTACAGCAGATTACAAAAATTAAACTAAGGACAGGAACTCACGAATTTGAATGCAAATAAATTGGCAATGGAAAAATAATCAGACTATTCAAAACAATTTTTTAAAAATTATGAAGACTTTGTGAATGCTTTAGACATGACCTTCCGAAATTCTCTTGTTTCGGGACCCATCCCCTTGAATCAGAAAATTGCCAAAGTCATTCAATTAGAAAAAGGGTCTAATAAGGAAATTGCAATCTTATTTGCCTGTTGTGGAAAAATTAGTAGAAGTTGTTATTAGGGACAGAATGCAACTGAACACTGGAATAAACAAACTGCTCTGAAAGAGCAACATGGATTTATAAAAAGTGAGTCAGGACAAACCAAACTCATTATGTTTTGAGATGCAAGTAGCAAAGCAGATAAGAAAGCATTTACTAAGGTTCGACACGTGGCTGAAAAGTTATAGCACATAGAGTTATAGACAAATTATTGACATGGGTGGGAAACGGCACATCAATTAGTTGACAGAGAGCAAGGGCATATGTATAAAAATTAACAGGGTGTGACTAGTGATGACCCCACCAGTAGCCTGTTTTCACTGTATATGTAAAAACTAAATGAAGGACTGAATAACCACACATCTATGTCTGCTGTTGAGATCAAAGTAGGTGGCACAGTAACAAGACTAACTAGGAGCAGAAAGAAGCAAAGGGATAAATTAAGGGAGTGGAAAAATTGTGGTAGATGGGATTCTGTGTCAACAAATCAATTTTGGATCCAAAGTAAGGCAGATTGTTATGGACCGAGCCAACTCCCTCAAAATATTTTAAGAAGGTAGCCTAGACCCTAACCTTTTCCTATTTAGGGAAGATGTGAAGTGGGTGTTCCAGGTGTGATTCAACTGGTCAACCCACTCGGTATTAAACAAAACACAATCCATTTAAACACTACAGTTAAAGTACACACAAAGGAAATGGAATTTTGAATAACTTAATTATTGGAAAACTTAACTGAATACTCAATACAGTAACTTAACTAATTAATTGTTCCAATACAGTAACATCCCCATAAACACACCACTTGGCGAAAAGGTAAATTTGAACACAGATTCGTACAGGCAGGAGGGAACAATATCCAGAGAGATTTTAGAGGAAGTCAGTTATTAATCATTTTCTGAAGCTTACAACCCTTTTGGACTCAACCATCTTTAAACTGGTACAGCTAAAAAAAACTAGAAAAGCCTGAACTGGGAGAACAGGCCACGCCCCTTTCATTGTACAAAAGTTTCAAAATTACCTTAAAGATGTCTCTGGTTGTTGACTTAGGCAGCACCATGTAGCCATTTCCACTGCCTTTACAACCGCTCTTCAAAAAAAAAACTCAGAACAAAATAACCTTTTTAAAGTGACAGCATTGTCACAAGATAATTTTTTTTCCCCTAAATTTGTAGAGGGACAGTTGGATTCAAAGTGAGTGGGCAATTATAAACTACAAACGGATTCTTAGTATTTCTCTCAAAGTGATAGCCATTGTTTTAGTTAACTAAAGCTTTGGTTAGATCTCATCCTGTACTGTATTCAGTTCTGGGCATTGTATCTCAGGAAGGATAAATTGATGTAACAAACGGCTAATACACAAATTAATTAGATTTATGATGGAGTTAAAGGGTTAAAATTCCAGGACTTAGCAAGATGGCGGCGAGAACTGCAGTGGACAGCTCTGCCTAACAGCCAAGGCATACTGGTGTTTTTTGCCATCCCTGGCCAAATTATGTGGTGGAATTATTAGTTTGTAACCTTACAGAACACATATTTGTTAATATTTGGGAGTGGGAAGGATGCCAAAGGGAAAAGGGGCGAGCAAACAGCAGCAGGGAGGACACTCCCCTGCAGCACCTACCACACCAGAGACTGCAGCAGCAGCAGTCACTCCTGAACACCCCGGGGACCTGACAGACTCACAGGAACTGGCTGCAGCGATGGAGAGACTTACCCTGAAGGTTGGGGCTGTGATTGAGAAGTTCCATGGGGAGATTCGTGCCCAGGTCCAAACTATCGCATCCATGCTGCCGAAGCATGAGCAGGAGATCCAGGGCCTCGGGGAGTGACTGGAGGAGGTGGAGGGTCGAACTACGGCTTCGGAAGGTGCGATGGAGTCCTCATGCAGTCAGATCCACATGCTGGAGTGAGAGGTGCGGGCCTTGTGAGACCATATCAACGACTTCGAAAATCGAGGTTGGAGGATAAATTTCCGAATTGTCGGGCTCCCTAAGGGTGAGGAAGGTGAGCAGCCAGTCAGCTAAAGAAGCTGACTGCTGAAGTCTTTGGGCCTTCACATCGAGTCCAGCAGGCTGCAGATTGAAAGGGTTTATTGGATTACAGCGCACAGGTCAGGGCCGGTGCAGCACCTCCACCCAGTCCTAGTGCACTTCCATTCATATAAGAACAAGCAAAAAGTCATAGAAGCTGGGAAAAGATCTGAAGGGACTGCTGTACAAGGAGTCAAAAATCATGTTTTTCCAGGATTTCTCTGTAATTCAAAACAGGAAGTCCTTTGATGAAGTTAAAAAGAGGCTGAGGAATCTGGGCATCCAGTACTCCATGAGATACCCCGCAGTGCGCTGTTTCAGCCACGAGGACTCAGTTTATACATTTGACTCAGCGGATAAAGCTAAAAACTTTGTAGACACTTTAAAATAGATTGGCCTGAAGAATACAGTTAATGTTTGTTCTTTTCTATCTTTCCCAATGTTTTCCCTCCTTTTTTTAAAATTCCTTTCTTTCTCGCTAATAATTTCCTTTTTGGAAAGGGGGGAAAAGACCTTGGAATAAGTTGTTCCTTTTTTTTAATAACTGGATTTTATGATGGGAAATTTTGAGGATGTTCTTTGTTGTCTCTCCCCTTTTTTTTAGTTTGTTCTGTTTCTCTTTTAGTCATAAGTAGGGGTGATATGAAGCCAGGGATGGGTGGAGTATTCATCCTTTAAGGATCATCTCCTTGTTTTTTTTTCTGGCCTAAGACTGGGGCACAGTCTGGGTTTGAAGGAGCTGTGAAGGAGCCCGCTATGGGCAGGGGAAAGAGTCTTCCATTCAAGGTTTTATTGTTGCTTTTATTTTTTTGGTAGTTGTTTATAGTTATGATAAAGTAGTTTTTGTATATACAGTTCTTCGAATCTATGAGTCTTTATTTACTTATGCTCAGCGCTTTGTAAGCAGGGTTCTCCCTCCCAGGGGTTCAAGGATCTCTGAATGGGGATTATGGCTAAGTGTCTTATTAAATGGTGCAACTGGAACATTAAGGGAAGTCATTTGCCTGTTAAAAGGAAAAAGTGCTTTCTAGTCTTAAGAGGGAAAGGGTTGATATCGCTTTGTTGCAGGAAACCCATCTTGTTGATGGGGAACACCTTAAGTTACAACAGGGGGGTTATGACCGGGTATTCTTTTCATCCTTTACTACTAAAAGTAGGGGAGTGGAAGTACTTACCCAGAAAAATCTTCCATTCACATTATTAGGGCAGGTGAAAGATGACCAGGGACGGTTTGTGATACTTAAAGCCCTGATACATGGGGAGGAATATGGCATGTTAAATGTCTACTGTCCTCCGGTGCATCCCCTCAAATTTTTGATTCGTGCTTTCTCTAAGCTGAGTACATTTGGAACACAACACATTATTATACGGGGGGATTTTAACTGTCTTTTGGATCCGACAGTGGATACCTTGTGGGCCCCCAACTATTTCTTTGCAGGCTAAGCAGGTGGTTGACTTATGTGAGGAGTTGGGGCTAGTGGATATTTGGAGATGTCTTCAGCCTACCGGCAGGGACTTCGCCTTTTTGTCAATACCACATAAATTTTACATGAGGATTGCCCTCTTTCTGGCTCCCTCGGCCCTTCTGGATTCGATTATGGGTTGTAAAATTTGGAATATCGCTATCCCTGATCATGCAGCAGTGTATTTGGAGGGTAAGGCCAAGAGTGAGGGGCTAGGTTTGCGGCACTGGCATATGGACCCTTTTCTCCTTAAGGATTCCAAATTTGTGAAATTCACTTTGAAGGAGTTTCAGGAATTCTTGACTATCAACTCGGGCATGGCTAGTAGTCCATCTATGCTTTGGGAGACTGCTAAAGCCTTTGCTTAGGGGATTAGCTATTTCCTATTCGGCTATCCGGAAACTACAGAAGGAGGAACAGCAATGTCTACTTGAGACGCGGTTGAAAGCCACCGAAGCGGCACATTTTGCACGGACTTCGGTGACTAAGCTACAGCGGATCACAGCCCTTTGGGCTGCTTTGAATTCAATACTGACACAAAACACAAAGAAAGAACTTGCTTTTGCTAGACAAAGGCTGTTCAAATATGGGGATAGGCCAGGGAAGTATTTAGCGTACCTGACTAGGAAAAAGCGTGCTTCCCAATCCATTACTGCAATCAGAGACAGCGCCGGGGTCCTTACATATGATGCTAAAATGATTAATGAAGCTTTTCAGAGCTTTTACTCTGAATTGTATCGGTCTGAAGGTTGCGAGCACAGGAGGGCTAACATGGAGACCTTTTTAAAGAACCTGGACCTCTCAAAGGTAACCTTGGAATAGCCTCTCTCCTTAACGCCCCCTTGACAGTTCAGGAAATACCGGAGGCAACTAGGCAACTCCAGAGTGGGAACGCGCCTGGCCCTGATGGTCTTCCGGGTGAGTTTTATAAGGAGTTTATAGGGATTCTGTCAGGGCCGATGTTGGAGATGTACAATCTCCAACCACCATCTTTGAGAGAAGCTAATATTTCCCTAATTCTTAAGAAGGAGAATGTTCCTGAGGATTGTGCCTCCACAGGCTCATCTCTCTACTAAATACAGATTTCAAGATTCTGTCCAAGATTCTGGCGCTGAGTTTGGAAAGGATGTTGCCCCATATTGTTAAAGAGGACCAGACAGGCTTTATAAGGGGCCGTAGGTCCTCTAATAATATTATAAAGTTGATGAATATGGTCCATGGTTGTCAGCCACGATCGCTTCAGGGGTTGGTGATTTCCTTAGCTGCAGAGAAAGCATTTGATCGGGTGGAATGGCCGTATCTTTTTTATGTCTTAGAACAGTTTGGGTTGGGTGGAGTCTTTGCTAGGTGGGTGGAGGTTTTATATTGTCACCCTCTGGCCATGGTCATCACCAATGGGGTGAAGTCTGAGAATTTTAGGATCGGCAGGGGTAGTCGGCAAGGCTGCCCCTTTCACCGTTGTTGTTTACGTTGGTGATAGAACCGCTGGCAGAAGCCATACGTCAGAACGTCCACATAACCGCTCTGAAAGTGGGATCCAGGGCACACAAGATTACACTGTATGTGGATGATGTCCTTCTGCTATTATCGAACCCAATAACCTCTGTACCCCTTTTGATACAATGTATCAATTCATTTGGGGCTATTTCAGGATATAAGATTAACTTTGCAAGATCCCCTTTGGGGAACCTTAAATATGTGCCAGAAGTTGAAGGTGGCTCTATGTTCCCTTTCAAGTGGTCACGGGCAGGGTCTGATACCTAGGCATTTTTATTACCCCCAAGTTTGACTAGTTATTTTGGACTAACTTTGCTCACTTGCTCGACAATATTAGGCGAGATATCCAGAGATGGGAGGCTCTTCCAATTACATGGCTGGACCAAATATCTCTCATTAAGATGAATGTTCTTCCTCGTTGGCTTTATCCCATACGTATGCTCCCTATAATGATTAAATTAGATTAGATGACTTACAGTGCGTAATCAGACCCTTTGGCCCAACAAGTCCACACTGACCCTCCAAAAAGCAACCCACCCAGACCCATTCCCCTACATTTACCCCTTCACCTAACATGACTGGCAATTTAGCATGGCCAATTCACCTAACCTGCAGTTTCCCAGGTCAAAGCTGCAGAAGCACATGGGGTGGTTTGGTTCCTTTGTCTGGCATCGTGGGTGGCCCCTCATCAAACTTACTAAATTGCAGTTGCCTTTTGGAGGAGTTGTTTTCCCAGACATCAGGAGTTATCAGTTGAGTTCCCTGCAGTCTTTTATCTGTGATTCGTTAGGTAATGATCAGAACCCAATTTGGCTGGATATTGAGGCCTCCCAGGCAAAGTGCCCTCTTATTAACCTGTTGTTCATGGATAAGATGAGGACAGTTATGGACCACTGCCGGAACCCCATTGTCATTAGTACAATCAAGGCATGGAGGGCAATACGTCAGAGTGAGGGCTGCTTATCCAAGACTTCGCCACTTGCACCTATAGTTGGCATGCCAGAGTTCTGACCAGGGATGGTGGACTCAGGGTTCCAACTATGGGCAGTGAGAGGAGTTTCTAGTTTGGGAGACTTGTTTGAGGGGGAGGTTATGATGTCTTTTGAGCAACTGTGCCGCAAATACGGTTTGCCCAGCAGAGATCTTTTCCGTTTTTTTCAGGTTAGGGATTTCATCCAGAAGAAGACTATGCTTCTCACTAAGCCCGATACAGAGAGGTTGTTGCTACGTTCCACAAGCACCCTTTCGGTTAGTGCCCTCTATCACCTGCTGGGTGGCAGGGCCTGGCAGGATATTAACTGGTTATGTGAGGTCTGGGAGCAAGAGCTAAGAGTGGAGATCTCTTCTGAAACATGGGAGAACATATGGAGAATACTCAAAAGATCTCAATCTGTAATAGGACATGCACTACACAGTTAAAAGTTCTGCTCATCTGGCAGCAGACTGTGTGGCGAAGTTTAAAAAAGAGGCGTCTTCAGTGTGCCCCAAATGTAAAATAAGTGTAGGTACTCTTACCCATTGTTTCTGGACATGCCACAGGCTCTGTGTTTATTGGAACACTGTGGCGGGAGGGATAGGGAGGGTACTGAGGACTGAAGTCAAAGTAGACCTGATATCTCTCCTCGTAGGTCTACCAAATTTACCATCTTTAGACGGGCATGGGAAGAAACTATTCAATATTCTTGCATACTGTGCACGGAAGAATATTCTGATGAACTGGGTGTCTGAGAACCCGCCGGGCTTGCTGTGATGGCAGAAATTAATTATGGAGCACATTCCCTTGGACTGTTTTACAAACATGGTGCACCACACAACAGACCATCTTTATAAGACATGGCACCCTACTTGAGTTATTTGGAAATAGATTTGTCAGTTATCCTAACTAGGTCATTTATTTAACCAGGATGATAAGATTTGTCAAGTCCTGGGCCCTGGAGGGGGTCTCCCAAGTTAATACAGGTATATATACAATGTTCCTGTTCCTTTGCGCCGGGCATAGCTGTTCTGTACTTTGTGGGTTTTTTTGGTTTTTTTTGCTCTTCTTTCTTTTTTTTGGGTGTTGCTTTGCACAGTGTTAGGGTTTGTTTTGTATTATAGGGTAGGTTAGTAGTTGTATTGTAATTTGTGTTTTTTTCTCTTCATTATACTGATATTTGTTCTTGATCGTTTTTTCAATAATTTTATATGTTTGTAAAGTTAAAAAAATTTGCTAATAAATATATTTACAAAAAAAGGGTTAAAATTCCAGGATAGGTGGCACAGACTGGACTTGCATATACTTGAATACACAAGACTGAAGGGTGGTCTCATTGAATTGTGGGTAATGGACTTGCCAAGATAGATCGAGAAAGAAGACAATTTCCTCTGATAGCAAAATCCAGAGCCATGTGATACAGAGGGGAAGCTTGATCATCTGAACGTGATGGACGGGCACTATATCGTTTGGATAATTGATTATTTGCTTAATCGATTAAAAGCCTTTCCTCTGGGGCGTGGAGTTTTTAAAGTAGCAGCACACAATGTGCGAGACTCCACCCCCAACACTGCCCCCTGCCTCCAACCCGGTGCACCACCTCCCCTTGCCCTCAACCCCATACACACCCGCCCCCTCACTGGGGCAGCTGGACTGGACACCAAAAACAAGACTTCTGCAGTTGCCTTTATGTGATAAGTCTCCAAATAGCACACGCACACACACAGCCACAGCCCCATCCCCCAACACACACACACACACACACACACGTTGTTGTGGGTCTGGTGTCAAGTGTCAGCCAGACCAGGTAAGGATGGCAGTTTCCTTCCCTAAAGGACATTAGAGTCATAGAGATGTACAGCATGGAAACAGACCGTTTGGTCCAACCCGTCCATGCCAACCAGATATCCCAACCCAATCTAGTTCACCTGCCAGCGCCCGGCCCATATCCCTCCAAACCTTTCCTATTCAGATACCCATCCAAATGCCTCTTAAATGTTGCAATTGTACCAGCCTCCACCACTTCCTCTGGCAGCTCATTCCATACACGTACCACCCTCTGCATGAAAAAGTTGCCCCTTACGTCTCTTTTATATCTTTGCCTTCTCACCCTAAACCTATGCCCTCTAGTTCTGGACTCCCCGATCCCAGGGAAAAGACTTTGTCTATTTATCCTATCCATGCCCCTCATAATTTTGTAAACCTCTATAAGGTCACACCTCCGCCTCCGAAGCTCCAGGGAAAACAGCCCCAGCCTGTTCAGCCTCTCCCTGTAGCTCAGATCCTCCAACCCTGGCAACATCCTTGGAAATCTTTTCTGAACCTTTTCAAGTTTCACAACATCTTTCCGATAGGAACGAGACCAGAATTGCACTCAATATTCCAACAGTGGCCTAACCAATGTCCTGTACAGCTGGAACATGACCTCCCAACTCCTGTACGCAATACTCTGACCAATAAAGGAAAGCATACCAAACGCCTTCTTCACTATCCTATCTACCTGCGACTCCACTTTTAAGGAGCTATGAACCTGCACTCCAAGGTCTCTTTGTTCAGCAACACTCCCAAGGACCTTACCATTAAATGTATAAGTCCTGCTAAGATTTGCTTTCCCAAAATACAGCACCTCGCATTTATCTGAATTAAACTCCATCTGCCACTTCTCAGCCCATAGGCCCATCTGGTGCAGATCCTGTTGTAATTTGAGGTAACCTTCTTCACTTTTGGTGTCATCTGCAAACTTATTAACTGTACCTCTTATGCTCGCATCCAAATCATTTATGTAAATGACAAAAAAGTAGAGGGCCCAGCACCGATCCTTGTGACACTCCACTGGTCACAGCCTCCAATCTCAAAAACATCCCTCCACCACCACCCTCTTTCTTCTACCAGTTCTGGATCCAAATGGCTAATTCTCCCTGTATTCCATGAGATCTAACCTTGCTAATCAGTCTCCCATGGGGAACCTTGTCGAACGCCTCACTGAAGTCCATATAGATCACATTACTGAAGAAGATGGATTTTTCCCAACAATCGAAGATTGTTTCATGGTCATTATTAGACTCTTAATTCCAAATTTTTATTGAATTCAGATTCCACCAACTGCCACAGTGGGATTCACACCTGTCCTCAGAACATTAGCTGGGTCTTTGGATTAATAGCCTAGTGATAATACCACAAGGCCATCACCTCCCCTGTCAGGAAGCAATTCCAGACATTGTATTGTAGGAGCCTACTCCATGACAAAAGCTATTGATGCTAAATAAATGGAAAATGTCAAAACTGAGACTGATAGAATTTTGTTAGTTAAGGACATTAAAAAGGTACAGAACCAAGACAGTTTCAGCCATAAGTGTACAATAGAATCAGCTTGAAGGGCATAATGGCCCATGTTTGTTCCTATTGAATCACTCACTATGTAAAAATAGGTGCATTCACAAAACATTTGGCATCTAAATCAAGTAAAAAATGGTTGTGTTGTTTTGATATTATTCATTTTTCAATGGGACTGATTTGGTAACAATATATCATGGTTTCATCTGGTACCACCTATATCAATAAACCAGCATTCATCATGTAATAGCTTATATTGCTATCACTGAAGTAACAAAGCTAGCAAGTCACATTTCAATTTTCACTGTTTGCAATCTATGTCTACATTCTATACTAAACTGCAAGAAAAGATGCATGAGCTGTCTCTCAGGTAATCAGCCTAGGAAATTAGTACTGTATTAATCAACAGATATTAATCTGAAACATCTGTGTGCCAACCTCATCCTTTCAGAACCTCTCCTTCAGATGACATCCTCCTGTCAGTTGCATTGTTTACTCAAGCCCAGATGTGTAGCCATTAACCACAGGAACATCCTTTTAACTGCCCGAAAACAAGACAACCTCCTCCTTAAAAGGAGGCAGAGTCCAACGTATTATGTTCTAACACAGCACTCTGGATTTTTCAGAACACATCTACACAAGTGCAGTGCTTGATCAATAAATTACTGGGGAGATTAAAACTTAATTAAGAGACACAATGGCCCATGCTAGTCCCCACAGATTCACCCTGCATATAAAAATGGGTGCATTCACAAAATATTTGGCATATAAATCAAATGAAATATTACACTGTTGTGCTGTTTTGCTATTATTCATGTCTTCATGTTCATGTGATGTTCATAACTAATAAAAATCTATCAATCTCAGTTTAGACATTTTCAATTGATTTAACCTCATCAGCTTTTATTGTGTAGCAGCATTCATCCCTACATTACTTTGTCTTTATTTGCTTCCTGACATCACCAACGAATGACCAAGTTCCAATTGCACAGTAACCTTTTATTAAAAACATCAAATTGGAATTTAGAGAACACACTAAATCATGACTTTTGTGCTGTATAATTTCAAAGATGCAACATTGTGTGCTGTCAATTATTGCATTGTTCAAGTTTTATTTTCAATTTTAAAGCAATAGGACAAAAACAGCAACAAATAATGCACTGGCGGACAGAAGAACAATGGAAAACTACACAGTGCAATTTACCCCGTTGCAATCATATGGCATTTTGCATAAATATAGCAAAGAACTGCAGATGCTAGAAATCTGAAACAAGAACAAAAACAAAAATTGCTGGAGATTGTTCTGAAGAAGGGTCACGAGACTCAAATCGTTAACTCTGCTTTCCCTCCAGAGATGTGCCACACCTACTGAGCTTCTCCAGCAACTTCTGTTTTTGTTTCACAAGGCATTTTGTCCCTTCCTGTTAAGAGCTTGACTACAGGATCAGCACCCTCCACTACCACATCCAAGTACTATTCTTTATTTGGGAACTCAGACAAGGGTTACCAGCAAGTTAATTAATTGGAACATGGACACCACAGACAAGCTGAATCCTATCCATTCCTAATGTCCATTCAGTATGGAATGCAACTTGATATTCTTGCATTGCTGAGTACTTTATATTATAATGAGCAAACCTGAACTTGTGTACTTTATTGCTCGAAACGGCACCAGTTATCAACCTGGAATTTCAGATTATTTCTTAGAGGAATACATGTCAGTTTAGCTCCAGATAAACTGGCTGAAGTGGTTTTCAAAAATTGAAAAGTTATCAGTGCCCACTTAATGGCTGTCTGAAGAATTTACTTATTAAGAGCAATTCAGGAGAATTCAACCGAATCAGAGATTCATTGCTATTATCAATGACTGTCTTTGTTCAATATTAATGTAGTTGTTTGATGTAACTTAACATCAAGAGATGCAACATCTACGGCTTTTGTTGCAGTTACTTTAAAAAGGTCTTGTGAGTACAAAACTGCAATTGGACCTGATTAGCAGTAGTGTTTGATATTAAGATTGTTAAGGAATCAAGTCTATTGGTTTGTTGCAGTCTACTTGGTGCCAAGAACTGTTAACACAATACCCTCTATTCCTAAGACTGTCTGCTCTTCAAATATTATTCAGAAAGGCAAACATAACTCTCAGTTTTCTTCAATGTTATGAAGACTTGCAGTTCCCTGCTTTACCCTGATTCCATCAGAACTTTATTTCTCCAAAGTGTGCTCTCGTCCTGATTTGCATCTTTCTCTAATTTATCCCCATCTCTCCTCATGCCATCTCACAGCTTACCTGGTTGATGAGATTCATTACTTGTGTGGACCCCACTAAACTGCTGACACCCAACCTCATTTCCTGGCTCCTATCCGAGCTGATAGTATAAACAGTTCTTGCTTCTCAGACGTGATATCACTCTCTTTCAAACCTGGCATTATGACCAGTGTTGGCTATGGCTCTGGTGACAGTATATATGCCACTAAATCACAAGATTCTAAGTTCAATTCCCATTCCAAGGCTTCAGCACAAAAAAATCAAGGCTAAGGAGCTGCTGTGCCTTTAAAAGATGCTGGTGCTTGGATGATACCTTAAAATGAAGCCTCATCTGTTTGCTGGATGTAGAAGATTCAATAGCATTTCCTTACCAACATTTATTCCTCAAATAAAATCAAAAGGAGAGATTATCTGGTCATTCACCATTGGTGAATGCAAAATAGCTGTTGTGGTTCTTACTTAGAAAAAAACCCACTTCATTCACTATGTCGTGCTTTCAGACATTTGATGGTCAAGAAAAACAAGTCTTTCTATAGTTTCTTTTCACTCCTCACACAAAAAGATAATTTGACTCCTAGCAAGCTAACAAGCCATCTGTAATCTTCAGTTCCTGTCCAAAGTCCATGAATGTGTCGTCATCTCAAGTGCCTATTCTTTCTTAGAATTTCATTTTTGAAGCCTGCCAACACAACTTTTACCCCACCAAATCAGCCTGAAATCTTTTGATGTAGTTGATTAAGAAATTGTGCTCCAAAGCCTCTCCAACAGAGAGAATCAGAAAAGCCATTTACAAAAGTCACTTCCAATGGCTTCTCTTCAAATACCCACACAACTCCCTCTAGTGCTGGCTCTAAACAAATGAGAGAAGAGGAGGGCCCTGAAGAAGGGATAAGTAATCTTCCAAAACAGAAGGACTTGGTGGCATTTTAGATCAGCTACTAAGTAATAATACCCACAGTGGGGTAGGAAGCGATGAAATGCACATTAAGAAACTGGATCGGGGGTAGTGACAAAAAGGATATATTAACGGCTCTTAAATGCACAAGCATTAGAAAAAATTAATGGCTCAAATAGAGGTTAATGGTTATGGTCTGTATCTTATTACAGAGACATGCTTACAAGGAAATCAAAGCTGGGAAACAAATATTTAGGGGTACGTGATGTTCTGAAAGCCAGGGAAAAAGGAAAAATGTGGCAGGTAGTGCTTTATTAGTAATGGAATAAGTACAATGGCAAGAAAAAATCTTGGATTGTAAAATTGTAAAATCCATGTTGGTGAAGGTATGGAATAGAAAGGGAAAGATGATTCTGGTGGGAGTAGTCTGTAGACTTCCTCATAATAACTATACTGGAGGAAAGAGTACTAATTAGGAGATGGGGACATACAAAGAAAGGTCAGTACATTAATCATGGGTGACTTTAAACTTTATATAGTTTGGAAAAATCTAAGTTAAAAGGTTCCCCTATAAAACAGTGACCATAGCATAGCAAAAATTAGCATTCAGTTTGAGAGTGAGAAACCTGGGTCAGAAATAACTGTGCCAAACTTAAATAAGAGTAATTTCAAAGAAATAAGGACAGCACTGGCTGGAATAGACTGGGAAATAAGTTTACAGAAAACATGGTTGATGAACAATGGCAGGTATTTATGAAAACTGGGTGCCAGTTATGCCTGTCTCTTTATGGGGTCTATGGAACAATCTTTATTCCAGTCCTAAACAGGCCCCTCCCACAACTCTCTTCGGTACATCGACAACTATTTCAGTGCTGCTCGTGGTCCCACCAGGATGTTGAAAAGTTTGTTCATTTTGCCTCCAATTTCCACCCATCTATAATTTTCATATCATGTGACATTTCCCTTCCTTTCCTTGACCTGTCTCCATTTCGGGGAACAAACTGTCAACTGCCATTCATTACAAAATCACTGACTCCCAAAGAGACCTTCACTACAGCTCTCCATAATCCATGTTTTGCAAGGACTCCATCCCTCGCTCCTAATTCCTTCACCTACGTTGTATCTGTTTGGATGTTGCCATCTTCCAAACATGCGCTGCTGCCATGGCTTGCTTCTTCTATAACCATGGTTTTCCACCCACTGTGATTGACAGGGCCCCCAACCACATCTGACCTCGCACCCGGGCTTCCACCCCTGCCCCCTCCCATCACTCACAGCAGTGGGATCGTGTCACACTTAACCTTATTTTTCATCCCACCAGCCTCCGTATTCAAAGGATCATTCTCCACCATTTTGGATAACTCCACCAAATACATCTTCCCCTCACTCCCTTGTTTGCATTTCTCAGGGATAATTCCATGTGGGACACCCTCAATCATTCCTCAACCACCAACATTAACCCCCTGCCCATGTAACCCCAGAAGGTGCCAGCACCTGCCCCTTCACCTCCTCCCTGCTCGCCATCCAAGGGCCTAAACAGTCTTTCCAGGTGAAGCTGCATTTCACCTGCACCTCCTCCAGTCTTGGGTATTGTATTCATTGCACCAAATGTGGCCTATACTCTTCATTGGAGAAACCAAACGCAGACTGGGTGATAGCTTTGCAGAACCCTCTGGTTTGTGCACAAGCATGACCTTGACCTTCCTGTAGCCGATTATTTTAACACAGCATCCATCTTGCATGCCCACTTACTTGTCCTCGGAATGATGCAATGCTCCAGTAAATCACAGCACAAGTTGGAGAAACATCTCATCTTCAGAATCAGCACTTTACAGCTTTTTGGACTTAATATTGAGTTCAGCTCCTTCAAATTGTGAACAAATTCCCATTTTGTTGCTTTCTTTTAGTTTTACTTGTTACATTCTCTGTCACCATGTCCTCGCTCCCTTGAAACTCGCTGACTGGAAACTTGCTTCTCTGATTTATATAGTTTCTGTCTATTCTGAATGTTAAATTACAAATTCAGACACCAAAGCATTGTTTCTAAACGTCTGCAGAAAAGTTGCAGGGTGGAGGGATTACTGACAGCAAATCGGATCAATTTGAACCTTAATTTACTTGATCACTTATTTGCAATTTAAACTTAAGCAACAGTAGATAAAACACAAAGAAAAATGCAGCATTTCATAATGAAGTCATTAAAACCTTTCCTAAGCTTTAGACAAAGATGACAAGACTACTCTCATTGTTATAATTATTTTCAATCAATCACTTTGGGACTTGGAGTGACCTTTAAATGTTGAGCCTGTAATCAAGAACTGGTGCAATTA
The DNA here is from genome assembly GCF_020745735.1 of Hemiscyllium ocellatum. Classification (NCBI taxonomy): domain Eukaryota; kingdom Metazoa; phylum Chordata; class Chondrichthyes; order Orectolobiformes; family Hemiscylliidae; genus Hemiscyllium; species Hemiscyllium ocellatum. The sequence continues at coordinate 63,594,304 of NC_083413.1, read as the reverse complement.
AATGAAAAGAAAATCAATTGATTGCTTGGACTTTTATACCAGGATCAGTATCATGCTTAGATCATACTTGAATGCATAAGCAGTACTATTTTATTTATAACTAGGGCCATAAGGCTGACGGTCACCATTATCCTTGTGAAAAGCCTTGATTATTTCCTCTCCCACGGGAGCCAAATTGCAACGCAACTAAATCCATAATACTTCTCCCTCAGGGATATACATCATTCAGAATTATCAGCCTTGAGGCTACTGGGATGCTACTGTGTTAAGAAAATTGCATTTATTATTTATAAGTAATCTCAGCTCATTTATTATTTTCAAAACAAAAAGTACCCAGAGAGAATTTATCAGAATCCCTTTCCAATAACATTTATTATAAATCTTCCAAACTGTCTGATTAAAAGTGTTCAATAAATTCCATTAATTTAATGATCTCTTCACAGCTCCTTCAGATTGATTTTCATAAGTGAAAGCAACAATTGGATAGAAAAATTAACAGCCCCAACTATCTGATATCCCCAACGGGAAACATTAAATACCCAGTCCCAGAGCATTTCTATCTAACTCTCACTCTGCAAAGGTATCAGCCAGCACCTGCTTATCCCAAAATGGTCAGCAGCTTTCCTCCTATTTTCTACTGTTCTCCAGAAATCACTGATCCTCATCAGGTATCATTATTTTTGCATTTCCTCTTCGCCTTTCTCCACATTAGCAAGCAGAGATTTTCTAGCATGCAAGTTGAATAGCTAATTCACTCATTTGTGGCTATTGGTTGGAGAGGAGTGTTGACAAGAATATTGGGAGAAATTCTGCTTCTCACTGGGATAGACATCCTATCTAGACATTTTATTTCCATCAGAGAAGGCAGACAGAGCTTTGGTTTGGTACACTATCCAAAGAATGATACTTTTGAGCAATACAGTAATCTCGCAATATTACACAGATGTTTGATACAAAGCCTAGATTAGAGTGATGCTGGAAAAGCACAGCTGGTCAGACAGCATCCGAGGAGCAGGAAAATCGATGTTTCGGACAAAAGCCCTTCATTAGGAATGCCTGAAACGTCGATCACCCTGCTCCTCGGATGCTGCCTGACCTGTTGTGCTTCTCTAGCACCACTCTAATCTAGACTCTGGTTTCCAGCATCTGCAATCCTCACTTTTGCCTAGATGTTTGATATAACCCATCTCCGAGGAAAGTTCTCTTACCCTCAGCAGTTGATATGACCCTACACCATAATTGACCTTCTAGCCAAGATTACCTGATTCAGTACAAATGACACTAATTCCCATGCTATTTTGTATCTTTGCATCATGCAAATCTCTTTTAAAAGGTTAATAAACATAATATGAATCAAAAATACCAGCAATTTTGCAGTAGGTCATGATCAGTGTCAGCCACAGTTAATATTGCTGTCTCTGAATCAGAAGCTTATGGGTTCAAATCCCTCTGTAGGAACTAGAGAACAAAATAGAAGTTGATCCTCTGGTATAGTACTAAGGATGTATTATTGGGATGTTCACACAAGGGTATTCTCTCAGATAGATATAAAAGATCCCATGACACCATTTGAAAACAATAGGGAACTCTCTCTGAGTGTCACAGGAATTATTAATCCATCAAAATCACTAAAATATATTTCTGTTTGTGGGACCTCGTTGAACACAAATTGGTTGCACACTTCTACATTGACTATACGTTAAAAATACATAATTGATTGCAAACCATTTTGGGAACCCCTGTGGTCATGAAACGGTGCTACAGAAATTCAAGTCATTTCATATCGAGTTTATTCCCACTTGTGAGAATGAGTTTCAGAATACTTTAGTTTCTCACAGAAGAGAAATAAATAATTTATAATCACATTTCAAAGTACTCTATATCGAATGAATTACTTTTGAAGTTCAGACATGATAATTAGTTTGAGAAACTGTTTCACAGTGGGATATAAAAACAGCATGTAAGTTGAATAGCTAATTCACTCATTTGTGGGTATTGGTTGGAGAGGAATGTTGACAAGAATATGGGGAGAAATTCTGCTTCTCACTGGAATAGATATTCCACCTAGACATTTTATTTCCATCAGAGAAGGCAGACAGAGCTTTGGTTTGGTACGTTATCCAAAGAATGACACTTTTGAGCCATACAGTAATCTCTCAATATTACACAGATGTTGATACAACCAAGACACACCAGGTGTGTATAAGAGCAGGAATTCACCATTATTTGATTTGGGGTCAAGGGTATTGTGAACTTAAATAAACAGACTTCATAGTGGGCGGCACGGTGGCACAGTGGGCGGCACGGTGGCACAGTGGTTAGCACTGCTGCCTCACAGCGCCTGAGACCCGGGTTCAATTCCCGACTCAGGCGACTGACTGTGTGGAGTTTGCATGTTCTCCCCGTGTCTGCGTGGGTTTCCTCCGGGTGCTCCGGTTTCCTCCCACAGTCCAAAGATGTGCGGGTCAGGTGAATTGGCCATGCTAAATTGCCCATAGTGTTTGGTAAGGGGTAAATGTAGGGGTATGGGTGGGTTGCGCTTCGGCAGGTCGGTGTGGACTTGTTGGGCCGAAGGGCCTGTTTCCACACTGTAAGTAATCTAATCTAAAAAAAAAGTATTCTTTTATGTTGTTAGATTGCACATTTTCTCAATTAATAATTAAATCAGTTTGAATTTTTAAAACATGATCAAGTTTCACAGTTTAAAGCCTGCAATGTCATTAAGGTCAAAGTCATCCATTTTCAAAGAAAAAGAAAGTGAGAACAAGCACAGCAGCAAGAGCGATGGATGCTCGCTATTATTTTCACACTCTAACACTCTTGGGATTTACATGTTTGAAACACACTGTAGCCTCAACCAATCACAGGGCTGTTATCAAGCGACATTTCATGAACTCAAAAGGTTCTTGGTGTAGCTCAGTTTCAAATTCTTCTTCCTACTTCTTCCAAAAAGCAATATTGTATTGCACAGATCAACAATATGCAACACTTGATTTTCAAGCAAACATTTTCTGGTATTCTACTAACAGAAGAGCAAGTTCAATTTCAGGTTACAGTCCCAAAAAAACAGAAAGATGTGTATCTCTTACATTTGTCAGGTTTCCCGAACAGAAGTGAACACAGGGGTCTCATGGGTATTTGCATCAAGTGTCGGCATCAAGAAACCTTGCAATTCCACCTCATCTTGGAATTGAGTAGGTTTTGTGAATGTAACTGTCAACAGCAGATGACTTTTCTAATACCTCCCGGAAAGACTAGGAGACCAAAACCATACCAACAACCATCACAGATGTTTTCGCCTTTGCCTCCTTGTGTGAATATCTTGCACCTTCTTCCCAATAAAATGGAGCTCTTATTATCTTTGAAAAACCAAGACACCCAAACCTTGTTGTAGTCAGCATGCCAAACAGGTCACATGACCTCTCTTCATTCCTCCATATTACTCCCAACTTAAGGAGGTCCAAAACATTATTTCATAGCCTTCACATTTTTCACACCAGCATGAAATCATGAAAACAGGTGATGCATTTACCCATTGTCTTCAGTTTAAATAAAAAAATCTTAGGTTCAGAAAGACAATACCACCACAAGGCAAGATGATCTTTGGATTTTTTTTTTACATTCATGTTTTAAAGTGACACCATTTGCAATAAAAGAAAAATAAATTCAGATATACACTTTGTGCTCCAGGATAATATACTAAATGCGACAAAGAGCGATTGATGCTGGTTATCATTATTCATAACTTCAAAAATCTTTTGCCCTGCTAATAATGGCTTTTGTGACCAATATTTAGGGAATTTAAGCTAGAATTATGCATCATTTATTCTCAACACATATTTGGTCTAAAAACTAGAACTTTCAGTCCTAAGCCCACATATTGTTCTTGAATTTTAAAGAGAATGGGAAATAAATGTTTTAAATGTCAATTAAACTGATCAGCGGCACAAAATATAACCTATTGCTATTTCTCATCACTAATGTTGATACAGAAATCATATCAAAACAGTGCAGTAAACTGCCATACAAAATATCTACTTCAAGAAAATGGAATTGTTTTTTCCTCGGTTACTTGTACATTTGTGAGTAAGTTTACTAGAAAGAATAAGGATACTTGTAACTGAGGTTTATAAAACAGTCAGCTCTGGTTGATATGGTGACAGTTCTAAAGTCATCAGTACACTGACCTCTGTGGAGAGACAATGTCCATTAAGAAAGTGCTTCCATAAATGTGTCTTACACGTGAAGCTAAAAAAAAAATGAGATACATAAAAATCACCGTGTCACTGTATGGTCCATTCTTGTTGCTATGCTCCAGTGTTGTTGTAAAGTGGATGAGCCATTAATTCAGCTTCAACATGATTGAAGTCCAATCAAAAAGTTAGTTTTTGTTCATACTCCTGGAGACAGCAACAATTGTATGAAAAATACAAATGTTGCTCCTAATGAAACATGTCATTTTTTGTCCCACAAGTCAGCAATCAGCTCAACTGTACAACTCAACAACGCTCTTTCCCATTTCTATCCCATTCTGTTATTTCCTCATCAGAGATGAACAAGCAGGCAACAAGTAGCCTTGTGAAGTTGTGTTCCAAATAATAAGTATGCACAAATTTCTATACTGCCCAAATTCTATACAATTTGCTTCTCAATGTAAACAGATTTGACTGTAAGTCAAAGAATAAATGCTTTAACGCTGTAAGAGGGACATGACAAAACATACAATAGCCTGCAGAAAAAGTACATAGTGCCAGAACAATTATTTCTCAGCCTGACAGATGAACAAGCAGCTGACAAATAGTTCTTGATTTATGTGAGGAATTAAAGGGAAATCAAGACTGAGAACATCTTGAAGCATTGCCTTCTTAATGCAAGGAAAGTTGACTGCAATCACGCATTCCACTGCCTGAGCTTTACATTTCTGCAGGGTCTCTCATTGGCATTGATACAATTTCTGTGTCAAAATTAATCCCAACTGATAATAGCTTTACTGTGATTCTTTTCATTAACATTTCCTATATGCTGGGAATATCAGTGCAAATAGCATGGCTGAAGCATTTAACAAGAAGTGCCAAGTGGATGATCTATCTTTGTTTTCTCCTGAGATCCCCAGTCATATAGATGTCTGTCTTCAGCCAATTTGATTCATTGCGTACGGCATTGCGAAATAGCTGAAAGAACAGGACAGGTGCAAAGGCTATACACCCTGACAATATCAAAACTGCTATATTTGTGCTCTCAAACTAGCCATGCCCTGGACATGCTATTCCCGAACAGCTACAACATTAAAATTTAGGCCACGATGTTAAATACTGACCAAGTAAGTCCTGTACACAAAAAAAAATGCATAAATTTAAGCCGTCAATTACCAATCCAACAGAACACTCTTGACAATCAGCGAAGTAGTAGAACATGCCATCGACAGTACTATCAAGCAGTACATACTTAGCAATGAACTGCTCACTAATGCTCAGTCCATTTCCCGACTTCATTATAACCATGGTCCAAACATGGACAAAGTTGAACTCCAGAGGTAAGGTGAGGGTGACTGCCCTAGACATCAAAGAAGCATTTGACTAAAAAGGATCTCTAGCAAAATTGGTGTCAATGGGATCAGGGAGAAGCTGGACAGAGACATACCTAGTAAGAAGGAAATTGGTGCAGTTAATTGCAGGTCAAGCGTCTCAGTCTAGGACATTGCTGCATGATTCTACCTTCTGTTACTTCTTCAATGGCTTTCCCTCTAACTAAGTCAGAAGGGGGATGTTCACAAACAGTTGCACAATGCTCAGTGCAAATTCACGACTCCTCAGATACTGAAGTGGTGTGTGCCACTTGATGCAAGGCCAGGACAACATTAAAGCTTGGTCTGATAACTAGCAAAGAACATTAGTGCAGAGACGTAGCAAAAAGAAATCATCTCAAAGAAGAGGAAAAGCTAACTGTTGTTGAATCTTCCATTATTAACATACTGGGGATTACTGTCAACCAGAAACTGAACTGAACTGGTCAAGCACATACTGTAACTACGAGTGTGGGTCAAAAGCTGGAAACTCTTAAGAGGCATGTCACTTACACAAATTAGGAATGTGATGGAATACTCCCAACTTGCCTGGATGAATGCAATTCCAAACAAATTCAAGAAGCTCAACACCAATCAAGACAAAACTGTTCACTTGGTTGGCACCCCATCTGCTACTTCAATCCCTCCACCACCAATGCACAGCAACAGTGAGTACTATCTATAAGATGCACTGCAGTTACTCACTAAGGCTCCTCAGACACTTCCTTCTAAATCCATGAACAATATAAACTGGACACACAAGAGCAGCCGATGCCTGGAAGACCACCATTACATACAAGTTCATCTCAAAGCCATACGCCATCTCATTTCCTTCACTATTGCAGGGTCATATCCTGGGGCTATTTTCTAATAACACCTTGGATGTCCCCACACCCCAAAGGCTGCATCAGTTTAAGAGGAAGCCCACTACCACTCTCAATGACAATTAGAGAGGGGTAACAAATGCTGGCTTTGCCAACAATACACACTTGCATAAGATGTTATTAGATGTCAGCTAGAGTATTGTTGACTGTTTTAGACACCATATCGTGTGAAGACACTGGAGACAGCATAGAAGCAATTTACAAGAATAGTTCCAGGTTGATTGAAGAAGTTGGGACTGTTCTCCTTGGAGAGAAGGCGGCTAAGGGGAGATTTGATTGTGGTTTTCAAAGTCATGAGTGGGCTGAATAGAATAAATAGGGACAAACTGTTCCCACTTGTAAAATTAATAAGAATTAAAGGATCCAAATGTAAAGTGATTTGTGAAAGATGGGTGAAGCCAGAAAATTGGTTTCACTAAGCCAAGTAGTTAAGGGATAGGATACATTCCCTGGAAGAGTGTTGGAGGCAGGTTCAATTGAAGCATTCAAGAGGCATTAGATGTTTATTTGGATAAAAGTAATTGGCAAGGGCATGATGAAAAAGCAAGACATTGCGACTAGGTACTAAATTTAAAAAGCCAGTGTAGGCATGATGGACTGATTGCCTCCCTCTGCATCATAAGAGATTGGAGACTCTGCAAAAAAAAATGTAAAATATATCCTTTTATAGGTCATTTCCAGCCAACTCTTTTTGTGTATAAAACATTGAAATGTGATTTGATTGATTTGATTCTCAACTTGCAAAGATTGTATAATGATATTTACAACAGGTCACAATTGTGATGGATAACAATTTTGAATGGCTTCAAATCAACCATGTATGGCTGTGTTATTAGCTGTTGACACATTTAAAATTGTCAATTATTGAAACATTAGTTCTTTCTTCATCATGGTTGCAGTCAGTAAGTCAGCACAAATCACTAAATTAATAATATCGAATTTACATAAATCTGTCAACAAAATCTAAGTCAGCAATTTGTGGAATCCTTCAGTTATGTTGAATACTTGTGTGTACTGATGCACTCAACTTGTGCTTAACTCTAGTGGGACATACTCAAACATTTCAACACTCATCCCACCTCCATCCACATTGCCCTGTTAAACAGTCCTTTTTATCATCTCAAATAGCTAATAGACAAAAGATTTTTTAAAAAAACAAGAATTTTTTTTAATTAAAAAGTTTGTATTCTTTTCTCTCCTGAGTTGTTCACAGAATATTTTAGAATTAAAAGCTTATACTTTGGAGATTCTGGGACAAACCTTAAGAGGTGGAAACCCTAGTAATAACGAGATTGCCTCTTTTTGTATTCACCTTTAAGAGATATTAAAATAATTGGGGGCACGTGTTTGAGTGTGAATCTAAATTTTCCAGGCTCTCACTAGCTGTACACTAAAAGAACTGTTGAAATTGCCCCTCAATACATTAATTTCCTTCTCTGTCCTTTCCCAGACAGAAGTCTTTGCTGTGATCCATCTCAAGTACTTTGCCCAAGTAAACTCTCTTCAGGTAGGAGTCTAGGAAAGTGCCAGAAATCTATTTGATTATGAGGGTGTCACAACTGTAATTGATTCTGCCCTTGTGAAGCTCTTCAAAATATTAGGAAGCTGATCGCAACAGTTATGTCTGAGTTGTAAAGTTTGAGATCATCTAACTCAGCCCAGGACCAGGATAGTCTTGGAGATTCACCTATAAACAAGTACGATCATTGTAAGGCTAAACTACTCTGGTGGAAACTAACTAATCTTCAAGAGTCAAGAGGAGCTAATACTTAAGAAAAAGCTTGAAAACTAAGGAAGGAGCACATATTAGATTACTTACAGTGTGGAAACAGGCCCTTCGGCCCAACTAGTCCACACCGACCTGCTGATGCGAAACCCACCCAAACCCCTACATTTACCCCTTACCTAACGCTACGGGGGGTAATTGAGCAGGGACAATTCACCTGACCCGCACATCTTTGGACTGTGGGAGGAAACCGGAGCACCCGGAGGAAACCCACGCAGACACGGGGAGAACGTGCAAACTCCACACAGTCAGTCGCCTGAGTCGGGAATTGAACCCTGGTCTCAGGCGCTGTGAGACAGCAGTGCTAACCACTGTGCCACCGTGCCGCCCACTAATCACTATCAGAAAAAGGCAGAAAAGTGTAACAACTAAGAAAGAATCCCAAATTAAAGACAGGCCAAAATAGATTTGTGACTCGAAGGAAGGAGAGAGATTTACAGACTGGTCACATTCTCTCTCACCCACAGCATTCAAGAGTCTCCAATGTTAAATCTCTCATTGATATTACCAGAACTGCATCTGTAGCAGTTAATATAATACCACAGAAATTAATCAGTGCACCACAATTTATTTTAAGGAATGATTAAACTAGGTCAATCCACATTTTTCTAATCAGTTGCTGGTGGAATAAAATCAGCTACAATTCCGCCCAATTAGAGTTAATGGGTAAACAAACTAAAAACAAAAACTGCTGGTGATCACAGCTGGTCAGGCAGAATTCATGGAGAGAAAGTAAGCTAACGTTTTGAGTCTAGATGACTCTTCATCAGAGCTGGCCTATAGATAGGAAAGTTTCTTTTCTTTCTGTAAGTTAATAAATAACAACAACATAAGCATGTAAGTTAGCTCACTGAGCTTGATGGTTTGTTTTCAGACATTTCGTCACCATCATCAGGGAGAGTCTCTGGTGAAGCGCTGGTAGTATGTCTCGCCTCTCTATTTATAGGTTCTTAAGGTGGATCATGTCATTTCCAGTTCTTTTTTTCAAGGGGAGGTTCTAAATCAATGAGTCCATTGATGGAGTTCTAGTTAGAATGTCATGCCTCTAAGAATTCTTGTGCGTGTCTTTGTTTTACCTGTTCTAGGATGTGTGTGTTGTCCCAGTCAAAGGGGTGTACTCCTTTGTCTGTATGTATAGAAACTAATGAGAGTAGGTCATGTCTTTTTGGAGCCATGGCATTCTAACCAGAACTCCATCAATAAACACATCGACTGAGATCTACCTTCCCTTGAAAAAAACTGGAAATGACATCACCCACGTTAAGAAACCAAGACTTATAAATAGAGAGGCGAGACATACCACCAACACTTCACCAGGGACTCTCACTGATGGTGTTACCTTGACATTGTGACGAAACATCTGAAAACAAACCTTCAAGCTCAGTGAGCTAACTTACATATTTATCATCAACCTGAGCTACAAATCTTCTCAAAAATCAATAACAGTATCTCACAGGAATGGAAGTTTTAGTTTGGCAATATCTTAACTGTAGTAGAAGACAGAGGAGAATCTAGTTTTGTGGATTTATTCCTTCAGAATAACTTTTTTCCTTATTGTCTCAGATTAACAAAGCAATAGTGCCTCAGGCCTTTTACTCTCAGCAAAAATAAGCTGAAAAATAAGACATAAATGATCCATTATTTACTAAGTCTTCTTTCATTGTCAATGCAGTAGTACTGTGAACATCTCAGCACCAAGCTTTTTAATCGCAAAAGATTGCTTCAACTGACACTACTAATTCCACAAACCTCACAGATATTAATGAAGGATTTCAAATATCTTAATTAATAACTAGCCATTCAAAGCTCTATATCAAGCTTACTTATTTTTATGTCTAATGTGATACATAAGTGCACGCCATGCTAATTTAATCTGTTCAGAAGACTTCAGTGAGAAGACAGGTGATTTTACAGACTGTAAGCAATCAATATGGAATTAAAATTCACTCCTTCAAAACTGCTCCCCCCTTCCCGCGCCTCCACCCCTTCACTCATTAGCACATGCAATTCTAAGGAATCTTGGAAATGTTTTAATTTTATTCAATAATATGCAGCAAATTAACATGAGTAGAATTTTTATTTTCAACTGGAAATGGAATAGACTCCAGCTCTCAAGTTGTAAGTACACACAATTTACATTGCATTGTAATGCAGTTAACGCAGGGAGTGCTGCACTGCATGGGCATCATTCAGATATTTAAGTAGCTAAATACCTCAGGTTGTTGTAAATAGAGTGTAAAACTCTTCCAGAAAAGCTGATGGCCTGACAAACATTTATCTTTTAAACAATATTAAATTATTTAAATAGATGCCCTGGTCATTTATCTTATTGCAAATGATGGGAGCTTGCTATGTGCAAATTAACTAACAGTTACATCTCCCTACATTTCAAGTGATTATTAGGAGATTTACTAATAAATGCTTCACTAACGTAACTCATTTGATGTAACAAAAGATGCCACATGAAGGAAAATTATTTGAACACATTATGCTCGTTTGCTTATTTTAAAATTATAAATCTACAATATACATGAAAAGGAGAGTGCCTTTAAAATGGATGGAAAACTTTTATTCATTCATGGAATGATAGGCAGAACAAACCGGGCCAACATTTACCACCTAGACCTTGTTGCCCGAGAGAAGGTGGTTATGGTTATAGGTGATGTCATGAAATGGTTAACGGATTTTATTTTAAAAAGGCTTCCTCAGGCCAATCCATTCTAACAGCCAGATCAACACTTCTCAAAATTTCAAATTTCCCACCTTTCACAAGTTCCGAACAATTCCTTACATATTTCCTGAATGCACATGCCCTTTCCAATTTTGCTGTACCACAGATGAAAAAAAAGCTCAAACTCCAGAGAGTTCATTTTTAAAAATTTCAATTGTCCATAAACATCTTGTGTGGATTGAAGGGATCTTGGATGGCTGAAAAAAACACAAGGAAGTGAGTCCAATACAAGGGGTTTAATCTTAAAATAAGAGTTAGGCCAGTCAATAATGTCAGTAAGTACACCATTACAGGAACAGTTAAGGAAATCTAGAACTCAAAGCTTCAGCTTGACACTGAGCTTCCAGTTGCCTGCCACTTCAACACACTACCCTGTTACCTGGCCAACATCTGTCTCCGGCTTACTGCAAAGTTCCAATGAAGCTCAGTGCAAGCTGGAACATCAACGCCTCATTTTCCGCTTGGGCATCGTGCAGCCTTCTGGACTTACTTCGAGTTCAATAACTTCAGGGCTTGAACTCCCCCATGCTCTTCCCCAATCCCCACACACCAGGCCTTGTGATCATTTAGTTTGCTGTTATATACAACTGTTAGTCACTCACAGACATTAATAGCTATTCACCCTCCTAGCTAGATTGTTATCCACTCCATTGTCTGTCCGGAGTTCTCGCTCTCTTTCTGGGCTCTATCCCCACCTAATGTTCACTCCTTAACCCTGCCTCTCACTCTATCTTCTGCATATAAACTGACATTTTCTAAGCTAGAATCAGTTCTGCAGAAGGGTCACTTTGTCCAAAATGTTAACTCCCAATTCTCTCCACAGAAACTACCAGACCTGCTGAACTTTCCCAGCAATTTTTTTTTGTTTCTGATTTACAGCATTTGTTCTTATGGTTTTTACTCAAAGCTCCAGAGCTGTTGAGTCCAGGTCAATTGAACTCGTAAAGATCGAGATTAATAGGAAAAGATATCAAGAGTTTTGGAACCAAGGTAGTTGGAAGGAGTAAAGATAATGATCAGCTGTGATATAATTAAACACAGTACAAATTCAATGGGTTGAATGGCCTACTGCTGATCCCAGAACCAAAAGCAATCACCAAAGTTTCGGGTTTCATTTTGTGGAAGGAAGATTAAAGTGTAAATTTTATGGCAAATACATAGGAGATCTTGTTGCAGAAGGTGGATTGTTGCATAAATCCCTCTCAGTTGAATATCATGGAATGCACTACGTTTCAATTAACAAAATGTTGATTTAAATTTTACCCCTTTATTCTACTACATAACAGCATTAAGATATATGGAGGACATTTCTGCAGCAATTATAAGTTTCCCCTTGACACTATAGGAAAACTGTTCTGGGACATATTCAATTTTCCAATAAATTTTTCACAAGTAATTTTCCAATTAATCCTTCCCAGCTCAGTTCCTCTGCTGCTTTCTCAAGTCTGGTACTATAACTCTGGCAACAATTGTCACAAAAGTCAAATCAAAAATAATAGGCTCATTTGCGACCAACGACCTTTCACAACTGATTACCAACCTTTTCGGGGGTTAATGATCAAATATTAAACATACAGCAACGTCTGTTCTTGTAATGCCATACACATACTGCATTATGAACATTATATCAATTCAGTAAATGCATTTTCATCGCTTCAAAGGTGACCTGGTTCTACCTGATGAAGGAGCAGCATTCCAAAAGCTAGTGCTTCCAATTAAATCTGTTGGAAAATAACCTGGTGCTGTGTGATTTTTAACCTGGTTCCACCCAGTTTACCTTGACATTAAATATCATCCATGATTTGAGACCCAATTTCAACTTCGCCTTGAAGACCTGCAACAGTTCACTGCAGTTACTTTACCAACCTCCTAATTTGTTGGTAGTTTTCAACAAGCCAAGTCTAAATACTTATGCTCCCACCTAACCCCCTACCCTACCATCCAAATATGGTTTCAATGCACAGGTACGTTCTATATCGAGGTAACTTGTGTTTGTGCCCAGAGCAAGGCCTGAAAATGCTAACCATCAGCTGTTCCCCATTTAGCATGGACACAAGGGATGCCATTAACTCAGGTAGTCAGAGGAAGTTGCACTGAACTTGTACTTTGAACACTCAATATTCCACTTTTCAGTTTCAGCTTTAGGCTAAATCAATCAAAACATGAATCCTGAAGGACCCAGCTGTAAAAAAAACATTCCATCTTTTCTTCAGCAAAGCAGAGGATAAATTAATACACAAAAGACCATGAAGTATGTTTGATTTTAACAATGCTGTAATATTTAAAGAAACTCCTGAAAAAGGAAGAATGCTGCAAATTTTCCTGATGCCAAGTGATCAAGTGCTTTACACATGAATGTTTTTCATGTGGTTGGCTGAGTCAGTACAGTACTTCCCCTAAACTATACAGTGACTGTTAACAAATGGATCAAACCCCCTTGGAGTTGTCACTTAAATACCAACTTCCCTCAGGGATCCACAAATCATACTAACTGCAGAACTGTTGTCAGAAGAATAACAACTTTCTTTCCCATATATTCAGTGATGATATTCTTCACACAGCAGCTGTCTTTCGCATTTTGCACCTTTCAATCATGGCATTAATGCAATGTTGGAAAACTTCCATAAAGCACCAGCTGTGACATTAACAGTTAATTTGCACAGTCATTCCAGCTAGGTACAAAACAGTGTCACTCCATGAAGAAGGGCTGCACTACCTCTACAAAGCCTCTCTTATCCATTGGCACTGCATGAAAATTGCACAATACAGGTGATTGGAAGAATCAGTTTCACTATTGAAGAGGCATTTATAACAGCAGAAAGCACTCTTAGTTCAACAACCTTATTATTCTGAAGATTAAAGTCACCAATCATTACAAAGAAGCCAGTGCTCTTTATCAATTCATTCACAGAATGTAGACTGCACCGACCAAATTGGTATTGATTGTCCATCCAAACCATGGCACTGTGCCATCATATTGAACTGCTTCTGCCTGAATTTGAAACATTACCCGGCTGTTGGATAGGGAATATAAGGACTTTGACCCAGTATCCTGTCAGTAACCTGCAGGGAATCTTGCTGGTGTTGTTGCCTGGTGTTGAACTCTAAGTGCTAGAGTTCATGAGTTTGAAAGGTTCTCCTGCATAGGCCTGGCCAGTTGCAGGAGTGCATCATGTAAATGCAGCCAGGTATACTAATGGTGCAGGAGGTGAACCTTAATCTGGTGGTGGAGTGATAAATCAATCAAGTAAATGCCCTGTCCTTGATGGCGTCAAGCCTCAAGTGCCATGGGAGCTGCACTCAACTTGTCACGTAGAATGTATTCAAGTCCATTTCTAACTTGATGATGTTGGAAAGTCAGGCTTTAACACATAATTTCCAGTCTATGACTGGCCCTTGTAGACTGTTCAGGTTCAGTTTTTGGTCAATAAGATGTTGATAGCAATGGATTCAGCAATAGCAAGATTTAATATCAAGGGTTAGATCCTCTTTTGCTGGAGATGGTCTTTGCCAGTCACTTTGGGTGTCAAGGACGTTGCTTGTCACTTATCTGGTGAAGTCTTGTTGTCTATGGACACTAGCTCTTTCAGTAGGTAAAAATGATCCTGAACATCATGCAATCATCAGTAAATATCTTTGATTCCAACACTCTCTTGGGGCAAGATCATGAAGCAGCAGCTGAAGATAGCTGAGCCTAGGATCCAACTTGAAGAATAGTTGCATTATGTTCTATAGTTAATGTGATTGGCATTGAACCACCACCTTCTTGTTGCGTTTAGTATAATATCAACTTCTGGAGAGACTTCCCATCAACTTCACATTGTGGAACAATTTTACCATGGTTCCTTTGATGCCTCAACCAGACAAATGTTAAAAATCACACAACACCAGGTTATAGTCCAACAGTTTTCATTGGAAGCACACTAGCTTTCAGAGCAACGCTCCTTCATCAGGTGACAATCACCTGATGAAGGAGCGTTGCTCCGAAAGCTAGTGTGCTTCCAATTAAACCTGTTCGACTATAACCTGGGGTTGTACACCCCAGTCCAACACTGGCATCTGCAAATCATGTCAAATGTTATTTTGACATCAAGGACACTCACACTCCCCTCAAGAATTTAGTTCTTTTTGGCCAAGTTTGGACCAAGGTTGTATTGAGGTATGGAGCCAAGTGGTCCTAGCAGAGCCTAAGGAAAGCAGGGTTGAGCAGGTTATTACTGAGCAAGGTTTGCACTGGCTTTGTCGCACTAGCAATGACACCACTCATGTTGAGATCATGGCAGTGGTTGATGAGGTGACCATCAGCTACATAAAACATATTCTGCTTTTTATATACAGAAAATATCTGTGCAAATTCCAGCTTGGCAGATAGGTAACAATTGGAACTGGAACAGCTGGGCTAAGAGATACAACTAGTTCTGAAGCACATGCCACTGGCAGTGTGATCAAAATACAGGCTCAGCTTAATCCAGTTTGCTCTCTTTCCACACATCACAGAGCCAATTGAATTGGCTGAATTCTGACATCTGTGATTTTAGGGTTCTCAGGAGCAGGCCGACTTTTTTTTATCTACTCAGCACTTGCAGCTGAAGGTTTTTGCAAACGATTCAGCTTTATCTTACGCTCATATGCTGAAAGTGTTATCATTATTGATGGAAGCGTTTGTGGAACTTTCCCTTTCGTTAGTTCGTTTATTACTCACTACTACCCCTGACTTGGTGTGGCCAGACTTCAGCACTCTGATCTGATCCATTGGCTTTGAGATCACATAACTCTGTCCCTACACACTGCTTCCTCTATTTAGCCTGTGTGCCAATCCTGTGTTGTAGCCTCAACATACTGACACACTATTTGGTGCCTGGTGCTCCTCCTGGCATGCTTTCTTAAACTCCTCAGTGCAACACAGTCGGTTCCCAGTTTAGGTGGAAATGGCAAATTAAGAAACATACTGTATCATGAGGTGGAAGGCAATTCTGCTCCTTTTAAAGGCCCAGAAAATCTCACAGATGCTCAATTTTGATCAGGTAGGTATGCTCGCAATCACTCTCATACAATGTTGGTACCAAATGACATTATGGACAATGCTGGTAGTGTGAATTTCAGCAAGAGTTGTGCAATGGTTACTCCTACCAGTACTGTTATTGACAGATGCATTCATGTCAGACAGATTGGTGGGAACAGGATCAAATAAATTTTTTCTTAAGTTGGTTCTCTCATGACCTGCTGTAGACTCTGGCAGGCTATGAGGGATTTCAGGACTTGAGAGTCAAACTACTATCATGTCACTCCGAATGACAATCATTGTAGGTTTCCTCATTCAGAGTTGATTCATTGTCCTTGCCATCTTCCATACATCTTCCAAAAGGTGTTCAACTTAGATGATCATTCAATGGCTGAGGGGGGTGAGTAGGTGGGAATTAGCAGCAAGTTCTGCACACGTGACTCAATGCCATGAGATTTTATGGAACCTAAAGTCAATGCTAATGACTCCTCGGATAGCTTCAGCCTAGCTGTGTCCTTTAAAATGTTTAATAGATGTCCAAAGAGACACACACTCTCTATGGATTAATCTGCCCCCTGAAGTTAATGTAAGTCTGTGATGCTGGTAAAATCACCCAAATGTGTTCAGAGTTGAAATGAGAGCCAATATTCCACAATCAGTGGAGTATTCAGCAATCACAATGGTAGCTTAGAAATACCCAAGGACCTTATCCTGCTCACTTTTTATCTGCTGTTGCTTCCTTGGGCCTTCTAGCTTGCAACTTTATATAGTGTAAAACAGCAGAAGCTAGACAAGTTGGCAAGTCTTTGCTCAGTAATGCGCACCCAATTTCTACCCTGGCTCTTAATCTACGCAAATACTACTGAAAGAAAACATTCTGCTCTGTCAATGTAACAACAGCAACAGAGGGCAAATCAAAAAAGGAGGAATAATAAAGATTGCTCAAGCAGCACAAGGTGGGAGTACAGGTGAAATAGGGCGATCAACTGATAAAAAAAAATCGAAATAAAAGCAAATTACTGCGGATGCTGGAATCTGAAACCAAAAGTGAAAATGCTGGAAAATCTCAGCGGGTCTGGCAGCATCTCTATGGAGAGAAAAGAGCTGACATTTCGAGTCTAACTGACCCTTTGTCAAAGCTCTTTTTACTTCTTGCATATAAAAATTTTTTAAATGTTTTGTTTGTGAAGGAAAGTTTAGAAGCTAAGGGCATCATTTTTATTTTAAAATTCAAATCATTTGCAGAGGTGGGGAGCCGCAATGACCTAGTACCCACTAGAAATGCAAAAAGATGAACAATTGGCTGGCATGTGTCCTGCTTGTTTCAGCACCAGGTATGTGAAGAGTAGCAATGAAAATATTTTTATGTCACACGCAATATTCACTTTGACAGTGCAAGTTTATGCCCTCATTTTAGTCTGAAATAGTAAAGTGAGGAATTCAATTGTTTTAAGGACCCAATTAACATTTTTTGGAACTTCCAAGAAACAATTTCCTTTTTAAGATATTTTTCAAATGTTGCATTTAAATAATCAGTTTGATACTAATAGGTCTAATAATAAGTATATAACTTTTCATTGAAAAGACAAGGTTGGAAACTGACAAAATAAAATGTCTGATAGAAAACAGTGGATCAGCATTTACAATTGCTTACCTGAAAATGATTGATGTAGAAAATGAAAATGTAATACTCTGTTAAAGTGTGACAGCAGTAGCATTATGGTTATGTAACTGAACTAATAATTCAAAGACCCAGAATAATGCTCGAAAGATAAGTTAAAATCTGTCCATGAGAGCTAGTAAATTTAAATTTAATAAATTCAATTAATCTGGAATGAAAACAATCAGCTTTCAACATCACAGACCATAAGACAACCAGATTGCTATGAAAAAACCATTTGGTTCACTGATGCCCTTTACGGAAGGATAATTGAGATTCCTGGCTTATGCGTGAATCTCAACTACAGCAACTTTATTGACTTTCAACAATGCCTTGAAATATCTACCAAGCTACTCAGTTGTATTAAACTGTTATATAAAAAAGGAAAGAATTAAATAAAAATCAGAGAAACCACTCATAACCAATATAGCCAACAGGTTCAACAAAGGCTCAGTTGACCTTGCAAAGTCCTCCTCAGACACCCAGAATCTATCAAGATTGGAAATGTTGCTGTATAAGGTAGTCAAGCACAGCCATGCGCATCAAATCATACCTTACATCCAATATCACAAACGCCATTTCTGAGTAAGGAATATCCTATTAGAAGCAGTTCTGGGAGCACTCGACATTGACTCAAGACTGCGCGAAGTCCCACGGGAGGACAAAGATGGGCAAGGAAACTTCGTGCTGATGATCACCTATTGCCCTCCTTCAGGTGATGAAGCAATGCTCACAAAAAACACTGAGGATGACAAAGGCACATATATCCCCTGGGTTGGGTGTTTCAATGGCTATCATTAACAGGGGCTCGGCAGCACCACTTGTGACAGGTGAGGAGCGAATCAACGTGACGAACAAACCAACTTAACTAAGAAGGTCTTATGCCCGAAACTTCAATTCTCCTGCTCCTCAGATGCTGCCTAGCCTGCTGCGCTTTTCCAGCACCACACTTTTCAACTTAACTCCATTCTCACAAGCTACCTTTCATAAATGCATGAGTATTTGTGGAAGAGACAAACCCACAGTTCGTATGGAAACAAACGTAGACAAATAGGAGGCAGGAAGAACACAGCAAGCCAGGCTGCATCAGGAGGTGGAGAAGTCAATATTCTGGGTATAAACATACCCCAACATCTAGTCCTGAAGTGGTGATTTCTCCACCTCCTGGTGGTGCCTGGCTTGCTGTGTTCTTCCAGCCTCCTGTTTGTCCAATTTGGATTCCAATACCTGCAGATTTTTTTGTCTCTACCTTATGGACGCAAATGTCTGTGTTCAGAGATGACATTCTCCAGCAAGTTGAAGTAACTAGATAGAGCTCAATACTATCAACTGGAATTACACTGACTGCAAACTAAAACTCCATGTCCCAGCAGATCCTTCACTTTACCAGTACAATGAAGCAGGATTGGACCGCTGGCTTGATCAGGATATAACAGGAACAATACTAGACATAACAATAAAATGGAGGTTCTAACCTGGTGATACTGCACATGGGAACTACTTCTATGCTGCATATTTGGAGCAACATGCTCCACACAGTGGAAGCAATTCCATGGCCATGAGATTAATGCAAATCTCTGCAGTCCTGCTATAAGCAGTCTTGAATAGTGGTGGACAACTTAAAGACTAACAGGAGAAGGCATGTTTTATGAATATCTCCATCCTCATTGCCATATGTGAAAGCAAAAGACAGGCCTGAAGAATTTGCAAATACCACCAGCCAGAGACGCTGAGTTGATGATACATCTTGATCTCTACCAATATCCCCAACATCACAGCTGCCAGCCTTCATCTAACACTGTCTCGCATACACAATATCAATAAATTAATAGGTGCACTGCATTCACAAAACTCTTGTCCTCAAGAACTAGCTCTTAGCCAATATGCTCCAGTACAGCTGCAACAGTGGCATCTACCTGACAATGTGGAAAATTATCCAGAGGTACATTTGTTCACTAAAAAAAAATAAAGTTTGACGAGAGACTGCCCTATAAGTTCCTTCTCAATTATCAGCAAAATTATGGAAGATGCTGTCAACTGTGCTATTAAATGCTATTCTGCATCCAAGGAGCAGGAGAATCGACGTTTCAGGCATGAGGCCTTCTTCAGTCCTGAAGAAGGGCTCATGCCCAAAACATAGACTCTCCTGCTCCTTGGATGCTGCCTGACCTGCTGCGCTTTTCCAGCAACACATTTTCAGCTCTGGTCTGCAGCATCTGCAGTCCTCACTTTCTCCTATTAAATGCTATTCACACAGCAATAACCTGCTTACTGACGATTCTCAGCTTGGGTTTGACCAGGGTCACTTAGCAACAGACCTCATGACACAACAGAAAGGGCTTATGCCTAAAACGTCAACTTTCCTGCTCCTCGGATGTTGCCTGACCTGCTGTGCTTTTTCCAGTGTCATGCTTTTCGACAATGAATCTCCAGCATCTGCAGTGCTCACTTTCTCCTAAAGATTGCCTTGGCCAAATGAGCTGAATAACAGAGGTGAATCGGGAGAGTAATGTTAAGGCAATATTTGATCGAATGTGGTATCAAGAAGGCAAAGGAAAATGGTTGTGATTGTTGGAAAGTTGAGCATTTCAGCCTAAGGACTTCAGTACAGGAGTTTTTCAGGGTAATGTTCCAACCCAAGCAATATTACTGGCTTCAACACCTTCCAATACGTTATGATAAGGTCTGAAGAGGGGATGTTTATTAGCAGCTGGGTGGAATTTAGTATCTTTCACAACCCTTCAAATAATCAAGTGATTTCTATTCACTTGCAACAAACTTAAATAATCTTCATGCTTGAGTTGATAAATGGCAATTAATATTTGCACCACACAAATGGCAATGACCATGTCCAGCCAGAGAGAATCTAGTCAGAGTCTTCATTCAATGGGCTTATGAATGCTAAATCACTGTCAACATGTACAGAGCTTGCTATTCAGTAAAATTCCAACTGGGTGAGAGACATAAAAACTGCATGAACAAGGGATCAGATCAGATCCTGGGAACTCAGAATTGTGTAACTTACCTCCAAATTCCCCAATGCCTGTCCACCATCCACAAGTCAGGCTTACAGTAGAATACCCAAAACACATTTAAATAAGTATAACTTTAACACCACTCAAGAATCTTGACACAACCAAGGTCAGAGCAGAACATAATTGGAACCTCTTCAAAAACCTTAAACATCATGTTTCTCTCCATTAGTCCACTGTGACAACCAAGTTCATCCTCCACAAGGTGCACTGTAGCAATTCTAGAAGATTCCTTGTGAATTCTACTACATAGGAGGGTATAGCAGCAGGTACCTTGAAATACAATTTCTCCTCCAAGTGGCTCAATACTCTGTCTTGGAACTAGATCACCTTTCCCTCATTGCCATGAAATCCTTGAACTCTGCTTACAATTGTGCCGTAACTGCAGCAGTTCATGACGATGGCTCACCACCACATTTTAAAGGAGAATTAGGGATGGGCAGTAATGCTGACCTTCCCAGCAATGTACACACACACACACACACACACACACACACACACACACACACACACACACACACACAAATATAGAAGTCTTTCCGCATCACTGCCTTATAAAAATGTTACATAAACAGTTTGGTCATAATCAATCATTGTTGCAGTACAGAGTTTATCATTGTGTATTTTGTTTACCCAATATTCCTCCCCAGTGTTTGAAAATCTCCTGTTACTGTACAGTAATTTTTACTTCTCGTTCGACCATGCACATTGACTATCGTGGACTGAATCTTTTGTGTTCTGGCTTAGTGCAAGTGTTGCGTGAGGTTTTTTGGAGACATTCTCTCTGCAAGGCCCAGTGATACTTACTACTATATCTTACCAATATGCACACAAATGAAGCAATTTCATGTGAGGCGCCCTCCTAAAAGACTGTCTATGTGGCACCCAATTGAGTATTATGGCAGGATTACGATGTGGGTAGCCCAATATAAGGACCAGCATACTGAACCAGGACCAGGATTCCTGAAGAAGGGCTCATGCTCGAAACGTCGATTCTCCTTGGATGCTGCCTGACCTGCTGCGCTTTTCCAGCAACACATTTTCAACCCAGCATACTGAACAGCCACTGATGAGATGGGAGAAAGTGAGGACTGCAGATGCTGGAGATCAGAGTCGAGAGTGTGGTGCTGGAAAGGTACAGCAGGTCAGGCAGCATTCAAGGAGCAGGAGAGTTGACATTTCGGGCAAAAGTCCTTCATCAGGAATGAGAGTTAGTGAAGGGCTTTTGACTTCTGATGAAGGGCTTTTGTCCGAAATGTCAATTCTCCCATTTCTTGGATGCTGCCTGACCTGCTGTCACCACTGGTGAGGTGGGGTCTATTGAGGGAGATAGGGGAACATGAGGGCACCTCAAAGTCAGACGTCTGTCAATCAAATCCACAAAAACAAATAGTGCAGAAGCATTATGGCCATCAGTGCGAAGGGAAACCCTCCATTTAAACAATTGTGGTTCCAACTGGAAGGGCCTGGTGATGCCATAATTGGGTTTCTAACAGACAGCTCTGCTGGTTCACCCACACTATGCACTACCTATATGCAATCCCTGCGGTGCAGGCTCAGAGTGCCTATCTGCCATTGTAAAGTATTATGATTAACCTCAATGTGGGGCTTTTAGTGTCCAATTACAATGAGGGGATAAATGTCTCCCTCTCAGAAGCTGCATGAGGCCAGTACAGCATTGGGAAGCCATTCCAAAACATTGTCCAGCAACTATCACAGTCCCCTGCCACACAAATCCTCTACACTCAGGGCTGAAAATTCAGTCTAACATAGACATTGAATATTAAAAAAATGATGTACCTAAAAAAAACTAGGCATTAATTAGGGATGCAAGCATAAATAATCAGCCTGCATACCATTAGCTACAATATTCAACTGATATGCATCTGCCGATCTCTGAAAACATTTACTGCTTGGAAAAGTGAATGCTGCATATTTGCATTTTCAAAGTCACCTTCACGCATGCTTTAACAATTTGTATTTGGTAACCTCTGCCAGTTTATGACATTCACCAACATATTATACACAGTCACACACCTAAGTCTTGGTAAAAGAATATTTTTAGGACATTATGGCAAAATTACTGCTGACATGAGAGATATATATTTCCTTGTCAAAGCTCAGTGCAATATTTTCAACTGAACATGGGCACTCTGCTGCAGCATTATTTAATCTACCTGAATCTAATGTTTTAGTGAAATAATCTTTAACAATGAAACTAACTGTACCTCAAGGGAGGAAATCAAACTCATTGCAGATGCCCCCTGCTGACTGCCTTCACTTCGGATGCATTCAGCTTGCTTCGAAGACATTTTAGTTCCTAATTTGCTTTTAGCTGGGCACCTAATTAAATGTTCTCTTACTCATTTAGGCCTTTTTAAATGCATGACAATAAAGTTGCACAAAGCCTGAACTGGCAACACTGCAGTGAGGAAATCAGGGCACCTGGGATCTGAATGCACTGGGCAAGCAATTTTTAAAATCTCTTTAATGAATCAGACTGAAGTTAAGACTGAGAAGGAATTGAAATTAAAATGGGTCAACTCAATGTCAGATTAGTTATAGAAAGATGAAAAGAAAATTTGGATTAAACTAGAAAAAAAATGGAAAAAAGAAACAATATAAATATTTGTTCACATAATTCCAAGCAATCAAAATCCAAAAGGCACAAAACTACACATTTATGTTAATTTTAAGTGCTAGACAGACCTAATGGTTGATATTTTGTTTTAGTTAGGTACTGAGATTGAAATGGTCAAGAATAATGTTCCCATTAAGCAGTATGGGTTCATACCCACTCAGCAGCTTAAGTAATGCTGTATGCCTTGTAGAGGATGAAAATATACATATATACACTAGTGCACAAAAATTTAAAGAAATTGCTCCCTATATATTCAAGAGATTGTTGGACAAGATCCAAATGTAGGAAATAACTTCTGCACAGAAACAGCAACTTCATAACAATCAATGCATTTGATTATCAATGTTAGCAGAATAATTCCATTGTCACAAAGGCAGCAATCGAATGACAAAACTTGCTGAAATTTTGAATTTAATTGCACATTTAATCTTAACTCCAAGTTGCTGAGTGATTGAAATCAAAATAATGGCGATTCTATTGGCCGCATTATTAATTTGACAGCAAATTATGGCACATTAGAAATTCTTTGTTAGTGTGCCAACGTTGTGCTGTCAGATTCTGAGAACCTGAGGGATTTCCTAGCATCTACACTTAAAAATATCTTTAAGGCCAAGAAACATTGGAACTTTGCACTTGACTTTAGTAGGTTACAAATTAAGTCAGGGAGCCCATTCTTACTCAGATTGCAGAGAATACTACATCATAACAGCAGATTATTCAGCCCATTATTCTGATGCCAGTGTTCACCAGAAATCCTTAATTAATCTAGCCCCATTTGCCAGCATTGGGACGAGATTAATTTAGGGTATCTGGTTGGCGTAGACAAGTTGGACCGAAGGGTCTGTTATCATGCTGTCCAGCTCTATGACTCCAAATAGCTGTCCCTAATTCATCTTCGTTGCATTTCTATTTTGCTTTACTTTTCACATATCCATCCAAGTTCCTTTAAAAAGTTTCCATTGATTCTGCTTCCAATACCCTTTAACTGCATTCCAAGGCATAATTACCAACTGCATTGAAATTTCCTACTACTTTCCCCTCCAGCAATTTTCACTATTAGCTTGTATGTGTCATTTGGTTATCAGAACAGTTCCTCCTTATTTAGTCTATGAAAGCTGCTGATAAATTTACATCTAATTGAAGCTCAGTGCAATTCAAAGTTAAATCCATTTGAACTGGTTGCAGAAATCGTTGTAACACTGAAAGTAATTTACAATTGGAGAATAATGCAAATTCCTAGTTCTCTTGATGCAGGGAGCAACATGTTGATACTTATCTGCACATCGATAATGCATCAGGAGGAGAGGCAAAGTGGTCTGTCAGTACGGCAAACTGACTCCTTTTCTCATGCGAGGCATGGATCACCTCTTCCAATTTGTTTGTATTGATTTATTTGTGGGATGTGGAAATTGTTAACAAGTCTGCATTTAATGCC